>NC_139032.1:51185951-51785951 GCF_964662115.1 Mustela nivalis
CAAGCTGAATATACAAAATAAGTTTCAGTTTTTAAATCTGTGGGAACAGGAGGTTCTTTCATGAAAAGAATTAACTACCAATTCCAATTTTCTAAATGTCTCATCTTGATAGTGTAATCGGGAATGCTTTTTATATTCTCTCAGAGATCAATGTAGCATACAATTCAAGAGAAACATTATTTTAGAAAGCTCAGAAAATTTCTTTCTTAAAATTTCTTTCAAGATCAGGCAGAAAGAATGAATAACAAAATAAATCTCTTTCAATATGTGTAAGGAAGATTCAGCTTTGAAAAAGCCTTTAGAGATCATATAATGAAACATGTAATTACTTAGAATCACAACTTATAATGTAACTGGGAAGTGTTATACATATAATATCAACTAAAGGATAGTACTACTTTACGATATTTAGAATATAAAATTTGGGCTAGAAAACTGACCAAAAAAATGACATAAAAATATCAATCATTAATTTCTTCAGCTACATTTGCTAGCATGGTATGGGCTATCAAAAAAGGAAAAAAAGTGCAAATAACACTTGGCCCCTAAACCATCAAGCAAACTAACAGAATAACAAAAGATTACCTTATGATAACGTAGAATAAATCAGACTGGAAAAAATACCCTGCAAAGCTGAAGCAGTATTTTTTACTATACAGATCTCTATGAGATCTTCTAACCTTAAAAGATCAAGACAAACATGATTACATAAAAATTGACTTTTGCATTACAAAAAAATGTGCAAAGTTAAAAAAGATAGCAAAATGGGAAAATATTTGTAATTTGTATTTAAGGGTTAATAAATATAATTAAGGATTTCAAAAATGGCCAGTAACCCTGTATTAAATAGGTAGGAGTTTTTAATACAGTTCACAGGAAAAAGAAAGGTAAAAATCCCTTCCATATATGAAGATGCCCCCCCCCCCATAAAAAGAGAGACGCAAATTTCACTTTTCACTTATTTTGGCAACAATCTAAAAATCTGACAACATACTCCATTGGCAAGGGAAATAGAGACTCATATGATGCTGCTAGAAATGCAATAAAAGTTACAACATCTAATGAAGGGGTTCCCCAATACCTAACAAAACTGCATGTGCACTTACCTTTTGATCCAGAAATGGGTATTATACCTAAGTGACACTTCTAAAAGAAAGAAATGACATAGGCACAGAGCCATTTATCATGACACTATCTGTCCTAGCAAAAGATTAAAAACTCAGATGTCCATTAGTAAGGGACTGGTTGAATAAGCTAGAATCACCACAGTACAACTAGCTAAACAGTGAATAAAAATGCCACTGTAAAAACGAATGACGATTTCTATATAGTATAGTAAAGAGATCTCTAAGTTGGTAATATTATCAGGCAAAAAGAGGAAAGGCAGACAATTTCATATAGTATGCTATCTTTATCTTTTATATATAAAGGAGCAAATTACATACATACCTAACAAAGTTAATAAAAAGTATAAGGAAAGGAATAGTGTAAGAAGGCAATACAGACTAAATCTACACTTCTTTGAATATACCTTTAGTTGTTTTTCCTTTGAAACTGTTTGTTTTACAGAATTATAAAACAAAATCACGTTTAAAAAATTTCTGTTGAGCACCATTACAGCCCAAACTAAGGTTTCCAGCTATTATTGCCTGCTAAAAAAACAAAAGCAAAAAACATAGGCTTCTTGGTGAAACAGGTGATTTCAGGTCTAGAAGAAGAAAAGCATAAAGTGAACCTAAAACATTCTGTAGTACCTAAAGCAAGGAAGACTGCTAAAGGTCTTATCAAAAGCCCACAGCAGCCCATTTAAAGAGGTTTCAAATATGTCCCAAATATGGGACAACTTGAGAATTAAAAGAAAAAAAAAGCTTCTAGGAAACCTACTCATTCTGAAACTCAGTAAAAGAGCATTTATCCTGCTTTTCCTGTATCAAAGTCTCCCATGTAACCAAAGAATTGGTATAAGAAAAATCTATATTTAAAAATGCTAGCTATTAAAGGCAAAAATAATGGTAGAATTAAAGTACAATGATTTTTCAAAATTTTTAAATATTTTATTTATTTATCTGACAGACTGAGATCATAAGCAGGCAGAGAGGCAGGCAGAGAGAGAGAGGAGGAAGCAGGCCCCCCACGGAGCAGAGAGCCTGATATGGGGCTCGATCCCAGGACCCTGGGACTATGACCTGAGCCGAAGGCAGAGGCTTTAACCCACTGAGCCACCCAGGCACCTCAATGATTTTGCAACACGAGATATGTGTGTGATCATCAATACATGCTAAAAACCATTACATAAAAGACTGATCAGAATTTAAGATGAATGAATGATACAACACTTGAACCTACTAATTAATCTTAATATCACAGAGATTTTAAGTGCCTCTTAATGTGCTACAACAAAAAGTACACAATATTACCTATAATGTGTATTTGCCAAGAACTTGAATATGAATCTGATTAAGCTTCTAGATCTAATAGCTTATAAGACATACAAGGGATTGAGGAACATGTAAAAGGAAACAATAAGGCTTTAATCAGCAAAGTTCAGATTGTGGGAAATCCTACAGGATAAATAAGATGATTTCAAATACAGAGAGGTAAAAAAGGGAAAGAAACCCATAGAGTAAAAGACATGTGGACATTAGCTGGGTCACAGTTCAAACTGTAAAAAAAAAACTTGCATGAGACAACTGAGTATAATTTGAGCCTTGATACTTGATAATAAAAAATTACGTTTTGTTTTAGGCATAATGATTATTTAAGAAAAAAAGATAATTTGTATCTTTTAAAGGGCTCAAGGAACTATGGCCTGTGGGCCACCTGTTTTTGTACAGTGTACAAACTAGGAATGGTTTTTACATTTTTAAGTGATTGAGGGAAAAAAATCAAAAGCTATTTCTTAATATGTGAAAATTATGACATTCAAATTTCAGTGTCTACAAATAGAGGTTTACTGAAATACAGACATGCTCATTCATTTATTTATTGTCAATGGCTGCTTCTGTACACAATGGCAGAGTTGAAAAGCTGTAAAAGTGAAATTTCCTTCAAAATAATGTTGTGGAAGAGGGGGTAGATGAAACAAGATAGGCCATGTGTTGACAATACATATAAAGCTAAGTAAATACATGGGTGGAAAAGAGCATTATCCTTTTATATATAACTCATAAAATAATGTGTTTCTACTCTTACATACATTTCAAGACTTAATAAAGTTTAAAAAAGTCTGTATCATTCAAGATTTCACATACATACACACAAAACAAACCAAATTTTTTAAAGGAATTAAGTTTAATGTGTTGATGGGCCATCCTATTTGCTTACAGATATGGATACAAAATAAGTACATATACTGCACTGATTAATAAGCTATCGTTTTATAACAAAGAGCTATGAAGCCACACAGAAATCTAGGAAGATCAATCAGAAATTTATACAAATCATAGAAAACAATATTCAAAAGTATTAACTATTCTGCAGTTATGATACAAGGCCCAAACACATTTGTTCTCAGTCTTCGATTTGCTTTATAAATACAGATGTAACAACCAAAAGATGAAGAAATACTTTTGGTCTTCCCAAGCATATTAATTCCTTGCACGAAGTAGTTGAAAAACCAAAACCACAAAGTGTATTAAAATTTTACAGCTTCTTCCTTTTAAAATGGAATACTTTATTTTTATGTATGTATTTTTAAGCATGTCAACCTTCACTGATGACAACAAAAAAATCTGTAACAGAGAATTTACAGAATGAGGATGATCTAAAAAGGTTTTCATTAGCAAGCCACAGCCTACGTAAAACAAACATAATAATAGTATGGAATGCAGATATGTGAATTTTACTTTCAAAAGGATGAAACTTCTTCAAATAGAAAAAAACCGAAGCATTATACTCACCAGTATTCTTGTGACCTTTCAGTATATAAAGCGGTGCTGGACTTTCCAGTGAGAAAATGCAAATATTGTGGTCATTTCCTCCAGTGGCGATTAGTCCATGAGGGTACATGTCACTTGAAGGTATGATGCATACACAAGATACAAAATTGGAGTGACCACTCATACAGTGCATTTCTGTAAAGCCCCTGTTAGGACTAGAAAGATGTGGTAATTAACAAGACATACACCGTCCCCTTAATTGGCACAGGACATGAGATGAATTGCCAAAGTACTTGCTTCCTTTTAGTGTTTATTAGGTTGAACTTTATAGTACATATTACTTTAAGATATGATTTAAGTTAAATATGAAATAACTAATTTTATTAGCAACTATTGAGATTCACATCAAATTCAAAGTTTAATTTGTATTTCACTGAGAACAGCATGTTAATTAACAGAAAAAATGAGGAAGGAAAGGGAGGGAAACAAACATCGTCAATGGCTTTTTCTCATATTCCATCTTTATTTCTATTCATTTGTGACTGTTACCCTTAGAAATCCCTAGTGAAGTGAAACATTCATGCAATTAGGATAATGGAATCTACTATCGATAAGCCTTAAACACAATGAGTGTATTTTCATACTATGAAACATTAACTTAGTACCCATTAGTATAGTATGTATATCTAAATAGCTAAACTACCAATCTAAGGGAATAAAGGGATATAAAAACAACTGCTCTAGGGACACAGCATATTAATAACTATCTTGGGATTAGAACGATTATCAACTTCAGGGGTGTCTGGGTAGCTCAGTCAGTTAAGTGTCCTACTCTGGCTCTCACCTCAGGTCTTGATCTCAGGGTCATGAGTTCAAGCCCTGTGTGGTGCTCCACACTGGGCATGGAGCCTACTAGAAGGAAGGAAGGAAAGAAGGAAGGTTGGTCATCAATTTGTTTTACTCTTCAGTCACTCAGCATCACTGCCTTACCTACTATGTCAAACAACAGTAACTTAGAGGCTGAGAGCAATATAAAAAAATTATATCCCTGACTCAAGCTAAATCAAAAAGTCTGCAGTGTAGTGGAAGGAGATAGGACAACTGCATATCAAAGACTCCCACATAAACATAAATACACACACATTTTAAAGAAAAGCATAAACCCACAAGGTCAGGAAGAATAAGAAGAAAAGAAACAGGAATACTATTTTGAATACTAAAAGCTGGCTGAAAAACAGTAAAGGGTATAGGAGACCTGAGAGAATTGAGTTCTAAGTAGGTATTAGGCAAAGTAGAGGGCCAGTCTACCAATGAATCCCCCAAAACCTCAACAATGTTAGCAGCACTATCTAGCAATAGGGACAAAAAAGGGTAGGAACTAGAATAAGGAAGACTACTGCAAATCTTCAGAATCAGTTGGAAGCTGAATCATACGAAAAAATCTTCAAAGGATGGTATCTGGTAGTAGCTATTTTTAACTTATCCAGAGTATTTTGGGAAAAAAAAAAGTGCCCTTAGAAAGCATTATCAATATGCCTAATGAAATCCAAAAGACAGGACATGTTTAAAAATATGTATTATATAAACCACTAAATATACTTTGGGACTCTCAGCACTTCCCAGTATAGATGTTCATGTGCATCTTCTTTAGTGATCTATGAAGTTCTGAAAGGCAAAATCCAGATCCAGTTCTTCTTTTTATCTCCCCAAGCTCCTCACACAATGTTATATGTGGTAAACATTAACTATTTCTTGAACTGATGAAAAAAAAAAAAAACTTTAATACCAGTGTTAAGGGAAAAACAACAACAACAACAAAAACAGCCAGACACTGCCCTTCTTGCACCCAGCAAAAGCCTGAACTTTTATTCTTTTTTTTTTTTTAATATTTATTTATTTGACAGATGGAGATCGCAAGGAGGCAGAGAGAGAGGGGGAAGCAGGCTCCCTGCTGAGCAGAGAGACCGATGCGGGGCTCCATCCCAGGACCCTGAGATCATGACCTGAGCCGATGGCAGCAGCTTAACGCACTGAGCCACCCAGGCGCCCCTGAACTTTTATTCTTTAGAAAAGCTTAAAATCTTTGAGTGGAAGGACACAAGGCATATTTGAACTTTGGGGTATAAGGAACATGTACATTCACAAGGGCAGTCATTCTCAAGGCAGGAGATCAGTCCAATGAAATGGTCCAGCCAGATAATCTTAAAATGAAGCTGACAGCCAGCAAGTCTGAACCGTGAGCAAACCCAGGAGCTTCTTTTTAGTTTTCCACTCTTAACAATGAGTACAAAATAAGGATAAAAGACATCTAGGGAAAGCCATTTTTACAATGAAATATAGCGATCAAAATAAATGGGGGGGGGGACCAATTTGAAGGAAACAGATCACTAAGAAAAAAATAACTTAAAATTAAAATATCATCACTATTATCCTTATTTTTTTTAAAGATTTTATTTACTTATTTGACAGAGATCACAAGTAGGCAGAGAGGCAGGCAGAGAGAGAGGGAGGAGGAAGCAGGCTCCCTGCTGTGCAGAGAGCCCAATGCGGGGCTCGATCCCAGGACCCTGGGATCATGACCTGAGTCCATGGCAGAAGCTTTAACCCACGGAGCCACCCAGGTGCTCCCCCATCACTATTATTCTTAGAGATAGAAGATACTGCAACTATGAAAAAAGAACATAATTTCACAAAAAGTTAAGGCAATTTCTGAGAGAATAGAGCAGACAGAGAGAGAGAGAATAAATTCAGAAACAAGTTCAATATCTGAATTAAAAGTTCCAGAAAAGGGGTGCCTGGGTGGCTCAGTGGGTTAAAGCCTCTGCCTTTGGCTCAGGTCATGATCCCAGAGTCCTAGGATCAAGCCCCACAAGGGGGGGGGGGTCTCTGCTCAGCAGGGAGCCTGCTTCCTCCTCTCTCTCTGCCTACTTGCGATCTCTGTCAAGTAAGTAAATAAAATCTTTTAAAAAAAGTTCCAGAAAATAGGACAGAGAAAATGACAAGGAAGAAACCTAAGAACTGAGTTAAGAAAATGTTCCAGAACTTACAGACACAAGTTTTCACATTTAAGGGCCCACTAATGGCCCTAAACAATGCATAAATATACCCTGCCTTCCAGAGAGAAAAAAATTATAACTCAAGAATCAGATTGGTTTCAGACTTCTCAATTGTAACATCAGAGGCTAAAATGCAATGGAGCAATGCGCCTTAATTCGGAAGGAAAATTATCTGGGAATTAGAATGGTACAAACATTTAAATTATTATTCAAGTAGCAAGCAGAATAAAATAATTTTCAGACTTGCAAGGTCTTAATACATTTATCACCAGGGCACTGTATTTCAGGAAGCTCCTGAAAAATATGCTCCAAAAAGGCATCAGGAAAGAAAACAAGAAAGTAAAAGAATAGAGATAACAGAAATCCAATACAGGAGGCCCAAAAGAAGGAACTGTGGAGAGCACAATGAAGGGAGATTTCAGGATTTGTTGTGTACCAGGGATAGAAAGATTAGGGTCAGAAATTTTTCATTGCCAGGAAGATAAAACTGAAATATCCAGAGTGTCAAAAGGTCTTAAGAGACTTGGACAACTAGCGAAGAATATGAAGTTGAATTGATGATAAATACATAGAAAATGAAGCAAATGAAAACCTAAAACAGGGCACTTATTAGCTACAGGGAGATCATAAAATGGCTGAGGAAAAGTTATAGTTTATTCCACAGCTCCAGTGTAAATAGACTCTATACAGTCATAAGATACTGATTTCGTCTAAATTAAGGTTAACTATTAGAGTCAGAGCATAGAAAAGATGCATATGTGATGGGGGTTGGCTGGGTGCATATGTGATGGGGGTTGGCTGGGTACTCCGCTGTAGGAATAGAAAAATGCCTAAAACATTTAAAAAATAAAAAGAAACAGCATTAAGCACTTTATACATAGACACAGAAGTAAAACAAAAAAAATAAATAAGCAGTTAAAAAAGATAAAAATTTTGCCTCCAAGAAAGGGAAACCGGGGGCTAGGGAGAGAATGGCTCTGATTTCTCAATAAACCCCAGGGAACTACTGCACTTGGGTCCCAAAGTGCTGAGTGTTTAAACAAGGGACAAGTTATTTCAACCTCAGCATGGTCAATGAAGATTTAAAACACAACCTTAAATCTGAAGTTGCTTCTTTCAAATATAGATAGTTTTCAAAAGGCAATGCAACAGTTGGTAACGGATTTGAGAAATCCAGTTTAATTTGAAGTGGGCTTATAAAGAGGCCTGAAGCAATCTGGAATAATGGCATGTTGACTGGTTCAGTTCAATATACAATCAAAAAATAATGTCTTCATTCTGAAGAGACTTCAGAAGGCCCAGAGAGTTTTTTCAAGGGGCTTTTGCAAAAGACACAGTAAACCTGGTTTAGTGCATATAACTATTTTGCTTCCCTAAAACTAAATTAAATTCTCCCATCATCCCCACTCCTCTGTATACTAACTACCCTGTTAGAGAACTCAATTAACAGTGCACTTGGGAAAACAATTTTTATTTACTATTTGGCCGCAAAAATTTTAGCAGTTCATTTACTTTATTAACATACCATGAAATAGAAATTGTCAGGATGTCAGCCTTGAGGACACTTTTTCTATGGATGTAGAAAAGACCCATCACCCAGTGGCTATGAGATGCCCTGCTCTGAGCAGTTGGAAATGAGAGATAAAACAATCTTTTCCCACTAATCACCCACTATCTACTGTGTGTGGCACAATGCATACTCTCAATCAGTGTTAGCTGAATACATTCATGAATGATTTTTAAACCAAAAACAAAAAAACAGGAGTTTAAAAAAATTTTTTTTTGCTCGACTACTTTCCAGATAAATGATCTCAGCCTCAAATTCCTGAAGTTCATAAAAAATCCAAATGCTCCAGTGACTTAAGCTCTTATTACCTAGCAGAGGCCTACCAAATGTGTGAAGTTTAATGACAGGACTCAACTATGACAGCAGACATCCTTTAGTTACTCCTTGCTGCAATGTTTATATCCTACTGGTATATGCATCTAACTGAACTCAACTTTAAAGATATAAGCTTAATCAGGGGTCACACTCAAATACACAAAAGTAATGTATTAGTGTTACTAAGTGATTTGGAATATCACAGAATCTTAGAGGTAAAAGAGACCTGTAGAGATCATCTCATTCAATTCAATACAGGCGGTTGCTCTGCAGTATTTCTAGTCTCTTGATCATCATGTATTGGCTGCACTACAGCAAAAGCCTCCAAACAGATCTATTTCCAGGTTTATCCCTTTGCAATCCAATCTCCACCAGCAGCTAGCAGAACTTCTCAACAAGTCAATCAAATCATGCTGCTCCCTGTATGTGAAGGCTTCTGCTTACTTTCTAGCAGCGCTCATACCACAGTATCTGGTTCCCTCCAAACTCATTCCCTCCCGCACAAAGGGACTTGCCTCTTTCTTAGTCCAGGGTCTCTGTGCTTGATCCTCCCACTGTCCATAGAGCTCTCTGAATTTATCCCTCCTCATTCCTTGCTCCCATGACCAGGTCCATCTTAGTGTCAGCTTTAAAAAACAAAACAAAACTGAAACCCTCCTCTTTAACATCCTTCCTTCCTTCAACATCCCTCCACTCAATTCTCTAACTATACTTGCTTTTTTCATAGTACACATGCCAATGAACAATTACCTTTTTTTCTGATCCACCTTTCCTTCCAGACTATAAGAAAGCTCCATAAAAACAGGGAACTTGTCTCTTGTCTTACTCTTCCTCAGGATTGTAAACAAACAGGAGGCACTCAACCAACAGTTATGACCTGAATTTATGCATGGTTACCCAAAATGAGTGAAACCTATACCAATGGGGACTTACCACAAATCAAAGTAAATAACCAGAAGTTTTCTCTTTCTGAACTGAACTATGTCTCCCAGGTCGTAAATTTCTTGTAAGAACCAGACAAAAAAGAAAACGACACCTTAACAGGATTTGGACCTAAGCTTAACCTTTTGTTCCTTAATTTCTCTTTTTGGTTAATCTCTCCGACAATCTTTTGAAGGCAACTGGCTTTCTCTCAAGAAAATAGCACATCCCCAAACATCCATATAACATGTGAAAATCTTCATCCCCTCCATCCAGGCCCACCCCAGACTACAGACTAAGAAACTCTGATTTCGACTATGACTAGAGGAGCCAATGCAACCTTCTGCACGCAATTTTTGAGAACCGAGGTTCTCAAAGAGGTTTCACAATATCACATTTAGGGAGAATGCACCTAGCATCAGTACATTTTCAGATCTAAAAGAAACATGGAGAATCATCGCCCAAAGGATAAGAGGTTCGTCCAAGGTCACCCATCCGTTAGTGATTAAGTTAGGACAAGAATGTACGTCTCTGTTTCCCGCTAGGACAAGAATGCACGTCTCTTAACCAAAAGCCGTGTTCTTTCTCCCTAAATCTTACAGGTTTCTTACAGTGTGAGCCCACAGTACTAGTGCTCTCAGAACTGGGAGGGCGGGCAGACTGGAGTCAAGGCCGGGAAGAGCGCGGAACAACAGCAAGGAAGCGTCCCTCCCTTCCCATTAGCAGTAGGAAGCTTGCAACATAGGCGGGGATGGGTGGTGGGAATCTCCGGGCTCGCAGCGCTCACCTGTCGGGGACCCAGAGGCGGGTAGTGCGGTCTCGGGACACGGACACAAAGGCCCCCGGCGGATACAGACTGCATACCAGGCCCCGCACATCCAGCTCGTGGCCTGGGAGCGAGCAGCTCAGCCGGTACCTGGCGGCGCCGCTGGCCATGGCCCTCGTTGGTCCGAGGCCCGGGACCCAGGCACCGCGCGAGATCAGTTCGCAGGGGTGGCCGGGGGTGCGCCCGAGCGCGGCGTGCGAGGGGCCTGCAGGTGAAGGGCCGCTGAGGACCGGAAGAGCCCGAGAGCCGGCGCGGAAGGGCGACGGGAAAGGGGAGCGCCGAACGGGCCGAGTGACACAGCAACCCTGACATGCACACCGGAATTCATCATCTGTCTCAGCCCGCCATGACGCAAAGCGTGTGCGTCCCAGCTGCGCAGGCGACGCCGAGCTGAAGTTCGCTTCCCTTCCACTCCTCGGACCGCCAGCCAAGTTAGAGCCAACGTCCGGCTGTTTCGCCCGGTGGCCCTAATCCAGATCCTGTCCGAGTCCGAGTCGTCTCCGAGTCCTGGCTGTACTGTTTATTGCGGTAAAAGGTGTGGGCTGGGACTACAAATCCCACAATGCCACGCGCCAGCGGGACGTGAGCTGCAGGGGCGCCGAATCCGGATATTTTAAATCTTGAACCGAGGGGCTGCGCGCTCCCTTGTGGTTGAGAAAAACTGCTTCGGTCCTTGTGTCGGGGCAGCTTAGCCCTGAACTCCCCAAACCTACTCTAAAGTCTCAGGAGATTTTCACAAGCTAAACGTTGTTTTTAGTTAAAACGAGAGAGCTAGGGACAAGTTGTAATCAATCGTTTGCCTTAAATCCTGTGCACACTAAGCTGCGTTCTTGGTACACTAAAAAATGAAAATATTTCATGCGTTAAGCCATTCTAAGATTTAAGACGTTTTTCCCAACTGTGACATCTTCATACAAATGACAAATGCTGGGTCTCTCCCCTGTGTCTGAAGGCACTCAAGGAGAAACCTCCAGGTCAGTAGCTTCTCCCGGACAATTCTGTTTATGGAGCACGTGGACAGAGGTTGTAGGGAAGGAAAACTTTTTTCTTTCTACCCTTGTAGGCTTTCCGTGGGGGCGCTGTAACAAAAGATTAACAAGAGAAAAACAAACATAAATATGTATATCACATTCGTACAAGAGAAACTCAGAGGTGAGTACTCAAAGAGGTGGCTAGAGTCTGGGCTTATATAATATCTTAACGAAGGAACAGTATTTACAGAAGAAAAGGACCTTAAGTCTCTAGACCTTAAGTCTTTAGAGGCAGCAAATTATGGAGAGGCAAATATATGGGGAGCTAAAGTTAGTAGTTTGTTACGTAGATTTCTCCATGTAGCCTCTAGGCTGACAAAAGGTTTGAAATTGTCTTCCATGACTTTTATCCTTCCTGGTACAGAGACGCAAGAAGGGACACCGTTGAAAATTTATGTCCTGCTTTTAGGCAAATAGGGGAATGGTCGGTTTTCTTGTATCTTCTTTCCAATTGCATTTAGCTCAAAATAATCCTTATACGAAAGTGGCATATTTTGGAGTGGCAAATGCTACTACCATTCACTACAGTGACCAAAAGGATAATAAATGACCACTAGAAATATGCTGGGCTCAAATGGGAGAATTACATAAAAAATATCTAACAAACTTGAAGTGAGAAGTTAGCCACATGACATTATTTCATTTTCTGTTGGATTCATCTTAAATTACTTGAAGGCAGGCATATTAGAAAATAAATCTGGATATAAATAATGTATGCAACTTGGAAATAATGTAAACAATGTTAAAAGTCCAATATATATGTAGGTTGTGAGTATAGCAGCCATCACATCAACTCGATAGGAAGATTGGAAGAAAGCAAACTGCTAGTTACTTCACTAGAGAGGTGGGATTTGAGATGAAGTAGTTCTTAGACTGTGTGGGTTTTTTAAAAGAAATACACTAAAATATTTCAAGAGCACTGTCCTTTTAATTCATCCTTTCTCACAAACTTTGATCAAAAGAACTCTGAAAGGAAGCTTAAAGATAGAAAACTTCCAACCATTGAAGAAATAGGTGGTACGAGAAGCACATCTATAATGTTGTATGCGTTGTGCAGTTCGAACAGGAAGGAAAACTGCCTCTAATAAAAAGATCGTACAAGGCTGCCTACCACAAAAACACTTTAGTTTTTACTAAAAATAATAGCGCATGTGAGGTAACATAGTGATATAATAAAACTCGCTAGAGTGAATTCAAGTAGGGCACACTATCAGAGAGGTTGTTGTAACTATAAAAGAACACTAAAGTCTTCCAATAAAATGTTCTTTCCCAGCTAAATCGTGGTTTTCTGCGGCTTCCAGAAAAGCACCGTGGTATTCCGCCGCAAAAATTAGCCCTCTACTCTCGCGAGAGCAGTTTACTCGCCTCGCCTGTGATTACCAGCAGAGGCTAAAGATTGGCCAATCAGGACGAGGGCTCTCTCCCCGCCCCGCCCCCGTTGCCGGGATACGCAGTCGCGCGGGGCTGGCAATGTTTAGGTCGCAGAGTCCGGGAAAGCTGCGCGAGGGCGAGCTGAGGAGTCGCGAATGAGGTAACGGTTACTGAGGTAGAGTAGTGGGATCCGCCGGGGCGGCGGCTTCGGAAAGTAGTTGGAACTCCCCTGACCGCTGTGATCTCCTTCCTGAGGCGACGGAGAAGGTGAGAAATTCCGGGTTTCATCTATCCCTCCCCCAGTCCCTCGGGAGCCTGTTTTCTCACGTTGGAGAACCTGGTCCGCTCCAAAGAAGACCTACCCGAACTTTCCCACTCTTCGCTGTTCTCCTCAGCCTGTCGCCAGGCTAGGGAAGTCCGACCCCAGTCCCGCAAAACTTGTAGAGAGACCTCCTCTGACAGTCCCCTGAGGAAACCTGACAAGGCGAGACCAGAGAGAAGAAATCCAGAACCTCAAAAAGGAAATTCACTTTAAGGATTTTACTTAAAGTAACAGATTTCTGTCTCGTATTGGCAACTTTCCACTTCTTCATATATTTTTAAATGGCTGGTTTAGGGACAATAATGTAGCAGTAATTAGGAGGCAGATATTTTAGATCTAGTATCTGTACTCTCCACAACAGCTCTGCAAGGTACAGGCTCACTGCCACACTGGGTCCTACAGAGGAGGAAAAACATCCAGCGGGGATTATATAGCTGGTGACAGTCAGAACTAAAGTTTATGTCACTCGTTTTTCTGGAACCAAAGGCCAGGCTGCGTCTCTGTGTGAATAACGGTGGAGATGGTGTGAATGTTTGCGTGAATGGCCCAGGAGTTAATGGCATGTTTGTTAAAAGTGACCCTTTTCATTTTACCTTCTGGGTCTCATCTAATGCTAAGCTTTTTCCAAGACAACAAGGCAGTGGCAATCAGGTGGAAGTTTTATATATATTGTACATTTTCTTGAAGTTATCAGGAAAGCTAGAGTAATAGACTTAAATTTTACATTGACAGCGGTCATTCCTCATTTTTCTTGAGCTTCCCAGATATTGTGTTGTTTTTGTTTGTTTTTGTTTTTACAAATTGAAGGTTTGTGGCAAACCTGCCTCAGGCAAGGCTGCTAGCACCACTTTCCCAACAGCATTTGCTCACTACTTTTCTGTCACATTTTAGTAATTCTGTAATTGAAGTAATACTTCAAACTGTTAAATTTGTTATAGTCGTCTGTGAATAGCGATTAGGACTTGCTTAAATGATGGATAGCATTTTTTGCAATATTTTTTCACTAAGGTGTAAATTTATGTAAAGATAACTGAAACAAAATTTAATGAAACAATACTCTTCCTTTATGCATTGAACTCGTATTTTTTATTCCATGTTTGAATGGACCCTAACCCTAACCCTAATTATTTTCACAGCCCACTAATAGGTCATGACCCATAATGTGAAAAATGCTATTCTAAATTATCAGCCAAACTTTAAATATTATATTCTGATGAGCAAAGGAGGGGGCTGATAAACTGGGAGAGAATGAATGAATTGAAGAACTGATTTAAAGGGAGATGTAGTGAGAATAAAGATGAGACTGGTATAAGGAGGAGACTAAGATCAGAGAATGAAGTATTTCAGTTGATACTGAAGTGAAGCAATTCCAGGTGATGACAAAGCTCCAGGTCTACCCACAACTATAGGTGACCGAAATGGAGTGAAATGGTTACTGAAATTTAAGTCTGGAAACTGTGACCTTGAATGTTAGGTATGTTACCTTGAACCCAGTATCCCCGTGGAATTCATCCAGGACATAGGTTGGACTGAAAAAGAGAGACTGAGCTAGGTACAAAAGACTTTAGTGAAGATGGGGGCGGGGGGAGGTGAGGTGGTCCCTAAGCAAAGCAACCAGAAAAGATCCAAGGCAATAAGGTTGCATTCCATGGTCATCAAAGGAAGAGAGTCTTGTTCTTTTTTTTTTTTTTTTTTTTTTTTTAACATTTGTAAGAGTAATATTTTGAAAGTGACACTGGGGAGCAATGGAAGTGTTGTGCACTCCCTTTGCTTTGGATTTGTGGATTGAGAAGCAAAAACAGCCTTTACTACTGAAAGTGTTTTTGGGACAAGTTGGGATTCTGGTAAAGCAAAGAGTAAAATGAAGTATTTGACAATAGAATTGAGAATACAAGGGAGTGAATCATAGACCAAGAGTGCAGAGAAGAAATAGGGGAGAACAAAGCTGGATATGTCAGAAAAGAGAATTTTACTAGAAGATGGGAAGAGCTCAAGACAGGGGCATGCATTTTGGTAAGAAAATAGGGAACTGAGGAAGGCATATTATAGTAAATGATTTCATGGTTCTGTTTTAAATGTAACAATGTCAAATTTGAACGAAACGAAGCAGGTTTAGCCTTGAAGTAGTACTTGGAATGGCAATTTGCAAGAAAAGTTACTGTGGATTAAATGTTCAAAGGAAAGCTATGTGGATTTCCATTGTCTTGCTATAGAAAATACAAGGGAGAATTGAACTGTTTCTTGTTTCCAAATAGTGGTCAAAGTGAACAAATGGCCAGTAATCACAAACCTTCAGCAGCTCGCCCTGTTTCTCGTGGTGGAATTGGGTTGCCTGGAAGACCTCCTTCTGGAATACGACCCCCATCAGGAAATATTAGAGTGGCAACTGGAGTAAGTTTCAACAATTCTTGAGCATATGTCCTGGTAGAAGTTGGAAAGCCTGTTTATAATAATTCTTCTTTGTTCTTTCTTTATTCTGTCAGCATACTATTATACATGATTTTTGGGGGGAAAATACCTAGAAGTATAAATGTGGGAGGATGTCTGAAAGACATTATTGAGAGATGTCTGCTAATACTGATACTCAAATTTATTTTAAAGGTACAATAATTTAAATGGTATAGTTTATTGGTGCCTGGATCAAATGAAATGGAATAGACAAATAAAATTAGACATATATTAGAATGTAATGATTAAGGTGACATTTCAAAATAGTTGGAAAAACATGAAGCATTCAGTACTGCATTCAAATAATGGGTAAACCATTTATTTTTAAAAATTGACCCCTCCCTCACACAGAATTCTAGATGTTTTAGAAACTTCATATTTGAAAAATGAAACCATCAACATACTAGAGGAGAATATAGGCAAGTACTTCATGTAAACTTGATGTGGACTAGGCCTTTGTAAAACAGGAACACCAAACACTGATAGGGAAAGTATTTTATATTTACATATTTGAATTTTTAAAAATTGAAAACACCATAAAAAGTTAAAAATGACAAATTGGTAAAAAATATTTGCAATATATATGTCATAGAGTTTAGAATCTTAGAATGAGAAAGCAAACTTTACTAACTTGTAAGAGCTCTTTCTATATATAGTAAGGCTATGAAACCTATGTTCCATCAAAATTACATGAGATATCATATAAAACTATTCTAAAATTCATCTAAAACAATAAAAAAGCAAAAATAAGGAAATGTACCGTACTCTAATATAAAAATACATTATAAGTAATAAGACATATTTTGGTTGCCACAGCAGTCTAGAAACAAACTAGAAAGTGTTAATAGCTTAATGTGAAATGGGGAGTGTCATAAATTAGTAAGGGAAATGTACACCACATTAGAAAAAATTAGATAAACATTATAAACTGATAATTCTAAATAGAATAATATCCTGTAAAGATGATTATTACAGTTTCATTAGAATTATAATAGTGAAAATATGAAAGCAATTACCTCACAACAGGTAAATCTTAAATAAATTGATATATCTATCCCTATAATAGGCTATGAAGTAGTCTTTAAAAATTATTTTCGAAGAGTATTTGAGGAATTTATATGTCTTTATAATACAGTATTAAGTGTAAAAAGCAGTGTGGTGCCAATTGAATAAAAATATACATTTATACATACATAGAAAGAAATTAATATGCCAGAATATTCATATTAATTTTTCTGATGCTTGCAACAGATGATTTCAACTCCTTGTATGTCAAGCTTACACAGTAGACTAACTGCAAACTAGAGATAATGCTGGGTCCTGTGTTTAATTCACAAGAAGAATAGTAATTTTTGGAGGGAAAATTTTTGGTTAAGTCAGGTTTTCTTAAACTTTTTGGATTTTTCTGGAGTTTCAGGTAATACTATCAACATCATCAGCTTATAGTGAAATGATTTTTCTAAAGTCTTCACATACATGGTACTGAGCTTCTAAGAATTTTTATTTTAGTAAGAATTTATGCTTGCTAATTAAGTATTCATAAAAGAATGCGGATACTTACTGGCCACCTACTCAGTGCCATGTGCTTTACCCATTTAATGTTTGTAGTTTTTTAAAATATTGATGCTTGCTGTAAAACATACAAAGGAGAAGTGTCAGAGTTCCTTCCTAAACTAGGTATAACTATTGTCAGCAGTGTGCTGTGTATCTTTCCAGACTTTTTTCTGTTCATTTACAAACACTAACACACATGCATATGAGATTATATGATTTCAGTATTTTCTAAAATGACCATAATACTACATACATTATTATGTATCTTACCCATTACTTTCAATAATATATTGTAAGTATATTTTCATATGAATACATATGTCTATTCATTCTTTTAAATGTGTGTAATGTTCGTTTATACTTCTCTGTATTTTCATTTGGTAAAGTTTACCTGGGAAGAGATTTAGCATTCTCTTCCACAGATCACTCAGGATAACCCTGAACTAGTTTAGTTTGAATTTGTGGTAAACAGTGTTTCTGTGTCCAGCATATTCTTCGGAATGTTTTACTGTTGCTGCCCCCTGCCCCCCAGTAAATTACCAAGTAATTCTCAGAACCACTTAAGAATTATGTTAGCTGGGGCACCTGGATGGCTCAGTGGGTTAAAGCCTCTGCCTTCGGCTCAGGTCATGATCCCAGGGTCCTGGGATCGAGCTCCTCATTGGCCTCTCTGCTCAGTAGGGAGCCTGCTTCCCCCTCTCTCTGCCTGCCTCTCTGCCTATTTGTGATCTGTCAAATAAATAAATAAAACCTTTAAAAAATTATGTTAGCTGATAGGATTAGAGAGTAGCTGTATTAAAGACAGTCAAAATGAATGATAATGGTTATATATAATCCCTGCCTAAAATGTCTACTATGTATTTAATCTACTACTTCATTCTTTGACAAGAGAGTGGGAAAAAAAGAGAGAAAGGATGGAAGATAAACAAAAGAAGGATAATTTGGAACAGGATCGGGTAGTCTCATACTTTCCCAACCTGTCCATGTTGTAAGAACCGACAAGAAGGGAATCTTTTTTTCTCCGGATGATTTTATTTATTTATTTGAGAGAGAGAAAGCACAAGGGGGTGAGGCAGAGAGGGAGCTGGATGACATGGGGCTCAATCCCAGGACCCAAAGGCAGATGTTTAACTCACTGAGCCACCTAGATGCCCAAAGAAGGGAATCTTTTGTTCTTTCCTCAGAGTGTATAATGTTATATTGGATTTTGTAGACCTGACATAAAGAATCATGTGTAGTAATAACATGAATGCTTGTTGAATGATGTAATCCTTTAACACTTACTTGGCTATCTTGTGATAGAATTATACATAGCTTCAATTTAAAAATGAAAATTTTTTCTTCTTTTGTGATTTGAAGGTCATATACAGTTACTGTAATAATGCTGAAAACATCAAATTGTGAAAAGGGTAACATAATGAGGATAACCATTGTTACTGCTTATTATGTAATTCTCCATACTTTTTGTTTTATAAAATAGAATTATGAATACTGTTTTATAAACTTTTTAAAATATATTACAACTTATTCAACCATTTCCTATGGTTAAATAAGGACAAATAGGTATATATTTAGTTCCTTTCCAATTTAGGGGTATTATAAATAATGTCTACACATAGAATTTTATTCATGTGTCCATTTAGCTTATTTTTCTTGAAATATAGTTGACATAGAATTTAAATTTTTTTAGAATTTTAAATTTTAAAGAAATGTGCTATTTAATATTCACAGCATTTTAAATGTTAAAGAATTTCACTTAATATTTCATATTTCAGAAATTCAAAAAAAGGAATGCTTTACAAATTAAATAGAATTTTAATTTTTAAAATATATTATCTTTTCACTCTTAACAGTAGTAGGAGGTATAGTATTTTTCTAGTTTACTAAAACTGCAATCACATTTTTCATGTAGATGCCACCTGGAACAGCAAGACCAGCCTCTCGCGGTGGTCCCATAGCGACAGGAGGAGTTCTTTCTTCTCAAATCAAAGTTGCTGACCGTCCTGTAACACAACAAGGTTTGAGTGGAATGAAAACTGGAATGAAAGGTATCTATTTTAAGAAGATGAGTATATTTTATTTTATTTTTTTTTAAGATTTTATTTATTTATTTGACAGACAGAGATCACAAGCAGGCAGAGAAGCAGGCAGAGAGAGAGGGAGAAGCAGGCTCCCCGCTGAGCAGAGAGCCCGACACAGGGCTCCATCCCAGGACCCCAGGATCATGACCTGAGCCGAAGGCAGCGATCTAACCCACCGAGCCACCCAGGTGCCCCCCGATGAGTATATTTTAATTAATAAGTATTACAGGGGCACTTTGGTGGCTCAGTAAGTTGAGCATCTACCTTTGGCTCAAGTGATGATCTAGCAGGGGTCAGCAGGGAGTCTGTTTCTCCCTTTCCCTCTGCTACTCTCCCTGCTTGTGCTTGCTCTCTCAAATAAATCTTAAAAAAAAAAAAAGAAGTGTTACTTTTTCTGATAATTAATGCTTCATTATAATATGTAAGTCCTTAAGGGACTAAGGCTAATGTATAAATTTTTACTGCATGTTTCCTTATGTCTCTGTATTTAAAAAGCCATAATAGTACACTCCATTTTATGATTAAAAAATTGGTTTGTGGTATATATAAATCAAAGCATGGTGAAGTGCTTTATAGTGAGTTTGTCTCAGAGATAAATTATGAAAAGTCATAATCTCTTGCATTGAGAAATTCAGTCTAAATCTGCACTGTCCATTATGATAATCAATAGCTACATGAGCTATAATTAATTAAAATTAAGTAAAATAAATAATCAGCTGTCCAGTAGCATCAGCCACATTTCAAGTGCTCAATAATCCCAAGTAGCTACTTTGCTGGACAGTGCTGATATAGAATATTTCCATTGTTGCAGAAAGTTCTCTTGGATAAACCTATTCTAGACTTTCTCAGTTTGCATTTGGTTAACCTGACCTATAGAGTCTGCTGCCTCAACAGCCCTACCTCTAGTCCCATTTTTGTGGTCTTAATTCAAGTTTCCATTATGACATGATTCTGAGATATTCTTTTTTCATTTTACCCTGAGATCAAGAGTCACATGCTCTACTGACTGGCCCAGCCAGGTGCCCCAGTGTTCTTTATCATTTTAATGATTCGTCTTGATTATCAACTTTATTGGGGCATAAATAAAGACTATCAGAATGGTGGGCTATAACTATGGTTGTGCTTTGGTTTGCTATTTTGGTGGCATTTCCAAACTGAACAGTAATAATTAAAAACTTTTTTTTTTAGGTCCCCAGAGACAAATTTTAGACAAATCTTACTATCTTGGGCTTCTTCGGTATGTATTTCCCTATGTATGGTATGAAGTTTTAACTCTGGAATTTATTAAGATAATTAGGTATCTTTTGATTTCTAAGAATTATTTTGTGTTCTGATATAATTTCTGGTTAATTTGGCTGTGTTACAAATGATAATACAGTTAGGCTGAGATTTTAAATTGTTAATGTATTTGCATGTAGATGAACTATTTATGTCAAGTTCACTATTGTTGATATAATGATAAGAATAATCTTTCATGCTTCTTTTCACTAATTCCCTAGAATATATTATTCATACCACTGACATGTCACCAGTTGCATCTAATAAGAAAGGGAAAATGTGTATACTTATTTATGATATATTAACTAGTGTAGGTTTTTACATAAATGTATAGTTGGTCAATTGCTACAAGTGTGACCTAATTTTAATTAATTCAGAAGGTTTATTCTGTGGCTCTTAAGTATGAAGCTCTAAATTAAGAACTTTTTTCTTTTTCTCAGTCTACCTTTTTCTTGTTCAGATGACCTACTCTATTTTCCCATTTTACTTTGCTTTCTTCTCATCTAGATCTTCTTTTTCTCTTATTTCCATTTCATTTGATCCATACTTCTATCATGTCCTAAAAGTTCTGTTTTCTTTCTTAGTTCTTCTGGATTCTTTCATTTCTTCATTATCAGGATCGTTTATGATTCTCAAACTTCTAGAAGTCAATAAAGAGAAGTGTAGGGTTTTCCCCATCAGTCCATTAGTTAGCATTAAGCTAAACTAACATCAGAAAAAAAAAAAGTAGTGAGACCATCAGTTGTATAGCATATCTTAATATCCAGCCACTTTTTAATTAAAAGAAGAAAAAGATATAGAACTATTTTTGATCGTTGCATTTCCTTGTTTCTCCAGGATTTGTGCTTCTGCATAAAAGAATAGTTCTAGCTATTCATGTAACTGTTTTTTTTTTTTTAAAGATTTTATTTATTTATTTGACAGACAGAGATCACAAGTAGGCAGAGAGGCAGGCAGAGAGAGAGAGAGAGAGAGAGAGAGAGGGAAGCAGGCTTCCTGCGGAGCAGAGAGCCCGATGCGGGGCTCGATCCCAGGACCCTGAGATCATGACCCGAGCCAAAGGCAGCAGCCCAAACCACTGAGCCACCCAGGCGCCCCTCATGTAACTGTTTGATGCTATAGCAGTGGTTCTCAGCTGGCAGTGATTTTGCCCCCTAGAGAATATTTGGCAATTTTTAGATATATATTTGGTTGTCACAACTGGGGTTGAGGGGTTGTGCTACCAATACCTCAACCAGGAATACTGTTAAATATCCTACAGTAGACAGGATAGCTCTTTCACAACTGCCAGACTGCGAGACTATTCTTTAATGACCTAAAATAGAGTAGTGCTGCTTTTCAGAAGCCCTGTCCTAGAGGGTAGCAGGAGCTGTAAGGGTGACAATTAAGTATCTACTTCTGTCTAAAGATTATTAGTTTGACCAGGCTTACATTCTGGTCCTAATTCATCTTAATGATTAGAGAATATCTTTAAGTTTCTTTCTTTCTTTCTTTCTTTTTTTTTCCAAAGTTTTATATATTTATTTAAGAGAGAGAGTGGGAGAGAGCATGAAAGGGGAGAAGGTCAGAGGGAGAAGCAAACTCCCCAATGGAGCTGGGAGCCGGATGCGGGGCTTGATCCTAGGACTCCAGGATTATGACCCACGCTGAAGGCATTTGCTTAACCAACTGAGCCACCCAGGCGCCCTCTCTTTCATTTTCTTGTCAAAGTTGGGATATGCCTCATTCTTAGTTAAATAAGCCACATAAATTGTTTTTCTTTCTTTAGTGAAATTTCACAAAACCATTTATATTGTTACACATTTATGAGAAGTTTGTTTTGTTTGACTAGAAAGGCTCTTTTCTGTTTTAGAAATATTGTTCACTTTCTGATTTCTTTTCATTTAGAAGTAAAATAAGTGAACTTACAACAGAAATTAATAAACTTCAGAAAGAGATAGAAATGTACAATCAAGAGAATTCAGTATATTTGTCATATGAAAAGAGGTAAGTAATTTTGGAGTTAAAATTATACAAGAAATTTTTTATTAATAGGCAACATTTAATGTAATTTCAGAAGTTTAATAATGAATTTATAGTTATACATAATGTTTGTAGTGCTCTTATTTATGTGTTTATGAATATTTGTTTTATGCTTGCAGAGCTGAAACTTTAGCTGTTGAAATCAAAGAGTTTCAAGGACAACTTGCAGACTACAACATGGTATTTTCTCTTTTCTGAGATTTTTTTTAAGATTTTTATTGCTTTTTGCTACTTTAAAAATATATTATTTTAAATACCAAATACTATATGAATACATGCTTCTGGTAAAAGATTGAAAGCAGGGAAAGTGTACGATTAAAGTATCACTTTTCTTTTTTCCTTATTTCCCTACCCAGAAATAATTTGGTTTAACAGATTGATATATATTCTGCCAGTCTCTTATTTTTAATGTTTCATATTTTTATTTAAATTCTAGTTAGTTAACATACAGGGTAATGTTAGTTTCAGGAATAGAATTTAGTGATTCATCACTCATGTATAACACCCAGTGCTCATCACAACTGCCCTCCTTGATATCCATCACCCATCTAGCCCATTCCCACTCACCTCCCTCCGTCAACCCACAGTTTTCTCTCTGTCATTAAGAGTCTCTTTTATGGGGGTGCCTGGGTGGCTCAGTGGGTTAAAGCCTCTGTCTTCGGCTCAGGTCATGATCCTGGGGTCCTGGGATCAAGCCCTCACGGGGCTCTCTGCTCAGCGGGGAGCCTGCTCCCCCCTCTCTGCCTGCCTCTCTGCCTACTTCTGATCTCTCTCTGTCAAATAAATAAAATCTTATCTCTTTTTTTCTTTCCCCTGTTTGTTTAATTCCACATATGAGTGAAACAATATGGTATTTGTCTTTATTAACCGACTTACTTCACATAGCATATGCACTCTAACTCCATACACGTCAGCCCAAATGGCAAGATTTCATTCTTTGTTATGGTTGGGTAATATTTCAGCATGCGCACACGTGCACGTGTGTGTGTATCACATCTTTATCCATCAGTCAATATCCATTCCTCAGTCGTTGGACATTTGTGCTCTTTCCATAATTTCGCTATTGTTGATAGTGCTGCCGTAAAATCAGGGTCATATGTCCGTTCAAATCAGTGCTTTTGTATCCTTTGGGCAAGTATCTAGTAGTGCAATTGCTGGATCATAGAGTAGTTCTATTTTTTTTTTTTAATTTTATTTATTTATTTGACAGAGAGAAATCACAAGTACACTGAGAGGCAGGCAGAGAGAGAGAGAGAGAAGGAAGCAGGCTCCCTGCTGAGCAGAGAGCCCGATGCGGGACTCGATCCCAGGACCCTGAGATCATGACCTGAGCCGAAGGCAGCGGCTTAACCCACTGAGCCACCCAGGCGCCCCTAGAGTAGTTCTATTTTTAACTCTGCGGAACCTCCATGCTGTTTTCCAGAGTGGCTACATCAGTTTGCTTTCCCACCAACAGTGCAAGAGCCTTCCATTTTCTCCATATCCTCACCAGCCTCTATTGTTTCCTATGTTGTTATTTTTAGCCATTCTGACAGGTGTGAGATGGTATCTCTTTGTAGTTTTGATATGTATTTCCCTGATGATAGGTAATGTTAAGCATGTTTTCATGTGTCTGTTAGCCATCTCTCTTCTTTAGAAAAATGTCTGTTCATATCTCCTGCCTTTTTCTTAACTGAATTATTTGTTTTTTGGGGGTTGAATTCATAAGTTCTTTTTTTTTTTTTTTTTTTTTTAAGATTTTATTTCTTTATTTGACAGAGAGAGAGAGAAAGTGTGATTGCACAAGCAGGAGGAGTGGCAGGCAGAGGCAGAGGGTGAGAGAGAAACAGGCTTCCCAATGAGCAGGGAGCCTGATGATGGACTCGATCCCAGGACCCTGGGATCAAAACCTAAGGTGAAAGCAGATGCTTAACTGACTGAGCCACCCAGGCGCCCTGAATTCATTTATTTTTTGATTTTTTATTTTTTTCTGAATTCATTTATTTATAGATTTTGGGATACTAGCCTTCTGTATCATGTTGATTGATTTGCAAATATTGAACCACCCTGGTAACCCAGGAATAAATGCCGCTTGGTGGGATTTTCCATTATCCAATGGAAAAAAATGGTAGGATTCACATGGTGAATGATTCTTTCAGTGTTCTGTTGGATTTGATTTGCTAGTATTTTGTTGAGAATTTTTGCATCCACATTCATTAGGGATATTGGCCTGTAGTTCTCTTTTTTAGTGGAATCATTGTCTGGTTTTGAAATCAGGGTAATTCTGGCCTCATAGTTTGTAAGTATTCGTTCCATTTCTATTTGGGGGGAATAGTTTGAGAAGAATAGGTATTAACTCTTCTTTAAATGTTTGGTAGAGGAGCATCTGGGTGGCTCAAGCATCTGCCTTCAGCTCAGGTCATGGTCCTGGGGTCCTGGGGTCCTAGGGTCCTGGGATTCAGGTTCCCTTCTGAGTGGGTAGTCTGCTTCTCTGTCTCTACCTGCAGCTCCCCCTGCTTGTGCTCGCTATCTCTGTCTCTCTGGCAAATAAATTAATACAATCTTAAAAAAAGAAAAGAACTAAGTGGATATAATAACATCCAGTAATTATAATAAAAAGAAAGTTTTGGTAGAATTCCCCGGGGGAAGCTATCTGGCCCTGGGCTTTTGTTTGTTGGGAGAGTTTTGATTACTGCTTCATTTTCTTCGCTGCTTCAAACTGTTGTAATTTTCTGTTTCTTCCTGTTTCAGATTTGGTAGTTGATATGTTTTAAGGAATTTATGCATTTCTTCCAGATTGCCCAATTTGTTGGCATAGAATTTTTCATAATATTATTATAATTGTATTTCTGTGGTGTTGGTTGTGATCTAGTCTCATTTGTGATTTTGTTTATTTGGGTCCTTTTCCTTTTCTTTTTGGTAAGTCTGGCTAGGGAGTTATCAATTTTATTAATTCCTTCAAAGAACCTGCTTCATTGATCTGTTCTACTGTTCCTTTTGTTTCTATTTCCTTCCTTCCTTCCTTCCTTCCTTCCTTCCTTCCTTCCTTCCTTCCTTCCTTTTTTAGAGAGAGAGACAGCTTGAGTGGAGGGAGGGCCCGAGGGAGAGGCACAGAGAGAATCCTAAGCAGATTCCACACCCAGTATGGAGCCCGACTCAGGGCTTAGTCTCAAGACCCTGAGATCAAGACTTGAGCTGAAATCAAAAGTCAGATGCTTAACCGACTGAGCCACCCAGACATCCCTATATCATTTATTTCTGCTCTAATATTTATTCTTTTCATTCTTCTGCTGGCTTTAGGCTTCACTGGATGTTCTTTTTCTAACTACTTTATGTGTGAATTTAGGTTGTATATTTGAAATTTTTCTTGTTTTTTGAGGTAAGCCTATACTGCTATATACTTACCTTTTATGACCATTTTTTTTTAATTTTTTATTTTTTATAAACATATATTTTTATCCCCAGGGGTACAGGTCTGTGAATCACCAGGTTTACACACTTCACAGCACTCACCAAAGCACATACCCTCCCCAATGTCCATAATCCCACCCCCTTCTCCCAAACCCCCTCCCCCCAGCAACCCTCAGTTTGTTTTGTGAGATTAAGAGTCACTTATGGTTTGTCTCCCTCCCAATCCCATCTTGTTTCATTTATTCTTCTCCTACCCACTTAAGCCTCCATGTTGCATCACCACTTCCTCATATCAGGGAGATCATATGATAGTTGTCTTTCTCTGCTTGACTTATTTCGCTAAGCATGATACGCTCTAGTTCCATCCATGTTGTCGCAAATGGCAAGATTTCATTTCTTTTGATGGCTGCATAGTATTCCATTGTGTATATATACCACATCTTCTTGATCCATTCATCTGTTGATGGACATCTAGGTTCTTTCCATAGTTTGGCTATTGTGGACATTGCTGCTATAAACATTCAGGTGCATGTGCCCCTTTGGATCACTACATTTGTATATTTAGGGTAAATACCCAATAGTGCAATTGCTGGGTCATAGGGCAGTTCTATTTTCAACATTCTGAGGAACCTCCATGCTGTTTTCCAGAGTGGCTGCACCAGCTTGCATTCCCACCAACAGTGTAGGAGGGTTCCCCTTTCTCCACATCCTCGCCAGCATCTGTCATTTCCTGACTTGTTGATTTTAGCCATTCTGACTGGTGTGAGGTGATATCTCATTGTGGTTTTGATTTGTATTTCCCTGATGCCGAGTGATATGGAGCACTTTTTCATGTGTCTGTTGGCCATCTGGATGTCCTCTTTGCAGAAATGTCTGTTCATGTCCTCTGCCCATTTCTTGATTGGATTATTTGTTCTTTGGGTGTTGAGTTTGCTAAGTTCTTTATAGATTCTGGACACTAGTCCTTTATCTGATATGTTGTTTGCAAATATCTTCTCCCATTCTGTCAGTTGTCTTTTGATTTTGTTAACTGTTTCCTTTGCTGTGCAAAAGCTTTTGATCTTGATGAAATCCCAATAGTTCATTTTTTCCCTTGCTTCCCTTGCCTTTTGCGTTGTTCCTAGGAAGATGTTGCTGCGGCAGAGGTCGAAGAGGTTGCTGCCCGTGTTCTCCTCAAGGATTTTGATGGATTCCTTTCGCACATTGAGGTCCTTCATCCATTTTGAGTCTATTTTTGTGTGTGGTGTAAGGAAATGGTCCAATTTCATTTTTCTGCATGTGGCTGTCCAATTTTCCCAGCACCATTTATTGAAGAGGCTGTCTTTTTTCCATTGGACATTCTTTCCTGCTTTGTCGAAGATGAGTTGACCATAGAGTTGAGGGTCTATTTCTGGGCTCTCTATTCTGTTCCATTGATCTATGTGTCTGTTTTTGTGCCAGTACCATGCTGTCTTGATGATGACAGCTTTGTAATAGAGCTTGAAGTCCGGAATTGTGATGCCACCAACGTTGGCTTTCTTTTTCAATATCCCTTTGGCTATTCGAGGTCTTTTCTGGTTCCATATAAATTTTAGGATTATTTGTTCCATTTCTTTGAAAAAGATGGATGGTACTTTGATAGGAATTGCATTAAATGTGTAGATTGCTTTAGGTAGCATAGACATTTTCACAATATTTATTCTTCCAATCCAGGAGCATGGAACATTTTTCCATTTCTTTGTGTCTTCCTCAATTTCTTTCATGAGTACTTTATAGTTTTCTGAGTATAGATTCTGTGTCTCTTTGGTTAGGTTTATTCCTAGGTATCTTATGGTTTTGGATGCAATTGTAAATGGGATTGACTCCTTAATATCTCTTTCTTCTGTCTTGCTGTTGGTGTAGAGAAATGCAACTGATTTCTGTGCATTGATTTTATATCCTGACACTTTACTGAATTCCTGTATAAGTTCTAGCAGTTTTGGAGTGGAGTCTTTTGGGTTTTCCACATATAGTATCATATCATCTGCGAAGAGTGATAATTTGACTTCTTCTTTGCCGATTTGGATGCCTTTAATTTCCTTTTGTTGTCTGATTGCTGAGGCTAGGACCTCTAGTACTATGTTGAATAGCAGTGGTGATAATGGACATCCCTGCCGTGTTCCTGACCTTAGTGGAAAAGCTTTCAGTTTTTCTCCATTGAGAATGATATTTGCGATGGGTTTTTCATAGATGGCTTTGATGATATTGAGGTATGTGCCCTCTATCCCTACACTTTGAAGAGTTTTGATCAGGAAGGGATGCTGTACTTTGTCAAATGCTTTTTCAGCATCTATTGAAAGTATCATATGGTTCTTGTTCTTTCTTTTATTGATGTGTTGTATCACATTGACTGATTTGCGGATGTTGAACCAACCTTGCAGCCCTGGAATAAATCCCACTTGGTCGTGGTGAATAATCTTTTTAATGTACTGTTGAATCCTATTGGCTAGTATTTTGTTGAGTATTTTCGCATCTGTGTTCATCAAGGATATCGGTCTATAGCTCTCTTTTTTGGTGGGATCCTTGTCTGGTTTTGGGATCAAGGTGATGCTGGCCTCATAAAATGAGTTTGGAAGTTTTCCTTCCATTTCTATTTTTTGGAACAGTTTCAGGAGAATAGGAATTAGTTCTTCTTTAAATGTTTGGTAGAATTCCCCCCGGGAAGCCATCTGGCCCTGGGCTTTTGTTTGTTTGGAGATTTTTAATGACTGTTTCAATCTCCTTACTGGTTATGGGTCTGTTCAGGCTTTCTATTTCTTCCTGGTTCAGTTGTGGTAGTTTATATGTTTCTAGGAATGCATCCATTTCTTCCAGATTGTCAAATTTATTGCCGTAGAGTTGCTCATAGTATGTTCTTATAATAGTTTGTATTTCTTTGGTGTTAGTTGTGATCTCTCCTCTTTCATTCATGATTTTATTTATTTGGGTCCTTTCTCTTTTCTTTTTGATAAGTCGGGCCAGGGGTTTATCAATTTTATTAATTCTTTCAAAGAACCAGCTCCTAGTTTCGTTGATTTGTTCTATTGTTTTTTTGGTTTCTATTTCATTGATTTCTGCTCTGATCTTTATGATTTCTCTTCTCCTGCTGGGCTTAGGGTTTCTTTCTTGTTCTTTCTCCAGCTCCTTTAGGTGTAGGGTTAGGTTGTGTACCTGAGACCTTTCTTGTTTCTTCAGAAAGGCTTGTACCGCTATATATTTTCCTCTCAGGACTGCCTTTGTTGTGTCCCACAGATTTTGAACCGTTGTATTTTCATTATCATTTGTTTCCATGATTTTTTTCAGTTCTTCTTTAATTTCCCGGTTGACCCATTCATTCTTTAGAAGGATACTGTTTAGTCTCCATGTATTTGGGTTCTTTCCAAACTTCCTTTTGTGGTTGAGTTCTAGCTTTAGAGCATTGTGGTCTGAAAATATGCAGGGAATGATCCCAATCTTTTGATACCGGTTGAGTCCTGATTTAGGACCGAGGATGTGATCTATTCTGGAGAATGTTCCATGTGCACTAGAGAAGAATGTGTATTCTGTTGCTTTGGGATGAAATGTTCTGAATATATCTGTGATGTCCATCTGGTCCAGTGTGTCGTTTAAGGCCTTTATTTCCTTGCTGATCTTTTGCTTGGATGATCTGTCCATTTCAGTGAGGGGAGTGTTAAAGTCCCCTACTATTATTGTATTGTTGTTGATGTGTTTCTTTGATTTTGTTATTAATTGGTTTATATAGTTGGCTGCTCCCACGTTGGGGGCATAGATATTTAAAATTGTTAAATCTTCTTGTTGGACAGACCCTTTGAGTATGATATAGTGTCCTTCCTCATCTCTTATTATAGTCTTTGGCTTAAAATCTAATTGATCTGATATAAGGATTGCCACTCCTGCTTTCTTCTGATGTCCATTAGCATGGTAAATTCTTTTCCACCCCCTCACTTTAAATCTGGAGGTGTCTTCGGGCTTAAAATGAGTTTCTTGGAGGCAACATATAGATGGGTTTTGTTTTTTTATCCATTCTGATACCCTGTGTCTTTTGACAGGGGCATTTAGCCCATTCACATTCAGGGTAACTATTGAGAGATATGAATTTAGTGCCATTGTATTGGCTGTAAGGTGACTGTTATTGTATATGGTCTCTGTTCCTTTCTGATCTACCACTTGTAGGCTCTCTCTTTGCTTAGAGGACCCCTTTCAATATTTCCTGTAGAGCTGGTTTGGTATTTGCAAATTCTTTCAGTTTTTGTTTGTCCTGGAAGCTTTTAATATCTCCTTCTATTTTCAATGATAGCCTAGCTGGATATAGTATTCTGGGCTGCATGTTTTTCTCGTTTAGTGCTCTAAAAATATCATGCCAGCTCTTTCTGGCCTGCCAGGTCTCTGTGGATAAGTCAGCTGCCAATCTAATATTTTTACCATTGTATGTTACAGACTTCTTTTCCCGGGCTGCTTTCAGGGTTTTCTCTTTGTCACTGAGACTTGTAAATTTTACTATTAGGTTACGGGGTGTGGGCCTATTCTTATTGATTTTGAGGGGCGTTCTCTGAACCTCCTGAATTTTGATGCTCGTTCCCTTTGCCATATTGGGGAAATTCTCCCCAATAATTCTCTCCAGTATACCTTCTGCTCCCCTCTCTCTTTCTTCTTCTTCTGGAATCCCAATTATTCTAATGTTGTTTCGTCTTATGGTGTCACTTATCTCTCGAATTCTCCCCTCGTGGTCCAGTAGCTGTTTGTCCCTCTTTTGCTCAGCTTCTTTATTCTCTGTCATTTGGTCTTCTATATCACTAATTCTTTCTTCTGCCTCATTTATCCTAGCAGTGAGAGCCTCCATTTTTGATTGCACCTCATTAATAGCTTTTTTGATTTCAACTTGGTTAGATTTTAGTTCTTTTATTTCTCCAGAAAGGGCTTTTATATCTCTCGAGAGGGTTTCTCTAATATCTTCCATGCCTTTTTCGAGCCCGGATAGAACCTTCAGAATTGTCATTCTGAACTCTAGGTCTGACATATTACCGATGTCTGTATTGATTAGGTCCCTAGCCTTCGGTACTGCCTCTTGTTCTTTTTTTTGTGTTGAAATTTTCCGTCTTGTCATTTTGGCCAGATAAGAGTAAATGAAGGGGCAAGTAAAATACTAAAAGGGTGGCAACAACCCCAGGAAAATATGCTTTAACCAAATTAGAAGAGATCCAAAATCGTGAGTGGGGAGAAAGGGGATAAAAAGAGGTTCAAAAAGAAAGAAAGAAAAAAAAAGAAAAAAGAAAAGAAAAAAAAAGAAAAGAAAAAAAATTTTTTTAAAAAAGAAAACACCTGAGAAAAATGTAAAAAAGAAAAAATATATATATTAGATAAACTAGTAAAAAATCGTTAAAAAAGAAAAAGGTAACAGTTAAAAAAAAAAAATTTTACCCGAAGGCGAGAAGAAAAAAAAAAAAAAGAAAAAGAAAAAATTAAATTAACTGCAAGACTAAAAAAAATCACAGGAAAAAAGCCATGAGTTCCGTGCTTGGCTTTCTCCTCCTCTGGAATTCTGCTGCTCTCCTTGGTATTGAAACCGCACTCCTTGGTATGTGAACTTGGTCTCGGCTGGATTTCTTGTTGATCTTCTGGGGGAGGGGCCTGTTGTAGTGATTCTCAAGTGTCTTTGCCCCAGGCGGAATTACACCACCCTTACCTGGGGCCGGGGTGAGTAATCCGCTCGGGTTTGCTTTCAGGAGCTTTTGTTCCCTGAGCGCTTTCCGTAGAGTTCCGGAGGACGGGAATACAAATGGCGGCCTCCTGGTCTCCGGCCTGGAGGAGCTGAGAGCCCAGGGCCCCACTCCTCAGTGCGCCCTCAGAGAACAGCGCCCAGTTACTCCCGTCTGCCTGACCTCCGGCCGTGCTCCGAGATCACCGAGCCTGCGACCGATTCAAGGTAACACCGAGCTGTGAGCTTACTGTCGGCTCTGTCTCTGCAGCCGGCTTTCCCGTTCCAATACCCGCAAGCTCTGCGACACTCAGACACCCCCGATCCTTTTATGACCATTTTTGTTGCATCTCTAAGGTTTTAGACCATTGTATTTTCATGTTTCCATGTATTTTCTCTTTTATTTCTTCTTTAATTTCCTGGTTAACACATTCATTCTTTAGTAGGATGTTCTTTAACTTCCATGTATTATGGTATTTAACAATTTTTTCTTATGGTCTTATGATTGACTTCTTCCAGTTCTATAGCACTGTGGTAAGATAATATACATGGTATAACAGTTGCTTTGTACTTGTTGAGCCCTGATTTGTGACCCAGTATGTGATCTGTTTTGGAGAATATCTCATGCGCCCCTAAAAAGAATGTATATTCTGCTGCTATAGGATGGAATGTTCTGAATATATCTCTTGAATCCATCTGGTCCAGTGTGTCTTTTAAGCCGTTGTTTCCTTGTTTTCTGCTTAGATGATCTGTCCATTGCTATAAGTGGGGTGTTAAAGTCCCTACTATTGTGTTATTATCAATGAGGTTTTTGGGGTTTTTTTTATGTTTGTTGTTAATTGTTTTATACATTTGGGTGTTCCCAAGTTAGAAGCATAAATATTAACAATAGTTAGATGATCTTGTTGGATAAACCCCTTAATTATGATACAGTGCCCTTCTTCATCTCTTGTCATAGTCTTTGATTTAAAATCTAGTTGTCTGGTATAAGTGTGGCTACTCTGGCTCTTTTTTGATGTCTGTTTGTATGATAAATTGTTCTCTGTCCCTTCACTTTCAATTTGCAGGGGTCTTTAGGCAGCATATAGATGGATCTTGTGTTTTTCCATTCTGATGCCCTATGTCTTCTGATTGGAGCATTTAGTCCATTTACATTCAGAGCAGTTATTGATATATATGAATTGAGTGCCATTTTATTACCTGTTAAATGTTGTTTCTGAAGATTTTCTTTTCTAGTCTTTGTCACTTTTGGTCTTTTTTCCCCCACTCAAAGAGTCCCCTTTAATATTTCTTTTGTACCTGGTGTAGTGGTCATGAGCTCCTTTAGTTTTTGTTTGTCCTGGAAACCCTTTATTTTTTCTTCTACTCTGAATGACAACCTTGCTGCATAAAATATTCTTGGCTGCATATTTTTCCCATTCCTGCTTCTGGTCTCCCAAGTTTTTCTGGATAGGTCTGCTGATAACTTTATTTGTCTTCCCTTATGAGTTAGGGATTTCTTTTCCCTTGCTGCTTTTAGGATTTTTCCATTATCTCTGTATTTGGTGTATTTTACTATGATTATCTTGTGTTGGCCTACTTTTGTTGATTTTGGTGGGAGTTCTCTGTGCCTCTTGTATTGGATGTCTATTTTGTTCCCCAGATTAGGGAAGTTTTCAGCTATAATTTGCTCAAATAAACCTTCATCCCCATTCTCCCTCTTTTCTTCTTCTGGGACTCCTATGATAGAATGTTATTGGGACTCTTAGGTGGCTCCATGGCTTAAGTGTCCACCTTCAGTTCAGGTCCTGATCCTAGGGTCCTGGGATTGAGTCCCATATTAGTCTTCTTGCTCAGCAGGGAGCCTGCTTCCCCCTCTGCCTGCCTCTCCCCCTGCTTATTCTTTTTCTGTCTCTGACAAATAAATAAAATCTTGGGATGCCTACATGTCTCAGTCAGCTAAGCATCTGCCTTCGGCTCAGGTCATGATTCCAGGGTCCTGGGATGGAGTCCTGAATCAGGCTCCTTCCTCAGTGGGGAGCCTGCTTCTCCCTCAGCCTGTTGCTCCCCTTGCTTGTGCTTGTGTGCACATGCTTTCTCTCCCTCTCTGTCACTCTTTAATAAATAAAATCTTAAAAAAAAAAAAGAATGTTATACGCTTTAAGGAATAGTTGAGTTCCCTAAGTCTGTATTCGTGATTAAATATTTTTCTTTCCCTCTTCTTTTCAGCTTGATTTTCCATAAGTTCTTTTTTTTTTTAAATTTTATTTATTTGTTTATTTGACAAAGAGAGAGACAGAGCACAAGCAGGAGGAGTGGCAGGAGAGGGAGAGAGAGAAGCAGGCTCCCCACTGAGCAGGGAGCTGGATGTTGGTCTTGATCCCAGAACCCTGGGATCATGACGTGAGCTGAAGGCAGATGCTCAACTGAAGGCAGATGCTCAACTGAGCCACCCAGGCACCCCTAATTTTATCTTCTTTATCACTTTTTCATTCCTCTGCTTCTTCCATCCTTGTGGTCATCATATCTGTTCGGTTTTACATCTCAGTTTTAGCATTTTTTATTTTAGCATGACTAATTTTTTAGGTCTTTTTTATCAATGTAAGGCACTCCCTGGTGTCTTCAATGTTTTCCTTAAACCTAGCTAGTATTCTTATGATTGTTGCTTTAAATTCTGGCTCAGGTTTATTACTTATATCTGTTTCGATTAGATCCCTGGCCATGTCCTTTTCTTGTTTTTTGTTTTGGGATGAATTCTCCCATTTCAGTATTTTTTCTAGGTCTTTGTCTTCTTTTGTGTGTTAGAAGAGCCTGTTATGTTTCCTGCTTCTGAGAGTAATGCTTTATTAAGAAGGGGTCATGTACTGTCCAGAGCTTAGTGGTTAAGCAAGTGTTTCTGGTGTATGCTGCATGCACTCTGCTGTTATGTTTTGGCTGCTCTTTCCTTCAGGTCAGTCCTCTGCAGTTTCTTCTTCCCTGCAGTGGGGAGTGTTTGGACCTTGGCCAGAGCAGCAGGTTTTAACTAGGTGTGCTCTGGTCTGCTTGTTAAAATGGGCCTGATACTGTTACCACTAGAGTGGCTCTCTTTGGTCATCAGACTAGGTGTGTGCTGGGGGGGAGGGGTGTTCTGCTGGTCTTTTGCGGGAGGGGGCTGATGCCCTGGCTCTCAGGTACACTTGCCCTAGTAAAGAAGAACCTGCAGAGCACAGGGGGCGGGGCTTGATGTAAGGCTCTTAGACCTCCACTGTTGGCCCTGTGCTGCTCACTGAAGTCAATCCGTGCTGATGGGTAGGGGAGAAAAATGGCACCAGCCCTCTCCCTCATTCATGGAGAGGGGAGTTCACCCCTGTTGCTGTCCAGGAAGCCCTCACAGAAGAACATTCTCCCCTTGTGTGTCCCATGCATCCCTCAGATCCGTGCTATCACCCTGTCTGTCCAAGCTGCCGCCTCCTCGCAGTGCAGTACTCCTTTATGTTCTATCCCAGGCAGGCTGCCCAATTTTAAAAACTTTCAACTGTAGGGACCTGGTGTGAGTGCACCTGTTCTGGTCTTTTTGCCCGTGCTGTACTGTTGCTGGTTTGTCCCAAAAGGGCAGTTGCACTAAAACACAGGGTGTGGAGTTTGTAGTTAAACACTGTGAAGAGCAGGTGTCTAAGTTAGCCACCCTCATCAAGTGTCTCTGCCTCTGCTGAGGTGCAGGGAAAGGAGTTGGTGCTCACTAGCTCTTTTGTCCCAGAGAGGCAATGCCATCTCTCCCAAGTGCAATCAAGGAGGGGGAAATGTCTCTCCTAGTGCGTCTCGGGATCCTTGGATTGCACTGTCTGCTCCCAGGCCTCTCCCCTCCTTCTCCACAGGAGTACCACAGCACCTACCAGGCTCCATACCAACCATGTGCAGACTTCTAAAACTCCAGTCTTTGAACTCTGCTGATTATAAAAACTCATGATAATCAGCCCCTCTCATTTTCCTGGTCAGTGGTTTTGGGAAGTCTTTTTGTTATGTGATCCTCTGTTTGCTGCTCCCTCTCTCTCCTTTCTCTCTCTTTGTCTCTCAGTCTCTCCCTTTTCCCCATGCCCCTGTTTCCACGATCTGGGCTCCCTCCTCTCCACAGTACCCATGAATCTCTTCCTCTACAAATCATGTCTCCACGAGCCCTGCCTCCAGAGTGTGGTTTCTTCTCTCCCCTAGTTGTTTTCCCTCATAGCAGTTTTTTTTCTCTCAGTCCTCAGATCGATTTCTTGGGTGTTCAGAATGATTTCATATTTATCTAGGTGTGTTCAAGGGATGAGGCAAGCATAAGGACCTTCTACTGCTTCACCATCTTAACCCCTATTCTTCCAGTCTTAAAAAAATTATTTTCTTAAAAGTACTGCAACACACCTGTATTTTTTCCCTAACAATATTAAAATATTAATTTTAAAAGTAGCTAAAATTTTTTGTGTACTGAAGTTTATTTCTTTGAAAAAACACTTTGCTTTTCTATGGAGAGTGGTTATCATGAATTTTAAAAAACTCAACTACTTAGTACACAGATTACCTCCATCCTTATGTTCCATTCAAAATACAGGGGTTACCTTCTGCCAAAATAGAGTATGTAATATAAATATGATTCCACCAAGTATTTTTCCCAGTGTGGACTTCCTGAAGAAGTAGTCTCTTTGGCCTTCTTCATAATTGCCCCAGTCTTTGGGGTGATCTTAGCCCCATGAAAATATCTAGGGTCAGAATATCCTTCTAACTCTGTAGGTCCTCTAGACAGCAATGGCATTTGGACTTAAATAGGGTAACTTTTATCTCACTTCTATTAAAAAATAGTGTTATATAAAATAAACATTCTAACATAATGGCTAGGTAAATTATGCTATATCTACTTGATATTGTTATATTGTACTCATACATTTTGCTGTTTATGGAATATTGTAATTCTCAGATATGTTGGACTATATAAAATCCATAACGAACTTTTTGTAGAGCCTAGTATTTAGTGCATTTTTTTTAAGTAAATGTTCTGTTCTAAATATGAGGAAGTTTTTTATAAAATATGAAATACATTAGATAAAAGCCATTTTTAGTTGTAGTATGTATCAGGTAAATTACTTAATATAATAATATTAATAATGTGTAAAACATGTTGTTTGTAGGATAATGAACTAATACCTAATGGAGGGAAAACATTTAGCCAATACCTAACGTATAGTAAGATCTCAAATGTTAGGTCTTAGTAGCACTTATTCATATCAGAAGTGAAATATTGCATATACTAACACATAGTATGTTAGTAAAGTTTAGTCTTTTAGAAACAGTTATATCCAAATAGTTAGCTTTTAGTAGCCTTCCTGTTCAGTTTCTGGCTCCACAACTTGATGAATTTCTTTATCTGCAAAACGTGGGTAGTGTCTTCTTTGTGGAGTAATTGTTAAAAGTAAGTGAAATGTGTAATACATTCAACAGGCCCAGAATAATGTTTGGCACAAGGTTAAATATGTTAGCTATTTCTGTCATTGCCAGATTTTTCGAAATAAGCTTACTGGTGTTCTGATGGTGCCTTACTTACTGTGTTGGGTTTTATTTATTTTTTATTTTTTAGAAGACCAAGAAATTTTGCATTTTCACTGATACAAATTTATAAATCTGTTAATACCCTCTCTTCTGGGGAAAAGAGACAGACAGACATAGGTTTCCCAAACTTTTGTCTTCTTCAGACACTTCTTTTAAGGTCAGACATCTTTTCAAAGCAGGCAAAGCTCTTCAATGTATGGTCTTTGGGAGAGTAGTTTATTACTGCTCACTTTGCCACCCTAAAAATGTAACTTATTTATTGGCCAAATGCTTAGTGTATACTTAGATAGCTCAATATTTGTTTTTATCTTAGAAGATACAATACTTGGAAATATTAACACTTAAAATGACTATACATTGTTTGTAAGATTGAATACCAATTTATGAATTATAGAGAAAATTTATAAAGACTAAAGTGGTTTTTTTTTGTATCTTTGTTTTTAGTTGGTAGATAAACTTAATACCAATACTGAAATGGAAGAAGTAATGAATGATTACAACATGGTAAGAAGATTTATAAGTATAAGCAATAGACTTACATAGATCAAATCTTCCAATACAAAGCATATATCTAGAAATTACACACCTTACAGTTAGGTATTATTCTGATCCTAAATTCCATTATTACAGTTGAGGTTCCTCAGTTGCTTTCTTTTTTTTAATTAAAGATTTATTTTTAAGTAACCTCTATACCCAACATGGGGCTTGAACTCACAAACCCAAGATTAAGAGTTGCATGCTATACTGAGCCAGCAAGGCATCCCTTCAGTTGCTTTTTAAATCTCTTCCTCTTGATCAGATCTCCCTAATATATGCTTTAGTTTCTTTGTACAAGGCTGGGTTGAACTGGTCTCACATACAGTATTAGTTAGGGAGTCTCATCTATATTTCCTTGTATATAAATTAGTTTGGTATACTTTTGGTTTAATATTTGTACAAATGGAGCTGAGTACTCACTGAAAATGCAATGTCATCTTTACAAAGTTGTATAAGTAAGAAAGAAAAGTAAATAGTTACCATATGATGCCAGATATAATACTTTTTGATTGATAAATGAGAACTTGTGTTCAGTGTTCTTAGATTCTTTGGTAGAAAACAAAATATTAGTAGCTAACTTGTTTTGATTCAAACGTTTGGAAGAAAATAACAAATAGAGCCTGTAGTTTATATAATTTATAATTTATACAATTTTTATATAGCTTATGATTTAGGTTAAAACCTACAGTCAGACTATTCTGTGAAAGTATAGAATTTATACAATGACTTTTCTTTCTAAATTGGGATTCTAAAAACATAATTTGGTGAAATTAGTCTTAGGAACTCAGCAGAATTCCCAATTAAAAAATATATTTTTAATGCCACATGTAAAATGTGGAAACTTCTTTATGTGTTCTGTCAGCTGTTTCTGATAGAACCAAATTCTAAGTTGAGTATGCACAGGTAGAGTCAATTAGTAGTACTCAGGTAAAATTCTGTTTAAGGATGATACTTGTGTTTGTTTGGCTTAAAATCAACATACTACTAATCAACTATTGAACATCCAAAAATTTCAGAAATTCTATTTACATAAATGAAGTTTACATTGGATTATTTGATAGGTCACTAAAGAGTAGTGATATTCTTAATATTTTTGGTATGAGATTACAGTGCCTGTGAAAAAGACTTTTTTTGGGGGGGGTTATAGTTTGTTAATTAAATAAGTACTGTTTTGTTTTTTTTTAACTTTGCATATGGCATTAGGATTATTATAATAATCTCTCAATTAGTTCATGACCAGAATAACTTTTAAAGAAGTAGTTCAGTTTAATAGTAATTTTTTATCACTAACTTCTCCATTAACTCTTCATTCAGCTTAAAGCTCAAAATGATCGAGAAACACAAAGTATGGATATCATATTTACTGAAAGACAAGCGTAAGTACAATCCATTTAGAAATCAAACACTTCTAAGGAGCTAAATTAGACAGTTTAGTGTTGAAGTCATTTATTTCCTTATAAATTCTCTTGATTTTTTTTTCTTTCATTTTTCTTTTCTTAAGTAAGCTCCACACCCAGTGTGGAGCCCAGTGCAGGCCCAAACTCCTAACTGTGAGATCAAACCTTGAGCTGAGAGCAAGAGCTCAACCAAGTCACTGAGGTGCCCCTTCCCTTGCATTTTATTTTAAAAAGTTGAATATTTGCAGTACAAATTTTATTGTTTACACATCTGTTGTTTTCATTTACCATTAAGCACCCAAATCCTGGATAAATAAAATTACTATCATTCATCATTAAGTACCTAAATCTGGGTAAATAAAATTAATACATAGACTAGATAAATAAAATTCCTATTTCAAGTAGGTTCAGAACCTAAGATGGATAAGAACATCTTCATCTCTACCATTTACAGCTTTATCCTGGGCTTTTTAACTTGTTTGAATTATGAGATTCAAGGTCCAGTCTAATAAAACAATAGTGAGCTATTTACATTATTTCATTATTCAGTTTTTAACTTCTAATTAAGTTATATTAATGCATATATGTGTATGCATCTTTTTATATAACATCATTAAAGATCCAATAGCAAATAATTTTGACTTTGGTAATAAGTGGAAGTGTGGCAGTGACAAAAGCCTGCAAAGGTAATAGGTAGATGTGATAACTTGTTTTAGTCCATTTGGGCTGCTATAACAATATACCCTAAACTAGGTAACTTATAAACAACAGGAATTTATTGTTTACAGTTCTAGAGGCTGGGCAGTCTGGGCTCAAGGCAGCAATTTGGTCCTGTTCTGGTGAGATCCCTCTTCCTGTTCATACCAGATATCTTGCTATATATTGCTATGGTAGAAGGGGGTCTGTGACATCTTTTTTTTCTTTTTCTTTTTTTAAAATTTATTTGACAGAAAGAGAGTGAGAAGGAACACAAGCAGGGGAAGTGGGAGAGGGAGAAGCAGGCTTCCTGTCAAGCAGGGAGCCTGATACAGAGCTGGATCCCAGGACCCTGGGATCATGATGTGAGGCGGAGGCAGACACTTATGATTGGGCCACCCAGGCAAGCCTATGGGATCTCTTTTATAAGGGCACCAATCCTGTTTGTGAGGGCTCCACTCTAATTACCTAATCACTTCCCAAAGATTGTACCTTATAATGCCATTACCTTTGGGGGCTGGGATTGCAACACACATTTTGGAGGGACATAAATATTCAGATAATTACAGTAGTTAACATAATTATTCTTCATTGATTTTTGGCCATAACTAAATACTATCTGATTCTATGCAAATAGAATTTTATATACTCCCACCCCATACATATTTAGTTTCAGAATTTTATCAGTCTTAATCTCTTTGAGAACAAGGGTAATAATTAATCAAAATTACTTAAATTCTGTAACACCAAATACACTGTCCTGTTACTTATGCATATAACATAAATATTTGATGAAGAATAAGATGTTAACATGTAATGGTAAAACATTTGAAAGATTAATATAATTTTTTTGTTGATTAAAAACAAAGGAACCTCTTTTTCCCTTATCTTTCATTTAATACTGCTATAAACTGCTGCCTGAAAAATTGTAAATACCAGAAGTCTCTTCCCACTTACGAAGAAAATTACATATGCATGGTGACCAAGCTCTTACTTGGAAACTTCTTTTTTACTGTTCTGGTTTCTGGTTTTAATTTAGGAAATATTTATCATTTACAATACAATAAAATAACTCCTTTAGTTACCTAAAAAGTAAATAAGGAACTGTAGTCCGTTGAACACCTAACAGAGTTTAGAACGTTAAGGTCCTCATTTATTTCATCACTTATCTGCAGTTATATGATGCTCGGGTCAGATTTATAAATACTATATGTATATGTTTTATATATATTTCATTCAGAAAGATAACTCACAGTATAAATTTAAGACTGTTTTAGGCTTTTATAATATAATAATAGGCTTATAATATTATATAATATTATTATATATGATATTAATATATATAATAAAATAGTAATATTTTATTATAGTGTTTTAGAGATATTCTTTTCTCTAACAGTTATACATGCACTTAATTTTTCACCCCTATGGAAGGTAAAAATGGTGGATTTTTATTACAATTCTTAACCACCTCTATTTGCATTGTTAAAATTATGATTACAGCCAATTGGTTATAAGGAAATTAGTAAATAATTGGCTTTAGACTCTTTAACAGTCTCAAGGTCATTGTTGTCCAAACTATGTTTTTTGGACCATTATTGTATTATGAACTCATTATAGACGTACCTGAAAGAAAGGGTTTTGTTGTCCAGTAAGTTTGGAAAATTCTTAATACTTGGTTCTTAAAGAGCAGAAAACATTTCAGCTTTTTAGAGTCTTGAATTAAGTCCTATAGTAAAGACTCTTGTTTCACTTTGTTTAAACTCAGTATTTCCTATAGTAATTGCATAGTACTTTGACCATGTACTGTTTTTTTTCCCCTATAAATATTTCTTTTTTTTTTTTTTATTTGACAGACAGATCACAAGTAGGCAGAGAGGCAGGCAGAGAGAGAGAGGAGGAGGAGGCAGGCTCCCTGCTGAGCAGAGAGCCCAATGCGGACTCGATCCCAGGATCCTGAGACCATGACCTGAGCTGAAGGCAGAGGCTTTAACTACTGAGCCACCCAGGCTCCCCTCCCCTATAAATATTTCTGAGCATTTCCCTGGAAATTAATATTTTAGAAAACAATTTGGGAAACATTGCTCTATCTACAGGATCCCAAACATTTGTCCATGGACCAACTGAAGATTCCTCTGCCCCAGCACAGACTCATATGACTAGAACTCTTCCAAAGAGAGGCAGAAATACAGGTTTTGAAAAACAAGATTTGTGGAGACTTCTGATACTCACTTTGGAATTTATCATACTATTCAGTTATGACAATCATGCATTATGGTGATGGTCTTTATAACTGAAAGCAGTAGTACCTTTTTTTTCAAGTCTGTAGTAACTTATTAGGAATTGTGCTTGGACATTGTACCTGTGATTTAAGTTGGTATTAAATTTTTAGGAAATTTATTGGGCTAATTCAGAAAGCATTTAAAAAAGTACTTTCCAATTCCATGAATTCATTCTATGAGTATAAAATGAATCTTGGTGGGTTGTAAGCATTTCACTTTGACAAATCCAAAACCTTTAATTTTTAAAAAATTTTTTCTAAAGATTTTATTTATTTATTTGAGAGAGGCAGACTTTAAAAAAACTTTATTTTTTACTGATTCTATTCAATAAAAGTTTATTATAACTTAATATATATTATATCAAATATGTGGGCCAATATTAGAATCAGTTCATTTTAATAAATAATTTAATAAGTCTTTTCCTTATTAGGTTGTATGGTCTCCTGAATACTACTGAAAATAGTAATTTTAATATTGTCCCTGTAAGCTTACCAGAGGATACCATTTACTATGTTTGGACCTACTTGCTCAGTACCAATGAGAAAAACATGATTTTATGATCTTCCTGTGTGTTGCAATTAATATGAAAGTCTACTAGCCACAGTTTGGTATATCACATGCCTAATCTCCATTTATGTCTAAATTGTGAGTACACTGATAACATTTATTAAAAAAATCAAGCATTTAAGGGAATTAATTTTCTTCATGTAATTCATGAGTATCTATATATTTGTCTTCAATAAACCCATCGTCATCTACCACAAATGAATGTAGTTTTTCAAATATTACTATAGTTTCTTCAGAGTTTGTATCTGGGACCTGTGAAAGAGAACTTGAATTTCCAGTAAAACCATCTTCATAGGTTTCTGCTTCATGCTCTTCCAGGCGATGATGATTGTAACTAAGCAGAAAATTATACCATACTGGGCATTTGATAGCAGCAAAAATGAGGAATGAAGTCATCAGTACAGTGATCACCACACCAACTAGAAAAGCCCAGCTTTTTCCAAGTTTATGTTCTTAATTGGAATAATGAGAGAGAGAGAAAGACAGAAAGAGATTTTGTTAAATTGACAAAAATAAAATAATCATTAATCGTATATCCTAATAACTACATAATATTGGTATTAGAAATAAGCATAATTTTCTTTAAGCAGTTTACTAAAACACAAGATTCTTATTTCAAAGTGTGCTGAAAAAAATACCTTTTTTCCAAAATAACTACTTGTCTTTGCAGGTATTGTTTATCAATTCACGAAAGAATATTATTGATTTATACTTGTTAAGAGCCATGACTTACTTAATTGGTCAAAAGTAAGACTCAAAAGTTAAATAAATTGCATAATGGCATTTGAATGGTAACTAGCAGAGCCTAGTTTGGAAACTTAGTATTTTGTAAATCTTTTGTTGAGATGAGAAACTGTTCTTTTACATTGTTTCTAGAAATTTAAAATTTAGAAAAATGAGAACTACTTCAGTTTATTTAGTATACTGCCTTCAGCAATATTAATATTCAAAACCAGTACATTACCTGAATTTTTTAAGTTGTTCAAAGAGCTATTAAATGTTGAGTTGCTAATGGACTGAAGGTGGTTATAAAGATCTTCATTTATAGGTGGAGGAAATTTTGAGTAGCACTCAGCATTATAAGGTACTGTTTTGATACTGTAGAACTTCAGGATATCTGGGTAGGTGCATGTGGTGATGTTCTCATTTTCTGGTAAATCAGAATAACATTTATTATGGAAATAGGATTATTATTGTTAATAAATTATTATGGCTTGCATTTTATAATTATTTTTACCTAGAATTTTTTGGTATACCTACCTGTCATTATTACAGATTATAAGAAACTTTTGTATTTGCCTAGCAATACAAGAAGGGAAAGATTCACCTTCTTATTTATTAAGTTATTTTATGATATATATGGTTTAAATGCAGTATCTGTTTATGTTTAGTGTGTGTTAGTGAAGATGTTATGATTAAGATTGTGACAAAAATTGATCTCAGGCAGAGCAAGGTTTGCAGTTAATGAAATAGGGCACCTGTTTTTACCTACTGTCTGGCAAGATATCTTAACCAAAGGAAATACTGAAAAAAAATTACTTTTATGTATTCATATTCCAACTATAAACTTAATACATGAAGTTACAGTCTCATTTTTGCATATATAGATCATTTAAATTTCTTTTCTTCTTTTTTTTTCCTAAAAGGCAGAGGAAGAATATCTATTCAACAATTACTTTTCAGTGTTTCTTCCTGCTTCCCTTAAACAGGAATAGTTTCTTTTTCTTTAAAACACAAAGTGACAGACTTTCCTGGGGTGGGACAATAAAAAAATCAATCACAGTTTTGTTTTGATTAAATAATGATAGCTTACCTAGTGTCACATTTGATGTGTTCAACCAGTTCTGCAAATTCAGTAGACTGCAAGAACAGTTCCATGGATTTCCATATAAAATTATTAATTCCAGATGAAACAGTTGTGGTACATCAAAATAGCTAATGAAATTGCCTTGCAGATTCAGAAGTATCAGGTTTTTTAGAGGTACAAATACATCAGGATTCAGTTGAAATATTTTGTTTTCGCAGAGGTATAATTGTTTTAGTTTATTTAAGCCCGTGAATGCACCCTGTTCAATTACATGGATGGAGTTTCTACAGATATTTAAAATTTCTAGATTGGAGAGGTTACCAAAGCCATTATTATATAACATAGTAACATTGTTCTCAGTCAAATAGAGTTCAGTGAGTAAAAAATATGTTTGTAGAACCCTAGTGTCTATAATATTCAAAGTAATTTGGTTATAACTGAGATCAAGTATAGTAACATTTTTATTGATATCTGTTGGAATCAAAGAATAATTATTTTCGGTGAAATTACATTTGACTTCCTAAAAAAGAAAAAATACAAATACATTAGTTAGGAAAAATATTAACAGAATTTTCCAAATTTTTGTATGCAGGCAATTAGATATTAGAAGGAGATAGTTTTGTTTTCTTTTTAGGCGGGGAGGGGTAAAGGGAGAGGAAGATCTCACAATTCTGTGTTCATGACTTGAGCTAAAATCAATAGTCGGATCCTTAACTGACTAAGCCACCAGACACCCCTGGAAGAAAATAGTTTTAGAAAAACATTTCCTCTCTAATATTTTGATGTTATAGTGTAAAAAAAAAAGTAAAGCAAATGCTTTTATTTCTTCATTGGGATGAAATACTGAAGATTAAGGAATTTCTGATGCCTGTACCTGAGCAAAGAGATTCTAGTTGATCTTATAGATAATCTTTTCTTACTACATACTCATTACTGAAAAAATGTGGGTATAATTTCATTACATATGTGGAAATACATGACAAATAATTCTCTTATATAGTATTTCATTTGCATATGATTTATAATGAGGAAATTATTTTAAAATTTGTTTTTAGAAATCAGAGCTACCAACAGTAAATAAGAAGTAATACTCAATATATAACTGTATATAGGGTTAAGAGCTCAAAGTTTGGTATTTAAAAAGAAATATTAATTTTTTTAAAGTAATCCATATAGCCAATGTGGGGCTTGAATTCATGACCCCAAGATCAAGAATCAGATGCTCTACTTGCTGAGCCAGCCAGGTGCCCCTCAGGAAATATTTATTTTATAATGGAAATTGAACCATATGAATTTAAGTGCCAGCTAACATGAGTACTTTTCTTATGTGGCTGCAAATCCAAAAAAATATTTATTTTGTTTATAATAATAATAGTAATGCAATACTATATTCTTATTAGGATGTATGGTCTCCTGAATACTACTGAAAATAGTAATGCTATAATAATAATAATAGTAATAATAGTAATGCAACAACAATAATTTTCCCATAATAATAGTAATGTAACAATAATAATTTTCTTCATAAATATGTAATTTTTAAAAAACACTTCCTACATTTTATTTTTTTTAAACATTTTATTTATTTATATGACAGAAATCACAAGCAGGCCAAGTCAGGCAGAGAGAGAGGGGAAGCAGGCTTCCTGCTAGCAGGGAGCCTGATGGGGAGCTTGATCTCAGAAGCTTGATTCCAGGACCCTGAGACCATGACCCGAGCCAAAGGCAGAAGCTTAACCCACTGAGCCACCCAGGTGCCCCAACTCCCTACATTTTAAAAAGTGTTTAGGGGTGCCTGCCTGGCTTGGTTGGTAGAATGTATGACTCTTGGCCTCGGGGTACTAAGTTTGAGCCCCTTTTTGGGCACAGAGATTACTTATAAAAATAAATAAAACATAAAAGACTGGTATTTATATCCTGAAACTAGTCTCAGATTTTATAGTGAAAACTTACAGACTTATTTAACCGTTAAAGAATTTAGTTTAAATAAAATGAAGACTGCATTTGTCAAATTAGAATCTAGCTCACATACCACAGATTTTGAATATATATAGCTAACCAATTAGTTATGATAGTTCAGGTATTTTTTTTTTTTGCTTTAATTGCCTTGGCATATTTTACTAAATGTACATAAAGTATACTTTATATACTGTTTTTTTTTTTTTTTTTGACAAACAGAGATCACAAGTAGGCAGAGAGGCAGGCAGAGAGAGAGAGAGGGAGGAAGAAGGCTGAGCAGAGAGCCCGATGGGGGACTTGATCCCAGGACCCTGGGATCATGACCTGAGCCGAAGGCAGAGGTCTTAACCTGCTGAACCACCCAGGCGCCCCAGTATACCTTTGAAAATATTTTCACCACCTTGATTGTAAAAACTTACTATTTTAGAAGACTGGCTTTCGTCTGATAATAATAGCATAGAGAGGGGCCAAAACAAGGTTGTGATGCATGTAGTTTTCATATCACAGGCCTGTTAGAAAACAGAGTATTTTCGTCTCAATAGAGAAGAACTTTATATTGAGAATATTTTAATTTCCTTTTTTCTTCTTTTAAATCCATTTTTTCTTAAAACATATGAAATGTGAAACAAGTACATATTCTATCACCCTCCCCCCACTCTAATCTTAAACTGGAAAGTTCCTGGCAAATGAAAGTGTTTTTTGAATGTCTCATTAGTTCCTGGATCAATTGAAATGAACTTTGAAACAAGTGAAGTGGTTATATATTTTAAAATTTTAATATATGTGCGTGAAAGAAAGTTAGGACTATATATTTATGCATATGTACATGTTTAAGTATATGCTTAAATTGCTATTTTATGGTTTTTCATTTTTAGATATTGTCTATTGATATAATCTGTTGACTTAAAACTGTGAAGATGAAAGCCATCAGCTCTTTTTCAAACATTCCCTACTGTCATCTTCAATCATCAAGTGTATGCTTTCTATCTCTTCATTCTCCATACATAGTTACTTATAATTTTCGTCTTTTTTCACCTTGTAAATTTGCTTTTACGTTAATGTCACTTTCAGAATGCTCTGTGATTAGCACATTTCAGAATAAAAAGATCTTATAAATTTGATTAGATGAAACCTTTTTTTCCCCAAAAGAAAATTAATTATATTACATTATAAATTTATTTGGAAAAGATTTTTTGGCCACATCCCATGTTTATATTTCTAAGGTAGATCATATGAAGATATAATTATATTTTTTGCTCTTACGCCCCATATTAAAGATTTTTGTAGATTAATAAGCCTAAATATGGTTTGTTTTTTTAAAACTCACCAGCAACCATCAAACCTGTAAATATATGGAATCTTACCTTTACCTGTTTCTTTTCTCTGAGACTTGTGTGCTAAGGAATCTATTCTGTTTCTTCTGCACCATTAAAAAAAAGTATGTCATATGGTTGCATTTCACTATGCTTTAACCTTTGTACCCAGTGAACACGTGATGTAAAAAAAAAGCTAGACTTCCTTAGCAAAAGATTGACTAGAAGAGTAATTTCTTAGTCATCTTTGACTTTTTTGGCATAACAAGTAAAGTGCTTTGCTTAACCTTTGTGTTTCTTAATTACTCTTGAAAAATGTAAATATTAGCAAATTTACTTTGCAAGTTAAAGTATATAATATTGAAAATGCGTACTTGGAAAAATACATGGTTAACGTGATTTAAGGTTAGTCCTAAAGGTATTTCGTGTTTAAAAAGATTCAAGTTGAAAAGATACCGAGTTTTGTATTCCCATTTCAACTTTGTTTATTCATTTTTATGACCTGTCATTGGTGGTTTTATTGCCGAGTTGTAATAGGAGCAAAGTGCTCAAAGGATCAAAAGACCTAATGCTGGCCATATTGTGGCCTTCAAAAAATGAGTTACCTTCCTTGTGCTGCAGCTTCCCTTCTGTAAAATGGAATACGGTACAACACTAGCTCCTGTGTAACTACAGTAAACAGGTGTATCAGGCAAAAACATGGTTAAGATTCATTGTTGATAGTAAATAATCATGGAATTCAGAACGAGTTAGTTCCAAAAGATTAACTCCCTTGAACCTCAATATCCTTAATTTATGAAACATAGAGATTGAAATTGATGACCTTTCCTACTTGAAAGTTCTAAGCCCATAAACCCATATAAATCCAGCAGCAAACACATTTGTTAAATGATAATAATTTAAGTTCAAAGTGAAGATATTACTCCTTGTCCAATAGACAAAAATAAATAGAAATTTCATGTTGTTTGTTTGTTTTTGTACATCTTTTATTGAGTTATTATGAGATGTTGTTTGTAGAAAAATTTCTGAATGTAGATTACTTTATTCTGGCAGTGTAAAAAGTATGTGGAGAATATATGAACCGGTAGGGCTTAGAGAGTGATTGTGAAAACTGTAGTAGTTGATAACTACATGTGGAAGATTAAGTAGAATATTCCTATTTTGAAACTCAAAATTTTGATATTGAGAATAAACATTTATCTTCAAGTCTTTTTATATGTAAATCTTGAAGTATTTATGTGATAACTAGCATCTTTTCCTTTTTTTCAAAATTCTAGAGAATTTTTTCAGAATTCTAGAGAAAAATTCTATCCTATTGATAATTGACTGTACTTAGGTAATAAGTGGCTTATCACTGGTATTTCTTGTGATTATATGATAAAGATGGTTATTATTTGTAATTAATTTAGTGACTATTACTCTTATATGATTTCACTTGTGATATTCCTGTTACACTTTCAGAGACACTGACTTATTATTTTGCACCACTAAAATATAGTTGATAACTTTTGGAATACCAATTTTAATTAAAGTAGGTAAGCAAGATATATTATTAATCTGAAGTTATGTTTTTTTAAATCAAATTGCACTACTCTTAGATCAGTCAGAGCTGTGTTACTTTATATCATTTACATGGTGAACTACAATACAAGATTTCATTTGGTTAAAGAATTCCATAGCTACAAGATGTTTGAAAACCACTGTTCTAAAATTGTTTTGTCTTGTGGGTATGACAAAGTGTAAATACCTCCTCTACCACCTCATGTGTACAAGGCTTTAAAGATTTTCTGTGATAATCTTTTGAGTTTTCTTACAAGAAAGTAAAATGAATAGTAGGGAAATAGAAGGATTTGGGAACTGAGAAGAGAAAGATGTAAAATAAGTCTCTGTTGATGTGGACAGTTCTTTTTTTGGAAGTATAAGGGATTTTCTTATTAATTTTTATTTGAGGTATAGTTGACACATAATGTTAATTTAAATTTCAGGTGTACAACGTAAGTGATTCAACAGTTCTATATGTTATGCAGTGCTCACCACAAGTTACCATCATCATACAGCACTATTATAATACCGTTAACTATATTACCTATGCTGTACTTTTCATCCCTGTGACTTCTTCATTCCATGATTAGAAGCCTATACCTCCTACTCTACTCCCCTTCACCCATTTTTGCCCATGCCCCATGCTCTTCCCTCTAGCATCTACCACTTTGTTCTCCAAATAGAATTTTTTATACATCTATAAGAATTTACAAGCTCTGTTAAATAACTTTACCCTATTTAGTTGAGACTGTGACCTGAGTAAAATTAATTGATGTTATTCCCCTCAATGTATTAAGAGGAATGTTGAATACTTTTGATTTCAGGAAGGAAAAACAAATTAGAAGTGTAGAAGAAGAAGTTGAACAGGAAAAACAAGCAGCAGATGGCATTATCAGAAACATGTCTCCTGAAAAACAAGTCAAGTACATAGAAATGAAAACCACAAATGAGAAATTGTTGCAGGTAATACTAATTGCTATCCTGTTCCTCAACAGGATACAGCAGTCTTGCTACTATATAGTCTGAAGATGAACAGCATTGGCATCCCTGAGAACTTGACTAGACCTACTGATCAGCATCTTAATTTAACAAGGTCCCCAGATAATTTGTATAGATGGACATTTAAATTTGAGAAGTACAATATAGAAAATTCATTTTCTCATGCTGCATGATGACCAAATATTACTCTAGTATTTGTTCATTTCTATGCATCTTTCACTTTTGCGTGTCATACAGATACATGAAAACACTTGCTTTTTAAATGAACTACTAATAGAAATAATAAAAAACCTCAGATACCAGTGCCATAGAGATAATTACTTCCTTTCTTCCCTGCCTAATAAGCAATGCATCTTTTACTTCTCTGTTCTTAATTTGAATAGCTCTTGCCTCCTAATCGTGGTATTTAAATAAGCAATTTGGGAGCCTGCTGAGGGGTTATTGAGAATTCTCCCAACATTCAGTGATGGTGGTGACTCAGATTTGCAAGTTAGTGCCCTTATATACCAAGATAGCCCTTAACTAAACAGTTAACAGAGAATTAGTCCCCATAAATGCCAAAAGTGAATGTAGTTCTGGTTTCTCAGATATTACTTAATTGACAATTTAATATAACTTTCTATTTTAGTCAGGATTCATAAGATACAATGAAACACTGAAGAAAGGGTATTACAGAAATGCTGAAGTACCATCAAAATACAGTTAATCTTGCACAGTTGTTTTTGAATAAGTAAATAGCTTGAAAGTCTTGTCTGTAGGAATGAGCCATATAAATTACTATATGTCTTGGCTCTAAAAGAAATTAGGCAAAAGATATGGAAACATGGTTTTAAAAAATCAAAGTTAAAAATCATAACTTTAAACAATAACATCATTAATTTGAGGGCTCCTGATATTTTCAAAACGGCAGTGATGATTCATTGTGAAAAGGTTTGGCTACCTTTGACAAGCTCATAAAGTATTTTTTAAAGGTAGATCATGACAAGTTTTGGGGACTAATGAAAGAAACTGGCAGAGATAGAAATAATGTTAATAAATTCTAGTCAATAGCAAGTGTTGGATGTGTTTATAAAATTTACTTTGGCACATCCATATACGAAAAGCTAAGAAACAAACATATTCTAAATGTTACTTGTATGTATATTTACTTTTTTCCTTTTTCTTAGGAGTTAGACACACTTCAGCAACAACTAGACTCATTGAACATGAAAAAAGAGAGCTTGGAAGCTGTAAGTATAAAATCAAATAAGGGTTTTTATATTACTCGCCTACAAAAGATAATTCTGCTGAATATATTAAAGGAACTCATTCAAGTATGTATTTATTTAGTAGTTTACTAAGAGGAGTATAACTTTTTTCCCATTCAGCACCACAAATATCCTACTTTGGTAAGAAATTAGATTCAGTTATTGAGTACCTACTGTGTGCAGGATCATTCTACCTTGCTGAGGCATGCGAAATCTAATGGTAATTTAAAGACATGAACAAGAGATTAAAAAGAATTGAAGAGGGAGAGAGAAATTAGATTCAGTTATTGAGTTCCTACTGCGTACAAAATCATTCTGCCCTGATGAGGCATGCAAAATCTAACGGTAATTTAAAGACATGAACAAGAGATTAAAAAGAAGTGAAGAGGGAGAGAAATCAGTTCATCACTTTAAAGATATAAATGCTTGCTATTTGCTATTTGTTCATTTAAAAGTTTTAATTAAAAAAAAAACATGTTTATGGTTAAAAAAAAATTAAATAAGATGAAAGTGAAAATTTTCTTTTCCCTCTTTCCAGACAGAACTACTTTGTATTTTTTGAACACTTATTCTGTGCTTTTTTTGAGCTCTTTACATAGATCACCAGCATTGTCATTTAGTCTTTTTTTTTTTTTTTTTTTTGTCATTTAGTCTTTACAACAATTTTATTATCCTATCTTGGTTTTATTGTTGTGGAAAACCTCAAGTGAGATTCACATTTAATATGCTGTCTGCAGTTTGGTTTGTTTGTTTTCACCTAACATTCTCTCTTGAATGTCTATATACATCAGCTCTCAGAGACCTCCTTCATTATTTTAAATTACTGTATTGTGTTACATTGCATGACTAGAACACAGCCTTGTAGATGAATAGGTTCTTTACATGTTTTTTAGTTTGGGGGGATTATAAACAATGCTGCAGTGAAACAATGCATTTTATACAGAGTTAAATGGCTGTGTCATCAGATAAATTTGTTGCAATGGATCAAAAGATAAATACACACTTCTAAAATGTAAGGCTGCAAATTCCCTTCCAAAGAGGTGGTTCCGTTTACTACTTCTAGACTCAGTGTATGAGAGTGCCTGTTTTCCCATGCATTCAATAGCAAGCATTATTCACTTTTTCCATTTTTACTAGTTTAATACATGAAATTATTTCTTTATATATATTTTTGGCCAATGTATATCTTTTTCTGTGAACTACCTTTTTCAAGTCCTTAACACTTCAGTGTACTGTCTATACCTCAAACCTTGCCTATCTTTCTTGATTTCCTCTGGATTCAGGTAGGTATCATGATTCTAGGATTAGTAACAATTGTAGATTGACAGGAGTGCTGTTACCCTTTCTTGCACAAGAAATAAGTGTGAGTATTTTGTAATTCTTTTGTAAATTTGCTGTTGAAAAAGTAGTTTGCTTAAAAATGCTAAGGGGTACCTGGGCGGCTCAGTCACTTAAGCCTCTGCCTTCTGCTCCGGTCATGATCCCGAGGTTTTGGGATCAAGGCCCACATTGGGCTCCCTGCTGAGCAAGGATCCTTCTTCTCCCTTTCCCCTTGCTCTTCCCCCTCGTTCATTCTCTCTCTCTGTCAAGTAAATAAATAAAATCCTTAAAAAACATTATTAAGATGGCTTTCTATACAGATAGTCTATGTGTGAATATATATAATTTTTATTTTTTTTATATCTCTGGTAATAGAAATATGCTTCAAAGAATAAGGACCACATTTAGTATTAACACAGCTGTGCTGCAGAATTCCTTACTATCTGTTTTAGGGTGTGTGGGGAATGTCAGGTCTTATTTCTCTTGGCATATTTAGTTTCTGCAGGAAGAGGTGTAAGCTATGTCCTTGGATTTAGTGTTTGTATTGATGCCACTGTATTGATGCCACTTTTTGGCATCAGCACAGTAACGTGAAATTTTATAAAAATTTATCTCAAATCAAGAATATATAAGTAGTGGGGCGACAGGGTGGCTCAGTCACTTAAGCTCTGACTTGATTTCGGCTCAGATCTTGATTTCAGATCAAGCCCTTGTGTTGGGCTCTGCGCTCAGCTCATAGTCTGCTTGTCCCTCTCCCTCTTCTCCTCTCCCTATTCTCTTTCTCTCTCAAATAAACAAAATATTAAAAAATATATATATAGAAGTTACTAGTTCTGTTTAACTTTTGCCGGATTCCTTGTATTTTTTTTAACCTCTTCTTCAAGAAAACATTATGTTAAATATCACTCATCTAGTATTTATTGAATATCTACTGTGTGCTAGCTCATTACTGTGCTAAGTATTAGTCAGTTCATCATGGAGTGGAAAAAGCAGGTGAAAGATCAGCACGAGTTTTATTGAGGAATAGTTTTATTGAGATGAAATTCAAACAAGTCTTAGGATGATTAAGCAAATGGAAGGAGGAGATAACTATGAAAAGAGATACCCTATGGGGAGCCTGGGTGGCTCAGTGGGTTAAGCCTCTGCTCAGGTCATGTTCTCAGAATCCTGGGATTGAGCCCCACATTGGGCTCTGCTCAGTGGGGAGCCTGCTTCCCCCTCCCTCTACCTGCCTCTCTGCCTGCTTGTGAGTAGGCAGAGTAACTAAATAAAGTAAATAAAATCTTACTTACAAGTAAGTAATCTTACAAGTAAATAAAATCTTTAAAAAAAGGGGATACCCCAAAATATCTGTATTTCATTATCACGCCTTTTCACCTGAACCTAATCCGTTACTTTGAGCTATGTATATGATGAGGGTTTTTTTAAGATTTTATTTTTAAGTAATCTCTACACCCAACATGGAGCCCAAATCCACAATTCCTGAGATCAAGAGTCCCATTCTCCACCAACTGAGCCAGATATATATGCCACTATATTATGCTTTTTAATAGACTTTCAAAGATTTCCACTAATTTACTTTTTCCTTTTAAGATTCCTTCTCTTTGAAAGACAATTATCATATGAACTTCCTGATGTGAAGAATTTGAGAGACAACGTGGGGGGTTTGGGAGGTAGGGAAGGAACAAATGAAACAAGATGGGATCGGGAGGGAGACAAATCATAAGAGACTCTTCATCTCACAGAACAAACTGAGGGTTGCTAGGGGAGGGGGACAGGGAGAGGGTGGTTGGCTTATGGACATTGGGGAGGGTATGTGCTGTGGTGAGTGCTATGAAGTGTGTAAACTTGGCGATTCACAGGCCTGTACCCCTGGGGCTAATAATACATTATATGTTAATAAAAAATTAAAAATGAAAAGATTCCTTCTCTTTGGCTTTCAAAAAAGAAGTCTTGCCTAGTGGGACGCCTGGGTGGCTCAGTTGGTTAAGCAGCTGCCTTCGGCTCAGGTCATGATCCCAGGGTCCTGGAATCGAGTCCCACATCAGGCTCCTTGCTCGGCAGAGAGCCTGCTTCTCCCTCTGCCTCTGCCTGCCTCTCTGTCTGCCTGTGCTCCCTCGCTCTCTCTCCGTCTCTGACAAATAAATAAAATCTTTAAAAAAAAAAAAAAAAGAAGTCTTGCCTCTTAAAAATTTGGTCTTATTCATGCTGTGGACCTAGTTTCAGATATCATCATTCACTTTTTTGTTGGTTAATATAGAAAATTATTTAGATCTGAGATCCTCAGTTTCTTTATGTGTAAAACAGATGATGATATTATCTGATAGAGTTGTTTTGAGGATTAGATACAGTATATAAAGAACATGGAATATAGTGCTTGGCACAGAATAAGTTATTAAAAAATAACAGCTTCAAATGCCATTTTCTCCCTTTTCCTCATCACTATCAACAACACTAGCTCTTTTGGTTGTCTAATAAAGTTACCACAGCCCTTATTTTCTCTTTGTGAACAGTAGAATAGTGTTGAATATACAACAACTATTCTACTCTTGTGTATTAATTTCCTCGTGCTGCTGTAATAAAGAACAAGAAATTTCCTAACAGATCTAGAGGCTAGAAGTCTAAAATCAAGGTGTCAACAGAGCCGTTTCCTCAGAGACTCTGTTAGAATCTTCCCTGACCTCTTCCTAGCTTCTGGTGGTGCCTATTGATCCTAGGCATGCATTCATTATTTTAGCTGCATCACACCAGTTTCTGCATGTGTCATTGCATGGCATTCTCCTGTGTCTCTGTCTGTATGTCTTCTCTTACAAGGACAACGGTTGTTCCAGATTAGGGCATTAGGGTCCACCCTAATTACGTTGTCTTATCTTGACTAAATTGGCAAAGACCCCAATTCCAAGTTAGGTCATATTCATAGGTATCAGAGATTACCAAGACTTCATTATATCTTTTTGAGTGATACAGTTCAACCTATATAACATTGTATTAGAGTATGTATATGACTATATGTGTGGGTGTGTGTATGAAATATATATATATATAATATATTAAATGAAATATATATGAATATAACATATATTATTTGAAATATATGAAAATATATTCCCTCTAGAGATCAGTTCTTTAAACTTTAATATTGTGGTTAAAGTTGTACATACATTGGGGCGCCTGGGTGGCTCAGTGGGTTAATCCTCTGCCTTCGGCTCAGGTCATGATCTCAGGGTCCTGGGATCGAGCCCTGCATCGGGCTCTCTGCTCGGCAGGGGGCCTGCTTCCTCCTCTCTGCCTCCTCTCTGCCTGTGTCTCTGCCTACTTGTGATCTCTGTCTGTCAAATAAATAAAATCTTAAAAAAAAAGTTGTACATACATTGTGACATTTTCTTTATTATCTTTCCATTGGTAGAGATATCTTATCTTTGTTCAGGTTTTATATTTGGAAGAAAAAATAAATTACCATGTTCTTTTGAATCTTAGACTGAAAATAACTTATGAAGGAAAAGGGGTGTATTTTAATTCCAATTTACAAGTGTACTTTGTAGCATCATTGAGTACTATAGATATTTGATATCTCTATTTTAAAATGCTGATGGTTTAAATTCTCCTTTTTCTTATAAACTGAAACCTATATGAGAATAGTTTCTGATAAAATATTAATTAAATTCTTCTTCTTTTTGTGCCCTTCAGGAAATAGCACACTCTCAGGTAAAACAGGAGGCTGTCTTGCTGCATGAAAAACTTTATGAATTGGAGTCCCATCGAGACCAAATGATTGCTGAAGACAAAAGCATGGGATCTCCAATGGAAGAAAGAGAGAGATTACTTAAGCAGGTAGAAAAAACAAAAATACTTATTTTACTATATCAAGGTGTGGTAAATGTATTGATTTCTTTCATTTAAGGCATATGAATTGAACAGAATGCCAGTAAGTTAATTGTCTTAAAAAAAGAGTAAAAAGTGAGTTTTATCTAAATTAAGATAAACTATTTGACCAAGAAAAGCTGGGTGAAAGTCATTTCTCATATAAACTGTTTCTTGATTTAAGTCCTAATTTTATATGGTCATTATGCACATTTTGGCCATTTTTTCATCTTTTGGATCCACTAAGGAAATTGAAAGCCCTTTTTTTGGTTAGTAAACAATTACATGATCTTACTGAAGTTCTGTTCCGTTATTTGTTTGGGGCTTCATATTTAGAAAATGAAGTGCTCCAAGGCTAATGAATTTTTGTGGTTATTATTATCAGCGTCTTGATGAAGCGATTGAAATTAAAATGTCCTATTAAATCACAGTATGTCACCAAGTTGTGTTACATGTTTTCAGTAGCTTTATTACCACCCAAGCCTAGTTTTAATTTAGCACCAAGTTATAATTACCCTGTTTTTTAGAATGAGACACCTTAACTATAGGGCCCTTAGGAGAAATGCAAATATATTTGGGAACAGCACCTATCGGAAATGTACAAATGAGACTCCTTTGTGGTCTTAGGTTGAACCCAAATGGTTTGGAAGAACCTTAGGATCAACTTGGGAGCTATTTAAGTATTAGAATCATTCCAGGAAGGTATTAAAATCTAAAATCTCTGAAGTTCCTTGGAAAGAGATCATTGGAGGCAGGGGACAGAGAATGTGATCTTGGGATAGGATTATCAAATGAAATGCAGAATAGCTATTTACATTTTAATTTCAGAAAGCAGTGAATAATGTTTTGAATAAGAGTGTGTGTGTGTGTGTTTGTGTGTGTGTATGCATGGTATATTAGGATGTTGATATATACATGCCCTAAAAGTTATTTCTTGTTTACCTGAAATTCAGTTGTAATGGGTATTGCTAAATCTGGCAACCTCTGCTTTGTGTGTGGGGATTGAGAGGATGAGGGGAGACAGTCTTAGAAATCCTGAAAATCCTGGATATTTATGTAAACTGTTCCTGGCCTGAAGACATGTTAACCTCATGGTGCCATGTGGAGGGTATAGCTGTATCAGTCATCACCCTTCCTTTGAGGATGAAGGAAGAATCTATGAATAGTTCCTTAATGATGTGTTTTTTAACTTGAAAGGTTGAATTTTAAAAAATAGGTTTCAAGAAAAAGACTACATTTGGCATTTTAGTACAGCATACCTTCAAAGGAAATTATGTTTAAGGTATTCTAACAATGAGTAGTTCTTTAAGTACTATTTTCTTTTTATGCCTTTTTAGGTTAAAGAAGATAATCAGGAAATAGCCAGCATGGAGCGACAGTAAGTACATTTATAATAGGACATTTTTCATCTATTTCACATCTTTTAAATTACATTCTAAACCTGCAGTAGGTACATATTGTTACAGTTATTTTTTCCTATAGTTCATACTGGTACTGTTGATGCAGCTTTAAATCTTATTTACAGCTTTAAATGTCTATTTTAATGTTTAGTTAAGAGCCACAGTGTAGTGTAATTATTATTATTATTTTTGAGAGAGAGAGCATAAGGTGAGTATGGGGAAGGGCAGAGGGAAAGAGAGAATCTTAAGCAGACTGCACATCCAGTGCTGAGCCCGATGTGGAGTTTGATCTCACGACCCTGAAATCATGACCTGAACTTAAATCAAGAGCTAGAAGCTTAACCAACTGAGCTAACCAGGTGCCCCTAGTCTTAAAAAATAGCTTTATTAAGATATACATACCATACAATTCATGTATTTAAAGTATACAATTCAGAGGTTTTTAATGTATTCAGAAATGTGCAGCCATTACCCACTGAGCCACCCAGGCACCCAATAAATAAAATCTTTAAAAAAGAAATACATGGAAACAAATCAAGAGAGAGAAGTGTATAACAAACAATACAGGCCTTTCTTAAGAAGCAAGAAAAGTCTCAAATAGACAACCAAACCTTACACCTACAGGAGCTGAAAAAAGAATAGCAAATAAAGCCTAAAGCCAGCAGGAGAAAAGAAACAATAAAGACTACAGCAGAAATTAATGATATAGAAATAAAAGAAAAACAGTAGAGGAGCACCTGGGTGGCTCAGTGGGGTAAGCCTCTGCCTTTGGCTCAGGTCATGATCTCAGGGTCCTGGGATCGAGCCCCGCATCGGGCTCTCTGCTCAGCAAGGAGCCTGCTTCCCTCTCTTTCTCTCTCTCTGCCTGCCTCTCTGCCTACTTGTGATCTCTCTCTGTCAAATAAATAAATAAAATCTTAAAAAAAAAAACCAGAATAGTAGAACAGGTCAACAAAACTGGGCATGGGTTCTTTGAAAGAATCTGTAAGATCTATAAACCCCTACTAGCCAGACTTATCAAAATGAAAAGAGAAAGGACCAAATAAATAAAATCATAAATGAGAGAGGAGAGATCACAATGAACACCAAAGAAATACAAGCAATTATAAGAGCACATGAGGAACAATTATATACCAACAAATTATGCAATCTGGAAGAAACGGATGCATTCCTAGAAACATATAAACTATGAAAACTGAAACGGGAAAAAACAGAAAACCTGAACAGACCCATCATTTAACAAACGAGCAGTTAAAAAAATTCTCCCAACCAATAAGAGTCCAGGGCTGGATGACCTCCCAGAGGAATTCTACCAAACATTTTAAGAAGAATTAATACCTATTTTTCTGAAGCTTTTTCAAAAAATAGAAATGGAAGGAAAACTTCCAAATTCATTCTATGAGGCCAGACTTACCTTGATCCCCAAACCAGTCAAAGACCCCACCAGAAAGGAGAATTACAGACCAATATCCTTGATGAACATGGATGCAAAAACTCGCATCAGGATGCTAATAGGATCCAAGAGTACATTAAAGGGATTATTCACTACGACCAAGTAGGATTTATTCCTGGAATGCAAGGGTGGTTCAACATCCTCAAATCAATAGAAGATTAATAAAAGAAAGACATTAATAAAAGAAAGGATAACCATATGATGCTTTATTTGCTATTCTTTTATTTAGACTTTATTTGCTTTTATTTTTAAGCTCCTTTTGGTGTAAGGTTAGGTTGTGTATTTGAAGAATTTTCTTGCTTCTTAAAGGCCTGTATTGCTATATAGTTCTCTCTCTTCATTTGTTTCCATGTATTTCTTTGTTAAAGATTTTATTTATTGGGCACCTGGGTGGCTCAGTGGGTTAAGCCTCTGCCTTTGGCTCAGGTCATGATCTCAGGGTCCTGGGATCGAGCCCCGCATTGGGCTCTCTGCTCAGCGGGGAACCTGCTTCCCCCCTACTCTCAGCCTGCCCCTCTGCCTAAATGTGATCTCTCTCTCCCTCTGTCAAATAAATAAATAAAGATCTTAAAAAAAGAAAGATTTTGTTTATTTCCATGGAGGAAGAGAGAATGGGCACAAGCAGGGAGAGAGGCAGAGAAAGAAGAAGCAGGCTCCCCGCTAAGCAGGGAGCCCGTCACAGGGCTCAATCCAAGGACCCTGAGATCATGACCTAAGCCAAAGGCTGATGCTTAACCAACGTAGCCACCAAGGCACCTCTATTTCCATGTATTTTAAAAATTCTTTAATTTCCCAGTTACTAGGATGCTCTTTAACCTCCATGTGTTTGTTTTCTTTCCAAATTTTCTCTTGTGATTGAGTTCACGTTTTAAAGCATTGTAGTCTGAAAACATGCATGGTATAATCTCAGTCTTTGGTACCAGTTGAGGCCTGATTTGTGACCCAGTATGTGATCTGTTCTGGAGAATGTCCCATGAGCTCTCAAGAAGAATGTGTATTCTGTTGCTTTAGGATGAAATGTTCTGAATATATTTATGAAGTCCATCTGTTCCATTGTGTCATTCAAAGCCCTTGTTTCCTTGTTTTCCTTGTTGATCTTCTGCTTAGATGATCTGTCCATTGCAGTGAGTGGGGTGTCCCTTACTATTATAGCGGTATTATCAATGTTTTTCTTTAATTTTGTTATTTATTGGTGTATATAATTGTCTGTTCCCAACTTAGGGGCATAGATATTTATAATTGTTAGATCTTGTTGTTGGATAGACCCTTTTATTATGATATAACATCCTTCCTCATCTCTTATTACAGTCTTTGATTTAAAATCTAGTTTGTCTGTTATAAGAATTGCCACCTTAGCTTTCTTAGCTATTGTCCCAGTAGCATGATACATAGTTTTCCACCCCTCACTTTACATTTGGAGGGTTTTTGGGGTCTAAAATGAGTCTCTTGAGACCACATATCCATGAGTCTTATTTTTTTTTAAATCCAATGCGATACCCTTTGTCATTTTATTGGAGTTTAGTCCATTTACTTTCAGAGTAATTATTGTAAGATATGAATTAATGCCATTGTATTAACTGTAGAGTCACTGTTTCTGTATTGTTTTTGTTCCTTTCTGGTCCTTATTCCTTTTTGGCTCTCTCTTCGCTCAGAGGATCCCCTTTAATATTTCTTGCAGAGCTGGTTTAGTGTCCACAAATTCCTTTAGTTTTTGTTTGCCCTGGAAACTCTTTATCTTTTTTTCTATTCTGAATGACAGCCTTGCTGGATAAAGTATTCTTGGCTGCATATTTTTCCCATTTAGCACATTGAGTATATCATGCCAGTCCTTTCTGGTATGCCAGGTCTCTGTAAACAGATATGCTTTCATTCTTATCTTTCTACCATTTTAGGTTAAGGACCTCTTGTCCTGAGCTGCTTTCAGGATTTTCTCTTTCTTTCTTTTTTTTTTTTTTTAAGATTTTATTTATTTATTTGACAGAGATCACAAGTAGGCAGAGAGGCAGGCAGAGAGTGGGAGGGAAGCAGGTTGCCCCCTGAGCAGAGAGCCTGTTGCGGGGCTCAATCCCAGGACTCTGGGATCATGACCTGAGCCGAAGGCAGAGGCTTTAACCCACTGGGCCACCCAGGTGCCCCTTCTCTTTATCTTTGAAATTTGCAGGTTTCACTATTATATGTCAGGGTGTTCACCTGTTTTTATTGATTTTGAGGGGGTTCTCTGTGCATCCTGGATTTAAAGGCTTGTTTCCTTCCCCAGATTACGGAAGTACTCACCTATAATTTGTCCAATAAGCTTTCTTGCCCCTCTCTCTGTCTCTTCGTCTTCTGGGACTCTTATTATTCAGACACTAGTTTGCTTTATAGTATCACAGATTTCTTGAAATCTCCTTTGGTGATCCAGTAGTTTTTCTCTTTTTCTCACCGTCCTTATTTTCCATCATTTTGTCTTCTATATGACTGACTCTCTCTTCTGGCTCATTTATCCTAGCTGTTAGAGCCTCCATTTGTTACTGCAGCTCATTAATAGCATTTTTGTTTTTGGTCTGATTAGATTTTATTTCTTCTGTTTCTACAGTAAGGGATTCTCCAGTGTTTTCTGTGCTTTTTTTTTTTTTCAAGCCCAGCTAACATCTTTATAATCATTATTTTGAATTCTAGTTTCAATATCTGTTCTTTCTTTCGGGGTGAGTTTCTCTGTCTCATTATGTCCAGAAAAGAATAGAAAAGAATGTGAGAGAAGACAAAAATAACAACAACAGAAAAAGAACAAACAAAACTAACCATAAGAAAGCAGAAACAAAACAAAATAAGAAAAAAAAATAAAACAAGAAGTAAAACAGAACAAAACAACAAACTAGATCCTGGGTGTATTTGTTCTGTTTGTTAAAAGAAACTAGATCCCAAAATAGGAAAGAAAAAAAAATTATGCATATAGAAAAATAAAATACAATGAAAGGAAACAACAACAAGAAATTAAATTTTAAAAAAAGAATTAAAAAAAGAAATGAGAAAATAAGAAAATCGCTGGAAAAAATAAAACTGAAAAACTAAAGAATAATAATAAAAAAAGGAACCACAAATGCTATATACTATTTTCCCCAAGAGCTGAAGTTTTGCAACTTATCTGTGATTAGTAAACTTTGTGCTAGCCAGTTATTCTTCTGGGGTAGGGGCCTGTGAGCTGATTCTCAGGTGTCCTTGCCCTGTTGGAATTGCACCCCCATTGCCAGGGGGTAGGGCTCAGTGTAAGCAGCTTCAGATTGCCTGTGTGGTGCTGTTTTGCTCCCTGAAGTCTTTCAGCATCAAAGGAGGGGGATAAAAATGGTGGGGCCCCATTTTCTAGCCCTGGGGCTGACGTTTGTGCCCCTGACTCTTCAGTGAGCCCCCAAAGGAAAGCAGTCAGTCACTCTTGTCTTTTTCTCCATTTGAATAGTGTGTTCACCCAGTCTGTGACTGAGGTGGGTTTTTTTTTTTAAGATTTTATTTATTTTTTTGACAGACAGAGATCACAAGTAGGCAGAGAGGCAGGCAGTGAGAGAGGAGAGAGGAGGAAGCAGGCTCCCCGCTGAGCAGAGAGCCCAATATGGGGCTTAATCCCAGAACCCTGGGATCATAACCTGAGCTGAAGGCAGAGGCTTTAACCCACTGAGCCACCCAGGCGCCACTGTGACTGAGTTTTTATCTCAGGCATGCAACCCAGTTTTGAGTCTCTGGACTTTTTGGATTCCTGTGGTATAGATTCATACTGTTTGTCCTGGGATGGGGAGGGGGGATCTTCCTGCACTTCTGGCTTTTGCTGGGTCCCTATCCAGAGAGCAATTGTGTGATTCCGTAGTGATTCTCAGTTTATGGCAACACCGAGCAGAAAGCTGGCACTTAGATTCACTGTTTTCAGTCAGCTTCCCCACTCTGATGCCTAGGAACTCTGCTGCACTCAGGCACCCCTATTCTTTTTGTGAACCCAGGGTTCCTGAGACTTTGCTTTCCTACCTGGAGTTCTGCCCTGCTTCATCACTAAGCACCTTTAAGCTAGGGACTTCCCCCACCACAGCAGACTTCTAGAAGTTCCAATTTTGCACTCCTTTGCTCTAATACTTTGTAGTAGCCTCCTTAAGAAAACTCCCTCCTTAAGAAAAGCTCCCTCCCCTTGCTCTATCCAATATATCACCCAGGATTCATGTCTCCATATCTCCTACCTCCCCCAAAGTGGTCACTTTTCTGTTGGTAGAATTGCAGCATTTCTTTTCTCAGATCTTCAGTTGATTTCATAGGTGTTCAGACTGATTGATAACCGTCTAGCTGAATTCTGGGGACCAGATGAACTTAGAGTCCCCTACTCCTCCCTGATTTATTTTTTATTTTAGGGAGAGAGGGAGAGAGAGAGAGAGAAGGCAAGTGCATGCATGAGTGGGGGAAGATGGAGAGGGAGAGAAAGAATTTCAAGCAGTCTCTGTGCTGAGCAGGGAGTCAATGTGGGGCTCAATCTGGTGACGTTAACTGACTGACCCATCCAGGTGTCCCTCCTTTGCCCAATTTTTAATTAGGTTGTTTATCTTTTTATTATTGTGAGAAATCCTTATATGTTCCAGAGACAAGTCTCATATAATGTATTTGTTTTAGGGGTACAGGTCTGTGAATCATCAGTATTATATAACTCACAGCACTCACAATAGCACATACCCTTCCCAGTGTCCATAACCCAGTCAGCCTGTCTTTCCTCTGCCGCTCCAGCAGCCTTCAGTTTCTTTCCTGAGCTTAAGAATTTAAGAGACAAGTCTCTTATCAGATAAATGATTTGCAAACTTTCTTTTCCATTCTCTGGGTTCTTCTTATTTTCTTAAGTCATGTCTTTTGAAGCACAGAAGTTTTAAAATTTTGATAATGTCTAGTGTATTTTTTCTTTTGTTGCTTATGGTTTTGATGACCTATCTAATCCAAAATCAGGAAGATATATGCCTGTGATTTATTCTTAGAATTTTGTAGTTTTGCCCTAATGTTTAGAGCTATGATCCATTTTAAGTAAACTTTTGTATCTGGTGTGAGGTAGGAGTTCAGTTTTATTCTTTTCTTTTTGTTTATCCAGTTGTCTCAGCAACATTTGTTGAAATATTCTTTCAACAAATACTATTTAATATTCTTTCCCTGCTTAATTATTTTGACACCTTTGTCAAAAATCAGTTGTATATAGATACAGGGTCTCATTTCTTATTTTGTTGCTGTATATATTTTCCTTTATTTCAGTACAGCACTATGTTAATTACTGTAACAAATGCTGTTTGTTAAAATTTTAACCTATATAATCTTCAGTCAATGGTAAATTTTCTCTTATTTCTAATTTTTGAGACTAATTTACCATTTTAGTTCAGTTTGTACAAACCAACAAAAAAGAAGGTTGTTAAAGATTTTTCACTTTAATACCACAAAGTAAGCTCAAAAGAATGTTGGGGAAAGGTTTGCTTTTGAAATCAGGCAACCTAACATGCTCAGAACATACTTACACTCTAAATATGAATCCTAAAGAAAGATCTAGAAAAGATCTTTCTCTCTAAATTTACATATTGTCTTCAGAATAGGGCATATTATATACAGATACTATTTTTGCAACTTAGAAAAGATTTCCTAATATCATCATTAAATGTTTCTGTTGAATTTCTAAATTATCTGTCATAAATTTATTAAATAATATTTTCAACAGGTTAACAGAAATAAAAGAAAAAATAAATCAGTTCAATGAAGAAATTAGACAACTGGACATGGATTTAGAGGAACACCAAGGTAATTTTTCTGGAATTTTTATAATGTATAATAACTGATATATAGCAATATTGACTTAGTATTAACTCAGGTCTCAGGGACTATTTCCCTGGGATTTATTATTTAATTCTTAATGAGTTCCCTAACATAACTACTAAAATGATTAACTATACTATAATAGTAAATATTATAATTGCTGTTAAATTATTTAAGCAGACTAAAAACTTAAAATAACAAAATGGTTATATGGTGACAAGAATTTATTTTGTTTTTGCAAATCATTTTGTTAAAAAATGAACTAAAACATTTGAAAGTTATTACAGATTTCTAATTTATACCTCCTAAATATGTCAACTATCAATCAGTTGGGATAAGAATTGAGATGGGAGAGAGAATCATGTCATAAATAGAAAGAATTAATTCTTAAGGGGGTCTTAGTAATGAGGTAGCAAGCACTGATAATTCTGTTCCTTTTCCAACTTTCCCCAGCTGTGGGATTGAAGAGCCAAAGGGACTAGAACACTTGTGGGAGCCTGGGGTCTGAACTAAGTGGAAATGCTTTTGGTGGCTGTTTGGGAGTTACAGTGTGTATGTGTGGTTGCGGGGGGAAGAGATTGGGTGTTGTAGTTTTCTTACCAGCTTCTTTGTAATAAGGATGAGAAAGGTGGGTTCCTCGTGACACTCTAATCCCAGATTAACTGCAAACTGGTATTTATGTGCTCGTGGATTAGCAAGAATTGACTATATATTCTTATGAGTTACATATGATAATTGTAAATAGTATACATTTTTGTATATATCTATTATGGCTAAAGAAACACTCATAGCAGGGAAAAGGGGTGTTCAATTCCTAAATAAATTTTTAACTTCAGTTTTAAATGTAGTGTATTAGTTTTATTTACATTTTTCTTGATGTATGAATAATAGCATTAGCTACTATTGATTAATTACGTACCTCTACTGGGTACTATGTGATCTTTGCAAGAACTTTTTGAAGTCTTATAAGCCCTTTCATATTTGTTGAAGCTCATAAAAGTTACTCAAATTCCCACAACTGGTAGGATTGTCTTGATTTTAGATACTTTATGGGAAACTTTCTAAACAATTTTCCTCTTCCTCAATTTAAATTTTTAAACAACATTCAATTTGTGTTTCCAGTAAAGTAACTTGGTTTAAGCACAATGATTTATTATTAATTGCAAGTTCTAAGATAAGTAGAATGTTTTGAATTTTAGCTTCTGTTTTCTTTTTTGATTTCTAACCTTCTTTGTCCTTTTTGATTAATGTGGAAAAAAATCTAGAATATAATAGTACATATTAAATATATATAGATAGATAGATAGATCTCAACACATGCCTTTTTTTATTCTTCTGCTATGATGTGAACATCCTGAATTATGGATATAAAAGTACAGGGGGTTTTGTTAAAAGGTTATGTATTAGTTCAGGACTTCATTATTTCTTACCTATTACTATTACTGACTTATTACAGTACAGTAGATTTCCAACTGGTTGTCCCACCTCCAATCTGTCCCCTCTCAGATTCATCTACCACTCTGTTGCTAGAGTAACTTAATGTAAAATTGATTCTGTGTCATTCTCCTGCTTAACAGTGGCTCCCAATGACCTATGAGATAAAGTTTAAGAATCTTTGCATGGCATTATAGTCCCTCTGCAGTCTGACCTGTATGTTGTCCATCTCCTCTCCTACTCCTCATCATCTTTATCCTTACAGTCTAATAATAATCGTCTTGTGGTACTCCACACCTCACCCCCTTTTTGGTAAATCAAACTGTGTCATGCTCAGTCCTTTGCTCCTACTATTTATTCCTTTGTCTTGAATGTTCTATCCCCTGTTATTTACTTTGTAACTTCTCACCTTTTAAAATCTACTTCAGGGGCGCCTAGGTGGCTCAGTGGATTAAGCCACTGCCTTCGGCTCAGGTCATGATCTCAGTGTCCTGGGATCGAGCCCCGCATTGGGCTCTCTGCTCAGCAGGGAGCCTGCTTCCCCCTCTGTCTCTGCCTGCCTCTCTGCCTACTTGTGATCTCTCTCTGTCAAATTAAATAAAATCTTTAAAAAAAAAATAAAATCTACTTCAGGTATCCTTTAATCCACCATTAATAACCCTAACTTCCCTCCCTGACCTATTCTGGGCTGAGCTAAGTGAGTGAATTACTCCATTATCAGAGCACACTGCGTATATCACTATATTGACTACATGATATTATCAGCACCTACTTGGATGTTTGTCTACCTCTGAGGCTATACATCCTCAAAGGATCTGGACTGTGTCTTATTCATTCTGATAACCTCTTTCATCAACACAGAGTCTAAGAAAATAAACACTCAATAAATGTTTGTGGAATGAATGAAACAGTGCTATATTTCAGCAGGGAAAGATTTGTAGAATGAACAAAAGATGAAAGTTGGACTCTATCACTTCTTTCTGCCCTCTAGTTCTTAGGATGTACATATGCACTCTTCTCCAGAGATAGCTGTATTGGTTAGCAAAGGTTTTGTTATTTTCTGGAGGTTTTACCTTGGATTAATAATTTCCGGTGAAGTGGTGGGTTCTCACCTACATCTGCGTTCTCAGCATTTCCTCAACACAAGACTATAGATCACCCAATCCTTAAGATATGGAGGATAATCAAGTTATTTTGAGTTTCCAATTCATACTTCTTCCTGCCTCAGGCTTTATCCCTTCTGGCCTATTTTACTAATTTTGTAGATGGCTATCTTAGCTTCTGCAATTAATGTACCTTTGTATGATCCACCTAAGACTACCTTTTGCCTTGTAGTGGTTCTGGTTAAGATAACTTATAAACTATGAATGATTTATATATGTCTCACTTTGTTAGTAGTTGCTTCATCTTTCAGTATTGTGTAATTCATTTTAAATTCAGAGGCATACTCTGGGGCTACATACAGTTTTATTCTCTGCTAGGTATTAATGGTGGCTGTGTAGTCCAGTATCTTCCTTAAGTGTATTATATGTATTCATTTTGGCAAGTCTCTAAAGTTATAATTTGCCAAAAGTTTCATTGAGTAACTATTTCTTAAAGTTAAACTAAGTAAATTCAATGAAGAGTTATTTGACTGTTCCATGAAAATCTTCATTGTGCAGATGCTAAGTAATCCTCATAATACACCTGGACTTTTGACCAATTCTAGATAGGCTTCTTAGATCTAAAATCTTTACTTTGTCTTTAAGTGACTGAAAAGAGTAATAATTTCCTTGCAAAAATTTCAATATAATAAAATAGCATTACTCCTTTCAAACTGCTGAAGGATTTAATTTTATCATCTTAAATATTTGCTAGGCTTCACCCAGATAGTGGTTTTGCCTTCTTGATGGATGAAGTAATTTTTTATATGAGTTCTAAAAAGATTAAGATTGAAATACATATACTGTTCTGTAAATAATTATTATTTATGCGAACTAGAAGCAATGAGAAGTAGTTCTATTGAAATGGCCAGAATATGAGTATACTAAATGTATACTAAAATGGCCAGAATATGAGTATAAACTATATCATTGCTAAAGCAGAGCATTATTGGCTGATGCTGTACTATTTTTCAGAAAAGGCAGAACGCATCCAGAGTTCTCTTTTCTCAGCTAAATGCCAGCCATTAAATATTTTCTTAATTGTTGCCTTTTATTTATTTATTTTAAGATTTTATTTATTTATTTGACAGACAGAGATCACAAGCAGGAGAGAGATGCAGGCAGAGAGAGAGAGGAGGAAGCAGGCTCCCCGCTGAAGCAGAGAGCCCGATGTGGGGCTCTATCCCAGGACCGCGGGACCATGACCTGAGCCGAAAGCAGAGGCTTAATCCACTGAGCCACCCAGGTGCCCCAGTTGCCTTTTAAAATATGCTTCTTCTTAAAGCCAGCAGAAGGGGGAAAGTATAAAGATTAGAGCAGAAATAAATAATACAGAAACAAAAAAACCAGGAGGCACCTGGGTGGCTCAGTCAATTAAGCATCTGCCTTCAGCTCAGGTCATGATCCCAGGGTCCTGGGATCAAGCCCTACATTGGGCTCACTGCCTAGTGGGGAGTCTTCTTCTCCCTCCCATTCTCCCTCTGTGCTCTCTCTCTCTCAAATAAATAAATAAAAATTTTTTAAAAAGTAGAAACAAAAAAAAAACAGTAGAACAGATCAATGAAACCAGGAGCTGGTTCTTTGAAGGAATTAATCAAATTGAAAACCCCCTAGTCACTCTTACCAAAAAGAAGAGAGAAAGAGCCCAAATAAAATCACAAATGAGAGAGGAGAAATAACCATCACCACAGAAAGGCAAACAATTGTAAGAGAAAATTATGAAAAATTATATGCTAACAATTTGGGTAATCTGGAAGAAATGGGTAAATTCCTAGAAACATATAAATTACCAAATCTGAAACAGGAAGAAATAGAAAACTTGAGGAGACCCATAACCAGCAAAGAAATTGAAGCAGTAATCAAAAATCTCCCAACAAAAGTCCAGGATCAGATGGATTCCCAGGGGAGTTCTACCTATTCTTCTCAAACTGTTCCAAAAAACAGAAATGGAATGAAAACTTTCAGACTCATTCTGTGAGGCCAGAATTACCCTGATTTCAAAACAAGACAAAGACTCCATTAAAAAAGAACTATAGGCCAATATCTCTGATGAATGTGGATGCAAAAATTCTCAACAAAATACTAGCAAATCAAATCCAACAGTACATTAAAAAAATCATTCCCCATGATCAAGTGGGATTTATTCCTCGGTTGCCAGGGTGATTCAATATTTGCAAATCAATCAACATGATACACCACATTAATAAAAGAAAAGAACCATATGATCCTCTCAATAGATGGAGGAAAAGCATTTGACAAAGTATAGCATCCATTCTTAATAAAAACTCAACAAAGTAGAGATAGAGAGAACATAATTTAACATCCTAAAAGCCATATATGAAAGACAAACAGTTAATTTCGCACTTAATGGGGGAAAACTGAGAGCTTTTCCTCTACAGTCAGGAACAAGACAGGTATGTCCACTCTCACCATTGTTATTTAACATAGTGGTAGAAGTCCTAACCTCAACAATCAGAAAATAAAAGCATCCAAATTGACAAGGAAGGTGACATGATACTCTATACAGGAAACCCAAAAGGAGGGCCTGTCTGGCTCAGTCAGAAGAACATAGGTCTTTTGATTTGGGGGTTGTGAGTTTGAGCCCCTGTTTACTTAAAAAAATAAGATCTTAAAAAAACAACCAAGAAAATCCCAAAAGACTTCACTAAAAAAATTGCTATACCTGATAACATGAATTCAGTAAAGTAACAAGATGTGAAATCACCGTACAGAAATCTATTGCCTTTCTGTGCACCAGTAATGAAGCAGCAGAAAGGATAAACCAAGGCATTGCTCCCATTTATAATTGCACCAAAAACCATGATACCTAGGAATAAACCTAACCAAAGAGTTAGGAAATCTGTACTCTGAAAACTATAACACACATAGGAAAGAAATTGAAGATGACACAAAGAATGAAGGAACATTCCATGCTCGTGGATTGGAAGAAGAAATATTGTTAAAAGGTCTATACTACCCAAAGCAATCTACACTTATAATGCAATCCCTCTCAAAATACTACCTGCGTTTTTCACAGAGTTAGAATAAACAATCCTAAAACTTGTATGGAACCAGAAAAGGCCCTGAATAGCCAAAGCAGTCTTGAAAAAGAAAAGCAAAGCTGGAGGCATCACAGTTCTGGACTTCAAGTGATACTACAAAGCTGTAGTGATCAAGACAGTATGGTACTGGCAGAAAGACAGATACATCAGTGGAACAAAACAGAGAACCCAGAAGTAGACCCATAACTATATGGTTCAACTAATCTTCCACAAAGCACGTAAGATTATCCAATGGGAAAAAAGACATTCTCTTCGAATGGTGTTGGGAAAACTGGACAGGAATATGCAGAAGAATGAAACTGGATTGCTTTCATACACGCTACCCAAAAATAAATTCAAAATAGATGAAAAGACTTAAATGTGAGATAGGAAACCATCAAAATCCTAGAGGGGAACGCAGGCAGTAACCTCTTGGACACTGGCTGTAGTAACTTCTTACTAGATATGTCTCCTGAGACAAGGGAAACAAAAGCAAAAATGAACTATTGGGATTTCACAAGATAAAAAGGTTCTGCACAGTGAAGGAAAGAATCAACAAAACTAAAAGGCAACTTTCAGAATGGGAGAAGATATTTCCAAATGACATATCTGATAAAAGGTTAGTATCCAAAGTTTGTAAAGAGCTTAATCAACTCAACAACCCTAAAAATAAGTAATCCAGTTAAGTACGGACAGAAGAAATGAATAGACATTTTTCCAAAGAAGATATAAAGCTGGCTAACAAACACATGAAAAGATTCTCAACATCACTCATCATCGGGGAAATACATATCAAAACTAACATGAGATACCACCTCACACTTGTCAGAATGGCTAAAATTAGCAACACAGGAAACAACAGATTGGCAAAGATGTAGAGAAAGGGGAACTCTTTTGCACCATTGATAGGAATGCAGAGTGGTACAGCTACTCTGGAAAATAGTATCGAGGTTCCTCAGAAAGTTAAAAATAGAACTACTCTATGATCCAGCAATTGCACTATTAGGTATTTACCCAGAGGATACCAAAACATTGATTCGAATGGGCACATGAATCCCAATGTTTAGAGCAGCATTATCAACAGTAGCCAAATTATGGAAAGAGCCCAAAAATGTGTTAAATGGGTGATGGGTATTAAGGAGTTGACTTGTTCAGATGAGCACTAGGTGTTGTATATAAATGATGAATCACCAAATTGTATACCTGAAACTAATATTACAATGTATGCTAACTGGAATTTAAATAAAAACTTGAAAAAATATTGCTCTGAATGAGAAAGAGTAAGTAATGGAAAAAAACACTATTGTTGTGGGTAAAGAAAAAAAATAGTAGTCTGTATTATAACACAGGATATCCTTTAAATAAGGGTCCTTTTACCTCAAGGTTTATTTGTGACATATAGCTAAGTAATTTGTTTTTGTGATTGTTGACTTAGAATTTTTTTATTCTCACCTACATATTAATACTTGAGACTTTATATAGTCTCATATTGAAGCTTCCTCAAAGTAGGTATTGTTTCTTGGTCTACTTATATCAGATCCTTTATTTATTCTTCACTATATTACATTAAATAGAAGAATGTTACTGTTTTAAAACATGACAAAACCTTTCATGGAGTAGGAACACAAAATAAGTGATCGGTCTTCTATGCAAAATTCTAAAACCTTTTGAAACTGACTTGGTTCTCAGCTTTACCCAGTGCTGGCTTAGGTTTAGGCTTTCTCTAGTCCGCTCAGTTAGTTGCTACTTGTCCATCTACTTACAGCTTTTGAAATTTTATTTCTGTTATTTTCTTTTTTGATTTTCATTTTTCCTGGGAATTTTACCTTTAAATTTTTTTTTTTACTATAGTTTTAATTGAGTTTGGTGAGGATTAGAACTAATTGTGCATATTCAATTTGCCATCTTTTAAGAAATTATCAATTTCATATACCTAACTTACTCAGAATTTCTAGAGTTTTAATCACCTGAATGTGCTTTATTTTATAGGTGGGGTATGTGTGTGTGTGTGTGTGTGTGTGTGTGTGTGTGTGTGACTTTGACCATTCTCATGCTTTCATTAACTGTGCAATTAACCTTACCAGGTAGGAGGTTATCCCTTCCTGTTTTTTAAAAATCTTTTTCCTTGGGGATGCCTGGGTGGCTCATTCAGTTAGGCATCTGCCTTCGGCTCGGGTCGTGATCTCAGGGTCCTGGGATTGAGTCCCGCATTGGGCTCTCTGCTCAGTGGGGAGCCTGGCTTCCTCCTCTCTCTGCCTGCCTCTCTGCCTACTTGTGCTCTCTCTGTGTCAAATAAATAAATAAAATCTTAAAAGAAAATCTTTTTCCTTGAACTAGTTATTTTAAAGACTAGTTAATTTATTTTTTAAAATTTGTGCTTTTGATATAAAAAAAATCTGGTATGTACTTAATTTGAAAATTTCAAGTGAAGAAAAGTGTATAAAGTAAAAAGTCATCTCCTTTCTCCTCATGGTCATCCCAGTGTTGAGTCATCCCAGCCTTTCAAATTATTTACAATTCGATGTCTTTATAGACTTTTAGATTTGTTCTGTACATACATAAGCATATGTATTTTAAGATGGAGTAATCTATAATTCCTCTGAGGTTGAATCTTTCATTTAACACCATATTTAATGTACCTTCTTCCATATGAGGATGTATACTTCATTCTAGGAAGTATAGCATAGTGGTCAGTATCAGGGTTTTAAAGCCAGGCCAAGAATGGTGCCTGGCACGTATTTATTACTCCCAACAACTGTTAGCTACCATCATCATCTTTGTTAGTGTTATGGTTAAATAGTATATTCACTGTATCCACATTGACATTTAAGTGGTTTCTAAATTTTCACTACCAAGAATACTGATGCAGTAAATAACCTTGTTGCACACATGTTTTTTATCTTTTTTTATTTTTTTTTTAAGATTTTATTTATTTATTTGACAGAAATCACAAGTAGTCGGAGAGGCAGGCAGAGAGAGAGAGAGGGAAGCAGGCTCCCTGCTGAGCAGAGAGCCCGATGCGGGACTCGATCCCAGGACCCTGAGATCATGACCTGAGCCGAAGGCAGCGGCTTAACCCACTGAGCCACCCAGGCGCCCCGCACACATGTTTTTTAACTTGAATATTTCTATAGGTAAATTTCTAGAAATGAAATTATAAATAGAATGTTACTTATGTTTATAATTTTTATTATTTTTGCAAATTTCTTTCAGAAAAAGTTGTGCCATTTTATACATCCAACAGCAGTATGTGAAAGTTCTTCCTCACCAGTTATTTATAAATTTATTAGTTTTTGTCAGTCAAGAGAATACACACTTTTTAAAATTTAAATTCAATTAACATATAATGTTATTGGTTTCAGAGGTAGGGATCAGAGAATATACACTTCGACTGTTCACTGTTCCTTAAGGCCTGCATTTGTAGTACTACTATGATCCACAAGGTGGGACTGATTTTCTGAATGTCTACTTACACAGATCAGGCTTAACCAATACAGTTGAGAAAGTAGTCACATTATTTAAAAAAAAAAAAATCTTTTATTTATTTATTTTTAAAGATTTTATTTATTTATTTGACAGACAGATCACAAGTAGTCAGAGAAGCAGGCAGAGAGAGAGGAAGGGAAGCAGGCTCCCCTCAGAGCAGAGAGCCCAATGTGGGGCTTGATCCCAGGACCCTGAGATCATGACCTGAGCTGAAGGCAGACTTTAGCCCAGTGAGCCAACCAGGTACCCCAAAATCTTTTATTTTTAAGCACTTGTCTCTCAAGAAGATTTGGGGGCATTATAGCTCACTAAAAATTATTCCTTCATTTTTAGAGTACAGTATGTTTCCAAAGATGGATAAGATTGTAAAACCAAATATGTTGTTATTGGTATAGCATATCAGACATTTAAAAATCTAACTACTACAATGTGATAAATATGTATCATGATAGAAATATATATGAAGTGCTATAGAATAATTGTATTACTGTCCTAAACTCTGTATAAAGTCTTTGCAATTTACTCTATAATTTATATGCTTCTTTGAAGGGTAATAAAAATATAAAATTTTTTCTTTGGTTTGTCTATAGACTTTTTTCGTAGTCAGGGTTCTATGGCCTAGTTTAGAAGCTTTCATTCTCTGCATATGTCAGGTAATTTGGAATTTATAAAGACAGGATAGTTTTATTAAAGAGTACAGGTCTGCAACCAGAATGTCTGGATTCAAATCTGAGCTGTGCTATTTTACTGGCTGATTTTGGAATACTATTTGACTTTTTTATATACCTTAGTTTCTTCATTTTTATTTTCTATTTTTTAGTTAATTCATTTTTATTTATTTTTATTTTTTAAAGATTTATTTATTTATTAGAGAGCGAGAATACACATGTGTGAGTAGGGGAGGGGCAGAGGAAGAGAAAGAATCTCAAGCAGGCTCCATGCTTAGTGCAGAGCCGGACTTGGGGCTCAAACTCATGACCCTGAGATCATGATCTGAGCCAGAATAAGAGCCAGCTGCTCAACTGACTGAGCCACTGCGGTACCACTAGTTTTTTCATTTTTGAAATGGAGATGATAACAGTACCTTCTTTCTACTTAGAGTCACTGTGCAGATTAGATGAAAGGGGTTTTGTGTGTGTGTGTGAGAGACTGAGAATAGCATACCATTATAATAGTGCGTATAGTATTAGTTATTAGCTGTTATTATTAATGGTTTTAATTTATAAACTGAAACTTGAATAACTTTCCTGGGGATTTCCCCAAAACATATTTTGAAAAGTATTTTCCCCAGGATATTTAAGTTAATCGATTCAGTTTCCAAGTGATTTATATTCTGGTATCTGAGATGCCAAATGGCATTTACACATTGCCATTCTATAGGGATTCAATATACATTCAATGAAGAAGAAGGAATCATTGCTTATTGTTCAATTTGAAGATTTGTTAAGCTACATTTTGTATTTTTCATTAGAATGATGGTATTTCCAGATCAAGTGCATAAGCACCATCTGTAACAAATTCTGGGGCTCCACTTCAGACCTACTGAGTGTGAAATGCTAGGGATAGGGTTTAGCAATTTGTGTTTCAGCAACCCCTCCTGATGATTCTGATACATGCAAAGTTTATAACCACTGCTTTAGGAAATAATCAAGAAGTTATGTTGTATTTAGTACATTCCAAGGACTATTTATTTTACCATCCGGTTTTATTGACATTACTCTGTTAAAACAAATTTTTTTTTAATATATATGATTTTTATTATATATGATTTTTATTTATTTATTTATTGAAGACATTATTTATTTATTTGGCAGACAGAGATCACAAGTAGGCAGAGAGGCAGGCAGAGAGAGAGAGAGAGAGAGAGAGAGAGAGGAAGGGAAGCAGGCTCCCTGCTGAGCAGAGAGCCCAATGCTGGGCTCAGTCCCAGGACCTGGGATCATGACCTGAGCCGAAGGCAGAGGCTTTAACCCACTGAGCCACCCAGGCGCCCCTATTTATTTATTTGACAGAGACAAACAGGTGAAGTAGCAGGTAGAGGGAGTGGGAAAAGCAGGCTCCCTACTAAGCAAGGAGCCCCGTGGGGACTCGATCCCAGGACCCTGAGAGCATGACCTGAACCAAAAGCAGTTCCTTAACCAACTAAGCCATCCAGTTGCCCCAAATCAAATGTCTTCATGGTCCTTTTTCTTTTGTTTATATGGTGAGGCTTTTAGCAATAATTTAACTTTTGCATATTTGGAGAATTTTTATTATATATTTTTAAAGTGCCTCTAGTGTGTAGAAATAGAATTATCAGACTTGGTCTGCATAGCTGTAAAGAAACTCGCCTGCCAAAATTTAAAACATTTTGCAGAGAATGTATGGTTGATAAGTTGGAAGAAGTCTGAAGCCAAAAGTTAGTTTAAAACATTAAACTTAGAGACACCTGGGTGGCTCAGACAGTTAAGCGTCTGCCTTCAGCTCAGATCATGATGCCAGGGTCCTGAGATTGAGTCCTGCATCTGGCTCCTTGCTTAGCAGGGAACTTGCTTCCGCTCTGCCTGCTGCTCCCCCTGTATGTGTGTGCATTCTCTCTCTCGGACAAATAAATAAACAATCTTAAAAAAGATAAAACATTAAACTTATATGGACTCATTTAAACATAGCAGTTTGGTGGTATTTGACATGCTAGTTTATTACTTACTGCTCTAATGACATGTGGAGAGTAGGTGGGAGAGAGAAACTGAATATAAAAAGATGGAATATAATAGGAACCCTAAAGTAATTAAAATCGAAGTAAGAAAGGGAAGGAGAAAGTACCCTGGCTTACTGAAATATGTGAAAATGTTAGCAGAGATTTAAACAACAACTCAGTATTAATTAATGTGATATAGCCTCCAAAACAGCTGAAATTCTAGATTGCATTAACAGAAAATGAACATATAGACTGTGGAAAGTGATAGTTTTGAATCCTTAATTTCTTGGCATTCTTTCTTTCCCTTTCCCTTTTCCTTTCCCTTTTCCTTTTCCTTTCCTCTTTCTTTCTTTCTTTCTTTCTTTCTTTCTTTCTTTCTTTCTTTCTTTCCCTTATCTCTCTTCCTCCATCGCTCCCTCCCTCCCCTTCCCTCACGCCCTTTCTTTCTTTCTTTCCTTCTCTTTCTCTTTTTCCAGTAGGGAGAGAGGGCAGAGGGAGGGAGAGAATCTTAAAAGACTCCATGGCCAGCCCAGAGCCTAGTCTCATGACCCAGAGATCATGACCTGAGCTGAAATCAAGAGTTGGATGCTTAACTGACTGAGCCACCCAGACAACCCTTGGCATTATACTTCAAAAGGGATAAAGAAGAACTGGAACTCAATAAGAGCAGATTGAGCAGAATGGCAGAGACTAAAAAAACCATGCCATATAAAGAACATTCAAAGGTACTGAACACTTAAAGGCCCTGGGGGAACTTAGCTTGCCTCAGAAGGACCCCAAGTGCTAGAGAGGAAGGAATTTGGACATGCAGAAGTCCTATGGGGTTTTATTCTTGGCCCACTTCTCTGATTTTATTTTCTTTTTGCTGCTCTTTCACCTCCAAAATCAGTAGACTGGTCAATTTGGGGGGCTTGAGGGCAAAAGAGTCATTAGCTTATAGCTTGTTATATATTAATCAAGATAGAAGGTGGGAGAAAAATGGTACTCAGACCTTCTCAAGTGGCATAACTTCTCAATATAAAATTCAAGATAGCTCTGTAAGGCTAGAATCAAGGAAACATTGGATGGGGGAGAAGTAAGAGTCAGATGAGCTGGCTGTGAGGACAGAGGCTGTGGTGTGCTACTCAGCCCCATGGGAGTGCAAGAAGAACGTTATCTCCCTTACTCCACTAGCTTTCTATGGCAGAGAGCATCAGAAAACAATGATAATCCTCTGTACAGTATTCCAAGTCTTTTGTAATAGTCCGTACCCATTTCTTAATTTGGGGTGTTTGTAGTATAAATGTCTTGAAGGCCAAGGTCTTCTTCATCTCCGTAATCCCTTCGTTACCTATTAGAGTGCCTTGCTGATACAGTATTTCCTACATAAGAACCTTCTGAAGTCTTTCAACTATTTGCTTATTATAGGTCTTCATACATACATCATTTAGAACACTTAACATTCCATTGTAGCTTTTGGTTTTGTACATGTAATAATCTGTAAGCCCTTCTAGGATAGAGTTAACTATTTTTTTTTAAAGATTTTATTTATTTATTTGACAGAGGTCACAAGTAGGTAGAAAGGCAGGCAGAGATGGAGGAGGAAGCAGGCTCCCCGCTGAGCAGAGAGCCCGATGCGGGGCACAATCCCAGGACCCTGGGATCATGACCTGAGCCAAAGGCAGAGGCTTTAACCCACTGAGCCATCCAGGCGCCCTGAGTTGTAACTATCTTGCTCATTTTTATGTCCCCAGCACCTGCTATACTATCTGGCATGTAGTAGGCATTCAGTAAATTTGGAATAAATAAATAAATAAAGGTAGAACTATAATTACATCAAATGTTAAGAATTTGAGGACAGCCCTAAAATAACCCTTATTTGCCAAAGTGCCCTTTTCCTTCTCCTTTGGTCTCTTTACTCTTACTACTTTGGACTCTATTTTGCTTGCCTGCTTTTGTACCTCCAGTGTGACATATTGATCCCCATTATATGATCTTCTCCTCTCCTATGATAGTAGGATGTTATTAGTCTTAGACTTAGTAATAACTCCTTTATTTTACCCTGTCTTAGGACTGTCTGTATCTGTACGTTGCTTCTCATGGGCAGCTCAGTTAGGAATCCTCCAACTGAGAAATCACAAAATAGAGGAGTTCACTAGTTGCCTGATCTCCTTTCTTCTTAGCAGCAGTGATTTGGGAAGAAGTTTTATGAAGCTTGGGAATCTACAAAGATATATGGGATCTCTGTCCTGTCTAATCCAGCTGGCCAGCTATATAACTGGAGACATTGACCAGATATGTCCTCTAGCTCAGTCTGATGACAGTTAAGAACATGGATTTGAGAAGAAAAGAAGGTTTCTGACTTGGATGATAAGTGTGTGGCCAAAGACTTCCAAACATAATAGGGAATGCAGAGGGGTGCAGACTTTGAGAGGGAAGACTGATGAGTTTAATTATGAATATACTGTTAGGATATCCTGAAAGTTACCACATGAATGTGTCTAGTAAGCAGTTGGATAAAATAGAAAATTAGGGAAAAGGTCAGTTTGAGAGTTTTTAAACCAAAAGAATAAGTGGAATTTTTTTGGATGTAAGGTAGTATTAGAAGTCAAGTAAAAGCAGAAGCCAGAATTTAAATGTTAAAGAAAGGGAAAGCCACGAAGAGAAGACCTAAAGAATGATCTGAGGGTAAGAAAAACCAAAGAAGTTCTCGCCCCAAAGACAGAAAAACATAAAGAAAAAAACTGAAAAGAAAGAAGAATGTATCAATAGTGTCAGATATTGCAGACTGAAGTAAGAACTGGGAATTGTCTCCTTGGATTTGGTAAGTAAGGAGTCATATAATCTTATCGAGAGAAATTGCTTTGGGATTGCAGAATGAGAACCTCACCTCAGTGTCTTGATGTCTGATAGCAAGATGAGGAACTTTTAAAAGCATGTATAGAAGATTTTTTAAGTTTATAAGAAAAAAGATAAGATGATAGGTAAATTTTTCTAAAGCCTATGGTGTAGGCCTTGCTCCTAATCCCTTAATGCCTAACCAATCTCTGAAGAGTGGGACTTCTCAGACAACCATGACTTTTTTAGAAACCCAGCATATTAAAAAAGAAGAAGAAAGAAAGCTAGGATATGGCAGGTTCAGTAGAAACTAGCTTTTCTGCTACTTCACATATGTTGTATAACATTTCCATGCATATTACCCTCCTATGGAGGGTAATCCAGCTCTAATTCTTTGTTTCCTTCTCAAAAACCATTGCCATAAAGTGAGCAAACAGTGACATAGTTTAATTTGTCTATAATCTATTTTTTTAAAAACTTAATCATATACAAATTTGTTATTAGTAATAAAGTCCATGTCTCCATGTTATTTGAGGCTCTACCCTAATTATCTCCCCTTAATCTTCCTAACTTTACTCTCGCCAGTGTTTGAAAAAATTGCATAGGAGTTTATACAGAACATGGGCTGACCATTGCTTTTTAACCTCTGCCCTGTAACTTTTGGTTCTCCTGTTTTTGTTTTTGTTTTTAACCCTTAAAGCTCTTCTTCTTTTTTTTTTTTTTTTTTAAGATTTTATTTATTTATTTATTTGACAGACAGAGATCACAAGTAGGCAGAGAGGCAGGCAGAGAGAGAGAGGGAAGCAGGCTCCCTGCTGAGCAGAGAGCCCGATGCGGGACTTGATCCCAGGACCCTGAGATCATGACCTGAGCCGAAGGCAGCGGCTTAATCCACTGAGCCACCCAGGCACCCCCTTAAAGCTCTTCTAAATGCCATTTTCTTATCAGGAACTGCCTTAGGAATCTGAACTCTATTGTTCTTTCCATCCTTACTGGGCATCATCTTAATAAGTTTCCTTAATTTTTCCCAGAATGCTAAAAATTGACTGATTTGGATAAATTACAGATTGGTGCAAGCACAAACTTATTCTGCTTTCTCTACCTGACCCTGAGAACACAGGGCTGCAGCTGTCTCACTAGTCTAGGGAAGTAGTAGTGTCCTTCCAAAACTCAGTTTTTGTTACACTGAAAATCCTTTTGTTGTAAAATTATCATGATCCACCTCTGTTAATGGCTCCTTTATGCTGCTAAAGTGTCCAGTTTCGTTCATTTGTCAGGATCTTGGGTTTTTGCCCTTTTAAACATGTCTTTCACATATATTAAAGGCAACATGTCCAAACCTGTTGTAAGCAATTTGTTCCTAAACTTGCTTCTCTTTTCACTTAATAATACCACCATGTCTTCCGTTGCCCAAGACAGAAACCTGTGAGTTACACAAAATCTATTTACTCTGGTTCTTAAATGACTGGATTGAAAATATAATTTCCATCCTGTTTGCCATTGCTCTGCTCCAGGAAACCTTCATCTTTTACCTGCATTACTGTGACAGCCTCCTAACAGATCATATTGCCTCCAATATTACTTGCCTTTTATTCACTCAACCAGAAATATTTTTCAGAAATGCAAATTGATCATTTTATTCCCCTGATTTAAGTTCTTTGGTAGTTTTACCATTTTCCTTAGATGGAAGTACAAACTTTTATGTGTCTTATAAAGTCTCTTATCATTTGTTTCCTCTTTATGCCACTTGTTCACTTCACATTCTCTGACTCAGCCATAGCACTCTTTGACTTCTTTGTGCAACTATATTTATCCTCACTTTTGGGTTTCTCTACTTGAATTGCTTTGACTTTGAACCTCTTCTTCTCTGTTTCAACCAGGTAACTCCTATATAGTCATTTATTCTTTATAATGAAGCTTAAGTATTACTTCATTAGAGAAAATTTCTGGAAATTCCTTAACTAGATAAATTGTCTTTGCTCTGCTTTTATAGCACCTTTTTTCACATGGTAGCACTTAGGCCATTCTAATTGCTTATTCAGTCTTTATAGACTATAAGGTCTGTGCGGGAGGTTACTTAGCTATTTTGCCTACCCTTGTGAGTTATTCAAAGATGGAATGAACATTTAGGGGTGCTTATGTTTCCCATTACCAGAAGTGTTCATGTGCAGGTTGAGTATGTCCAAGTTAGGACCAAAATAGAGAACCATTGGGAAGTCTTTTAAGTTCTTTCCAGTCAGGAGATTGTTTTTTCTAAATTATCAAATATACATATATAGTTGTTTTAAAAGATTCTATGTTAATTAAAAAATTTTCACCGAATTAAAAATTTTGAATATTCAATAACTACTGGTATATAGAAAACCTAATTACATTTAGAGCACTGTGTCTGGAGTTTTTGAAATTGATGTTATATTTTGTATCTCTTGTAGGCGAAATGAATCAGAAGTACAAGGAACTAAAAAAACGAGAGGAAAATATGGACAGTAAGTAACCTTACTGATAGGAAAATATTCTGATATCTGTTCATGTATACAAAATCAGAGATTTCATTTTGGGAAGATACAATGGCTGATAGTAAGTGCAGAAGTGTGGACATTCAAAGTATTTGCCTTGAAGAATTAATAAATATCTATCATAGTTTAGGGATGGGTAGAAAATTTTTAAAAGGTTTTGTACATTTGTGTGTATATGAGTATTTTTGTTCTACAGTTGGGTTCTAAAGCTAGTACTTATATTTATTGTTTGTACAGAGACCACTTACTAATTGAGTGTTGAATGTTCTCTTAACTGCTTCACTGTATTCATCCTTAGTATCTTTTGCCCTTTTATTTTTAGCTTTTCATAATACTTCCCTCTCATTATTTATCAGCCTTCACCTCAGATCTTGCTACTTGGTTCTGTTCCTAACTGTAACTTTAGAAGCCTTGCAGCTGCTCATTTACTTTTTAAAAATCTTAACTTTCTAAGTAGATCTTCACTTAATTGCATTGTATTTATAATATAGATAAATTTTTAAAAATTTATTATTATATTATCTGTTACCTGGTTTCCTTTGCTAATAATCATTTTGGTAGAATCTGAAGTTTTATTGGTCCGATGTCAATTGTTACCTTCATAGAAGCATGCCATAACGTAGAAATTGCCAACTCTGATTTAACAATATTCTAAGATTTCTTTAAATCTCAGCAAGTACCAAAAATTATCTCAAAGTAATTAGTTGTTTTGTGCTAATAGTAAAGTTATTGTAACTGTAAGTTTTATTTTTTGAAAGAGCCATAGAAATACCTTAAGAATATAAAAAGTTAAATTACATAATGATTCTATATTAGACAAGGGAAAGGAAGATTTCTTAAAATATTTGTAATGTGAATAAATTATTTAGTCGAGATTAATACAGCATTTTAAGGAAAATACTCATTTTCAGATGAAATAAGTAATTAGCAACTATTTTCCTTATTAAAATTTGTGGCTAGTTATAAGTATGAATAATTATATCAAGGAGAGCCTATGTAAAAATGGATTTTTTTGTGTTCTTCTATATATCAGCTGTTACCTCTGAGCCTGAATTTATACCTTTTAGTTTATTTGTATTAAGATCATAACTGTTAAGCTTTAGAAGCTTGAGAATATGTAGAAATATTCTTACTGAGTAATTTACCTGTGGTTAATAAAAGATTAAATATAGTCATAATGTAAAATTTGCTTTGAATTTCTAAAAAGTACTGTTAAGACCTATAGATCAGAATTTATATAGTGTTAACTATATTAACAGTAGCTTATCATATTTTGAATCTGCAGCTTTTATTGAGACGTTTGATGAAACTAAGAATCAGGAGCTGGAAAGGAAGGCACAGATAGAAGCCAACATTGTTGCACTTTTGGAGCACTGTAGTAGAGTGAGTACCATGTGCCTGTCTTAGTGTCCTCATTATTTTGCTGTGATTACCTTTCCAAATATAGCTCAAAAATGCAGTGGTGTACTATTACATCTGTTAATTTAATCTGTTTCCTTTACACTCCCTTGCTTATTTTTTTAAGCTATTAATTTGTTTATTTCTAGCAAAATTCAGCTAAGGATGATAGGGGAAAGGATGATATATGTATAATGTCAATTTTTAGTAAGCAAGGGACCAATTCAAAGTAATTATTATGATTTTCTTCTATTGTTAATGTATCTGAACTTGGATAAGTAATGTTTGCACAGAAACTTCAAAATCTGGATGTTATAATGAAAAATGATACATTTTTACATAGTCATTTGTATTATGAATAGAAGTGATTCTTGTAAGAATCTATAAGAGTATAGTTTATCAAGGAGTATCTTGATTCATAAAAAATGTTTATTGAACGGTTACTAATGAGTGCTAGAACAGAAGGAAAAATGCACAATCTCTTAAGTATTCTGTGTCTGAAGACTCCAAGCAGTTCTTAAAATAGTGTATTTGAATTTCTTCTACAGTGAGATCAAATTCAGAATTATTTCTTTTACATTAGCTTTAATTTAGTCTCTCCTTATTGCAAAAACCTGACTTTGAATCTCACTATATTCTTCTAAGCAGACATAAAACATATATGATAAATGATGTATTTCAAAAAAGGATACTGACTCAGAACATCTAGTTGGTTAGCAGTGTTTTCCAAGAGTTTTCTTGGGGAAGCAAATCAGTGGAATTTTTTCCCATTTTTATTTCTCTACAAATATAGAATCTAAATCGTATGAAACAGATCTCTTCTATCACCAATCAAGAGCTGAAAATGATGCAGGATGATCTCAATTTTAAATCTACTGAAATGCAGAAATCACAAAGTACAGCTAGGAATTTGACTTCAGGTGAGAAAACATAGATTTTAATATCTTTTTTTTTTCTGTAACAAATTGAAACTTTAAAACTTTAATGTTATTTTATTTGATATTTTAGAAAGGCTGATAAAGTAATTTATGATTGCTTATTTATAGCCTCAGAATTTTGTGTGACTTTTCACATCAACTTAATAGTATTTCATTGGGATATTCTGATCCATTTTTAACATTTATTGAATGCTTGCTCTATGCCTTTGGTATAATGTAGGTACACAGAGATTTAAAAAAAAATGCGGTCTCTTTTCTCAAGGAACTTTGAGCTTGGTGGAATAATGACAAACAAATAACTAAAATATAATGAAACAGTACATGATAGAAGGATAAGGAGCAACAGAATTATACTGTGTTCCTATCCACCCCAGTCTTGGGTAGTTAGGAGAGGAATCCTCGAGAAAGTAATATTTTAGTATATGTGCTGCTGAAGTGAGCACGAGGAAGTAATATTTTAATTATAATTAGTTTCAGCCATTATAACTGACATGATACTAGAATGCCAGCTACATATATAATTTAAATTTCCTAGTAAGTAGGTTATAAAAGTAAACAGGTGGATTTTAATATTTTATTCAATCAGTTTATCCAAGAGATTACTGTTTAAGCTTGTAATCAGTACAAAAATGAGATTTTGCAGCTACGGGTCATCTGGATGGCTCAGTTGGTTAAGCATCTGCCTTCAGCTCAGGTCATGATCCCAGAGTCCTGGGATTGAACCTCACATCAGGCTCCCTGCTCAGTGAGAAGCCTGCTTCTCCCTCTGCCTCTGTTCTTCCCCCTCTTCCTCTGCTTGTGAATTCTCCCTCTCTCTCTCTCTTTCTCTCTCTCTCTCTCTCTCTGTCTGTCAAATAAATAAATAAATAAGTTTAAAAAAAATTACAGTCCATCTCACTTGACATAGTCAAGTGTTCAAAAACTGTATGTGGCTAGTGGCTCTCATTTCGTCCTTGCAGATAGAGATTAAAAACAAATACACAAAATTGAGCTTAAAGAGTTCAAGATAGTGTGTCAGCTACACTCAAAAGAAAAAAAGTTTAGGATAAAGTCAGAATTTATATAGAATCTTTGTTTCTTGAACTGATGGTTTCTAACTATGAGTGTTTTTTTATGCTGGTATGTGGTGATTTTGAATTAGTCATTTTTTTTTCCCTACTTGGAATTACACTGGCAGTTAGTGAAATTATAAGGAACAAGGAATTAATATTTGCTAACTTAAAAATGTTGAGATTCTTGAATTGGAATAATGAATCCACAGTGTTTATTTATTTGGAATCCCAAAATCTAAAATGCTCCTGGCAGCAAAACCTGTCCTGACCTGAACTGACATGAGGCTACTTATAGTCTTAATTATCCTACCTAATGTGACTGTTCATCATTTTTACTGCAGAAATAAATACTTGATGACAGGGTGGTGCCTTAAACCCTGCTGTGGGAGTTACAATATATGTGCTATATTATTTTTCTAAAATCTGAAAAATTCTGCATTCTAAAATGCAATAACCTGGGAGTTTTATATAAAGATTATAGACCTACAAATATATGCTGAATATTATTAATATACAGTTGAATTTAGATTGATGATATAGGTGGACAATAGTTATTTTACACATTTAAGTATATTTTATCTGCCCAGATTTTCTTGTATCTAGAACTCACCATAAGAAGTCTATACTATTCTTGTTCACCTTTCAGAGAAGATGAATTTTACATTCCCTACTTGTGAATTGCCTCCCTTTTGGCTCTTGCATTTATAATTAGAAATCACCTGATTTTCTTAGTGTACTGTTTCTTAATAGGGCAATATTATTCCCAAAGGGACAAAATTAATTCTTGGGGGGAGAGTAAAAAATATCTTAGTTATAATGGTTTGTGAACCCTCAAAAGGGTCACTGTACATAAACAGATATATATCTGTAATATATCTGTAATAATAAAGTTTCATGGGAAGGTGGTGATTAGGAAAAAATAGTCTACAAAAGACTCCTTTGGGGGGACAGTGATGGGGTAAAAAGAGATTGTGAAACACTAGTGTATTGCATGAGTAAAGAGGCAAGGAATCTGTCAGCAATAGTTTTTATTTATATTTTTGGAAAGGAAACTCCAGGGAATAAACAAATGCACTGATGGCAGAATATTTCAGAAACATTTCCCCATGTCAAAGTGGTTCCTTCTGAGATTTTGCTACTATGTACACACTGCTTAGTAAACTTTGCAACTTCATAGCATATCAGAAGGAACTAGTCTGCATCCTCTTCCTGTCTCTTCCCTTGGAGAAGTTTTTAACTTTTCAAGGGAACCTGCTGTTAAAGGAAGATAAACTTTACCCTATACTAACCAACCATTTTCTCTTTTTCTCTGGAAAAGCAGTTTGTATAACTCCTAAATGTATGTCCCTAATATATCTTCAAATTAAACTTTTAGTTAGAGTTCAATAATATTTCCACCTAACAGTCAAATATATAAGCTATATGCATTTTCTTTTTAGAGCATTGAAACACCATAAGCTTCAGTGACTTTGATTTAGCACTTTGATTTTCATTTTAACTGTTTTCAACACTAGTTGAGATACAAATCCAACAAAACAAAACCCACTCAACATTTAAGTCCATATATCTGTATGAATTTTAAGACTCTTAAGGGGTCAAAAGGAAACGCTCAAGTTTAATTATACCAATTTCAATTTTGTTGGGAAAAACTTCCTTTCTTAAACCACTGTCTTTTGAAGCCTTAAACAATTTGATATTTTATGCTCTATGATCATTGTTATACCTGGAGAATCATTCAGTTTTGAACATATTTTTACTATATTACCTTCCACCTATATTTTGATTCATAAGGTTTCAGAGGTTGAAGAAGAAAGTTTAATAGCAGCTTTGTATTTGATTTTCTCATTAGGGAGTCTATATAGATAATAAACCTCAGTTTCAAGTAGAATTTGCTAAATTTTATGAGAAGAAGCCAACTTAATGCCTCCCACATAGAGGGAGACATCATGGTAAAAGTGCAACAAAGTGCCAAAATCCATACGCAAACTCTATTCAGATCCTAATCTGACCAGTGAACTGTGTAAGCATTTGGGTAAACTTCAGGGGACCTAGGAAAAAGCAGCAGTTAGAAGTTGAAAGAGTTGAGTACAGAGATTTTATATACTGACTGCTACAAAGGAGAAGAGTTTAGGGTTTAAGTTCAGCAAAGTTTATTACTTGTTTAGTATAAATCAACACTTCTCAGAGGAGCACCGTTTAATCCAGAATCTCTACTACATATCATTTAAAGTTTCAATTATACTATAAAAATTTATAAGAAAATGTGAGTCAAGGGGGAAAACAGTTAATAAACATTGAACCCAAGATAATCCAGGTGTTGAATGAACAGAAGACTTTAAACGTTTAGGAACATTTTTAAGGGTTTAAAGGAAAATAAAATCATAACAAGTGAACCAATGGAGAATCCCACAGAAAGAGAAAAATTATAAAAAGAACCAATGGAAATTTTAGCATTGGAAATATACCTAAGATGAAAAATTAACTGAATGACCTTATATGAAGGTTGAAGACAGCAGAAAAAGAGTCAGTGAACTTGAGGATCAATAGAATAATATAATCTGGAGAAGAAATAAGAATGACCAGAACCTAAGTAATCTGTGGGACGGTTTCAGGCCATCTGACACGTATATAATTGGAGTCTCAGAAGGAGTGGAGGGACAGAGAATGGGGGAGAAAAGATAGTTGAAATAATAATGGCTGAAAATTTCCCAAATGTGATGAAAAACCAAGTTTTACAGATCTAAGAAGCTCATTGAACCCCAAACATGATTGGTATAAAAATCCTTTACGTAAGCCCATCGTAGTTAAAGTGCAAAAATGCAACATAAAGAAAAAACAATGAAAAATGCCAGAAAAAAATAATACATATATACAGGGAATAATACATCCCACTATAAGATTAAATTTTATGTTATTTTATTTTTAAAATATTTCACCCCTAAATCTCTAAGTAATAAAAGGAAGATGTTCACATTTGTCTTAATACTCTGAAATACCACCATACTTTTCTGAGGCTATTTATATCTCTACTTTAAAATAGAGGTAAAATGAAAGCAAAGTGCTCAGAGATGAAAATGTTTCCCTACATGCCTATATACAAACAAATAACTCTTTGGGGTGTTATTATTACTGTCGTACCTAGTCCAGGGAACATAGAGAGGAAACCAATTTAGGCAGGTTTGAATTCAGATATCTTCATCTGGATGTGCATGATATATATATTTCAGTTCCATTTTAGTTTGCTAAAATTACATTTTACTTTGATAGCTGTAAGAAAAGCAAAACAGAATGATGCCTGGGGAAGCATGAATAGCAAAATTGAGCAAGTGTTACTACTGTACCTCTTCTCATAGCTCATTGTTACTCTTTGAAGCATCTTTCTGGATCATTAACATTTGCTGTTTTAAAAGTAAATCTTTCATAAACATGATAATATCACTCAGCACCAAAGCCTGACTGGCTGTGTGACCTTGGGCAAATTACCTTTCTAATGGGGTGCCTGGGTGGCTCAGTCAATTAAGCATCTGCCTTCAGCTCAGGTCATGATGCCAGGGTCCTGGGATCAAACCTCACATCAGGCTCTCTGCTCAGTGAGGAGCCTGCTTCTCCCTCTTCCTCTGCCTGACTCTCTCTTTTCTCTATCAAATAAATGAATAAAATCTTTTTAAAAAATACCTTTCTGGGCGCCTGGGTGGCTCAGTGGGTTAAGCCGCTGCCTTCGGCTCAGGTCATGATCTCAGGGTCCTGGGATCGAGTCCCGCATCGGGCTCTCTGCTCAGCAGGGAGCCTGCTTCCTCCTCTCTCTCTCTCTCTGCCTGCCTCTCTGCCTACTTGTGATCTCTCTCTCTCTGTCAAATAAATAAATAAATAATCTTAAAAAAAAATACCTTTCTAAGCTTCAGTTTCATCATATAACATTTACCTCCTAAGGCTATTAAGAAAAGTAGAAGAGATAACATAAGACCCATCATATTTCAGCTATTCAATAATATTAGTTCCCTCCATTACTTTTCTTTCACCTTAAAAAAGAACTTTTTGGGGCACCTGGGCGGCTCTGCCTGTTAAACATTCGCCTTAGGCTTGGGTCGTGATCCCAGGGTTCTGGAATCAAGCCCTGTGTTGGGCTCTCTGCTCAGCAGGGAGTCTACTTCTCCTTCTCCCTCTGTGCTCTCATTCTTTTGCTCTCCCTCAAGTAAATAAGATCTTTTTGAAAAATTAAAAAATAAATTAAAAAATAAAGTTAGTACCACAATATTAAGAAGTCTCTGAAATATAGAAGGTAGATATTGTGTAATTCTATCAGAACAGAATATTTTTTAAAATATTGTTTTCTTGTTATTTGTACTCATTGTAGAGGATTTAGTAGATACAGGAAAAGATGAATAAGAAAATTTAAAATACAGTCTATCAAGAGTTTGTGATTATTAATTTTGGTATTTACAGTCCTTTTTTCCTTTTTATTAAGCTTTTTAATTCCAGTAGAGTTAACATACAGTATTATATTAGTTTCAGGTGTGGAATATAGTGATTCATCAGTTCTATAGATTATTCAGTGCTCATCACAGTAAGTGTACTCTTTAATCTCCCATCATGTATTCAACCCATCCCCCAACCCACGTCCCCTCTGGTAACCATCAGTTTGTTCTCTATAGTTAAGAGTCTATTTCTTGCTTTGTCTCTTTCTTTCTTCTTTTTTTCACTTGGCTCATTTGTTTCCTTTCTTAAATTTCACATATGAGTGAAATCATATTGTATTTGTCATTCTCTGACTGACTGATTTCACTTAGCTGTATGCTCTGTAGCTGCATACATGTTGCAAATGATGAGATTTCATTCTTTTTTATAGCTGGATAATATTCCATATATATATATATATACCACATCTTTATCCATTCATCTACCTATGGACACTTGGGCTGATTCCATTTTTGGCTATTGTAAATGCTGCAGTAAACATAGGGATGCATGTATCTCTTTGAATTAATGTTTTTGTATTTGGTGGGGTGAATACCTAGTAGTGTGATTACTGGATTATAGGGTAGTTCTTTTCTTAACTTTCTGAGGACCCTCCATGCTGTATGCTACAGTGGATGCTCCAGTTTGCTTTTCCACCCATAGTGCACAAGGGTTCCTTTTTCTCCACATCCTCACCAACACTTGTTTCTTACATTTTTTTATTTTAACCATTCTAACAGGTGTGAGGTGATATCTCATTGTAGTTTTTGCATTTCTCTGATGATGAGTGTGTTGAATATCTTTTCATGTGTCTGTTGATCGCCTGTATGTCTTCTTTGGAGAAATGTCTGTTCATGTCTTCTGCCCATTTTTAATTAGATTATTTGAGTGGTTTTGGTGTTGAGTTGTGTCAGTTCTTTATTTATTTTGAATACTAATCCTTTAGCAGATATGTTATTTGCCAATATCTTCTCTAGTCTTTTTTTTTTTTTTTGCTTTTTTCCCCATCTTGGAAAAAAAAAAAGAAAATGCCTCTCTAGAGTATTCTCTGCCCAACTATCATCCTTCCTTTCAGAGGTTTCACATCCAGATTTTTAAAAGCCTTCCTTTCCCTCTCGGTCCCATTTTTTTCAATGAAATCTTTTCTCAGGAAATATGTCAAGGTTTTCCTGGACGGTAAATGCAACTTGTATTTTGCAGTCTTTTTGTTTGAAATCTCTAAGTAGTAGTCTTCATTACAAATCATTCCTTTATTCTTGAAATGTCTTTTCATTATCATTTGTGATTTTGCTTTTATTTCTTTGGTCATTTCTTATTCTCCCTTATGGGATCTTTCATGTAAATTTATTCTTTAAAAATTTTTTATTCTTGGGGCGCCTAGGTGGCTCAGTGGGTTAAAGCCTCTGCCTTCGGCTCAGGTCATGATCTCAGGATCCTGGGATCCAGCCCCACATCAGGCTGTCTGCTCAGCCCGAAGCCTGCTTCCTCCTCTCTCTCTCTCTGCCTGCCTCTCTGCCTACTTGTGATCTGTGAAATAAATAAGTAAATAAAATCTTTAAAAAAATATATTTTTTTTTATTCTTAGAGGTTATGTCATGAATCCTTTTCTCTTGATGATTTTAGCCATTCCCACAGCTTCAGGTGCTTTCTCTATGTTAATGACTTCAAAATCTCTATCTTCAAATTTCTCTCAGGGCTTCAGACCCATATATATCTATACATGGGCATGTTTACTATTTGGGTGCTTCTGAGGTAACTCGAACAGCATATCCTAAGTTCACTTGAATCCTTCATCTCTTTCCCTCCTACAAACAAAAGTTGATACCTCCCTCTGGCTTTCCTAATATCTACACCTTTACTCAAGTTGGAAATGGGACTCTGTAATGACTCCTCTTCTCAACCATTGTTTTCAGTCAGTTCCCTAATATTTCTTGAGTCTGTCTACATCTCTCCATTTTTTTCCTCATTTATGTCCATGTGAAGTAACTTGAGATTTCACATAAATAGTTGTCTTCCATTGGAATATAAGTTCTATCAAGATAGGGATTCTCATATGTTTTGTTCCTTGCTATATCCCCTATTCCTAGAAGTTTGCCTGGCACATAGAAAGCACTTAATCAGTATTGCCTAATGAAAAAATAATCCCCAAAGTAACTATACTAGTCTAAGATTTATTATGTAGATCACTGAATCAACATTTAACTGGTCTTCCTGGACCAGTTAATGCTTTTCCAATTAATTGCCCACATTGAAACCAGAGTGAACTTTCTAAAATTTAATTATGCCATACTCTGATTTAAAATCCATCAATTACTTTTCATAGCCCTCAGGATAAAGTTCCAACTCCCTATTTTATTTTAAAAAGCACTTCATGAACTGAAATCCATCCCACTTTGAATTTTGGGTTCTAGTCATATTGAACTTCTGTTATTGGCACATATGTACCATGCTTTTTTACCTCTAGACTTTGCACATTTTGATTGTGTTCTCTGGAACACATTTACTTTTTCCTTGCTTTGGTTGATTGCTAATCCTTAAGGCCTTAAGTTAAAAGGCATGTCTTTAAAGAGCTCTCTTGGCAAGTACCACATGTTCTCATGGCTCTCTTTATTACTATTTTCATAGTAGTTATCTAGTTTATTGTAAATGCTCATTTAATTTCCTAGTTCTACCTCTAGAATATAACTCCTTGAACAAAAACAATTTCTCTGTTTTCTTAGCATCTAGCACATAGTAGATGCTCCACACTTTAAAACAAAGTATGAGACACAGATACACTTACTCTTTCACATACACATCTATACAGTCCACATTATTCATGATTGTGAATTTGCCTACTCTAGCATAATTAATTTGTAACCCCGAAATCAGTACTTTTAGCACTTTTACAGTCATTTGTGGATATGTGCAGAGTCAAAAATGTGAATTGCCTGACATAACGTTCCCATGGAGGTCAAATAAGGCAACACTGTCTTCTAATATTTTTTCCATTAACATATAATGTATTATTTGCCCCAGGAGTACAGGCCTGTGAATCATTAGGCTTATACATTTCACAGCACTCACCATAGCACATACCCTCCCCAATGTCCATAACCCAGCCACCCTATCCCTACTCCCCCAACCCCAGCAAACCTCAATTTGTTTCATGAGATTAAGAGTCACTTATGGTTTGTCTCTCTCCCAATCCCATCTTGTTTCATTTTTTCCTTCTCTACCCCCAAAACCCCCCACCCTGCCTCTCAAATTCCTCATATCAGAGAGATCATATGATAATTGTCTTTCTCTGATTGACTTATTTCGCTCAGCATAATACCTTCTAGTTCCATCCTTGTTGTTGCAAATGGCAAGATTTTGTTTCTTTTGAGGGCTACATAGTATTCCATTGTATATATACCACGTCTCCTTTATCCATTCATCTGTTGATGGACATCTAGGTTATTTCCATAGTATCGCTATTGTGGACATTGCTGCTATAAACATTCGGGTGCACGTGTTGCTTCAGATCACTACATTGTATCTTTAGGTTAAATACCCAGCAATACTCTTTTTGTTTTAGTCCTCACACTATTAATAATTATCATTTATGTCACAAATTTAGTGCCACTTTTCCTCAAATTTTTGTACTTTTTGTTCTCAATTTTGCTATATAAAATGGCTCCCAAGCATAAGCTGAAGTGTTGGCTTGTGTTCCTAAACCCAAGAAACTGCATTGTGCCTTATAGAGAAAACGTGTATTAGATTATCTTCATTCAGGCATAAGGTTGGCCTAGGGTTCAGTGTTAATGAATGAAAAATATATATGTGTGTATAAATAGAAATACACATAAAACAAGGTGATGTGTTAGTTAATTGGTTGATGAAAATACTATGACCAGAAGCTCTTAGGAACTTAACCGTATATCCCCTCTAGGAGAAATAGTTCAGTATTTGCTAATTCAATATTACAGTGACTTTATAGAATATAACTCCCATAAGTAAGGAGAATTGACTGTATATGTAGTTACAAAATTTTGTTCAACTATTTGTAATATTTCATAATTTGCCTTCATGTCCCTATTAAAGATAATGGGCCTTTATCTCATAATATATGTTATGTTATTAAGTAAGGAAAAAAACACCTATGTGCATTCTTAAATATTTTTGTAAGCATGGAGACAAATATGGCTGATATACATCAGGTTATGTTGGTTACCTGGAGGATGAATATTATTTTTCTTAATTTTTCTTTGTATTGTCTCACTGGTTGCAGTGAAACATGTTTCTTTTGTAGATATTCTTATAAAACATGATTTTTAATGGTTGCATCGCATTTCTCTTTGTGAAAGGAATAAAGTTTTGACTAATTATCATCTTGAATTTTCTTGTGATTCAGATAGTCAACGTCTACAGTTGGATCTACAGAAAATGGAACTTCTGGAAAGTAAGATGACTGAGGAACAACATTCTCTGAAAAGCAAAATTAAGCAAATGACAACTGACCTGGAGACATATAATGATTTGCCAGCTTTAAAATCATCAGGGGAAGAAAAGAAAAAGGTAAATGGTATTATAATTCAGATTGTTATAATTCAAATTGTTTTTTCTTGATCAAATTTAGTTCATAGAATTTATTATTTGCAGTTGATTATTTGATATATAAGCTAAGATGTTTATGTATATAGGAGGAATTTAGAGAGATGTAGGTTTTAAACAAAAGGAAAAGCAAGAGCATTTCAACAAATATGAACTTTATTAAATGCAGGTTCAATTATGAAATTTCCCTCCTTAAGACTTACTCATCAGTGGCTTATTCATTCAGTAATTATAATCTTGGTAGAATTTTACCAGAATATCATTGAAATTATTTAAGTTAAAAATGATTTATGTTGGCTTACTCGATACTTGCTAAAGTCTGTTATTTACTTCTATTTGGATCTATCTAGAAGTTACATCAGGAGAGAACAGTATTAACAACCCGCAGAAATGCTTTTAAGAAAATAACGGAGAAGCTAAACGTAGACTATGAGACACTAAAGACACAATTGCAAGAAAATGAGACACATTCTCAGGTAAAAAGGAAAAAAAAGACACTGAAATTTATTTCGTTTTTAAACTATCTGTCCCATGTTTTTAATCTCTATTTCTACTCCAAAACAGTTTTTTGGGGGGAGGGGGGGCAGTTTATAGATTTCTGGTTTATTTTAGGATATCTTCTCTTTTTTCCCCCATTTTATTTTATTTCTTTTCAGTGTTCCTAAATTCATCGTTTATGCACCACGCCCAGTGCTCCATGCAATACATGCCCTTCATAATACCCACCACCAGGCTCACCCAACTCCCCCTACCCCCCTTCGAAACCCTTAGTTTGTCTCTCAGAGTCCACAGTCTCTCATGGTTTGTCTCCCCCTCCAATTTCCCCCAGTTTTTAAAAAATTTGCTTTATTTATCCTTCCAGACTTTCTGGCTTTGAAGATAGCCACAGGCTTTGAAGAAGCTTGTGTACGGGCTTCAGTTAGAATGAATTTACTTTTGCTCTCCTTCTATAAACCTATATTGAGGGACTTCTCTGTGCTAGGTCCTGTTCTGGGCATAGCTGATGTGATAATAGCTTTTAAAAATTTCAAAAAAAATATTTTTTGAATGTAAAGCATTTTTAATGGAGAAACTTTTTTTTTCATTTCTTTTCAGCATAACTATTCATTGTTTTTGCACCACACCCAGTGATAGAGAAACCTTTTTTTTTTTTTAAAGATTTTATTATTTATTTGACAGACAGAGATCACAAGTAGGCAGAGAGGCAGGCAGAGAGAGAGGAAGGGAAGCAGGCTCACTGCCAAGCAGAGAGCCCAATGTGGGGCTCGATCCCACGACCCTGGGATCATGACCTAAGCCAAAGGCAGAGGCTTTAACCCACTGAGCCACCCAGGCGCCCTGATGGAGAAACTTTTTAATGGAGATATTTTAATGGAGAAACTTTGCTAACTCAAAAGAATCACAAATAGAATTAAACTTTAATGACTAATATCCCACAGAAGAAATAATTCTTGTCATTTTTTAAAAATTCTTGTCATTTTTGTGTGGGTTCTTCTAGTCTATATATGTACATACATTTTATATATATGTATACATTTCTAGGTATTTATAGAAATGGTATCATATTGTACATATTATTTGGAAACTTGTTTTTCATTATTAACTATACCTAATAAGTAGTTTGCCTTGTCATATCTTTTAAAAATATGATTCTATATAATATTTGACTTAATGGATATAGTATAGTTTACTGAAACAGTTTCATATTATTAGACATTTAGGTTATTTTTAGTTTAAAAACTGTTTAGTGCTGTAGAAAAGCAGTCCTGCCCTTGAACTTCTTGATTTACACTTCCGATTATCTATACAGGATGCACAGACAAGCCCCCTTTTTATATCATTTATTCTACTGATAGAATTAGCTAAGCAATATCAGATGTCTTCTAAATTGAGTGCCCTGTCTGAGAGGATAGAGAAGATACCTGTTTCATTCACTTTCTCCCCACACTGTGCCAGTGGTTGACACTTAATGGGTGTTTAATAAGTATTTGTCAGAGGATTAAATGAAGCATGTGTGACATGTACAAAATCAGTAAAGATTGATCATTCTCATCTAGTGAGTATATATTAGCAATTTACAACTATGATTTATTAATGCTAAATGCATTCTTCCTTTTCTTTAAATGGCAATATGATCATGATAGATAATAATTTGTTAACATTGGTATAATATTCTTGTAAATGTTTTTCCTTTGCAGTTGTATACCCATATTGATTATATTTTTACAAAAGGTGGAATACTATATATATAGTCGTTAAACATTCATTTTCTCACTTATATTTTCAGGCTCCTTTTTGGATTTTTTAATGACTATTTCATTATATGGATTTACCATTTTAAAAACAAAGACACACCTTATATTCTTTTTTTTTTTTAAAGATTTTACTTATTTATATGACAGAGAGAGATCACAAGTAGGCAGAGAGAGAGAGAGGAGGAGGAAGCAGGCTCCCTGCTGAGTAGAGAGCCCGACGCGGGACTCGATCCCAGGACTCTGGGATCATGACCTGAGCCGAAGGCAAAGGCTTAACCCACTGAGCCACACAGGCGCCCCCCTTATATTCTTTTTGAAAGGGGTGAAATCTCATCAGAGTTTGCCACAACTACTTTAAAAAGATTAGAAGTCACTATTTTACATATTTGGATTTATCAGTTATTTTTGTCTCTACGTCATAATATACAGGTCTGGATATAGATTTGTAAGTGGCAAAATTATCCTAGTTTAGAGTGGGGATGGATACTGGAGAAGAAATATAAGAAAAAGTTTATGAGGCCATTGTCTTAAATGATTCTTAGGAAAAAGTACTGATACTGCTTATGAAATATTAGCTCTCCTTTTCACTGAATAGATTATTTAAGGAGGAAAACATTTGACAAACACAATTTCTTAGAGCCAGTCAATGGCTACTTGTTTACTGGCACATCGAGTGCTAATCACATACTTAACCCCTTATACTGATAACAGGAATTCATAATATAACTCTTTGTTGCTTTTGGGGAATCCCCATTGATCAAATAAAATCTGATCTTATCTTTTGCAGCTCTTTTCTTGAAAACCATTTAAAATTTTTTTTTAATTTTACCATTTCAGTGTTCCAAAATTCATTGTTTATGCACCACACCCAGGTCTCCATGCAATACATGTCCTCCTTAATACCCACCACTAACCTCACCCATCCTCCCAACCGCCTCCCCTCTAAAACCCTCTGTTTCTCAGAGTCCATAGTCTCTCATGGTTCATCTCCCCCTCTGATTTCCCCCAACTCCTTTCTCCTCTCCATCTCCCAATGTCCTTCATGTTATTCCTTAAGTGAAACCATATGATAATTGACTTTCTCTACTTGACTTATTTCACTCAGCATGATCTCCTCCAGTCCCATCCATGTTGATACAAAAGTTGGGTATTCATCCTTTCTGATGGAGGCATAATACCCCATTGTATATATGGACCACATTATCTTTATCCATTCACCTATTGAAGGGCATTTTGGCTCTTGCCACAGTTTGGCAATTGTGGATATCGCTGCTGTGAACATTGGGGTACATATGGCCCTTCTTTTCACTACATTTGTATCTTAGGGAAAATAGCCAGTAGTGCAATTGCCATAGGGTAGCTCTATTTTTAATTTTTTGAGGAATCTCCACACTTTTCCAAAGTGGCTGTATCAACTTGCATTCCCACTAACAGTGTAAGAGGGTTCCCCTTTCTCCACAACCTCTCCAACATTTGTATCCTGTCTTGTTAATCTTTGCCATTCTAACTGGTATAAGGTGGTATCTCGGTGTGGTTTTGATTTGAATTTCCCTGATGGCTAATGATCTTGAACATTTTTTCATGTGTGTGTTAGCCATTTGTATGTCTTCTTTGGAGAAGTGTGTCTGTTCATGTCTTCTGCCCGTTTTTTGACATGATTATCTGTTTTTGGGGTGTCGAATTTGAAGAGTTCTTTATATTGTTGGATATCAGCCCTTTGTCTATGGTGTCATTTATGAATATCTTCTCCCATTCCTGCTTCATTGTTTTGTTGACTGTTTCCTTTGCTGTGCAGAAGCTTTTTATCTTGATGAAGTTCTAAAAGCTCATTTTCACTAAAAACCATTTTTTGGAGTCTATAAATTTCATAACAGACTTTTTGATGAAAGGCTATTATTTATTTGCTATTATTTAAACATATTTATATTGGAACAAACTATAAAACTCCTAGAAGAAAATATAAGGATAAAGCTCCTTGACATTAGTCTTGGCAACCATTTATTGGTTATGATATCAAAAGCATGAACAGCAAAGGCAAAAATAGGTATGCCTACATCAAACTAGAAGGCTTCTGCACAGCAAAAGAAAACAAAACACGTTTTGTTTTCAACAAAATGAAAACAACCTATGAAATGGGAGAAAATATTTTCAGATCATAATATCTGATAAGGGGTTAATATCCAGAATATATAAAGAATGTACAACAGAGTGTTTAAATCAGTTGTAAGAGAAAAACAGATTCATGATTCAAGATATTCTCGGAGGTTTAAAGGCAAGTCACTAATACAGATGTATAATATATAAGGAAGTTGACCATCTGACAGAGTGTTGCTTTTGTAGCATTATTCCTTTAGCACTTAAGAGGTCTGCATTCTAAGAAGGCCACCTCTTTGTCTGAAACAAAGGGGAAAAGTTTGGTACTTGACTTTGCAAAAGGTTATTAGAGATTTATTGCCAAAATGTGCTGACTGTTTCCTTAAGTCCATCTTAACTTTGAGTTCCTATCTGGGAAGCCAGATAGAATTATTTATTTATTTGTTTATTTTTATTTTTATTTTTTATAAACTTTTTTTATCCCCAGGGGTACAGGTCTGTGAATCACCAGGTTTACACACTTCACAGCACTTACCATAGCACATACCCTCCCCAATGTCCATAACTCCACTCCGCTCTCCCAAACCCCCTGGCCCCCGCCAGATCGAATTTTTAATAGTGTTAACTCACAGCATATACAGTTTATATAATTAATTAGTTAGGACTTATCCTAATATCTAGATTTATCTCTTTAGAGGAAACAGTGGAATAGATGGTACATTAACACTGAACTTATGCCCTGAAAATAATTTTAACATGAGAGTAGAAAGAGATATTAATGCTGCTTCAGTTTTCAGATTCTTAAAACTGATCATTACCTCTTAGAAATGTCCACACAGAACGTTATTTTAATGTTTCATTTTTCAGATAGTCCTTTGCCTAGGAAAAATACTATGTGCATCTTAAAAAAGAAAGACCATAACCCAGAGTTAAAAGGTTAATTAAATCAGAAAAACAATTTAATTCTATAACAGTAAAATTGTCTTCTGAGGAAGCAACCATCAATATAATATCCACATTAGCTTCCTGTTGATGCAGAAATTATTGTAACAGTGCCAGTTTTTAACCAACCCTCTTATAATCTTCACACTGCAGCTCTGCTCTTATCACAGCTTGTGGAATTAGACAGGAAATTTAGCCCTGGAAATAAGGAAGTTACTCCTATATAGTTGAACCTTTGACAGTGTTAGAATATATATCACATTTGTAGCATTAGACTTCTAGATTTCAAGGAGAGAGTCCCACCATGTCCCATTCTTTTCTTTCAAGTTCTTTTTGGAAAGGGAAGAGTCATAAATTGTCTTCAGTTAGCATGTTCATTGGCATAATAAAATTGTAAATATTTTCCAATTACGTATATAGAGTAAAACCCGTTGTCAAATTCAACATTATATTTATTAATGTACTTTACTATTGTTTAATCTTTTCTAATTTTCCTTTTTGTCTGCCATAGGTCTTTATCTCACCAAAATGCAAGCAGTTGATACGATTTAACATTAAATGTTTTTTTTTCTTATCCTCTTAAAAGGGTGTATAATTGTTTTGAATATGGGTACTGTTTAACCTTTTTATTTTGTGTTTTTTAGCTTACAAATTTGGAGAGGAAATGGCAACACCATGAACAAAATAATTTTGTGATGAAAGAATGTATCCTTTAAGAAGAAGCAAATGAACTTGACTGAGTGATTTTTTTTTTTTTAAGATTTATTCACTTATTCGAGAGAGAGAGAGTAGGATGGAGGGGAGGTAGAAGGAGAGCGAGGATCCCAAGCTGACTCCCCACTGAGCAGGGAGCCCGATGCAGGGGTCGATCTCACACCCTGAGATCATAACCTGAGCCCAAATCAAGAATCAGATGCTTAGCTGAGTGAGCCATCCAGGTGCCCCAGAGTAATTTTTTTCTAAGAATTTCTTTAAATAAATGAAATGAAATGAAATTTAACACAAACTTAACAAATATGTAATATGTATAAAACACCAAGCTTAACTATGTGGGGAATAAATGAGTAAGACTTAGTTTCCAGTCTATAATAATTAGGGTGTGTACAAAAGTAACAATAGAAAGCAGACTATACAAAGTCATAGTGTGGCAAAGTGACTAAGTGCACAGGATTTGGAGTAAGGAGATCTAAATTTCAGTGTTGACTGTACTGCTTGTAGGTTAAGGACTTTGGGCAATTTAATTTGTTTAAGCCTCACTTCTGTCATCTCAAACAAAGTTAATATTTCCTTCTCATAGAGTTATTGAAAGAATTATATAAAACCATGCATATATGTATATTCGTAATTGTTTGCTGTTGCTAATAATGCTGTACCTTGGATATCTGGGCAGCAGAGGAAGATAAGCCTAAGTAGTATCCTGAGAAATTTGACTTTCAAGCTCATTCTGTGTTTAGCCAATTCAACTTCATATTTCTATCAATGTAGTACTTAAATCCCATCTTCTTGCTAATTTTTCTGTGTACTTATATATGGAGGAAATAGCTACTGAGGACATGTGTTGTGCAATTTTAAGAAACATTAACCCAGAAGTTATTTTCTATTCCTTTCTTTGACCCTTTAAGGACATCTCTGCTTGGAGAAGTAGCTCCTGGCTCATTGGAAGTTTAGATTCTCCTCTAGGAAACTGCCAAACTTCAGTTCCGGGCAGCATGGATCCCAGCTTACTTCCCCACCAAATGCATCAGGGGCAGTCATACTACTCAGTTTAAAAGCAAAAGACTCTAACTGAATATGCTTTAGTCTATCAGTCTAGTTTATGCAACACAAAGTAGGGGATTTTGAAATAGAGTGAATTATAGAGACTTCTGAAATTCAGTGTACTCTAGAGAACATGGTTGTTCTGAATATTCAGTTCTCAGACCAGAATTAGATTGAGATGCATAATGTTAAGTATAAAAAAGCTCATAGGAATGCCTGGGTGGCTCAGTCAAGCATCTAACTTGATTTTGGCTCAGGTCTTGATCTCAGGGTCGTAAGATTGAGCCCCGTTGGAGCCCTGCACTCAGTGCAAAGTCTGCATGTCCCTCTCCCTCTGCTCTTCCTCATGCTTTCTCTCTCTTTCAAGTAAATAAATAAAACCTTTTTTTTTTTTAACTGTTCTACTGTAGGTGAAATTTTTTGAAACAAGTTTTGCTTAGCCTTGTAGGTTTCAATTGATCTTAATCTGTTAATATGTTTATTTTTAAATATATTCTATTTGTGCTTTTTCTGGCCATTTTCAATTTTCAGTGAGAGAAATTAAAAAAAAAAAAAGGATTTGATTCCTTCCTAACCCAAGTAGATTACTATTTTTGTTGATCACTGTTTCCCCTTAACTCATGTAATTAGTTATAGCAACCAAGAGTCAAGAGAGTGATTACCAGTCAATCATGAAGAATGTGACCAAGCAGATTGCAGAGTACAATAAAAACATTGTGGAAGCTCTACATAACATGAGCAGAAACTGAGTCTGAACCATCTGCAAGTCTCTATAGTAGTACACTCTTGTTGCTAAACTTTGTATAAGCTGACTGAAAAAGAATAGCTTACCCTTGAAGAGTTTAAAATTTTTGAGTGCTATAATTTTTGCGACCTCTTTGAAGAGGTTATACTATTTTAAATAGTATAATAGTTCAATAAAAAGTTTGCATACAGAAAAGCATCTTTTTATATTTGTATTTATTTGTGTGGGTGATAAAAACGTGTCAGCCAACTAAGAGATGAACTAAAAGTGGCCACTGAGATTCACTTAGTTGGTATAATCCATCTATGGCAGTAAATGAGATCATTTTTTAATGTGTCAACTTTAGGAGGAATACATGGAGTGAGATTCTGACTTACTACTTATATCATCCTTGTCAATTTTGCTTTTAGAAAAAGTAAGAATGGAAGGGAGTTGTTTAGCTTTGAGCTTTATCTTAAATAGGGTATATTTCATGTATTTTAGGGAATATAAAGTTCCAGGTAAATGTATTAATACATATTCTTTGTATATCAGTTATCCTTAAAGATTCAGAATTGAAAACTTTTAACCTTTGCATTTTAAAAATATTTTCTCGTGTATATGCTAGGAAAAACATGAAGTTTAAAAGAAATGCTGCACATATGGTAGTCTGTTTTAGATGATGCCTGTTGCTGTTTATTGCCACTCTGGAATATACATTCACTCTTTTGGACTGTAAGTAGATGAATTTTGTATTGCCAGAACATTTGAAAAGAAAAACTAGAAGAGGTAGAATTGTATAGTATAAATCTAGGAGATATTTTAGTTACTATAGATGTATCTTCTCTTGTAGGCAGGAGTAAGTCATCTTTACCAGCATAAGATAGTTCTTGAAACTGTCCTCCTTTTGCTCTGATTTTATGTTCATCAAGTAACTCCACTTCTCAGTATTCCTGAAACAAAAGTTGGGGGGGAGGGCTTTATTGAGCTATAATTTACATATTATAAATTACCCATCCATGTTGCTTTCTTGAAGTAAATATCACCATAAACTCTTCAACTTTAGTGTGTGTGAGATTATGTAGATGGCTGAGCATTGTCGATTTTGGTTAACTCTGGATTACTAATATGGCTAAAGATCCTGGACAGTGATAACATTCATTAAGGTGGCATTCTGAAAATATGTTCCTCTGATATTAAGTTCTTCAGGTTGTTAATAGGTGTTATGCCACCAAAGGATTCATGGTCAAAGAAGTTTGGAAAAAATGGTTTGTAACAAAGGTAAATTATTTTTATTCTTGACTGCTAAGAGGCCTTAATGTGCTAATGTATAATAAGATCAAGAAGAGTATATAGTATTTAAGGAATTTTCTTTTCCCCTGAGTGGTGGAATTGTGGTTGTTTTAATCTTCCTTGGACTTTCTGGCCTAAAAATTTTGGTTCAAAATCATCTATTGTGTATATAAAATATTTAGAAGGGCAGTCTTAAAAAAAAATAAAGAAGTGCAACAAAAATTCAGATAAAGTTCTATATACAGTTAGTAGTTCTAACCTGTGGAAAAGGAGTATAATAGTAAGACAACTCTGCAGTTATTGAACTAGATCTGACTCAGTCTTCACCCAGAAAGAAGGTAGGAGGAAGAATCTAATAAACATATGTGTTTGCATTATAAGAATGAGAAGCTTGGCGGAAAAAAAAAAAAAAAAGAGTATTTCTTTTCAAAAAAGTAAGGTTTGCAACCTCTGTTTTAAATTACTCATATATGATATTTGCGGAACATAATTGAGCAGGATTTCTTTAAACTAAAATGTGTTATCTGAGGGAAATTCTCACTAATGTCTCTTCCTTCCTCTCAGAGCTTTTCAACAAATCCAACAAGAATATTTCTTTGCTAGGATAGAACTGGTGGCTACTATCTGCATGAACCGGCTCTTCCTCAGTCAGTCACATTGCTCAGTGAGTTCCATTCCTGTTAAAACAACACCTTGTAAGTCATATGGAAAGAAGCTGCAGACTGAACAAACATGCTGAGTAATTTTACTAATGAAAATCAACATGGGAAAGTTAGCAAGTCTTTGTTTTTCCCATCCTTATCCTTCATCAATAAATAAACATGAGTTCTTGAATCTCATTTTCACTAACTGGGGAGTCCTTGATTTGGACCACATTCTGATGGAATAATGCCATTCACACTAGAGATAAAAGACCAGTTAATAGCAGCTCCCAGGGTTCTTGCTATCTGCCTGCCAGGAAATTAGAACATTTAGACTTAAAGAAGGAGAAATCAAGATGGACTACTAGAGCATTATTGTCATCTATTTTAATATTAACAGATCTTTCATTTTATAGTATAGAATTAAGTATAAGTTTTGGATTAGGTAAATGAATTGAACAATCATGACTCCTCTACTAACTTGTTATATGACCTTGTGAAGTTCTCAGTCTCTGAATTTATTTTTTTCATCTATAAAATAAAATAATAGTGCTTAATCATAAGGTTGGGCCAAAGAGTGTGCGGAATTCAAGGCTATTGACACAAATGGCTTTCAGAAAGGTAGCATGATAATTAGCAGTGTGTAAGAGTGCTGTTTCCCTGCACTCTTCAACACAAGTGTTATCCAGGTTGACAATGCAGCTCCTCATTTGTTTTAGTTTTTTTAAATAAACCTAATTGCCTCATTACTATAATTAGAAACTTTATTGGGTTTTAATTAATATGCAGGGTATGTTTCATGCTAAAAAATTAATCTATTAATAAAAATAGAATTTAAAAATATTCATTATAACTTTGTAATAGCAAAAGGTTAATGCTTGATGCTTATTTTTGAAAGATAGTATACTATACTTTGCTGCTTCAATATCTTCTCTCATTAATATATCATAATGTGTTACTGCTCTGAAAAGCTGACTGTATAACCTTAAGTGGAATAGGAAGAATCTGTGTAGAAATCTACCTGATAATAACCAGAGGTGTTCTCTTTGATAATTTTCTCTGTCCTTCTCCAGAGCAAGTACACATAAGGATAAGCTATGTTAGAGGAGAGACCATAATATCCATTAAAGAGTTCAGGGTTACAAGAGAGTTTGGAGAAAGCATGAGTCCTTAAGAATTCAATGGTCTGCTACCTAAAAGAGGCTTAGACACATTAGGTAAGTCTCTCACAAGAGAAATATAAAAACTAAAATTAGATTTTCAAAATTAACTTTTGTTTTATTTCCAAATCTTTCTGTAAAACAGTATTCTTACCATGATAACAACATGGTGATACCATGGATGAAAAGCAGACTTAATCGGTTAAAATTATATTTGGCACAAGGCCAAGAAAGAACTACTACTAACCAAATTGAAATATTATCTCATTTTCTGTGTTTTCATTTTCAGTAGATAAACTTACCCTATTAGAGGAAGCCTAGACTGACATGAAAGTGAGAATATTTGAAATAGTCCATAAGTTCAATCTGAATTTTTTATCAAAGGACACTAGTTCATTTTTTAAAAGCCTCTATGTTTAATTTGCTTCTTGCTAAAGTGAACTTTCCCTTAGTTTACTGGGGGTGGGAAGGGCTGCCTTAGAGATTGCCCCACCCCATCCCCCCTGCCAAGGACAAAGCAAGTCCCTGTGTCTCAGGATTAGGGGAAATGGTTAAGAAGGAGAGGAAAAGAAAATTGCTTTTCCAGCTTCTCTAACTTCCCATGTAGCCTACAGAGAAAAGAAGCATCCCTTGGGAGGAAATAACAAAAGTGCTAAACAGTAGATGGATGGATGAAGCCTGCATCCCTGCAGGGTACTGGAGCTCTTGCTTTTATAATGTCCCTTGGCTTGTAGTTATCAGAAGTCCAAATGGACGTTTACTACTAATTGGCCCAACCCTCCTGGGGCTTCTACCTTTGAAGATGTTCCTTGGCTCAGTTCCTTTTCTTGCCAGAAATATCAAAGTCAGTAAAGGGGGTTTGGTAAAGCTGTCAAAGTCTGGTTGCCTTGTTTCCTTTTCCAAGGGCACACTTGAGGTATCAGGTTAGACCATAAGAGATATTCACAAGAGACCTTAAGAGACAGCTAATTAGAACAAGTGTCAGGTAATAAGAGATAAAACTCTTCTTGCAAAACCACGCAAACTTATATTATCTCCAAGGTGCCACCACTTCAGCCAAAAAAGAAAGTCCTCCACAAAATAAAGATTCTTTTCATTAAGCATAGATTGGAATTACTTACCAGATACTTTGATTGGGGCACCTGGGTGGCTCAGTGGGTTGAGCTTCTACCTTTGGCTCAGGTCATGATCTCAGGGTTCTGGGATCCACCCCGTATCGGGCTCTCCGCTCAGCAGGGAGCCTGCTTCCCCCTCTCTCTCTGCCTGCCTCTCTGCCTACTTGTGACCTCTCTCTCTCTGTTAAATAAATAAAATCTTTTTTTTTTTTAAAGATTTTATTTATTTATCAGAGAGAGAGAGGGAGAGAGCGAGCACAGGCAGACAGAATGGCAGGCAGAGGCAGAGGGAGAAGCAGGCTCCCCGCTGAGCAAGGAGCCCGATGTGGGACTCGATCCCAGGATGCTGGGATCATGACCTGAGCCGAAGGCAGCTGCTTAACCAACTGAGCCACCCAGGCGTCCCATAAATAAAATCTTTTTAAAAATACTCTGATTTGTCAGATGTTTGATTCTTAAAATATTTCATGACCGTCCTGTGTACTGCCATCAACAAGCATGGCAGGTATTGATGCCATATTTGCTTAATTATCTTCTCAGTAAGAATTAGAGTATGATCTGATGAAAAGAATCTTTATCTATTTAATAAAGATTTTATTTGAGAGAGAATGTGCATGCGTGGGGTTGGGGGAGGAGCAAGGGGAGAGGGAGAAGCAGGCACCCCACTGGGCAGAGAGTCCTGTGCCATGTGGGACTCCATCCCAGGACCCTAGGGTCATGACCAGAGCCAAAGGCAGATTTTCAACCGACTGAGCTACCCAGGAACCCCTAAAAAGAATCTTTAAAAGAATTTTTTGGCTTAATTGTCTGAAATTCATACCAAGTTAATGCTTTGATATTGTGTGATCACAGCCTCATAAATTTTAATGTAAACAAAAAGGATATTTCCAAATGATGAGAGGAAACTTAACACTAACACCCCAGTTAAGGAAAAGTCCCTGGGATTTCAGCTACCACATGGGTTAGACCCTTTGCCATCTCTTGTAATAATCTGAGTTTCTTTCTTTTTCGTTCATTATGATGAAAGCATCCATGACACAAATAATAGTTCTTTAGCTTTTTTTTTTCTTTTTATTTATTTATTTGACAGAGATCACAAGTAGGCAGAGAGGCAGGCAGAGAGAGAGATGGCGAAGCAGGCTCCCCAGCGAGCAGAGAGCTGATAACGGGGCTCAATCCCAGGACCCCGGAACCATGACCTGAGCCAAAGGCAGAGGCTTTAATCAACTGAGCCACCCAGGCGCCCCTCTTTAAGCCTTCTTCATTGAAAGACTTTTGTAAATCTAATTACTGCAAAGATTTCTCTTACTTACTGGAAAAGATCCATCCGTTCATAATACTCAAGCTAGTCACATAGTTGCCATGGCTCTTTGCTTTACCACCTCACTCCTCTGCTTGTACATAATTACAGAAACAACTGAAAGGGCATGGGACCTTTGAGTTTGGAAGTTCTTCATATGCAGCTCCAATAGCTGACAGCCTTTTGGCAACTTGTTCCAGTCTCCCTGAACCTATTCGCAGGGTTATTATAAGATTCCTATGCAATTAAGGTGTGTGAAATTGCTTTAACATGGAGAATGCCATGTAAGGAAAGTAGTAGTTTCTATATTTCTTAAACTTGTTCTCATCCCCACTGCCTGCATACATACATACATCTTCATCAGTACCCATTTTTCCCTCTCAGAAGCACACATGTTCCATCTAAGAAGCAAATGTCTTAGGAGCATAGTTTCTAAGTCCTAAAAGAAGGTCCCTCTCTGTCCAAGGCTAACTCCTCCCCTGGTGCTTACCCTGTCCACTGCAGATTACTTATGAATCTTTCTTAATCTTCTATCATCCCATTTCTCCTGTGGTTTTAGTCATTTCTCCATTGATTTGATCATCTCAGTACAGAAATATATTCATCTTCTTCCCATTACTTTCACATTCATTGTCTGTAAAAGACTGATCTACTTCACACCCTGGTCTCTTCCCACCAAACACTGTTCTCTATTGCACTAAAACTGCTTCATTAACACAACTGATACCTTAATTACCAAAACTAATGGACTCCTTTGTGTTGTATTCTAGTAAAATTTTTGTGTAGGTTTTAAAATTATTAACCACTCCTTCTTTCTTCATTTGCATTTTATTACCTCTCTTTCACTTAATTCCTCTACCTTTTTGTCCACTCTTCAGTCTTTCCTAGGCATTTCCTCTTTTTGGTTCTACAAGAGGCTTAGAGAATATTAGCTTGCCAAATGAAATAGAAGTTTTCCCCTTGGCTATTGGAATTGTTTCAAAGATCCCTATGTGATAGGCTAATTTGATACTATGATAGTGAGTTCATGATTGGGATTACTATATAATGAAAACTGGACCATGACTGCTTATTTTCCATAGACTTCAAAAGTGTCACTAGATATGGGTAATTTTTAGTAACCACTAACATGAAATTAGTTTAAGCCTCATGTAAAGGTATGAAAAGCTACAGTAGCAGAAATATAAGCCCAAAAAACCTCCATTATTAAACATTTCCTGAATACTAGTTGTGTAATTATCAAGTACCAGGGTCACTTGAGCATCTTGTCTTCATCTGATATTGCTAGACCACAAGTATTTTCTCCTTCCCTTTTTAAGGCAGGTTAGTAAAAATAATTTCTTATTTCTACTGAACTATGACATTTTTCATCACATTTTGGGCTTCCTGAGGTCAGGGATGATGTCTTAGTCATCTGTGTCTTCTCTGCCAAGCAGACTACTTGACATGTAAATTCACAGTGAGAGCTTACTGAGTTGAATTTGTTTGGATATGATAGACTAAACCAAATTAAAATGGCATGGAAGATGCTTTGGAAAGCGGTTTGGAACTTCCTTAAAAAGCATAGATCACCATATGACTTAAAAATTCCGCTTGTAATTGTATACCAGGGAGGTGAAACCTATTCACACCAAAACTTAAACATGGATATCCATAGCAGCATTATTCATAATATTCTAAAAGTAGAAATAGTCCAGGGGCGCCTGGGTGGCTCAGTGGGTTAAAGCCTCTGCCTTTGGCTCAGGTCATGATCCCAGGGTCCTGGAATTGAGCCCCGCATCTGGCTCTCTGCACAGCAGGGAGCCTGCTTCCCTTCCTCTCTCTGTCTGCCTGTCTGCCTACTTGTGATCTCTGTCTGTCAAATAAATAAATAAAAATCTTTAATAAAAAAATAATAAAAGTAGAAATGGTCCAAATGTCCATCAGCTGGTGAATGGCTAAATAAAATATGGTATGTGTACACACACACACACACACACACACACACACACAAACATTATTCAGCCATAAAAAGGAGTGAAGTACCAACATATGCTAAAACATGATGAGCCTTGAAAACATGCTGAGTGAAAGAAGCCAGTCATAAAGGGTATAGAATTTTGTACGATTTTATTTATATGAAATATCCAGAATAGATAAATTAATAGAGACAGAAGGTATATTAGTGGTTGCCTATTGATGAGAAGAGTTGAGGCAGTAATAATAAAGGTGCAATATTTATTTGGGGGTGATGAAAATATTCTAAAACTGACTGAAGTGATGTATGTACAACTCTGAACATTTTTTAAAAATTTAATCATACACTTTAAATGGATTTTATGATATATGAATTACATCTCACTTTAAAAAAGAACACTAAGGGGCACCTGGGTGGCTCAGTTGGTTAAGCATTTGACTTTAGGTCGGGTCATCATCTTGGGGTCATCGGACCAAGCCCTGTGTCGGGCTCCCTGCTCATCGAGGAATCTGTCTCCCCTTCTCTCCCTACCTACCTCTGCCCCTCCCCTCATGCTTGCTTGTGCACTTTCTCTCTCTCAAATAAATAATAAATAACGCTAAGAAGAGTTAGGAAACTACATATAAATCATAAATCTAGACTTTGGTTAATGTGGAAGAGACTTTACATGAAATTACTCATTTTTTAAAAAAATTTTTATTTGAGGGGCGCCTGGGTGGCTCAGTGGGTTAGAGCCTCTGCCTTCGGTTCAGGTCATGATCCCATAGTCCTGGGATAGAGCCCCGCATTGGGCTCTCTGCTCAGCGGGGAGCCTGCTTCCTCCTCTCTCTCTGCCTGCCTCTCTGCCTCCTTGTGATCTCTGTCTGTCAAATAAATAAATATTTAAAAAAAAATTTTTATTTGAGAGAGAGCGCACAAGCAAGGGGAGTGGCAGACAGAAGGAGAGGGAGAAGCAGGACTCCCCACTGAGCAGGGAACCTGATGTAGGGCACAATCCCAGGATCCTGGGTTCATGATCTGAGCTGAAGGCAGGCAGATGCTTAACTGACAGCCACCCAGGTGCCCCAGTATTACTCATTGTTTTAAAAAATGAAAATATGTGAGTTGTATACAGTTACTCAAGAGCTCTTTGAACATTCTCTTGGATTCTGCTCAGAAACAGAAATGTTTAAAACCCTATTTTTCGGGGCGCCTGGGTGCCTCAGTGGGTTAAAGCCTCTGCCTTCGGCTCAGGTCACGATCTCAGGGTCCTGGGATAGAGCCCCGCATCAGTCTCTGCTCAGTGGGGAGCCTGCTTCCTCCTCTCTCTCTCTCTCTCTCTCTGCCTGCCTCTCTGCCTACTTGTGATCTCTGTCAAATAAATAAATAAAATATTTTTTAAAAAAACAACTATTTTTTTTCCCCTAGCATCACTACTATAATCCAAATGGAGCTTTCTAAAGCTTATTCAAAGATAGGCCAGATTTCTGTTCCTCTGGGGATGTTTAGATAGATAGATAGAAACAAAGAGAGCTGATTACACTTGTTGGAGAAAAATAAAAGTACAAAACTTGCCCTTCTGTAAATTGAGAAAAGAGTTCTTTTTTTGTGGAGTATTGGGATGGGTGAGAATTTTGGTAACTTTTCTATCATAATACTTCTGACATTTGCAGCAATTGATTCAGTTTTCCTTTTTTCTCTTACTGTGGCTGAGGCAGCATCTGTTGAAATTCATCATTTAAGCTTGCCTTTGCTTCCTAGCTGTTTTTTGAGGGTCAATGATTTGTTATTTCTAGGCAGGATTTTTTTTTCCAATGGGCAGACTGTTTCTTCTCTAAGAATGTATACAAAGAAAAGTAAGTATGAAGGCACTGGAACTGTCTGGGTGCAGACTTAGAGCCACTGTACAACTTGTACATTTTAACATCATGTCAGTCGTTTTATGTCTGTGGAGCTACATTTGGAAAATGGGGGACATAGCTGTCTACTTCTTGAGAAAGATATAGATAATGCTTTAAAAATAGATAATGCTTTAAAAATATTTTGAATTAAAGATATATATATGTATAAATATATATATGTATGTATATTAGAAATTAGAAAGCTTCATCCTTGAATAGACATGTGTGACTTATAGTCTGTGTCTATATATATATATACATATATACACACATATATGTATATATGTGTATATATAAAATATATTTAGATTTTATTTTTATATTTTGTACAATATTTTGTATATTTGTACAGTATATAAACACATATATATCTATGTGTGTATATATGTATACATATATACATGTCTATATATATAGACACATATGTATATATATACATGTCTGAGTGACTTATAGTGTATGTGTCTATATTTCTATATATATAGACATGTATTTGACTATACAAATATAGGTCAGGTCATCATCTTGGGGTCTTGGGGTCAAAACCCTGTGTCGGGCTCCCTGCTCATCGAGGAGTCTGCTTGTCTCCCTCTCTCTCTCTCTCTCTACCTACCTCTGTCCCTCCCCTCACTCATGCTTGCTTGTGTACTCTCTCTCTCAAATAAATAGTAACACTAAGAAGAGTTAGGAAGCTACATATAACATACATATAGGAAACTACATATACATATACATATATATAGATACATATATATATAGACACATATATATATATATAGACACACACACTATAAATCATTCACACATGTCTATTCAGGTATGAAGCTTTCTAATTTTGTAGGAGGAAATACTGTCCTGCAGATTTAGAACAGGATGTCCAATAGAAATACAGTATGAAGTACAAATGTGACCCAGAATTTTAATTTTCTAGTACCCACATTAAAAAATGGAAAAAGAAACAGTTGAAATTCATTTTAATATATTTTATTTAACTCAATATATTCAAAATACCATATTAATGTGTAATTAAAACAAGTTATTGAGATATTTTATGCTTCTTTTTCTGTTCTAAATCTTTGCATTTTTATAGTATATTTTACACTTAATTGCTCAGTTTGGACTGGCCACATTTCAAGTTCTCAATAGCAAAATATCAATAGTGACTACCAATTGGACAGCATAGATTTAGAATTTAGAAATTTTTATTCTGATTATAGCAAGGGGATGAGCCTTAGGAGGAAGCCAAATGGCAGTTTTGTTAAATAAAGTAAAATTGTTTCATAAGGAGAGAAAAAAAAATTTTCCTATGTGAGATTATAATCTAAAGTAGGACTTTCTGTATTCTTTTTGATTAGTCTTGTTACTTTTACAAACCTATTTTCTTTGAAAAGTAATTTTAATTGGCCCAATAAAGAAAAAAAATATATGTGGTAGTTAGGGATATTTTAGATACTTTCTTCTGAATGGACCTCTGAAAGAATCAGACTGGCCAGATCTTCTTAATTTCAGGAACTGAAAATATCAGAGGATTTGTGAATTGTGCTTACATTTAATAACTCCAATACTAAGAAACATTGTATAGCTATATAATATATGAATTAGTTATATATAATAGTATATTATTTATATATAACATATGCTAGTTATATATAGCTATAGTATTTTATATCCATTTATATGATGCCATTATCAGTAATATTTTCTTCATTTATTTCTGTATTAAATAGTAAACTTTAATTGCATGATTTGGAAAGCTTTGAATTACAGTGCTGCTCTAAGAAAGCCTCTAAACTGAGACCTCCTTTGGAAAAAAATCAATGCAGGATTGTTTTTCTAGTCTCTCCTCCTATGCCCCCATGTCCATTGTCAAAGATAACATATTGATAAGTCTATTTGACTAATAAGTATACCCTTTTATTTAAAATAATACTACATTGCGGGGTGCCTGGGTCGTTCTGTTGGTTGAGCATCGACCTCTTGATCTCAATTCTGGTCTTGATCTCGGATCCTGAGTACAAACCCCACATTGGGCCCCATGCTGGGTTTGGGGCTTACTTAAAAATATAATAAAATAAAACTTATATTGGGAACTAATAGAAGTTTAGATGTAGCTACAAACAGTTCTCAATAGGGATTTACTTTAACCTGAATTTTGACGCTTAGTGAATTATCAAATATTGTTATGTAACAATGTTTAAATGTTTAAAGTAGGCTGGGTCACACAAATAAACTTAAATTACATTCTGCTACTCTTGAGCTCTGCATGAAACTCTCTCTGCCTCATTTTGAGCCACACTCCCTCTCCCCAGGCCTTCCTCTCAACCTCACAGATCTCTGGCACTAGTATCTGCAGAGGAAGGAGTGGGGATGAAGGCAAGTGGATTAAAACAATGGGGAAGGGAAGAAGACAGAGTAGGCAAAGTACCTTGTGACCTTAAAATAACGAGCTGTGTTTTCCTGTGTGTCTGGTATACTGTCTCTAAAGACAATTCCAAAAAAGAAGCTATAAAAATGTTTAGAATAAAGATAACATCCTTGGGCTAAGAGCCTGCCCTACCAAGTTTGCTACTATGAAGCTCGTCACGTTTTTTAATGTAACTGAAAAGCAGATTTTAGTGTTTGAAAGGTGAGGAATGGGAATGAGGTGAGGTTAGTCTTGTTGTTAGTCTACAATCTTTTCAAAGAAAGACAAGAAAAGTAGTATTTGCCCCCGTTCCCATCTGTTAGAAAAAATAACCAGGACTTCTTGCTTGAAAGAGAAGTTAGTTTCCAGGTTTATTGACTGAGGTAAAACTGTCGTGTGCCTCTAAATTTTTCAGGTTTTTTTACATTGAAGCAACAAATAATGAATGAGCAAAGAGTGAAAATTTCAACGCAAGTAAGATTTCTGAATAACTGTGGTGCACAGAATATTGCCTCCCAAAGATGTTCACATCCTAAATCCCACAATCTGTGAATCTGTGCCTTAAATGGCGATTAAATGTGATTAAATTAAGGATCTTGAGATGGGAAGATTATTTTGGATTAGCTGGCTGTGCCCGACGTAATCACAAACATCCCTTTAAAAAGCAAGAGGGTCAAAGCCGCGGAGATAAAATTTTGAGGAATAGAATCAAAATTTAGAATGATATAATTTGAAGATGGAAGAAGGGCTATAAGCCATGAAATGTAGCAGCTTCTAAAAGCTGGGAAAAGAAAGGAAACAATCTCCCCTAGAGTCTTTAGAAACATTTTAGCTACAGATCTCAGACTTGTGATTTACAAAACTGTAAGGATAATAAATTTGTGTTTCTTTAGGCCACCAAGTTTGTGGTAATTTATTACAGTAGCAATATATACAACATAAGCCTCAACCATCTGCAATGAATTTTTATCAACTATAGTTTCTGTCCTTGCATTTATTTATCATAATTTCACTGACAATAACAGGAACTACTAATGTATGAAGTCCATCATGGTGAAAGCAAATTCTACCCATACATATAAAGGCAACCATACCAGCAAGTAAGGCTGCCTATTTCCATTTATCAAATTCATTCAGCTAATATATATTGAATAAAAAAGTGACCAAGACCCGTAAAATTCCTGCCCAGATGGAGCCTGCATTCTAATGCAGGAGACAGACAATAACCAAACAGTGCTGTTTCATATGATGATAAATTTTCTTTGTAAATGAAAATACTGGCTGATTTTGAAAAAGTAAACAAAGTGTCTCTTTGTAAACCCAGCTGCTGAGTTCATGAATTCTTTACTACTTAAGACGTTTTTCTTGAGGGGGTGCCTGGGTGGCTCAGTGGGTTAAAGCCTCTGCTTTCAGCTCAGGTCATGATCCCAGGATCCTGGGATCGAGCCCTGCATCGGGCTCCTGCTTCCTCCTCTCTCTGCCTGCCTCTCTGCGTACTTGTGATCTCTGTCAAATGAATAAATAAAAAATCTTAAAAAAAAAAAAAAAAAGATGTTTTTCTTGAGGCATTCAAGTAAAGCCTCCAGGAGTTCCTCAAGACCTGGCATCCCATCTGTTCCATACCAATGTTCTCACATTTTATGGGATAATCACTTTCTAAAGAAGACATAAATGAATATAATAGCCTCTGTCCTGATAATCCACCTCTAGCCTTAATGCCATGTTCTGGCCAACATCACAGAATAACCCAGGACTGCTGAGTCTCAAGTTGGCTCCAGAATCTTTATATAAGACTGTTTTAGGGATGGTAATTTCACTGAAAGTTTGATTAGGAAACTCGTCTTAAACCTCTGTTGGATAGAAAGCACACCTTTTATTTGCAGAATAGTAATGTAGGGTAGGGGGTGAAATTCAAAAGCGTCCCCTAAGCCAGGTATTGCTACTGCGCTGTAAGACTGGTAAGTAGAAAGTTAAAGAAATCCAGTCATGGCCATGGGCAACTAGGGAAGTCTGAATCAAAACAAGAAAAGACTGAAGTCAAGGAAATCAAAATCAAGAAGCTTGGTTAACTAGAAATATGGTGGACACCAACTAAGCTCTGTTAATGTTCTGCCTTTGTGTTACCTGGGAGTAGAGCACCTCCTAACAAGATGTAGAAATACAGTATTCTTACCTTTATGCCTGACATCATTAACCAGTAATTGTTCCAGCTGACTGTAAGTGACATTTAATGGAACTGCACAGGAAGTTTCATACTATCTGTGTTTTTGCCCTATAAGATAAAACTCTGAGCAGGTAGTAAGTTTACATGCAAAAACAGATTTAAGAGACAGCCTTCATTCTTTCTCTTACACCTTATATTTGACTCAACAGCAGCTTCTAAAACATCACCTGATTAATCTACTTTTTCCCATTTTATTATAATCCTAGTTGAAGCCACCATTGCATTTTTTTCTTGGACCTTAACTGATCTCTTGCCTCTCTACAATCCATTCTTTAAGAGCAGCCATGGTAATACTTTTTATTTTATTGAAAAATATAAGAAGTTGAGTAAATACAAAGAATTTTACAATAGTTGTCAGTATACTCACCAGAATTAACAAGTTAATATGTTGTCATTACAGATATGAATGGCATTTGAAATATAATAGAAATAGATATTATAAGAAAGGTGATGTCTTTTTCATTCCTTTTGTCATTTCCATAGCCCAGAACTAATCATCCCCTTAAATTTGGTGTTTATCCTTTCAGGCTGTTTTTACATTTTTATTCCATGTAAATAGTTATAAACAAAAGAATAGTATTCTGTATTCTTAAAAATTTTACATGAAAATATTATTGTGGACCTTCTTTTTCCCATTAAACATTGCTTTGTTGAAAGCTATCTCTATTGATTTTTTTTTTTTAAGATTTTATTTATTTGACAGAGATCACAAGTTGGCAGAGAGGCAGGCAGAGAGAGAGGAGGAAGCAGGCTCCCTGATGAACACAGAGCCCAATGCGGGGGTTCGATCCCAGGAGCCCGAGATCATGACCTGAACCGAAGGCAGAGGCTTTAACCCACTGAGCCACCCAGGTGTCCCTTAAACTTGAATTTTTTTTAAATTGTTGTCTTAATGGTATTTCTGTGATTACTAGTGAGCTCAATTATCTTTTGTTCTAACTATTGGACATTAATTTTTCTTTTGTGCATTACCTGTTTATATCTGTTGCCTATTACTGATTTGGATCCTAATAATTTATATTTTATATATACCTTATCTTTCACTTTAATCAAAGTGATATTTTTAAAATGCAAATTAGATCATAATCTTCCCCAGCTTAAAATCTCCAGTGATTTCTCACTGCTAAATACTTTGCAAGTCAATTCTTTGTGATCTTGGAGATCATGATCTTGGGGAACTTCTGGCTAGATTGCCCTATCCCCCTCTATTAACTTTCTCTTTTTTGCAGTTATATTTCTATCTCTTCCTGGTATGTTCTTAAGTGTTTGATTAAGGTTGCCTCCACCCTCCAGCCTAGAAACTGAGCTCCATAACAGAAGAGACTTGGTCTGTCTTTTTTACTATAGTTTCCAGCAGTGCCTTAAGAAATGTTAGTAGGCACTTGTGTTTTTGTTAACAAACATAAAACGACCCTACTATAAATCCTGTGCTATTGGTAGTATACATCTGTATATAATAGAATGTGGACCCATTCATTCTCAAAAAGCCTGGAATAATGCTTAGTGCATAGGTACCTGGTAGGTACTCAACAGATACTTTTAAATAAATTAGTGATTATTTTTATCCTTGCCATAAAATCCTGTATTGAGAAACTTATGCTTAGTGTTGGATAGTCCAAAATTTTTTTTTGGATAGTTGACAAAACCATCCAAACTATCCAACACTCATCATAGAATTTTTCTTTATGGTCTTTTCTTTCTAGGTATACCACATATCAAAGAAACCCTTTTCAAGAGAAGAAAGGGTTACAATACAGAGGAAATCTGGTTTCAGAACAATGGGGAACTAATATAGAATACAAGTTAAGAGAATGAATTCTGGAGCCATGCAAATACAAGTTTTAATCCTGCCTGCCACTTGCTAGCTGGGTAACCCTCACTACCTACCTGCCTTTTCTAATTCTCAGTTTTAGCAACCACAAAATAAAGAATATAATGTCTCCCTCATAGCATATAGATGAGGTGAACTAATAAGGTAAAGTAACTGCACAATGCCTGCCACCAAAAATGTTCAAGAAATTGTAGCAGTTAATATCATCAAATGGAAGTTACTATATATTCCCAAATATTCTATAATGGAAATAGAGAGATTTTAAGTTTTAATGGCATTTTAAAATTACATTAAGGTTACAATGTCCTAAGGAATATTTTTTCATTATGAGAACCAGTTGCCTCAGGTGATTTATTCCTATCTTTACTTCTGGTCTCCATCGATGAATTATTACAGATCTGTGCAAATTTCAAATATTACTGCCTAAGCCTTTTATTTATAAAAATGTTCATTTATTAATATATATGTATAAAATTTTAGATAATACATAAATATGAACACATCTTTAGTAGTGACTTTTTAAAAATATCATCTCTCTTCCCCCACTTCAGGTCTTTTATACCCCATTTCTGTGATAGCCCATGTTAACAGCCTAATATGTATCCATCCATTTTTTCTCTTGATTTATATAAATCTATGCAGACCTATTCATATTTTTTACTTAAGAAAATACACGGTTATTTTGATCTTTAACTTTAAAAAAATGGTACCATATTCTCAAGTGTATCACCCAGTAATACCCAGAGGAAATACCGTTAATTCATTTGAGTATAACATGAACTCATACTTTAATAGCACAATAATCCATAATTTAGAAATAACAATATCTAGGGGCTCCTGTGTGGCTCAGTGGGTGAAAGCCTCTGCCTTCAGCTCAGGTCATGATCCCATGATATGGGATCGAGCCCCATATCGGGCTCTCGGCTTGGCGGGGATCCTGCCCCCCCCCACCCCGCCTGCCTCTCTGCCCACTTGTGATTTCTGTCTGTCAAATAAATAAATAAAATCTTTTTAAAAAAAGATTAACAATATCTATCTAGTATTTCTCCCAAGTATTGAGCATTCATTTTGTTTTCATTTTTTGGCACTACAAATTATGCTACAATAAACATCCTTATATGTCTTTATCTACCCGTGTATTTTTTTCTTTGGGAAAGAGTCCCAGGAGTGGGATCTGTAGGTTGAAAGGAATGTGCATTTTAAATTTTAATAGATATTGATAAATCTTATCCACTAGAAGCAAGAAATGTAAAAACGGCTTATGTCACTTTTACCAAAAATGCGACTTCTACACAACGGTTATGTAGCAATAAATGTGAAACCTTTAAAAAAAAAAAAAAAAGAACAATAAACTTCTGGTAAGGAAGTTTAAAACAAAGATGCATTCCATTGGGATATGTCCTCCTTTTTAATTACTGTAATTGGGAAGTAGAGTTGAGTAGGAGATAGGGGCAGGAGGCAGGAGACTTTAAAAAAGAAAGGATACTAAAATAGAAATCTTTCCAAGTTTACTTTCATCAATAGGTGACTTTCCCCTCCATTAAGTGTGCTGTTCTAAAACAGGATGTCTGAACATCCTGGTAATATACAATCATGTGGCTGTTACATACTTTTTCTTGCAAGTTCATTGGCTTCTTATTTTGGCTACATGTTCTGTGGTGTTCAGCATACTGATTTTTACCACTTAAACATTTTTCATTGATTTTCTGTAGTAAGGAGTGGAGAAAGGGGAGAGAGTTATAAGAACAAAGGCTGCCTTGGGAAAGAAAGTACAAATATATTATCAAGTCCTTCAGCAAGTGCAAGTGAAGTCTTAGCAGAGCTAATTGCCCATTTCACTAAGTTTATAGTGCATCTTTGTAGGGAGCAGCATAAAATGTATGCTTTACAAGTTGGAATGAAAGAAACTTCATAAAGCAAAGTTATCAGTCCATTACTATTAATAGAAAGAATACTAATAGAGGATAGTATGCATTCTAAATGTTTCTTCATTAGTAATTTCTGTTAAGAAATACAAGTTTTATACATGGTAGATGTATAATAAGAAAGATTGGCATATTTAATTTTCACACTAATTTTAAAAATATGATAGATGAAAATTGGCTAAAAGGAAACTGTTCAAAATGGTAAACAAACAAAAACGTAAAAAGATCTTTCTACTACAGACCAACAGGAGAAGAGCCTGATTAATTAATGGCCAAGTGAATTAATTAAAAAAGACAACATGAAAATGACATTTGAAACAAAGTTGAGGGACCCCTTGGTGGCTCAGTAGTTAGGTGTCTGCCTTTGGCTCAGGTCATGATCCCAGGGTTCTGGGATCGAGCCCCACTTTGGGCTCCCGGCTCAGCGGAAACCCTGCTTGTCCCTCTCCCACTCCCCCTGCTTGTGTTCTCTCTCTTGCTGTGTCATGCTCTATCAAATAAATAAATAATATCCTAAAAAAAAACAAAGTTGATACAAGATTTTACATTATTTCAAGAATAAATCAAGCCCTTCTGCAAATATGTTTTATTAAAGAAGAAAATATTGAGAAACTTAGGTAATGGGAATACTTCCTTAGTGTTTGAAAATGAAACATTTCTTGCTTCTTGCATCACAAGGATGCTTCTTGCATCACATTGTGCTTTAGATGAGAACGTTCTGGAAAATACATGTATGTATATATGTATGAATATGGATATGGATATTTTTTAACTGAGAAATTTGTCATCTTCTTAAAAGATAAAAAACTATTATTTTTAAAAAATACAACTTTAATTCAAATTATGTGGATAATATGTTCCAAAAAAAGAGAATTTTCCTTAATTCCTAGGAAAAGGAGCAGGATATATAATGTTTTTCTACAGTAACATTGGAATTGTTTTTCTTCATCAACTGTAGGTTTGGACAAGCTCTAGGCCTGGTCTTTATCAGGCTTTCAATGAACTGAAGAGAAGCGGGTGAAGGTACAGACCAGGCATATCTCCCAGTGTGGGAGTGACTAAAAAGTACTGTATCTCTTCTTTTAAGTCTAAATCTTCAAAGAGAGTAATGATTAGAGGGCAATTTAAACTATCAAGCCAAAGAAATGCACACACCTAATACCTAACTGTCAAAGGGGTGATTCACAACTTAGTCTCATAACTGGAAGAAAAAAAGAAACCTTTGGAATTAGAATAAACAAATACACTTGTACAAGATCTGCTGAAACTCCAAGTGGTTCTTCTCATAATTTGGAGAATTTTTTAAGAAGGGTGCCCTGAAAATCCCAAAGTTATCTAGCAGCAACTCAAATTCGACATAAACCAGAAAGAGTCATCTTTCTCCCTGGCCTTTTTTCTGCTGTCGATTCTTGTCTATATGATCGAGCCTCTGGGCTGTGTTTGATTTATATTTTTTTATTCTGTTATTTTATATGCATTTTTAGAGAAATCACAAAAGGAAACCCCAACTGAATTTACTTTTTATTAAATACTACATAATAGAACTTTTCTAAACTTCGGTTCCTTGTTTGTAAATGAGGAATCAAACCAATTACGTAGAAAGATTATAGACTCAAAAACCAGATGTGTCTGTTCATACTCTCAACTCTGCCACTTACATGTATGCTCTCCTGGAAAATTTTAACAACTCATCTGCATCAAAGTCTCCTTGTTCTTACATTCTTTGACTTGATGATTTATCTGATGATGTTTCCATATTTCCATATCATACTAAAGAAAATTAAATAAAATATTAACTTTAAGAGAGCCATGAAATTAGGTATAGACTGCAGAATTCATATATATTGCAGTTCGAAAAATTACAGTTGGAGGCTCCCAGGAGACTATTTCAATCCACTTGACTCTATACAACCATGTTCTTGCCAGCCCGAGTAACTGCCTCTAGCTGCTTCCACCTGAGATGCCCTCCTCCTGCCCATTTATATGTACCCTAGCCACACTTCAAAGCCCAACTCAACTCACATTCTCTAACTGAAGCATCCATTTCAGAAACACCCTTCTAAAAATTTCAGTAAAAACTGAACAGTAACTGAACTTTCTAATTAAACAGGACTTAGGCTCATTTTGCATTTCCACCCTTAGCAATATGTAATATACCATTTTGCATGCATGAGGTACTTAAATTATTAATTCTCTTATTTACTTTCTTTAAATGCTCATCAAAAATGTACCACATACTCTGTGCTCTAGGACTTTATGTTTCTTTGTAAAATGGAAATGAAAATTCCTATCTTTCAAGGTTGTGGAAGATTTAAAACGATGTTAATGACAGGGCCTGGCCTGAGTTATGGCATAAATGTCTGTTTCTTCTTCTTTTGTAAACAGGTATTTTCTGAAAATTTAAAAAAAAAATTAATTCTCAAGAATAAATGATATCCTATCCAGAAAGCAGTTTTCTTTTTTTGTCACAAGCAGCATTGTAACACTATCTTTTTTATTAGAGTATTTCTACTTGGAGATGTCTGTCACTTAAAAAAATTTTTAACTTTGCTAACATTAATAGAATTCCATGACCATACGTTTAGAATACTGGGGAAAGGTGATTCCTTCTCTTTTCCTCATGCTTGAAGGGTTGCTACAAACATTTGTAATATAGATAGATTCTTTTGTTATGTTCTGTACTACATCTTTGGCTTCTTAAATAATTTTTAAAAAAATTCGAGTGCATTAAGTTTCACTCTTTGTGCAGTAAAGTTCCATGAGTGTGACAAATGCACAATGCCATATATCTACCATTACAGTACGATACAGAATACTTTCACTGCTTCTAAAAATTCACTGTACTCCATCCAATCAACACTACCTCCAATTCCTAGAAACCATTGATTTTTTTACTTCATAGTTTTGCCTTTTCCAGAACATTATAGGAATCATACAACATCTAGCTTTTTTATACTGGCTTTTTAAATTTAGCAATATGCATTTAGCTGTTTTTATCACCAAATAGTATTCCATTGTATGCATATATCTGAATATATTAAAAATAGCATCCTATTCTTGCTTGTCTATTTCCTCCAGTTGCTTTTCTTCTGACTGTTTCTGTAGGCCTCTGGTAAAACCAGGCTTTCCTCAGATACCTGGCTCTCTTGGCTGTTTGTTTAAGAACAGGGGACCAAAAAGCTAACTGGAAGCTCTGAGCATGAGGTCAGTATGTTGAGTACGAATTTTCCTGTAGCAAAACTAATGGATTGGTTTTGTTGGAGGTGTCTTACTGACATATCTGTTGGAGAAATATCAACATCTTCAGACATAGTCATAGGAATGGTCAGATTTCCTAGAGATCTGCTGATCCTTTTTGCCAACTTTCTGCAAGTAAAAGTGGGGAGAAAGCCCAAGGTTTAAATTCAGTTCAGAACTTTAGCCTATTCCTATTGCCTATAACTGTATGGTCTAAAGAACCTCTCTTTTATACCTCCTTCAGCAAAACGGACTCCCATCCACTGTACTAGTCTTCTATGTGGTAGAAAAACTATGGTTGCTCTACTGTACAAGAAAATGCCTGGAGGGTCTAACTGTTGCATTTGTATTGGAATAGTTTTATTGAGATACAATCCATAAACCATACAATTAACTCTTTAAAGTACATAACTCAACATTTTTTAATATATTCACAAAGTTATGCAACTCACAGCACATTGATTTTAGAACATTCTCACCACCTCACCAAAAGGCCCTAAGTCCTGCCCACTATACCTCACATCCTCCACTGCCCCCCAACCTTAGCCCTAAGCAATACTAATCTACTTTATGTGTCTATAGATTTGCCTAGTTGGGACATTTCATATAAATGGATTCACTTTTATTTCTGCCAAACAATAGCTCATCATGTGGATATACCATATTTTATTTATTCACTTATCAGTTAATGGTTTGGAGTTGTTTCTACTTTTTGGCTCTTATAAATAATACTTCTATAAACAATTGTGTACAAGTTTCTCAACAGACATGTTTTTACTTCTCCTGAGTATATACCTAGGAATGGAATTGCTGGTAACTCTTTTTTAACTTTTTGAGGAACTGTTGGTATGTTTTCCAAAGTGGCTCAACCATTTACATTACCACTAACAATGTCTGAGTGTTCCAATTCTCCACATCCTAGACAACACTTGTCATTATCTGACTTTTTTATTACACCACTCTAGTGTACATGAAGTGGTATCTCATTCTAAATGGTTTTAAAACATACTTCCAGCTACTCTTAATTTTATTTCCACTTTGTCTCCGCTTCCAGAAGTATAAGTGGTTGCGAATTTATCATCTTTTAGGGGTTCTATAGAGTATGTTGCTTTCTCTACCAATCACTTAGCAGTAACATTTTGGGGACTGCTATATCAGGTAACTCTGACCCATCAGTTTTTCAGCTTCTAAAGTTTTGTGGTTTCTGTCTTTCCCATTTTCTTTGGTTGGCTTTCTATCCTTAAACAATTCACTTGCTTTATTTTAATGATTTTTAAAGGGAAGAGTAGCCATGCATATGATTAATTCACCATCTCTAAACTGGAAGTTTATTTTCAATTCTACTTGTATGTTGCAGTTTTTGTTTATAAAATAAAGAGAATAAAGTTGAACTTTTCTTTTTTCTAAAAGAGACATAAGGTGGCTTATGCCTCTTTTCTGAAAGAGGCATAAGCCATTTTAGAATAAAATACTACTTTTGGGAATAAAGGCAAACACAAACATACTTGAATTCTTTGTCATGGCTCTTTTGTGATCATTTAAAAATATATAAATTATATGAATAGAAACAACTTGTATTAATTTTTCTCATCTTTTAAACCCCTGAGCCACCCAGGTGCCCCAATTTTTCTCATCTTTTAAATTAATCACTGAGATACATTAAACTTTAAAACATCATACAAATGATGGCTATCAACTTCCTTTTTAAACTTTTAATGATGCTAATAGTAATACTTTGTACATAGTGTATCCCAGGCACTGTGCTAAGCATTTTTCATACATTACCCCACATAATTTTTCTGGGAGGCAAGAACTTTCGAACCGCTGGTATAGAGAAGGAAGCTGCAGTTTTCATATCTACTGTAACATGCTAGGAAAATAGTGGACTTAGGCATTTATATTTGCTTTTCTGATTCTGAGTCCTGTTCTCTTAACAATATGCTATATTTTACTGGGGAAGACCTTTGCTTATTCAAGTTAGAGGCAGCCCAGGTTGGTTAAATCTGCCATAGCAGGGACAGCTGGGTGGCTCAGTTGGTTAAGCCACTGCCTTCAGCTCAGGTCATGATCTCAGGGTCCTGGAATCAAGTCCCACATCCGGTTCCTTGCTCAGTGGGGAGCCTTCTTCTCTCCCTGCCTTTGACTGCCACTCTGCCTGCTTGTGCACGTACTCTCTCTCTCTCTCTCTAAATAAAATCTTTTAAAAAAAAATCTGCCATAGCATAAATTGTATATCTATGTGTTTAAACATTGTGCTTGGGTCTGTAGGTATTACTAATATCTGTCTACATTTTAAATTGAAGATATATAATTGATTAAATTCTTCCTGCTGATGGATTTTTTTGAGCTTTAATCCAAATTAAAGTACAGATGATTATAATCAATTAACAACAATGTGGGATTCTGGAATGCCGGTTTTGGAAGTCAATTAAATATGGGCTTTCCCGTTTTAAAACAATTTGTAGCATGTGGGCCCTTGGGTGCTTAGTCTCTTAAGTGGATGCCTTCACTGTAGGTCATGATTCCCAGGTCCTGGAATCAAGGCCCACATTGGGCTCCCTCCTCAGCAGGGAGTCTGCTTCTCCCCTTGCCCTCCCCAAGCCAGCTCATGCACTTGTGTTCTCTTGTTCTCTTTCTCACGAAAATAAATAAAATCTTTTTTAGAAAAATCTGTAGCACAAAGGGACTCCATGTTCCTGCCTTAAAGAGTATTTTGCCAAATACAGGAGGAAAATAAAAACAAAACAAAACCTTCTTACTTAAAAAAAAAAAAAAATTGGTTTCTATTTTGAGTTGTTTTGTCAAATTCCTCATTACAATTGTTTTTTTGTTTGTTTTGTATCTCATAAGAACGACTGTGATTACTATCTCAGAGGTTGGGTGTGGCTGAAGAGATGATACACAATCTAACATTCTTTCTGAGTTAATTTGTTCTCTTTCTCCATCTCTTCCCCCCTTGACTGAAATGATGAACTGAAAGAGTTTTCGAGATAATGGGATGACTTACCACAAAGGCCCCAAGGAGGGGAATGGTTTATGAGGCTATGTGTTTAGAATGTTCCAGGAATAGTGAGGAGACCATTGTGCCTAAGTGCAGAGGGCAAGGGGAAGGCAGCTCCTGATAAAGCTGGAGAGGTTGGCAGGATGGCTCCGCTCCTGTAGGCACTGCAGGCCACACCAAGAGTTCACAATACAGAGCTGATGAGTAGCAATGAGTCACAAAGGGCAGGGGGCCTTCCATGTGGTCAAAGCCTTGTATAAGAGAGCACCTCATGACTCCCTACTGTTTTAGCCTAAAAAAATCAAAAGGGAGAAATTTGGGTCTGAGTTTCTAAATATTTTGCAGGCAGTTTTAAAAGTCAAAGAATTACTGTTGATTTATTTTACAGTGAGATGCCTATATTCCTGACTGGCCAGGCCAAGATAGCTTCAATTTCATCTATGGACACATACCTGTGGAACTATAAATCTTATATGCAAAACAAACAAACAAAAAAACTTAATGTGCAAACTGCCTCAATTCAGAGAGCTCTTCCTCGACATTTAATCCATCAGTGCTAATGGCACTGAACTGAATGAACTCATACTCGTGTAGGAACTAGTTAAACTGCTTGTATTTGTTTTTCCAAAATACTAATGCTATCCAAACTGCAATGTCTCCTAAATAGTATTTAAGGGCTCTGTATTTCATGTTTCGATTCTCTGAACCTTTATAGAAATAGCTGCTGAACAAGATTCCTGCTTTCAGGGAGCCCACAAACTATCTACCGTGTTAGAAAGACAGGCACACCTTTTTTTTTTTTTTTTTACATAAAGCATAATAGATTGTCCAGTGGAAACCTGATTCAAATTTTTCTCTGGTTGTCATAGGTGGATGTTGATGCTTTTTATCTGTGAAATGTATGAGTTATATTTGATGATGATGATGATAACTATCAGGCATTCTGCTGGATGATTTACACAAATTACATGTTATTTCAATGTAGAAGTCCTCCTCCCCCTTCCTTCATTTAGTGTGTGAAGAAACTAGGCTTCAGAGAACTAAATTAGCCAAGGGTAAATTAGGTAGTGAGTGGGGTCACTGTGATCCCCCCATTAGTGATTCTGGAGTTCTGTACTTCTTGCCCTTCCACAGAGCAACTCCTTAAATACTATGATATATTTCTGGAATGAATCAGAGGCAATTTGATAGCAACTTTATCACTAACCCTCTAAGGACATTTGTACTTGTTTTGTTTTGAATGATCAAATTGTTCTCAAGTGTGGGCCCTTCTGTATTCATTTATCAAAACTTCACTGAATATCTGTGAGTGAAGCATGATGCCAATGGAGCTGCAATGATGACTACACCATTGTGCTTGACTCTGAAGAACTTCAAGCCTGAAGAGAAGCAAGGAATTATAATGCAGAGTCACAAATACTGTTAGAGTAATTTTAAAAAGCCCCCTTCCTGCTTCTCGAGTCCTGTCTCTCTCCCTCCTCTACTCTTCCTCCTCTATCTACTTCTTATGGTAGTAGCTTCTCTGGGGTCCCTCACTTTGCATGCCATCTGAGTGACCTCCTTCATCCCCAAAGCTATGCTCAGACTCTTCTCGAGCTGCAAGCTAAGCGTCTATCCAAAGTTGGCTATCCAATATCCAACCCAAACCTATGTATCCTAGAATTTTATGCTGAATTTTCAGTATTTCCCGAAAAATGAGCTTGATGATCCTTTCACAGTGAGTATTATCATGTAAATATCGTTACACAAAACAGCAATCATGGACTTACCCCTAGTCTCTTCCCTCCATGTCAACCCCTAACACTCATTAAATTAATATTTATATCACGTTAACACCTATCATTTTCTCCACCTCTGATGCTAGTAGAGCCTTAGCTCAGACGTTAATGATCTCTAAATGCCACATTGCAATATTCCTCTATTATGAGTTTTTCTAGCTATAATCTCTAAAAATTTAACATGTCCATTGTTTCCAGAGTGATCTTCCTAAAATAAAGTTTTGGTCATGACATTCTTTGATTGAAGACCTTTTATTTCCGGGGCGCCTGGGTGGCTCAGTGGGTTGAGCCTCTGCCTTTGGATCGGGTCATGGTCTCAGGGTCCTGGGATCTAGCCCCACATTGGGCTTTCTGCTCAGCAGGGAGTCTGCTTCCTTACACCACCCCTGCCTCTCTGCCTACTTGTGATTTCTCTCTCTGTCAAATAATAAATAAAATCTTAAGAAAATAAAATAAAACCTTTTACTTCCAAACATTGTTATAGACCTCAGTATTGTAGACCAAATCAGAATCCAGTTTGATCAATGCACCTTGTCTCTTACCAAACCCTTTCTCACCCTTATTTCTGCTTGCTCAATCAATCATTTACATCTCCCCTAATATGGTACATTGCCTCACACCCCTGTATTTTGGTTCAGACTACTGGTCCATTTGTTGAAATGCCTATCCTCTCTCCCTCCTGTTCTTATCATGGTTCACCTGGTAAACACCTCTGCTTTCAGCATCCCACTGGAGAGTCCCCTGGGCCATATGGACTTTTGTAGGGTGGAGGAATGAATAAGTAAGCATGAAGAAGAGAGAATAAATCTGCTATGACAAATTTCAAAAATTGCCACAATATCAAAGTAGACTTCAGAACAGGAAATATCAGAAATAAAGATTAGTATTAAAGACAAGTCAATTTACAAAGATATGTAACAATCCCAAATATGAATAAACCTAACAAATAACCTTCAAAAAATACATGAAGCAAAATTGATAGAATTGAAAGGATAAATACAAATCCATAATTATAGTTGGAGCCTTTAACACTCTGCTTTCAGAAACTGATATAACTGGTAGAAAAGAAATAAATAAGGATATAGAAGACCTAATTAACACTAAACTCCAACTGGAACTAACTAATTTTTGGAACATTTGGCCACCAACAGAATGCATATTCTTTTCAAGTACATGTGGAACATTCACCAGGATACACCTTATTCTGGGCCATAAAACAAACCTAAATGAATTTAAAAGAACTGAGATCATACAAAGCATGTTCTCTGATCACAACACAAACTATAAATCATATAAAGAAAGATACCTATAAAAGTCCCTAAATATTTGGGGAGTAAACAGCTCATGGATTATAAGAGAAACTAGAAAATATTTTGAACTAAATGCAAATGAAAATTCAATTTATGAAAGTTGGAGGTGCAGCTAACACTGTGCTTAGAGGGAAACTTACAGCATAACATGATTGTATCAAAAGAAAAAAAATATCGATTTAGTGATATAAGTGTCTACCTTAAAAAACTACAATTTAAAGAGCAAATTAAATCCAAAGTAAGCTGAAGGATACAAAGAAACTAGAATAACTAAAACAATTTTGAAATAGAAGTACAAAGTTGGAGGACTTAGGCTCCCTGATATTAAGATTTACTCTAAAGCTCTAATAACCAAGATTAGTACAGCATTCACAAAAGAATAGACACAGAGATTAATGGCATAGAGTGAAGAGTCTAGAAATATAACAATACATTTGTGGCCAATTGATTTTTGGCAAAGATGAGAAGCATATTCAATGGAGAAAGGGTGGTCTTTTCAACAAATGGTGCTAGAATGGTTGAGCTTTCACATGCAAGAAAATGTACCTGAACTTTTATCTGACATCTCATACAAAAATTCAAATGGATTAGTGAATGAAATAAAAAATTATAAGACTTTGAGAAGACAACACAGAAAATAATCTTTGTGACCTTATGTTTGGCACAGAAGTAATACTTTTTAAAAAAGATTTTATTTATTTATTTGACAGAGAGAGACATAGTGAGAGAGGGAACACAAGCAGGCAGAGTGGGAGAGAGAAAAGCAGGCTCTCCACCAAGTAGGAAGCCCCATGTGGGGTTTGATCCCAGGACCCAAGCATCATGACCTGAGCCGAAGGCAGACGCTTAACCAAATGAGACACCCAGGTGCCCCCAGAAGCAATATTTGTAAAAGAAGATACAACACAGAAGCAATGTATATAAAAGAAAAAGATAGGGGCGCCTGGGTGACTCAGTCAGTTAAGGGTCTGACCAGCTCAGGTCATGATCTCAGGGTCTTGGGAATGAGCCCTGTATCAGGCAACTTGCTCAACAGGGAGATTGTTTGTTTCTCTCCCTCTCACTCTGTCCCTCCCCTTGCTGTTCTCTCTTTCTCAAATAAATTTTTTTTCTTTTTTCACAGCAGGTGCTCCAGCGGGTGTGGATGCTGCGGTGGTCCATCCTTTCATGGCTTTCTCTCTGCTCCCAGGTCAGAGGCCACAGAAGAAGGAGCGGTTCTAGATTATCACATGAGAGAGGGGTCACAGCACAGAACCCCAAAAACTTAACTTTAAAAAAAAATGACCCAAAGTCTTCATTTTGAAAATTTTTTGCCCTTTGCATTATAACTTTATAACTCTTCATACCAAAAGATGAAGTCCGCTTCCACCTCTTGGATCTAGTCTTAGCCGGGTGACTTGGTTAGGCAAATAAAATGTGGCAGGAATAATGACGTGCCTAGGTCTTGTTAGAAGATAAACTGAGCCGGGGCGCCTGGGTGGCTCAGTCGGTTGGGCCGCTGCCTTCGGCTCAGGTCATGATCTCAGGGTCCTGGGATCAAGCCCCGCGTCGGGCTCTGCGCAGCGGGGAGCCTGCTTCCTCCTCTCTCTCTCTGCTTGCCTCTCTGCCTACTTATGATCTCTCTCTGTCTAATAAATAAATAAAATCTTTAAAAAAAAAAAAAAGAAGATAAACTGAGCCATATAAAAAAGTTAAGAATTTATCTGAGCAAAAATTTATTTGAACCAGGCAACACCATATCAGAAGTGGTTAGGAACACTCTACCTACAGGACTATGGGGAAGCAGCTCGGAAAGAGGCTTTTATAGAGAAAAGGAGGAAGGAAATTAAGAAAATTGGTTAGCTGTAGCTTAAAGCCTATTTGGCTGTGATTGGTTGTCCTTAAGGAGAGTTTTGATTTCATAATCGTGAGGCATTTACAGGCTTGGATTTTGGTTTACTTACCTTGGCCTAGGGCCACCTCAGTCTAATGGGCTCATTAAATTAGTTGAATGTCTTCAAGAAAACTTGCATCCCTGACTACAGACAAATGAGGGAGTCCAGGGGCACCTCGGTGGCTCAGTGGGTTAAAGCCTCTGTCTTCAGCTTAGGTCATGATTCCAGGGTCCTGGGATCGGGCCCAGCATCCCGGGGATCGGGCTCTCTGCTCAGTGAGGAGCCTGCTTCCCTTACCTCTCTCTTTGCCTGCCTCTCTGCCTACTTGTGATGTCTGTCAAATAAACAAATAAAATCTTAAAAAAAAAAAAAATGAGGGAGTCCAGGTGAGCCTGAACTGTTTGTCAACCCACAAAACCACGAGCTATGAAGGTATTTGTTGTTTTAAGCCAATAAGTCATGGGGTGGTTTATTGGAGATCATTAACCACCAACTGAAAGTTTTCACAGATGAAGTAACAGATGAATTGTATTTTGAAGGATGAATAAAAGTTTCTTTTTCTCTTTTTTCTTATTATTTTTGTCTTTTTTTGAAGGGTTTTTTGGGTGGGGGGCAGTTCATGAAAAATACCTCCAGTCTATTCTGTCTGTGGCATATTAGTCTCATAGTGGTTATGGGGCATCCTGGTTACCCGTTCCCCCAAGCCATTGAGAAAATAGCACAGGATCATCTGGAATGAATTACAGAGTCCCTGCAATCTTGGGGGCAACAGCACAGACTCCTAAAAATTTTATTGCCAGTACCACCCTTTGGTATTTAGCCACATAATGCCTGATTTTGTTATTTAACTTTTCCTGTTTTGATACATCATTGTCATGCCAGAATGGTGTCATTGTGAGGTTCAAAAGCTAAAACTACATCTTCTATACCTGCATCTCTTCCTACAGCAACAGGCATAGTCCTTGTCATTTAGATGCTAAAAGAAAAAAAAAAAAAAGATTTAGAGTAAATGAGGCTCATGGAGGGTCAGGGTTTTTTCCATATTTTCTATAGCCATCAGCTCTGCTCTAGACCAGAGTGGGTGTTGCCACTTTAATTGTGGTGTCCTGGCAGAGGCCCAGGACTTAATTGTTGAAGACCCTTCCTTTTCTCCTAGCCACTGTTAAGTACAGAAGGTTCACGAAAAAGTTCATGAAAGTCTTAAAGAAGCCAGACGTGATGGCACTGGAGGTTCAGTAACCACAGCCCTACAAAAGGCAGGATGATGCCAAGACTACCCTGTGGGAAACCAACACTGGAAATCTGCTCACCCCTCGATGCTGAGCTTCACTTGGTTCCCCTTCATATTTGTCATTGGGTGTTTTAAGGTACATCCTATGGCCTTGGGTCAACTCTCTCAAGGATTTCTCCCAGTCTTCTTCATTTGTATAGATATGCTTATTATTTTTTAAAATGTTGAAATTATAGAAAGTTATAAAGAAGAAAATATTGTCAGTTTTCTAATAAACTAGAAATAATAGCATTTAACATTTTGGTATACATTTGTCATATATATAGGAGTGTGTGTGTATGTGTGTGTGTGTGTGTAAATTTCACACTGATCAAACTTTTTTCCCAGTCAACAATATGCCATATACATCTTTATATCCTTCACTGTCAGTATGCTGACATTTTGACACTTTGTCTATTTTATTGTATATCATGATTTATATAAATCATCCATTTTTATTGGCTGTTCACATTGCGTCCATGTTTTGATTATTGTCAACAATGCTTCTATGATGCCCTTGTACATACATTTTGGAGCACATCCTTGACCTTTACTTGGGATATATCATAAAAGTGGATTTTCCCAGCTAAAGGATATACATCTATGGCTTTTGCTACATATTTGTGATACTGACCTCTAGACATGTGAAACCAATTCACAGTAACATTGTATACTTTCTACACCTCTTCACATTTTTTATTGTCCCTTGATATTTTTGTTAATATGTCTCAAAGATTTTTAATGTTTCTTATGGATATTTTTTCCTATATTAAGTGCAAAAACCAGAGAATAGAAAAGAAAAGATTAGCCAAGTGCCTTATTTGCTCATTGCTGGTTTGGTTCTTTTTGTTCTGTTGTAAGTATGTCTAGAAAAATAAAACTAAACTGAGTAAGCTTGACTCATAAGGAAGCTCCCTTTCATTTCCCTGGAACAAGCAAGGCAGTGGGGTGCTCACAGGTCCTGGTATTAGCAATTACTATTTTGGAAGCATAATGAGAAGTGACTACATTCCTCAGTGTTATCAAGCTTTTTCCATTATCTGTCAAAGTTTCATTTCACATACTTTCTTAAGGTCTGGGTATACCCTGTTGATGGTTATGATATTTCCTATATTCCTCTTTATCTACTTTTCAGCATATTGTAGTCTAAAGATGAACTAAGCAAAAAAAAAAAAAAAAAAAAAAGTCATATATTAAACTTGCAAAAATTGGAAACCAAAAGACCAGGATTCTAATAGTCCCTCTGCTACCCACAGCTGAACACATCACTTAGACTGTGTGGGACCTCATTTCTGCATTGCAAGTAGCTCTATATAACAGTCCCGGGGGATAGTGGTGGCTGTAAATGGGGAAAGAATCTGTAGAGAACCTTTATTAAATATCACTTGTGCCAGTTACTATCTATTTATTACCTTGCTAAATAAGCATTATTTCCACTCATTTTATTTTTTTCTTTTCTTTTTTTCTTAAGCAGGCTCCATACCCTGCACAGCCCAGTGCAGGGCTTGAGCTCATGACGCTGAGATCAAAACCTGAGTTGAGATCTAGAGTCAGATGCTTAACTGACTGAGCCACCCAGGTGACCCCTGCCCTCATTTTAAAGAAGAGGAATCTGAGGTTCAGAGATGTGAATGGCCCAGGTCATACAGTGAGTTAGTTATAGCTGTAACATCAAATCTAGGTTTGCCTAATTCCAAAGCCCTTTTTAGATGTGAGTATTATTTATTATTGACTAATGAGTAATTTGTTAGCTCAATTTATTATAATTATTATAATATATAATATATAGTATATATTTATATTATAACTATTATAATTATTATTATAATTTATTACTCAATTTATTATTGAGTGGTGAGTAATTTATTAGCTCATGAAGTATTTATTTAAGGCCTACTATGTGCCAAACACTATGCTCAGGTCTGAGAATTCAGTAAATAATTTATATCTTCTGCCTTATGAAGATTACAGTCAACTTGAGGTGGGAGGAAGAGGCATTTAAAAGATAAGGACACAAATGTAGGATTACCAGTTGTGATTAGCACCATGAACAATAGGGCATGGTGTTGTGAGAGAACAGGGGAGACCTAATCTGAATTGAGCAGTCGGGGAAGAAATTCCGGAGCCTGAGAAGGTAGCAAAGAGTTAGTCAGGCAAGGATGAGAAGATAATTTCAACCTTTCCAGGTGGACCAAGCTGCTAAGGGTGGAGAGCTCATCCAGCTGGCCCCCAACAAGCTCTTCAAGGGATGGAGAGGCCCTGATGATGGCCACAGCTAGCTTTCTAGAGAAGGGCTGTGGCATGTCCAAGTGTGTGGTATTTCCTTAATACGTTATGTACTGGGGAGAGTCCTGTCCAGACGTGGAAGTGGCCTCTCCCTTCCCTTGGAAATTCTGGCATGCCATCCCGTTTTGCAACTTCCCCGTATGTTGCCAGTCAGCTCTGCTAACCTATTGGCCCCACATCTCCTGGTGAATCTTGTAGTATTGTTCCTTGATCAGTTCTTCATGTTCTAATATCCACAGGGCAGAAAATGAGAGCTGAGCATGTTTAGCCACTTTTGTCTCCAATAATCTTCACTTTACACTGGGAATTTACATGCTAAAGATTCGGACATCTCAGAGAAAAGTTGCTCAGCCTTTTGACTAGTGATGTAATAATCATAGGCTCAGGAAATCTAGCAGTTTTTATTCAGTGGGGTCAATACTTTAGATAGCATTGGAAAGGATTACATGGAAGATGAGATCAAACTACATAGCTCTTTTGGATAATGGAGCAACATTGTCTTTTCCATAATGAGCAGAATTTCTGGATTACAAATGAAACTGAGTCATCTATTTTGGATAAGGGAAGGAGAGAGGACTTAACAATTAACAATAAGTATAGATCTTTCTGGATAACGGGGGAAAGATGAAACTGAGGTGCTTTTCTGAATAACAGAGAAATAACTGAGAAAAGGAAGCGAGGTAGTAGCATCTTTGGCCCACAAGAACAAGCCAACAGGAGGGTGTGTGAGCAAAGACTTCCTTGTGTGGCCATCAAGCACAAACAGAGGAAGCTGTGCCTGAGGAGGCAGGTGCCCTGGAGTTTGTTTATTTCCAAGGCTTTCCATCGTTGCCGCATATGGCCTGGGGCCAGTAGAGCTCACAAAGCCTCAGCCGCCATGTTCTTAAAATAGAGCATGTTGTGACCATCTAGGTTCCGTGGTGACTGAGATACAAAGCTAGCATCTTCTCTGAACTGCCCAGATAAAAGGACCTAGAAATCTACTCGGGGATGCTGTGAGAGGACAGTTTAGTCATTTAGACTTATGAACTGTTACCAGCAGAGGGAAATTAGTCACATCCAGTACAAATCCTTCATTTTACAGTTGAGGAAACTGAGGCCTGCAGGTGGGAAATGACTCGTCCAAGGTCTCACAGGAAGAACAGAGCTGGGACAAGAGCCCAGAATCCCCGACTCCCAGCCTGATTCTTTACAACACCAAACTTAAAGCCATTTCATAAAACGAGAGAATGGCTTTCGGAGAAATTGCTTGGGGTGGAAATCAGAGACTGAATGAAAAGACTCAAGGAAATGAATACTCTAACATTTAACGAAAGCCTTCTATGAATTAGGCACTGTGCCAGCCTCATGTAATCCTCTCAAAAATCCCCCCATTGGAGATATTATTGCTGTTTTACAGCTGTTGAAACGGAGACTCCAAGAGATTAAGTAAATATGTGGCTGAGTAAGTATTTGAACTCAGGTCTGCTCGAAAACAGCCTGCGCCTTTCTACCCGAGCAGACTGGAAACATCCATGGTTCTCAAGATCATCACTGATGTGATAAAACCTGGGACAGAAATGAGGCAAGGCTAACAAGCGCCTGCCTTTTTCTGTGGTGAGCAGGTCAGGAGGAGCAGACCGCTCTTTCCTCCAGCATGAAGGCAGGGTGATGAACAAGAACACTGACATTCTGTCCTGACGTCACAGTTTGTGTTAGGGAAAAATGATTTTCTGGATCAGTTCAGCATTTCTGATCTCATTTCAGCTATGGTTACTCCAAGGGCTGTTTTCCTTTTGGCCTATGTGGTCTCTCTGGTCTTATGAATGCTATTTTTATCCCAATTGAATCACTTATATTAGGTTTTGACAGAGGTTATTTGTAAAGTTTTGTGTATAATTTGCTTCTGAAACACCACTGGCCAAGAACCATGAAATTCCTGTCATCACTAAAACTCTTCTAGATGAAGTGCTTTAAGAAATGAAATCACCTTCGGATAAATTGTTAATAAAAATTAAAGCTATAGCCAGTAGCATGGATATTTTTGGGCTCTTGGCCAGAAATGTAACCATCTGTGTGCAGGAAAACAGGCCGACAATTTTGGACTCTGGTCTCCGGGGCTGCATTGTGCGTTGACCTCACCGGTAATTACCCAAATGAATTGCTTTTGGGTTGTGTTCTCTCATCATGGAAACCTTCTCTTACCAATGCAAACCACGTGGGTTAAAATGAGAAAATAAAAGCCAAAACTCCTCCCCACCCCATACCCGAAAGCCCCTCTGTCAGGGAGCCCAGGTGGACCTGGTGGGCGGAGGGCGTTTGTTGTTGGAGGCTGAGAAGGGCTGGTTCCCCCCCCACCCCCCCGCATGCCATCCATAGGTGGAGGGCTGTTATTCTGTTTCCCGCCTATGAGAGGATACCCCTATTGTTCCTGAAAACGCTGACCAGGACCCACACTTCCAACAAAAATTCCTCTACCCCTACAACAGCAGCAAGAGCAGCGGCAGAAGCAACAGCAATAGAGAAGTGTTTTGATGAATTGCAAGACGGATAGGGCTTGCCATGCCCCCAGCCCTGCAGATACCAAATGCCTTTAAGATACAGCCTTTCCCATCCTAATCTACAAAGGAAACAGGAAAAAGGAACTTAAAACTCCCTGTGCTCAGACAGAAATGAGACTGTTACAGCCCGCTTCTGTGCTGTTCCTTCTTGCCTCTGACTTGTAAACAAGACCTAGTAGAACATGCGAATGGAAAGTCACAAACCTCTGTGTGTTTGAAAGGCTCCTTGGGACCTCATGCACATCTGTGGAAACTGGATGGAGAGATTTGGGGAAGCATGGACTCTTTAGCCGGCTTAGTTCTCTGTGGAGTCAGCTTGCTCCTTTCTGGTAAGGTTTGGCTTTGTTTTCTGAATTTAGTTTTTTTTTTGGTTTATTTTGTTTTTGTTTGTTTGTTTTTAACAGAGTTAGTGATTCTGGGCTTTCTCACCAGCTGTTAGTACTAGTTAACAAGGGGCAGCTGTGGCTTCAGCACTGTTTCTCCAGGACTTTCCATTTAATCTATGTGTGGATTGAAATGCAATGTCTTTACGGCATTGAACTGATTTTTCTAGAGTTTTCCTTCTGCGCAATTGCCACCTGTGTTGCTGCAGACTCTGAGAACTGAGCAGGTCACTTTATTTGTAGAGATCCACTTACTGTGATATACTATTTGACTGCCCCTCATTTGGGATTGTTTCCTTATTTAAAAAAAAAAATTACCTGCTTCAAAAAAAAACGCCCATAATTTTGTAAAAAATGAAATTCATGCGGAGAATTATGGGACCCACTTACAGCAATGTGCAGATTGTTATTTTTAAATGAGAACAAAAACGCTTTTCTATAAGGATTTCATATCTATCCACCTCCTACTTTAAGCAAAACAGCCAAAGGCTAGGCTTTTCTTCTTTTTCTCTTAGAGCTGGGGTCAGGACTTTATAATTTTTGTTAGATTTTTAAAAATATTTGGCATGTAGTAATTTATAAAGTCTTCATTATCCCAATGGGACAAAAGTTGGGGCAGTTACCCCGATCCCTGAGCACAGGAGAGTATCGAAAGCTGCTGGAGAGCTAAGAAATGGTGGGTTTGGGTGTTTTTGGATCTGGTCTGTCTGTCGCTCAGATCTCCAGATAGTGGCATGCCTCTTCTATTCCCTCACTCTGTGGGAAACTGGCTGAGAGTGGAATGAAATCCTGACGTGCAAATCACAACTCTAATCGCCGGCAGCTTTTCCCTTTTAGTTTGAAAACATTCTAATTATTGTAATGAAAATAGAATTGTTAGTGGAAATCAAATTGGGAAAATGTGCTGAATTCAATGGTGCAGCCTATATTATGTTATTAGAAATGGATCCGAACATACACAAGTATGTGTTACATTATTTCCATCTTTTTCTATATGTTTGAAATACTATATTAAATAGTCAAAAAATTAATCCAACAAGATAAAAGAATTGCAGGTGATTTGTCTATAGCTTTTCAGTTTGCTTTCAACACCCAATTATACTGAGGATTTAATAATATTCTTAAGACTGTGTAATATAAATTGCTGAGATGGTTCAGTGTTTTGTACAAATTATTTATATTAACATAGAAATGCTGATTTCTCTAGTAATAGGCACCTTTAAAACAAATAATTACCATGATTCCATTTTTATTTTGCTTTCTTTTCTGTGTGACATATTTATCAGTAACATGAAATCTGGAACTACTCTACGCCAAGGATTACAATAAGGCAAAGCCCAGGGGGCTACAGTTGCTCTGAGATACTTTATAAGTTAAATCACCTGTGTGTGCACACATGCGCGCGCGCCCGCGCGCGCGCACACACACACACACACACACACACACAGAGTTTTAATTCATTTTTTCCCCCTCAAAGTGACTGGATCATGGTACTTTGCAGCATAAACTTAGACATAAAATCAGACAAAAAAAAATTATGTGGCTGAAATAGTTGCTCTGTGTCTAGACCTTAGTTTCCTGGAAACATAGCCCTGACTTCAACAGGGAGAGGCTCAAAGAGAGGGATTTCATGCTCCTTTTGAAAAGAAAGGGTGACACTAGCAAAGTTGGTTTCTGGGGAAGGTCTGTTGTATTGGAATCCTAACTTACTTTGCCAGTATAACCCTCCATGGACATGGATACACAATGCTTGGTCATTGCCACAAGAATCCAGCATGATCATGTCTATAAGCATAGGACTCCATTCTTTTTGGGGGGGGGGGAGGGGCGTGGGGAGGCCATTCTTTACACCAAACTCCAGTCGTGCACCACTTAATGGAACAAGGGACTTACGGCTTATGCATTTCTTTCTCTATTCCAGTGGGTGGTTTCTGATTCCTTTTTTCTTTGGACATAGAGGACTGAAACAATATGTCACATTTGCCTCAATGAAGGTGGTTCTGGGTGGCAGATACTGACCCATAAGGGGTTGAAAAATGTCTATAATTTTCAGAAGAATTCCCTAGATTGTGGAGAATGGAGATTTCCCCTCCCAATGGAGAATCATGGCCAACTTCCAAACAAGTTCTCATAAACACACTAGCTTTTCCCTACTTTCCCATTCTCTCCAGTCAGGCTGTTTAGTCTAAAGAATTGTATATGCAGAAATACAAAATATATTATTCTTTGTGCTTTATCATAGTATGTCCTATACGATCAACACCAACCCAATGGTAAGTCTCTAGTAGTGTGCCTTCATATCTCTTTCCTGTTTCATTTGGCATTTTAAATAACAACTATTATCTCTAATAGTGGATATCTTGTCTGGAATGACAGTGGAAATTCGGTTACAAGGTCAGGGAAGTGGTCCCAGATGGAACCTTCTCTTTAGGGCTGGTCTTGGAAGGTTATATCGGGTCTGAGTAATCTAGGGTGGAGGTCCAGAAGCTGGGACTAGAGACACACCTGGGAATTACTCTCACAGGGAGGAGTTTTGCTTTCTTCACAGATGCTCCCTCCTAAGCATTGTCTTTGTTGGAAATGTCAGGATTTCCCTTTCAGCTCTATGCTGGGAGAGCTTCCTGCAAGAGTTCTGGTTCTTTTAAGACCTCTCTCGAGGAGGGAAGTACTCATCCAAGTCCATTTCAGAAGATTGTGCTGTGTCTTCTGGGGGAGTCATATGGGTGGATTCCAAATTTTTCTGACTTTATAAATTTGTCTACTAAAAAGATATGTGTATGATTGTGTAACTTGCTTATTCCCTGTAGATGGCTTCTTGGTTAGGCCACAGAATCTGTATTCAGATGATTTCTCTAAGATGAATAAGTGGACCAAACCCAAAAGATAGCATTTTAAAATGGATCAATGTGAAGTTTGGTTTCCAAAATGTATGTATTTATGTTCAGTGTGAGAGAGTCTTGTTTTGTTGAAAGTTCTAGGGAATAATACCTACATTTTGGCGATACACACAATTCATAGGTGCCAACATGTACTCTGTTTACTAGAAATGTAATAGATAAGCTGCAACAGTTGACTTTAGTAGAAATATAAGGTCCACATTAGAAATGGTAGTCACGGGGCGCCTGGGTGGCTCAGTGGGTTAAAGCCTCTGCCTTCAGCTCAGGTCATGATCCCAGGGTCCTGGGATCGAGCTCAGCATCAGGCTCTCTGCTCAGCAGGGAGCCTGCTTCCTCCTCTCTCTCTCTCTCTCTCTGCCTGCCTCTCTGCCTACTTGTGATCTCTGTCAATTAAATAAAATCTTAAAAAAAAAATGGTAGTCACATCTCCACTTCCTCATATCAGGGAGATCATATGATAGTTGTCTTTCTCTGATTGACTTATTTCGCTAAGCATGATGCCCTCTAGTTCCATTTATGTCGTTGCAAATGGCAAGATTTCATTTCTTTTGATGGCTGCATAGTATTCCATTGTGTATATATATACCACATCTTCTTTATCCATTTGGGGTGCCTGGGTGGCTCAGTGGGTTAAGCCTTTGCCTTCAGCTCAGGTCATGATCTCAGGGTCCTGGAATCAAGCCCCACATTGGCCTCTCTGCTCAGAAGGGAGCCTGCTTCCCCACCCCCCACGCCTGCCTCTCCTCTTATTTGTGATCTCTCTCTGTCTGTCAAATAAAATATTTTTTTAAAAACATAAAAAAAAGTAGTCACGTTATTGCTCAGAGAATATCTATTAAACACTGAAGAGACTGAGAAATTTGACAGCAAACAGAGTGGACAAGCAAGAAGGTAAGTGCTTTAGAAAAATATTTAGCCAGGAGAAAAGAGATGAATTTTTAAGGTTTTCCATAGAGAAGACACCATAGATTGACATTGTATTTTGCTAGATCTAGCATACAAGGAAGAAGGGGGTTTGGCTTGATTGATAGAAAGTTTCTGAATATTGGACCACCATCCTCATGATGAATGAACTCCCATACTGGAGAATTTTGAGGCATAGATGGGGTGATCCTCTAGCAGGATCGTCTGAAGACACTTCTCTTTTACATCCCTTTCATTTTACTGTTTGTGGCTCTTCCCTGATCATTTAAGTGAAGAAGAGTTCAGAAAAGCCACAACATCTTTGCCCAGTGAAACCAACCTGGGTGTTTCCTGAATTTTAACTCAATATGCCTTATGAGGAAAAACAGCGTATGCGTACATGTGCTATGATGACGCTTCTGAAGCCACTACTCTTGGAGACTGAGGTGGAGCTACAAAACAAACAAACAACAAAAAACAGGAGAAACAGTGAAGAGTATGCATTGTGAAACCACAGATCTGGGGTTAAGCTCAAATTTGATGACTATGGGAATGTCACTTGATTTCTCAATGCCGCTGTTTTCTCCTCTTTCGTGGATGAGAGGACTTATTTCCCAAAGTCATTATGAGCAGCATGTGATGCAAATAGAGAGCTTAGCCAGTAAGAACTTCCTTAATAAATGAAGCAAGTATAATAATAATAATAATAATAATAATAATAAATAGTAATAATAAGTGTTTCTATGAGGAACTCTGTGGTAGTTCAAGACTATTTGATATTCTCCAGCATGTAGGGAAGTCACTGCTCAGAGAGGTACTCTCCTTCTAAAAGACATCAACTTTATCTAATTCCACAAGTTTTATGTTCGTCTCCATCCATGTGGGCTATTATCCAGTGCCTCCCCTCACTCCTCTTCATCCTTGCTCTAGGCTCTTTGCATTCAGTCAGGCTCATCTCTACAATCTATGCATTCCTTCCTCTTGGCTCTTATGCTCCTCCAACCATTTGGAAAGGACACTCTCCATGCTTACTCAACAAACACATATTCAACTCAACCTGCCTAGGCCAAATTTTCCTCCATGATCTTCCCCTAATCCTCAGTTCCCTTACCATAGAGGCTGTGTCTTTGTGATTTGGGCACATGCATTTAGTACATTAGCCTGTAACATTTTTGGCAAGAGATGTTACTTCTTTTTTTATTCTCCATAACACATGCATTTGATGTTGAATAATCTTTATTGGATAGAGTTTAATATGCCATAATAAGAAATTGTTGGTATGCCACAGCAGGCCTGAAAGAAAGAGGGAATGTTGTAGAAAGGGTTTTAGTCACAGTGAAGTAAATAATAATGACAAAAATAACAAATAATTGGATGACAGTAATCAATTTCATGTAAATGGCAAGTTGTATTTGCTCAAATCTTAAAATGTTAGTTTATGTTATATATATATGATGTGAACACGGTCAAAAGAAAATTCCTTTATTCCCTTAGATGCGAAACATAAAAAAAATTCATGAAGATGGGTCTAACCTGGCCTTTACCTAATATTAGATATTGTACTATTATTGAATTTCACCCGAAAGATAGACTCTTTATTCAATAGATTTTTGAGTTCTTGCCCACCTTTTCTTTGTTCATTTTATTCATTCCTTTACTCAACTATCATTTCGGTCAAGGAAGACATTGAAGATTTAGTTTATGCCAAGTACTGTACTACTTATGAGGAATGCAAAAAAGAATGAGTCATTTTTTTCTCCCTTCACATTTTAGTAGGAAAGAAGAGTATAGGCAGATGAATTATGTGATGTGATAAATGGTACCATAGGGATACCTAGAAAATCAAGCTTTTCAAGAGCTACAAAAACTATTAGTGACTTCAATTTTAAAAAAAGGAACTTTAAAATCTAAATTAAATGTCTGAAAACATAGAATGTCAACTTCATGAGTTGCTAAACATAGTATGAATAAAATGAATAATATTTCACAACAATCTGTAGGTTAGATTTTCCTCACTTTGCAAGAATTCCTAAATAGTTGTGGCTATTGCCAATTATTGCCAATTGTAAGGAAGTGAAGCTATAAGGGTTGGTGATGCATTGCATTTGGGAGATTGAGTGATAGGGGACAGAATAAGTATTGCTCCGTGGTTTGGGTTTGAGTAACGGTGGTAAAATTCACAGTGCTGGGAAAGGAGGCAGAAGGAACTGGCTGGTGATGAGCTGAGACGGAGCCCGTCATTATTTTGCTCATGTTCACTTTGAGGTTCCATGAAAAGGGAAATATTTAGCAAAATTGAGCTCTCTGGGTCTGAAGCTTAGATAAAGGAGTCTGGGCAAGCAAGGGTTTGAGGCATAGGCAACCTTGGTTTATGGGAAGTGAAGCCATGGTCATGGATGTGTACAAAAATTAAAGGATGAAAAAGAGGAAGTCAAGGGTTCTATGAAGAAGCAGTCAGGGAGTTGGTAAGAGAAGTAAATCCAATCAGATTTCTTTTCTGGAATTTTAGAGAATTGGTGAGGCAGTAGCTAAAGAAGAAGAGCTTTTTAAGAAGAGGAGAGTAGGATGGGGACAGCAGAGTGACAGCCCCCGGGCTTGATGTGGGGGGACCAGAGTATCGGTGTGTTGTTTTACAGAACACCAGCTGCACTCATAACATTCTGGACCAGAACTGGAAGGGATGTCAGACGATCAGTTGGCATCACTCCCAGCCTTCAGGAAAGGGAATGTCTAAAGTTGCCTCCCTTATTTCTGGAATTTCAAACTGATAACCGAGTTCCCACCAGTCTGGCCAGACTATTCCTTAACTCCTAGTACACGTGCACAATGTTTTTTAGCTTGATCTGTGCCTGCTTTCCTCTGCACCCCATCCCCCCACTACCTCCACTTGTCCCTTCAGGAATCTGACCATCCCTCTCTCCATGTTTCTTTACCAAGGCAGCAGGGGCAGGTGTGGGGGCGTGGGTCTGCCAGGTGGAGAGACTCCTCTTTTCAACACTCCTCTCTTCTGCCCCGCTGTTCTCTGTGGGACATGGTATGGATATGACAGGGGAGCCTGTCCGGCGGCCAGACACTCTGGGTGGCTGCTGTTAGCTTTCTGTTGGCCACTGCCCTTGCTCAGAGTTTGACCAGTGAGGTGTATATGGTGGTCACACCCATCTCAGCAGATCTGTCAGCTTTCCCGCCTTTGTTAGAGGGTGATATCATGCTTCCTGGGGGGAGTGCTGGAAGACAATGCTGGGCCACTTTTCTCCAGATACAATAGGCGGAGTCAGGAAGGCAGTATTGACATTGCTGGGGCCAGGGAGGCACTCCGAGCTCTGCGGCCGTCAGATGGTGAACCAGCTTAACCTTGGCACGCGGGGCCTGGGTTGTGCAAGGCGTCTGGCTGCACAGCCAAAGGGGACTCCGCCCTGGGGACAGGACTGCTTTAGACATCTGGGAATCTGGGATTGGCTATCAATTCTGATCCCTCTGTCAAAAACAACCACAAAACAGTAACAGTACCAGATAACAAAAATGACTACCATAGACTGAGTGTCTCTGTGGCAAGTATTTAATAGGATTTTTCCTAACTCACAACAATCTTGCTGAATAGATAATATTATTTTTTAAATAGACGGTAACACTGAGGCTCAAAAAGTGACTCGCCCAAGGTTAAAAACTAAGACCTGTGTTATTTTGGACTGCTTAGCATTCCTATTTTTCAAGAGCTGTCACTAGTTCCCTCCATGTGACCCTGATGGGACTGCCAATCACTGATTGCAGAGGGTAGCCCTCCGCTGACCACAACAGTTGGTTCCGACGGAGGAAGAATGACCCAACAGGGACAGTTAGACTCTTTCTCTGGGAATTTGTGAGCAAGAGGTTCTCCTTGTCCAGTGAGGACACTGAACACCCAGAGCTACCAGCTGAGAGAAATTGGTCTTTGGCAGGAGAGAATGAGTTCAGTCACGCAGAGAGAACAGAACCATGGCAGGCGCTCTGCGCTTACTGGAGTGTTGAGTCCAGTGGTTTTAGATCAGAGACCCAACCCTGTACCTTCCAGTTATGGGAACCAGTCACCTTCATTTGCTTCCACTATTTTGAATGTTTTTCTGTCTCTCGAAAGTGAATAGTCCTGAGAAGCCCCGTTACCTCAGGCTGGTTCCTGGAAAATGAGGCTGACGACCACACTTCTTCATGTGGTTTTGGTAATGATTTTAAAAGAAATACTACTTAAAATACTTAGTATAGTGTTGGTACATGATCCGTACTCAGCAAAACCAGATGCTCTTAAATGTTTGCTTATAAACAGAGCTGCAGACTCTTACATTGTTTGATGCCAGTCTTTTCAAAGTTCATCTGTGTGAGGGCAGGCAACTCCTATTCTATGCCAGACGGGGCTCCCCATCTTCCCTGGGTGAAACAGCCTTCGTATCCCATGTTTGGCCTTGTCTCGGGGAAAGAAGAGAGAGCTTAGAGCTGTGGTTTCTTGGGTTTTTGCTAAAAATCTGGAGTGTCAGGTAGGGGAATTCCTTTCAGTGCCTCTACTGGGTAGCAAGATGGTGCTCCTCACTTTTCTCTGGCCAGCCCTCAGTTCCTTCTTCTCTCTTGTCTTGATCGAACAGAGGGTCTAGGATGATTTGTCATCTATAAGTCCCACTCAATTATCCCAAACCTAATTCCTAGTTCTTGGTGATTTATGGTGGAATTGTCAATTCCAAATAAAAGTCACCTCATGTTTGACCAAGCTCATTATTGAATTTTTGGACCCAACTAGATTAAATGTGTGTGTGTGTCAGTGTGCATGTGTGTTTGTGACAGTAGTTCTTCTCCCATTTCACCCCTGTCTTTGCTCCAATTACTCCTGCTCTTACTCTTAATTCCTCTTTATGTCTAGTGCCCTCACGTCTAGAAAGCGCTTTCTTGTCTTCTGGGGTTGCTTTAAATGTCCACCTGTTTTGTTCCTTCTTACTGCCTCTTCAGACTCAGACAGCAGGGTGCAAATAGCCGTTGGTTGTAATCAGTGCCTTTTCAGGAGCCAGTCTTTGCCTACTTCACCAGGGTCTTGGGATTCTCAGTCCCTCATGCTAACCTGGATGTGTCTTTCAGCCATTCCAGGCTCTTTGCCATCTCTAAACATACACTTCCAAGCCTCTTTGCCTTTGTCTGTGCTGTTTCTCCTGCCCAGAATGCCCTCTTCCCCTTCCCTTCTTCATTTGACTTATTCATGCTTCAAGGTTTATCTCCAGTGTCATGTCTTCAAAGAACTCTCCCTGAACCTTCTTGCATGGGTTTGGGTCTGCCCTTGCCTGGGATTCCATCAGAAATGTGGCCTGAGGCAAAGGCACATGCGTAGGTAGGTTATCTGGGAAGTGATCTCGGGGAGCAGAAGTGAGGGATGAAGGGAGCAGAGCTGTACTAGGACATGTTATCATGCGAGTTCCTGCTGTGGATCCTGGATCCTGCCGGCATCCTGAGGAGCCTTAGGAAAGGAGACTCAGGACTGTTCACCTGTAGCACGGGAAAAGGAGAGGCATTCATCCTTTGCAATCCTCCCCCTTTGTGCAAGGTTCTGTAGATACAAGAAGCTGGTGAGTTACTGCTGGTGTCCTGTGCTGTTGAGCCAGAGGAAGTCCCAGGAGAGGAAATGAGATGGACTCACATGGGCTCTGGGTGAGCTACTTGGAGATTACATCCGCTGCTAGCTGGTGGAGGTCTGCTCAGAAGTGGCTGCTGCAGGTGGAGCTGGCCTGAGAGCTGGGATGGGGAGGATTTGCATTCATGCCCAAAAGGGGTTGCATGTAGGCACCCTTATGCTTGCTTCTGTCGTCGTACTTAGAACTTTAAATTATAATTAACAGTTTACTTGTTGTTTTGTCCACTAGGCTGGGAGCTGTGTTGGGTGTTTCAATATTCTAAGCACCAGACATAGTATACTGGCTGGCAGAGAAATGCTTTAATAAATGGTTTTTGCATTGGTTTAATTGTTCTAGCCATTGCCTCCCTAAGTGTACTGTATATATGACTGCTGGCCAGAAAAAAATAATTTGATGTAGCTCTTGGAAACATATTCTAAAACTATCTACTTGTTTTTATATGTAAGTATAAATAGATGCGGTATATATATATATATATACACACACACACACACATATATCTATACATTTATCTATACATATATCAGTCATAATTTTTTGAATATCCTTTTTTCTTTTAAAGATTTTATTTATTTATTTGTCAGAGAGAGGGAGAGCGAGAAAGTGAGCACAGGCAGGCAGAGTCAGAGGGAGAAGCAGTCTCCCTGCTGAGCAAGGAGCCCGATGTGGGACTTGATCCCAAGACACTGGGATTATGACCTGAGCCGAAGGCAGCTGCTTAACCAACTGAGCCACCCAGACATACCAATTTTTTGAATATTCTTAATACAAAGCTAAGAAAACATGAGTTAAAGAGAATGGTTAATAGAATAATTGTACAAGCAGCATGTAGAGTCAGTAAGAATCTGACTATCATACATAAAATTATGCAGTTTGGGAGACATCGTTCTAGTTAGTTAGCTAATCTTTTTCAGAGCTCTGTGTGTCCAAATAAAAAATAGAAAATAATTAGGTATATAATTAATACTATCCAAGTGAGATGAGCAAAGTGAAGGCATCTGTGGTGATCAACCTGACTCAAGGACAGTCTAGGACTCTAATCTTGCTTTTCCCAATAAGCCTGGAAAGTGGGCATTTGTTAATAAATCAGATACCCCTTGGGCATACTGGGAATCCATGAAAATAGGCTGAGGGGTCAGCTAGCAAGCCAAGAGTCATTGTCAACCAGGGGAGGAATGGATCTGTCAGTGATAGTCACACATTCAGGCTAACTTCTTCTGAGCCCTTTCTATGTCCTGGGAATCTGCTAGGTAATGCAGTTAGAAAGATAGTGAAAAGAGGCACATAACTTCCAGTGCCTTGTGGTCTGCTGGGCGAAAATCTCTTTAATGGAGGCAGACATTGGGAGCATGGGAAATGGCGGCGGGGGGGCGGGGGGCGGGGAGTGGTAATCCTGGATGTTTGAGGAGGATGAATAGGATTATGTTTTATGGAAAATCAGGAGTGAAAGAGAGGAGTAGAGCGTTCCAGGCAGAGGAAAAGCATGAAAACGGGGAATAGAAAGTTTTAGAATCATTGGCACACTGGTTCTATGTGGCTATACTCCAGGGCACACTGAAGGAGGTGGCAGGGGATACCACTGGGGAGATGAGTGGGGAAGAGAAGGTAATTTGGTTTGAGATGGGCTGAGTGGGCAGGGACAGCGTAGGGACGCTTCCGGGAGTCATTAATACTGTAGGGTGAAGCTGTGTGAGGGAATGAGATTGCCCAAGAAGAAGACAGCAGAGTGGGTCTGGGGACACCTATATTAAGGGGTGAAATGGGTAGAGGAAGAGGAAACTGAAGACATTCAATGCGAGAGGCCAAGGGTGAAGGGAATTTCAACCACATCAAAAGTTGTAGAGGCAGGGGCAGCGTAAAGAGAGGGACTAGGGACTGGGTAATTTGGGACGGTGCACTGCAGAGCATTCTCAGTGGATGGGCTGGGCTGGGGTTGAGGGGTAAGCAGGAAGTGGGGAAGTAGAGTAGGTAAGTGTAAGTTCCTTTCTGAGAGATGTCCCTTATCCGGGCAGGTTCCTGTTACCATGTGCTTTTCTCTACGCTTGATTCTGGGTGATCTGGTAGAAGGTATGAAGTCCTCTCTGCCAAGATTGGCTTGAGATGCTAGGAAGATAACACAGAGGTCTGGAGATGGTAGGGAAAGAACTCTTCCATTACAGACACCCTCTCTTGCCCCTGGATGCGGTCCCAAGTTACCTGTATTAGGGAACTATTTTAGTGTCACAAACATGGTAATAGAGGTCTTCATGGAATAGAGTCTTCACGGAAGGGCCACACATTAACTGTTATACAGAGTAACAGAATAATAGGACTTAAGACTTAAAAGATTATTTAGTCCAGCATTTCTGAATACCAATTCCAGGAGAATCCTAGAATCTTTTATTTTTATTTTTTGTGTATGCTAGGGAGCTAACACAAGGTACCTTAAGAAATACTAACTTGGTTCAACTTTCTCATTTTATAGACGCCAGCACTGAGGCTCACCACTTTGGTCAAACCCACTGAGCTCATTAGAGGCTAAGTTTTTTCTCTTTGCCAGAGAATGTGGAAGGCAATAGAAATTAGAGCTTAATGCACATACTGTGTCATCAAACTACCTTTTTAAGGATAGTTTGTTATCATGTTATGCCTTTCGCTCAGGTCATGTATTTAAGCAGCAGTAAAGTGCTGTTTAAGTTAGAGTCCCCATATCGTCCACTTAAAAATTCCTTGTATTCTTTTTAAAATGCATAATGGACACAGCTGTAAGGCCCCCTGGCAGCATTGGCTTGCTTCGTGCCGCCCGGCCCTCCCATCCCCTTTCCCCCTGTGGATCTCACACCCAGAGTCAGTGGTGCTTTTCACACAAATAGTCTGCCAAGAGGTGTGGAACTAGAGCCAGAAACACAGAGCAGCTGCAGAGGCTCAGCCACATCTAGAGGCTTGCAGAAATCTCCACCAGGCTTGGCCACAGCCCCGATCCCTGAGTGACTCTAGAGTACATAAACTATCAGCAAAGTGTGATTCCAACATGAGTAATACATGCATTCTGCCAGCTGCTTCTGGAATGAAACAAACAAACAAAAAGAAACAGTTTTGTTGCCATCCAGGGAGAAAAAAAAGATCACCATTAATTGCATCACTGTCTTCCTATTAAAGCTGGGGAGAGTCTGTGACTCAGGCTGATTTCTGTTAGAGAACCTCTTTTTCTCTCCTAGAGAACATTTTCTGATGGAACTCATGGCTTATCACCCCTGCCAAGCCCACATTTTCACTCTACCCGGATTATGAGCACAGACTGTGAGGGCAGGAGAATCTGGTCTGGAGCTCCACACACTGTGGCAGCTGTGTGACCCTGGACAAGTCCTTTGTCCTTTCTGTAGAATGGAGATATGTTATGCCTCTAAAAGTAGTGAGGATTACATAATATAAGTAGATCAGAGGTTCAGCAAGTGCAGTTTCATACAAAAAGCTCAATAAATATTAGCTATCAGTATTATTTCTTGTGTTTCCCTATGTGCTGAAGAGCTCCCTGTTGCTAAGAATCTGTGTAAATGTTATTCTATTCCATCTAGTCCACTCGATCTCATTTCAACAGCTCCTTCCTTCCCAGCCTATTCTATTCTATGAACATTTCTTGAACTCGTCTCTGTGCCCCATCCTGGGTCAGCAGATGCGAAGATAAATACAGTCCCTGCTGCTAAGGGGGGCTGCCGGTGGGGTGGGACATACCGATGGCCGTCAGAATAGTTCTATAAACTGCAAACACAGGGTTAGATTCAGGCAAGTCACCGCATTTTTGTCAACTAGTTGATACACCTAGTTTTGTGTGTGTTTTGTTTAAAGGCAAATCATTAGCACATGTGGCTGATGGATGAGCATGGACGTCAAGGTCAATGGCACTAACTGCTGCCTGAACAGAGCTCCTCTAACCCACAGAGTTTCTTTGGAGGCACATCACCGCTTTCTCATGCTTAGCAACATGAGACAGCACTTTGACACTTGGGGACACTTAAACTTGGGACCATTTCATTTTTTTTAATCTTTTGAGTTTGTCTTAAAAATCTTTTGAATACAGTTGGTGCACAAGGTTACATTAGTCTCAGGTGTATGATATAGTGATGTGATGGATTGATACGTTATGCTACGTTCATTACAAACGTAGCTGCCCTCTGTCTTGTTACATCACTATTCTGGTATCATTGACTATATTATGATATGCTTTTTATTTGTTTGGGAGTCATTTTTTTAAAAGATTTTATTTGAGAGGGAGAGAGCACCAGCAGGGGGAGGGGCAGAGGGAGAAGCAGGCTCCCCACTGAGCAGGGACCCAGACCTGGGGCTTGATCCCAGGACCCCGGGATCATGACCTGAGCCGAAGGCAGAGGCTTGAGTGACCCAGGCTCCCCTAGGAGTCATTTTACATGGTGAAATTGCCAACTAATACCACCAAAAATGTGAAAAAAAAATAGCACTAGGTACGGTGTGAGGAGGATACTGATTTACAGTTAGCAACATGGGCATCTGAGGACAACCTAAGCCACAACGGGGGTTGGTTTTGAGGTTGTAAATAAACCGTAAGCACATTGACCGGTACAGTATCAACAAATGAGGATAGACTGTTGATACAAATGACTCAACTCAGGTGGTAATAAAATATCCAGAGACAGTCGAGGACAAGCACAGGAGAGAGAGAGAGAGAAATGGGATCCATCTGGGACAGTCCGCTCCACAGACGGCAATGAGGTGTTCGGAAAGGCATTTCTGACAAGCAGACATGGAAACATGGAGGGATGACAGTATGGCCTCAGGTTAGGGTTCAGGGCTGGGGGGCTCTGGGCCTCCAGCACTCTACTGTGTGGTCTGACTTGACTGGATACCTTTCATCAGGCCTCTTCTTGCCCGCGTTCACCTAGAGGCAAGACCCAGCACTCTGAGACTCCAGACACATGAAACAATCTGACCCCATGGTGTTCGTGAGTAGTAGACTACTTAGTGGCCCGAAGGGAAAGATGCTTTGCATTGTACAGTGTGCAGCACGTACTGAGCGCATAAACAGACATCTCTCTATTTCTCTGACAAAGTTCATCTCCAGCTCCCAGTCTCCTGATTTTTCTTCCCTCGCTCCACTGCCTGCATGATCCAGGCCATTCCATTCTCACCCCCCACTTGGACATACCACTCAGCCAAGGATAGACCAGCTAGTTATCTGGCCCCCTCTCCTCTGGAAACTTAGCCGGAGCCCAAAATTGTGAGTCGAGCATGGCTTTGGGGAGTTTGCATTCTATGCTTCATTTCCCACTTATCCAAATACTCACTCCGTAAAATATTTTCCTTCATGGTTTGGCATAAGCAATAAAGAAGTACAAGGTCCCAGATGAGTTACCACTCCCTATTACTGCCAGTTATTCCTGGTGGAGTATTTTCTCATCTTGGACACGTGACCCATGGTTGCTACAGTTTCTTAATCGCCTCGTCCAGGCTCTAGTCACATTAGATATTTGATAAATGAATAGATTTCCACTGAACTGATGATTGGGGGAAAGGAGACATTTTTATATTTTCTTCCTTAAAACTGATAGGTAATTTTACTGTCATTTCCTTATACCTTTTACAAGGTTTTGTAATTCTCATCACATTAAGTTCTAAACATTTCTTCTTAATAATTCTCATCAAAATTTCCAGTGATACTATTTTTGAAACTTAAAATAATTGTGAATTTTATCTTGAGGAATAAGCAGAAGGAGCAGCTAAGAAAATTCTGGGAGGAAGAAAGTAATTCTTGGGAATAGCTCTATTAGATCTTAAGGGTATCTTAAGGGCAGAGTACTATACTATAGTAACAGTGGGGTACAGAACAAGAGTCTGGAGACACAGATTGACAGACTAAAAAAATCAGAACCAGACCCAAGTTTATATAAAATTTTATTACCTATAAAGGATACAAATTAGTGGAGAAAGGAGTAATAGTTCTGGGAAAATTAGTTTTCTGTTTAGAAAAAATAACTGTTTAAAGAAATCCATCTGTTACCACACAGCAAAACAAATTCTAAATAGATTAAAGAGTAAATGCAAGAAATCAAGCCATCAAAAGAAGATGGAAGTGAATATATTTTGACCTTTTATATGGAGAAAAACTTCTTAAGTTTAAAAACAGTGGAAGAAACCACAAAAATAAAAATCAATAAACTTAACTACGTAAATATTTAAACTGTTAATTTAACAATAAGCAAAATTAAAAGGCAAAGAAAAAATGAGAACAATATTTACAACAATTATGGTAAATAAGCAACTAAAGTATTTTCATACACGAAGCTGATTGAAATTGATACAAAAAAATCAAAAACATCAACAGTAAAAGAGGAGCAAACAATTCACAGAGAAAATATAAATGGCTAATAGTCTTGTGAAAAAGTTTATTCTCTAAATTAAAGTAAAATCAAAACAAGATACTATTTTTCTACATCAAACTACCAAAGATTAAAAATCATGTGGGGTTATTTAAGAATACATGGCTAGGGTTGGTGAGATGAGTGTGTTTTCATATACTGTAGCTCTTTAAATAGAAATTTAGAAAAACAAAGCAAATTTTTATAAGATTTAAAATGTTGTAAGGTTAAGTTAAAATTTAGGATATGAAATGTTCTGCTTTAACCTAGGAAAAAACCTACCTATGTTGGTTTCTGCAGTTCCTCTTTGTGTATACTTTGTGTATAAAGGATATACATCAAAATGTTAACAAGAGTAAAAATGTTTCATCATAACCATTTCTTCTCACCGTATTTGGATCTCAAAGTCCAGATTTGGATAGGCTTATCTGGTATTTAAAGAAAAATTTTATGAAAAGAATATGTATTTTTAAGTGGTTTACATTCTGAGTGTTTTAAAAAGAAGATTAAATACAATACTTCTGTAGTTTTAGAGATATTCCCTGCTGATCATTTTTATTCTCAAATTGTTACTACCTAAAGGATAAAAGTAATAGGAAAGGAACCCACGTTTATCAGGATTGCTGTCTATTTTGCATACATAGATTGTTAGTGACTGTCAATATATTAATTCATGCTGCATGAATACAGGAAAAGAGCAACATCTTCCTTGGACATTTTCATTGGGCCATTCAGATGATCTATTGAAATAAGACCAGGAGAGACTGAGAAATGTTTCTTTCAGGATTCAGTTAATTTTTGATGTTTGGGAATAAAAAAGTACTATTCAAATTGGAACTCTGTGGTAGTTATTTCAAATTATAACATTTGTATTCATTAGCTTCCTTAAAATGTATATTTTTCTGTAAAAATAATTTGATTATAAAAATATTGACAAAAGTATTTCATGTTCCTATTGAAAAATTTGGATATGCATAAAAACATTTTAATATATAAATGAATTTTATACTTTTTAAATATACAAATATATTGAATATGTGTTAATATATAAATATAAGATAATATATAAATACAGAAACAACATATTTACAAAGGGATCAAGAGAGAAAGAAAGATTAAGAGACAGACTGAGAGGCTGTAGAAATACAGATTTGATTATTTGGTTTTAAACATCTGTTAATTATTGTCTTAAGGCATAAACCCAGCTTTGCCAGCTCCCTTTTATGATGGGAACTGAGAGAGGGACAGAAAAGGGGTCTCCACCACAGCATCATTGACCATAAATCAGAAGGGCTATGCAAACTGAAGACAGAGCTAAGCCAGGTCTTTTTTTTATTTTTTAATAAGATTTTTTATTTATTTAATTGAGAAAGGGTGAGAGAGAATGAGGGAAGAGAGGGAAAAGCAGGCTCCCCACTGACAGGGAGCCTGACACGGGGCTCAATCCCAGGACCGGGAGATCATGACTTGAGCCGAAGGCAGACCCTTAACCAACTGAGTCACCCAGATGCCCCTAAGCCAGGTCTTCTGATGGTGCCATGTTGTACTCAACCAAGCCCTGAAACAAATACTTTCCTCTTGTCCCTGGACCTCTCATGACTTAGACTTAACCGTGAGAGATGAAGTGAGAATTCAGGGAAGTGTGAACGATGAAGGTAAATTTCAGAAATGGAATTGGAATGTCATCCACATGTTACTTGTTCATAAAGAAGACCTTTTGCTATTAATGAAGAAGAGGGTCATGGCTTGTTTTAGGGTCACAAGGCTTGAGAATGTCCAGGAAGGCATTTTTCAAAATGTTGTGTCCTTCTGGCTCCGTGTCTTTTGCTCTCCATGTCACCATCTCTTTGTAAAACAGGGGCCACAGTCAGCTGAGTTTGAGGAAGGTGAGGATGGCAGCCCCCAGTGCCTTCCCAATCTTGCTTCTTGGCCTCCTGTGTTATCAAAGTGGCTGTGATGTAGACAAACCTGAAGGCCAGTGTCCTCACCTCACCTTGGCCTTTAGTATTTGTATGCAAACTAATTACCACACCATGTCTGATCTTTCTACAGATACACCATTAGGTAAGCCAGTGGCTCTCATATTTTCTTTCTGGGGTCCTGGGATTGCGGGGGGCACCTGTGTGTCTGGCACACCTGGCCAAAGTGAGTAAATGCCCGTTGGTTTCCAGCCCTATGCCCCTACTTTGCCAACTTCAATCAAGATTACTATACTTTTTATGTAGTTAACACCATCTTCTATATAATATTTCACTTGGTAAAAGGATGTCTTTGTTTAACAAAAGTGCACGGGGAAATAGCTGACATCAGTTGCAAGATATACTCAGGCAAAGATGGCCCTGAGCTGGGCTGGGTAGACACGTATCCCGTATGAGGAATTATTGGCTCAATACTGGCTAGAAGTACAGGTTTTGAAACTGAAATAAGAAAGCGGATGGGTTTCTTTATTTACTGTAAACCAGAAACCAGGTCATTACTTCTATCTGTAAAGGCTGATAAAGTTTTGAGAAGGTTTGAGAGACTCTTCTAGGAATAAAGGGGATGCATTTTTAAGCCATGAGCTAACACTGATCTTAGTGTTATGGAAAAGATTGTTTGCAAAAAAAAAAAAAAGGCAGAATTTTGGCTGGATGAACTGTTACTTTATGGATATTAATATTTTATATACTTGAATTAGGAGTTAACACCATCTCATTTATTCTATGAGATTTATTGCCAACAAACCCGAAGTTGAGTAAGTCCTTTGGTAATCTATTGAATATGTACAGGTATTCCCTTTTAAATTGACATTTGAATGTTGATCCCTTTCACACATTAAAATTTTGAAATTAACCACTCAGACCTCAGCAATCAAGTTTTAATTTCAAGCAAAATAATAGAGCAAAAAAAGATCATACTTTGAATACATTTTACATCACACAATCTAAGAACTAAAGTCAATTTGATCTTGTTTTGAACTCCTTTAGGAGCCAAGCATAGGACTCTCAGAAATTCTTTTTTGAAACCTAGGGCTCTGGCTGATGAGTCCTCATTTAAAATTCAGAATCCAGGGATTTTGGATTACATTCCTAGGGCAGATGGTAAGTCTTGTTTTCCAGTGGTGACCTTAGACTTAGTCATTCTTAGAATCGGATTTCATTATCATTAGAGAAACTATAGATTAAAACTTCATGGCCCCTACTAAAAGTTAAATCCATCTGAAGATCCAACCCATTAAAGGAATGGAGGCTTGAGCAACACAGCCCAGGGAGCCGGATGTAGAAGGAACGTAGTTCTGAATGTTCAGAAGCTGATAGGCTGAGGGAGACTCATTTCTTGCCTCTGTTTGTGTTGCTTCTCTGGGCTGTTAGTATCTGGAAAAAAGAGAGCAAAAGGTATGAAATAAATTTTAAAAAGGATCCTTGTCCCAGTGCACCGTTACTGTGCGGGATGGTATTTAACAGCTCACTCTCTGGACCCTGTTTTCTCTGGATGTAAGATAAAAATGCTACTATAAACTTGAGCTTTTCCCTGTGATGGGCTCTGCAAGCAGGATCACCCCTCGAGAGGGTGGAGTTGGGCCTATTCTGCAGGACAGCAGACCCTATTTTCTCCTCATCGGTCTCACAGCTTTAGGGAATCCTGAGGTCCTCCTCCTCATCATCGCTGTTCATCGACTATTACACTATTTGTCACACACTCTTAACACATCATAGAATTTACAAAAATCGTTCTATATGATGTAGACCTGCACATGTATCCATCCTCAGCAAAAGGCTAACCGGTCAGGATCCTCCTGTCCTTACAATGACACCTCCAAGGCATTAAAAAGCTCAGTCATTCGAGGATGGGTCTGTGTTACATGAATAGTATATGGCAGATCTGGGACTCAAACACTGGCCACTGGATTCCCGAGATTCTGACTGGGAACTGCATGGCTCTGCTCCTCAGCCAGGCTTACCTCGCTGGCCTTTCACACGACGGGATCGGTTTTGAGATAGGCGTGGCAGGGCATCTAGGGGCTGATACAGAGTTTAGACCCATCGCCACAGTGAGAGGCAGGACTGTAAATCCAAGACTTAGCGTGCAGAGCACAGGCCCTTTGCTTTCCTTCCAATGACTTCATTTAAAAAAATGTTTATCTTTTATTCTGTGTGTCTACTACCACCATCCAGAGATAGCCACTGTTAACATTTTCCAGATAAGATTGAATTTTATATCCCTCCCTATAGAATTCACAAGCCTCCTACCAGGTTTCCCCTGTGAATTCCCAGGGCACTCCCACTCCCAGGGTTCCCCCCCCACCCTAAGTTTAGCTTCAGTCTTCGTTTTAATTTATGCACCCCTCCCTGACTCCATCCTGCTGCTCTAGTCTCTGTTCCACTTGGTGTCAAGCTAGACATGCAGCTCAGGCTTTTATACCTCAATTAAAAATAAAAAAAGGCAACAGTTCAACACACAGACAGATGATACATTTGTGATTATAACGCACTTGAGTTGAACCAGAGGTGGGGTTTATCCTGTGGCGACACAGACACACCTGCTTCTTAAAGTCCTCTAGCTGCCCGTGGTATTGCTCGAACTTCTCTTTTTTTCTCCTCTTTCCTTTTGTGCCACCAACTGGGATTATCTTAAGTTTATGAGTTAGTTTAGGAAGAGTTATCTTTCCACTTCAGAACACAGAGCATTTTTCTGTGTCTTTAGAGCTTTTTTTTTTATCTTTCAGTAAAATTTTATAGATAGTTTCATAAAGGGTCCTACACGTTTCATAGTGAGCAATTAATACCACTGTGATCTACAACACCATTCTTGCCTGCTGGGAACCATAGATGTATTTACAGAGAATGAATCCTTTAATAAAGGGCTAAAGTGATTTTCTAATATTTGGGATTTTTGCTTTTTTATAAGTGAGATAAGGAGTAGTTTTCACTTGTCAGCTATTTATTTGAGGTTAGATAACAGGATTATACTACCTTAAAGGAATTGGTAGATTTCTTTTCTTTTCTTTCTTTTTTTTTTTTTTGAAAAATGCTGTTGTATTGAATGAACTCATAAGCAAAATCAGTTGGCTCTGTGAATTTTTTTTTTTTTTATTATGTTCAGTTAGCCAGCATGCCCTGTGAATTTTTGATGAGCTAATTCAGGCTTTGTATTTTTCGAGTTTAACTATAAGAATCTATATTTCCTAATAAAAATCACTGAATATATGTTTTTCAAATCTATTGAGAATTATACATGAGATTTTCTCGTGATTTAAAACATCTTTTCACAAGCTATTTTGCCTTGTGTTTTATTGACAATTTTAGGGTTTTTTTTTTTTTTTGAGGACTCTCCTCTTATCTTTTATTTTAATCTTTTTTTTTAATTTAAACTTTATTTTTTCAGTGTTCCAAGATTGATTGTTTATGAATTGTTTACCACATTGTTTACCACACCCAGTGCTCCATGCAACACGTGCCCTCCTTAATACCCACCACCAGGCTCACCTACCCCCCCACCCCCCTCCCCTCTAAAACCTTAAGTTTGTTTCTCATGGTTCATATCCCCCTCCGATTTCCCCCAACTCCTTTCTCCTCTCCATCTCCCAATGTTCTTCATGTTATTCCTTATGCTCCACAAGTAAGTGAAACCATATGATAATTGACTTTCTCTGCTTGACTTATTTCACTCAGCATAATCTCCTCCAGTCCCATCCATGTTGATACAAAAGTTGGATATTCATCCTTTCTGATGGAGGCATAATACTCCACTGTATATATGGACCAGTCTTCTTTATGCATTCATCTGTTGAAGGGCATCTTGGCTGTTTCCACAGTTTGGTGACTGTGGCCATTGCTGCTATGAACACTGGGGTACAGGTGGCCTTTCTTTTCACTACATCTGTATGTTTGGGTTAAATACCCAGTAGTGCAATTGCAGGGTCATAGGGTAGTTCTATTTTTAATTTCTTAAGGAATTACTGTTTTCCCAAGTGGCTGCACCAACTTGCATTCCCACCAACAGTGTGAGAGGGTTCCCCCTTCTCCACATCCTCTTCAACACTTGTTTACTGTCTTGTTCATTTTGGCCATTCTAACTGGTGTAAGATGGTATCTCAATGTGGTTTTGAATAGATTTCAGTGACTTGCTATTGTGAGTTCTATCCACAGCATAAACAACCTCTTGGAATTCTTCTTTTTTCTATTTTTATTAATATCTGTATTTAGCTTTATTTTTTCTTTTTCCCTGCCTTAATTTTTTTTTTAAACTTATTATCTATTTAGAGAGCGAGGGAGAGAGCAGGAGAGAGAGAGTGCGAGTTGGGACGGGCAAAGGGAGACGGAGGCACCATATTCAGAACAGAGCAAACACGGGCTAGAAATTGAGATCATGGACCTAGTCAGACCAGGACCCTGAGATCATGACCTGGGCCACAATGAAGTTAGACGCTCAACCAACTGAGCCACCCAGGAGCCCTTCTCCCTGCCTTTTTAATGACTTATTAGTTCTTTTACACATATTTCCTGAGTAGAGTTATTGGTTTGTTTATATTCATTAATAAGCAAAGTATTTAAAGTTATACATTGTCTCTGAAAGTAGTTTTGGACTCGTATAGTTCTGAAAGTAAGAAGACTATCCTTTATTTTCTAGAAATCTTGTCTTTTTAGTTCTGGTCTTTTCTAAAAATTATTTAGAAGACAGTTTTATGATTTTGAGGAGTTGGGAAGAGTTGGATTGTTTTCACTTGTTCATTGATAGATCATTAAACTCGATTTACCATGCTGTGTATGGCATCATTAGGTTGTGTTTGGGGAATGTTGCATGGGTGGTTTGTCTTTGCTGGCCTTCACTGAGGTGCGCACGCACCATGAGTTATGGCAGGGCTGATATTCCACTGTTTCATACTCGTTCATCTGTACTGATTGTTAAAAGAGTGAAATAATTCTGTGCTCTCTGGTAAAAGTTGCTTTCTCTTCCTAAAGGCCCCCTGTCCTATCACCTTGGCTGCCTAGTCCCTGTAGACTTCCCAACCATCTAAAGGGTAATGTCTGGCCTGTCAGAGTCTTTCAAAGCATTTTCTGGCACTCAGATCAATGTGCATTTTAATTTGGTCGGCCCAGGTTGTTAAATATTTTGAATATTACCTCTGAGCCAAACCAAATGGAAATTAAGCAAATACAACTAGATATGCTTGGTCTAAACCACATACAAATATAAAACGGTGCAGATAATTTCACATGCCTTCCCTCTTCCACAGAGCTTGGTCTCTATTCAACTGCTTCCCATGCTCTGGTTGTGAGCCCTGTGTGTGGAGGTACATATTTTTTGTGTCATCTGATTCCTGAATACCAACCGGCTCCTTTATCTGGTTCTCATCCAAAGCAGCAGTGATCTGTTCCAGTGGGGGAGGAAAACCTACATGTTACATTTGTGGATTAATGACACACTTCCACATTATCTTTCTGGATGAGTTAAAAGGTTATCAAAAATAATTTTGTCTATATACAGTTTGACCTTACATGCTGATCTTACTAAATGTGTTGCTCCTTTAAGTGTACTCAATTTTGGTAAATACTGTTTGGATGGTTGGAGAAAAAAGAACCTGACTTCCTTGTTTTAAGGTATAGAATTCCTGAATTCCTTTGTTTTAAGGTATAGAATTATAGAAAAATATGTGTGTGTGCGTGCATGTGTGTATAATTTATAATAATTATATGTTTGATTTTTAGTCTACTTTATCAGTCCGCATTTGAGAGAGATGTGATGCTGTCCCCCAAAACTATTGTACTTACATTCTTTTTGCTTTTACCTTTTTTCTTTATCTATTTGACTCTATATGATTTAGAGCACAGCAATTCATGACCACTATGTTTTCATTGTGGACTTCATTTTCCATCAGCATAATATAGATTTAGTTCCATTTCCATTTCATGTCTTCTGTCTTGAATTCCTCTTTGTCTGAAACTAATATTATTACCTTTGGTTTCTTTTTTCTTTATTTTTTATTCTTTTTTTCTTGTCATTTCTTGATCATCTCTTTGTTTTTAAGATTGTGTGAGTTTAAGTGAGTCTTCTATAAGGATCATCTAGGAAGATTTTAGTTTTTAAACTAATTTTAATTAATTAATTTAATTTTAATTAATTAATTTTTAATTTTTTTCTGAGAGGATTTGTTCATAGGTGATTGTAAACACTTATCTTTAAATCATAATATATTTAATTTTAACTTCTAACCTCCTGTTTTATATTTGTTTTTTATACTTCCCTGATGTTTCCTTTTAGGTTTTTTTTTTTTTCCTGTCCTTTGCTTATTTGACTTATATTTTTGTTTACCTTAATCTTCTCTGGTCATTTTTTGATATATACATACTGTTTTTGAATTTCATTAGTGGTTACTCTAAGTTTGTCAAAAACATTCTTTAACTTATACTTCTCTATTTATAATAGTAAATAATGAATCCATATCTTGAACATCTGCATATCATTGAGGAACTCATCACATTTAAACTTTGTCCCATCCTTCATTCTCCCTTCTAAATCCTTCCCTACATCATATGGAATTTGAGATCTAAGTTACACATTTTCAATTTTAAGAGATACTTTTATTTTTTAAAAGATTTTATTTATTTGACAGACAGAGATCACAAGTGTAGGTAAAGAGGCAGGCAGAGAGAGAGAGGAAGGGAAGCAGGCTCCCTCCCGAGCAGAGAGCCAGATGCGGGGCTCGATCCCGTGACCCTGGGATCATGACCTGAGCCGAAGGCAGAGGCTTTAACCCACTGAGCCTCCCAGGCAGCCCTAAGGAGATACTTTTGATATTATAAATATTTTAATAATAAAAATGAATACATTTTTCAGTCCAATTTTATTGGCCTTTGTGGTTGTTAGATGCTGATAATAGGCTGATCACTATAGCAACAATTCCTCGTTCTTTGTTTTATCTTTAGAAAAATTTGAAAGAAACTACACTAAAGGTGCTAGTCAGATGACACTGTAAATCTGAGATCCTCAGCTCAAGTGTTTGTTGATGGATGAATGGATAAAGAAGAGGTGGTGTATACACACAATGGAATATTAGTCATCACAAAAAATGAACTCTTGCTATTTGCAATGACTTGCATGGAGCTAAAGTATATAATGCTAAGCGAAATAAGTCAGAGAAAGACAAATACCTTATGATTTCACTCATATGTGGAATTTAAGAAACAAAACAAATGAGGGGTGCTTGAGTGGGTCAGTCAGTTAAGAGTCTGCCTTGGGCTCAGGTCATGCATGATCCCAGGGTCCCACAGTTGAGTCCCACATTGGGCTCCTTGCTCTTTGGAATCTTCTTCTCCCTCTGCTCCTCCCCTTTGCTCATGCTGTCTGTCAAATAAACAAATAAAGTCTTTTTAAAAAGAGGAAACAAATGAGCTAAGGAAAAAAGAAAAGAGACAAACCAAGAAACAAACTCTTAAAAAAAAGAAGATTATTTATTCTAGAGAGAAGGAGAGAAAGAGAAAGGGAGAGAGAGAAAGAACATGAGCTGGGCAAGGGAAGAGGGAGAGAATCTCAAGCAGACTCCCTGCTGAGCACAGAACCCGATGGGGGGCTTGATCTCATGACCCTAAGATCAAGACCCGAGCCAAAAATAAGAGTAGGAAGCTTAACCCACAGAACCACCCAGAGACTCCAAACAAACTCTTGACTACAGAGTAAACTGATGGTTACCAAAGGGGTGGTGGGTAGAAGCATGGGGGAAATAGGTGATGGGGATTAAAGAGTACACATATCATGATGAAAAAAATAAAATGATTAAAACAAGGGGCTCCTGGGGGGCTCAGTCATTAAGCGTCTGCCTTCAGCTCAGGTCATGACCCTGGGGTCCTGGGATAGAGCCCTGTATTGGGCTCCCTGCTCAGCGGGAGGCCTGCTTCTCCCTCTCCCACTCCCCTTCTTGTCTTCCCTCTCTCGCTATGTCTCTTTGTCAAATAAATAAAATCTTGAAAAAAAAAAAAGATTGAAAGAAAACAAAAATAAATCTGAGATTCAGACTTTAGTATTTAGTGTTAATAGGCTCTATTTCTATTTCATGATGTTATTAATTTAATATCTCACATTTGTTATCTTAAAGTCCTCTGTATTCTTTAATTCAAAAAATAGGTATAGAGGGTTTGAGTTATCAGTTATGACAGTCTACGCATCTGAACTCTCTTGAACTTTGCAAAATGGAAGGGAAATTCCTGTTACCTTAGAGACTTGAACTGAATCTCAGAAGAGACTGGACTTGAGCAGATCAACATATATAGATAGGCAAGGGCGTCCTTAGCAGAAAGAACCACATCAGCAGTGGCCAGAGAGGCTGGGACTACAGAGACCACTATAAACTCACAGTAGTTCAAGTGAGAAAGAATGAAGGCATGAAAAGGGGTTGAATGTGAGAGACAGAGTCAAGCTAGAATGTGCAGAACATGACAATAGGCTAAAAACAGTGGGGGAAGGAGACTCGTCAACAATAACATGGAGTTTTCAGGTATCTGTTAGGAAAGGTGGAGGCTTAAGAGATTGTAGGAGAGGAAAGGTTAAGGCAAAAGAAGATGCTGAGTTTGTTACAGTCCTATGACACTTGAGATGCCTGTCGAGGGGTCCGTAGGCATTTTCATAATGTGTGCTTGTAGCTGGGAAGAAGTTAGAACTGGAGACCCCGATTTGGCATAAGTGGTCACTGAAGCCTTGGGAGTTGGTGAGATCACTGGGAACACGGAAATGGGGTGTTCCATAACACTGGTCAGGCCATAATCTCGGGGCTAAGGCCACAGCCACTTGCTGAGTTTTGGCAAGAAGGGTGAACGGGAAATGAGATCCAAGGGAAACCTACTCTTTTGGATGGCCGGTGTTACTCGCAGAGTACTCCCCACCTCTACTGGGATGACCTGATGTATGGGTACCGAACCAGTGCACATAGAGAAACTCCTGTGCCAAGCTCTCCCTCAGGGAAAAGGAAGAGTTAAAATTCTAACTCTATTGCGGGTGTTTTCCATTTGAGATCCCCCTTAGTCACGGGTTGTTGCTTGGTTCAGTCACCACTGATGTACAGAGATATAAATGACCAACGGGATTGTTGTGAGAATTACGTAAAACAACGCACTTAAGGTTCTGAATGATGGTAGGTGCTTGATAAGCGGTGGCTATCGTATTACTAGCAGTTTTAGTAATTGTTCACGTGTAATTGACACAATGCTATTGAAACACCAAACTAGCAAATACTTCACACTGATTTGCAAATGCTTAAACGAAGAGCTCTAGAGAGGCGCTCCAGGGGCTGCTTCAAAGTGGAGAGAGTAGGGACGAATGCTGGGCTCCGGTTTCCCTGCCCAAGCCACAGGAAGCATGGTTTTATCTGTTTTAGTTATCAGACATCACAAAAAAATGAGAGTTGTTTGAAATGAGCATAGACCTGAAGGCACGAGGGAAAGAAACATTCACTGAACCCAGATAGAGCAGTGGCAACAGGGGACAGTCCACCAGAGCCATGGCTTCTGTAGATGGCTCAGCGCGGGGCATGCTGGGAGAACAGACGCCCTGACCACACGCTCCTTCCAGCCACCAGTCTCCTTCTGGGGCTTCCTACCAGCAGAACCTGATGGAACACAGGGGACCTCCATGGACCCAGCGCTAGGGGGGAGGAGGTAGAAGAGTGGCTGCTGCGGGGCACATCTTGTCAAAATAGAACTGAGGAAAAGCCTGACCCTAGTGGTTGAGACTCTTACACTGTGACCTTCACATCTGTGAACTAAATTTGACTTAAAAATGGACTCAGCCTATCTATGCCCAGAGTATCTGACTCGGACATTTCATGAGATGCTTCTCTGGCTTTCATGTTTTCGGACTGCTTCCCCTCAAGTGACTGCACAGACAGGCTCTGTCTCCTTGATGCCAGAACAATCTAAGTACATCCTACCTTGTCTAATTGGAAAGATAAAGGAATTGTTCTAAACCATTACAGCGATTAACTACCCAGCAGCAGCTCTCTGTAGGATCACAGCCTCTCACACGGCCATACCCATCTGTGCCACAGGTACCACATCTGTGCAGTCCCTAAGACACAGCCCCTGCCCTGTGGCACCTGGGATGCTTCCCGGTGTTACACGAGAGCATTAGCCTAGCTCGTGGGCCAAGCAACAGTTGACCAGTTGAATGTGGGCATAAAAGCCCTGGAGGAGGCCATACAGGCACGGAGTGTGGTTCATGCCAAGAGATTCCAAAGTTGAATCCTTGGGAAGAGCTGCTGACATGTTTGAAATGATGTCATTGTCACTGGAGTAAATGTGTGGGGCCTGGCAGAGCCTCGGGGATTACACGAACTGTGGCCTCCAGGGCTTCTCTTAGGAAGAGCACAGACTAACACCCCTTGAGACATTCAGGCTGCCGTGTGATCGGGGAAAGCCTGACAGAAAGTTGAATTGGTTTTCCACCTGGCAAATGTGTCTGTAATTTGGAAGTACAAAGGATTTTTTTTTTTTAAATGAAGGCAAAGGTATGTGAGGGTATGTGACCAGACAAGCTGCTTTGCTTCAGAAATAGGTGACTTCCATTCACAGAAGTAATTCTGGAAGTAAGGCACAGAAGACAACAGATTCCAGAATTGTCATAAAGGAATTTCTAAACTAAACGATGCAAGGCTAGAGGGCATCTGCCTTTTTTTTTTTTTTTTTTTTTTTTACTATGAGTTAGGATCATGACCCCATTGGTGAGACCAATGCTTCTAGAAGGCAGACCTATTGTTCTGTTTAAAGAGCAGAGAATTATATAGAGTGCACAGACTCACTTTAAAAGATGTATATAGAGTGCACAGACTCACTTTTTTAAAGATAATGAAGAAGATGTCAGAGCAAGTGCTCTGGCCCAGGGACACACACAGTGGGGGTCTACCGGGTTAGGTGAGTGATTTCCCTGAGGCTAGCAAAGGCTGATGGAAAGATTGCTTGTGTTATCTTCAAGTGGCCCCTGGTGCCCCTCAAAGTTGCCACCGTGTCATCAAGCCAGTTGTGAGACTGCTTTTCTAGAATCACTTGCACGTGCAGAGAATTGGTTTCCTGTTAAGGTCAGTCCTGTAAGAAAGGGGACAAGAATCAAAGTGCTTTTGAAGGAAACAGAGGGAATCTTCATTAGCTCAGAACTGGCCTGTTTCCTGCTCATGTGGGTTTGAAGTGTGTGGGAGGGTAGGCACGCAGCAGGACAGAAAGCCCTTAGCAGTTCTTCCTTTTGTGGGTGCTTTCGTTCCAAGATGACTTAAAAAAATAAAACAACACAAAACAAAACCCCAGCTGTCCCCTAAGGCTAATGCAGACCATGAGTTGATAGAAATTCAGTGATCAAATTGGCTTTGTGACAGGTCAATACAAATTGTCCTTGACACAGAAGTCCGTGATTGAAATTTCATTCTCCCATTTCACAGTTGAGTAAAATGAGACAAGATTTCAAGACCAAAGATCTTAACTACTCCGCTATCTGGTTGACGGTGCCAGGCAATTAGTAATTCACAAAATAGTCACCTGGGTTTAAGATGGATTATTTTCAATTATTGTGAAATTCTTCCAGTTCAACTTAAACATACCGAGAATACAAGCTATCTGTCAAACATAGTGCTTGATGCTGGAGAGTCAAGGGTGAGCAAAGCAGTTCTTTTCTTCAGGGAGCTCAGAGTCTAAGGATGGAAATGGACATCTCAATTACTAATTAGAACATGGCCGTTAGATTGATTCGCTGTGTTACTAATTAGAACACGGCCATTAGATTGATTCGCTGTGTGTGCTTTTCTGTAAATAAAAATATTTTAAAATTACAAAAAAAACCTATATGAATAATAAGTGAACATCTTTTTAAAAAATTTTTTTATTAACATATAATGTTATTATTAGCCCCAGGGGTACAGGTCTGTGAATCACCAGGTTTACACACTTCACAGCACTCACCATAGTACATACCCTCCCCAATGTCCATAACCCCACTTCCCTCTCTCTGTAAACTTCTAATATTCCATTCTATGTAAGAATCGTCATTTACTTAGCCATGTTCCTATTCATGAATTTCATGGTGTTTCCAATTTTTGGCCATAGGCTGTGATGAATATCCTTGCCATGTCTTTGCATATTTTTACCAGTAATTATGGAAGATACATTTTTATTGTAATTTTAAAATTAACATACAGTGTAATTGTGTGTGTGTGTGTGTGTGTGTGTGTGTGCAGCCCTATGAGTTTTAATGTTTTAGAAATTTGTGCAACTGTCATCATAATCAGAATACAGAACCATTCCATCATCCCAGAAGTCCTACTGGACTGACCCTTTGTAGCCCGATCTCTCCCACTCCTAATCCTGGGCAACCACTCATCTGTTCTTCAGCCATAAAAGGCTTTCCTTTTCCAGAATGTCCTATAAATGCAGTCATACAGTATGTAGCCTTCTGATGCTTCCTTACTTTACTCAACATAATACCATGTTGTTGCAAAGATCAACAGTTTGTTCCTTTCTGTTGTTGAGTAATATTCCATTGTGTGGATGTTGATAACTTCATCTACTAAAGGTCATTTGGGTATTTTCAATTTTGAGTGATTATAAATAAATAGAGTTGCTATAAACATTCGTTGCAAAAACAAAAATTTCAATTTCTCTCAGGTAAATATCAGGAGTAGCCTTGCTGGGTGAAATGATAAATTTAAGTTTGATTTTATGAAAAAAATGTGGAAGCATTTTCACAGTGATTGACCCATTCATTTTATGTTACACCCAGGAATGAATGAGAGGTAGAGCTGTTGTGCTTTCTTAGTGCACTTAGTATTATCAGCGTTTTTTGATTGATCGTTTTGTTTTTAGCCATTCTGATAGGGGTATAGCAATATCTCATTTTTTACAATTTAATTATAATTAATAATTTTAATATCTCATAGTTTTAATGAGCATCTCCCTAATGGCTAATGAAATGGGACATCTTTCTGCATGCTTTTTTGCCATCCATATGTTGTCTTTGGTGAAATGTCTCAAGTCTTTTGCCCATTGCAAAGAATGAATTTTTTTTTTTACTGTTGAGTTTTGAGAGGTGTTTTTTTTTTTTTTTGATACCTTCTGGATACAAATTGTTTGTCAGATATGTGACTTGCAAATATCCTCTCCCAGTCTGTAGTTGTCTTCTTACTTTTAACATTGTCATTTATAGACTGAAGTTTTCAATGTTGATAAAATAAAATTTGTTCATTTATTTCCATATGGATCACAATTTTGGTGTCCTAGCTAACAACTCACAGCCTAACTCCAACATCATGAAGATTTTTCTTCCATATCCCCGTATTTTAACATTTTATAGGACTCATTTTCAGTTAATTTTTAAGGTTGGAGGTTTTTTTCAGGGCTCAGTTTTTTTTGCATATGGATGTCCAATTGTTCCGACACTATTTCTTAAAAAGACCTATTGTCACTGAATTGGTGAAAGATACATTTTTATGTGAAATGGTGTAATATGAGTATAGTTTAATTGTTAATAGGTTTTGAAGCCAGTCTGCTTAAATTTGAACCTCAATTCTACCACTAATTACCTTGGTGACACTGACCATGCACTTAACCTCCCTTGGCCTTAGTCTCCTTTTTTGTAGAACAAAGAGTTACAGTTCCTACTCCCTAAGATTGCTATGATGATGATTATGTGTAATACACTTGAAGCAGCACTTGACATGTAGTAAGTAATGAATTAGGGTTAGCTTTTATGTAGCTTTGTAATTATTGTAGATATTGCAAGCATGTCCCATAAGTGCATTTCCAAGAAAATATAAACTATTGCAACCATTTTTTCTTCAACCTACTAGTTGGCTATTTGTATTTCTTCATCTGTGAATTAACACTGATTTATTTTCTCTAAGATTTTATTTATTTATTTGAGAGAGAGAAAGAGAGGGCACGTGAGCAGTGGGGTGGGGCAGAGGGAGAAGGAGGAGCAGATTCCTCACTGAGCAAGGATGGGGTGTGGGACTGGATCCCAGGATCCTGGCATTATGACCTGAGCTGAAGGCAGACATTCAACTGACTGAACCACCCAGGCACCCAACACTAATTTATTTGTATATTATATGTATTAACACGTGAAGTTTCACATATAATAGTGGTTTTTTCCATTAGAGGCTGGACCTTGAAATTCCACCTTGTACCCTTTGGGGAGAGGTGAGGAGCTGGAGGTTGAATCAGCCAATCGCCAATGACTTAGTTATGAGTCATAATGAAGCCTCCATAAAACCCAAAAGAACTGGACTCCGAGCTTCCAGGTTGGTCAGAACGGAGCTGGGGATTCAGGGACCGTGGTGCTCCTGGAGAGGGCACGGAAGCTCCCAGACCTCCTCCCATACTTTGCCCTCAGTACCTCTTCACCTGGCTGTTGATTTGGATCCTTTATCATATCTTTAATTAACTGGCAAATCTGTTTCTCTGAGTTCTTTGAGCCCCTCTAGCAAAATAAAAGAAATTGCTCTAGCAAACCTCCTAAGAGGAGGTCCTGGGAACCTCTGCTTTATAGCCGGTCAGTCCAAAGTACAGGGAACAGCCGGCACTTGCAGCTGGGATCTGAAGTCCAAGGAAGAGGGTTTGGGAACCTCTGATCTGTAGCCCAGTGGAGAAGCACAGATAACAGCCCGGACTTGTGACTGGCATCTGAAACAGGGTAGAGGGTGGGTAGTGGGCTATCTTACAAGGCAAAGCCCTTACTCTGGGGAATCTGATGCTGTGTCTGAGTACATAATGTCAAAATTGGGTGGAATTCTCACACACTTGCTGCTTCCAAGAATTGCTTGGTTTGGGGCATTGGGGAACTCCTCCCCTCACATTGGAATTGAGTCCAGGAACCCAAAAAGGGTTGGTGTCAGTAAACCTAGAAAATGGAATATAAATACCTTTCTTCACTATTATTATAAGAATTCAGGGGTACAGTGTTTGTAAAACACCCAGTACAGTACCTATTAAGTAGTATATGATAAGGAGTGCTAGCTGTGTCCCTACAGGGTATAATCTGAGGCCTGCTGGCAAGGCTACCTTCCTCCTTTGTCACTCTCTTCATAAAGACTATTATGATTCTGAACTTTTTCCATTACAGACTCATTTCTTTTGTTTGCTCTTCTAATAGTTCTCAGTGTGTGGTCACTTTAGGCAATTCTTGATTATTCTCTTTTTTGTGCAAACAAATCAATCAAATTGACTTCTTTATCAGGATCTGGAGATCAAGACATGAGGAGATAGAGTTGTTGAATTCTGCCTTGGAAGATAAAGACATTAGATTGTAGAAGCAGACACGCACACATTTGGGCAGCCTAAGGGTGGGGGGGAACTTGGCAGGTGATTAAATCGGGAGAAGAGCCCAGAAAGAATTGGTAGCCTGGCACCAAGCGTGGATTCCTCTGACACCCGATGCATTTCCTGGCGCAAATGAACGCAGTCCACTTAGGGAGCAGTCTTCTCTCGGGGTGAAGTGGACAGGAAAGATTGTAAGGCAGCATTGTAAGACGTGGGGGTATTTGTGAGGTAGGAAAACTTCATTTCTGCGTATTCCCAATCTCTCTGTCCTGTATCCTTTCCAGATTTTTGGCTGCCTCTCCTCCAGCTCTTTCCTCCTTGCCTCAGCTTCTACCAAGCGCCAGGATTCTCCATGTACCATTCTGCCAGATCTGTAAACCTTCCCAATTCCCTCACATTGACGATCTGTCCAGTTACAATCCTATCCCTGGTGACAGAAAGGGCCCTGGAGAGAAATCAGCAATTGGGGACTGGCTTGACTATCGCCTTTCCTGTGACCACTGATGAGTCTCTTGTCTGTAGGCCTCAGTTTACTTTTTAAACACTGTGAGTCTTGCTTTGGGAAGTCTCTCAACTCCTTTTCAGTTTAAACAAGCCTTGATGGGATGGTACCATGCTACCGCCATCCCCACGATGTGGAACAGAGTTTGTAAGTAAGTGCACACGTGTGCTTTATACTCAGTAAAGTCTCACTGTGTGGACGTTCTGCCTATTCCCTGGAAATAAACAGTTTCCTGCCAACTGACTGTAGCTAATTCTAACTAGAACATGTGTTACTCTCAAAAAGAAATTGATAGGAAAAGAATGATGCTGAAATTGTAATTAGGCAGACAACACTGTAGTCTTGAGGTAGAATAAATGATGTCACTAAACAATATCTATAAAGTTAGAATATTTGTTATTTGCTTGATGTGTGAATTTATTCTAATTTAAGTTATCATATCTCAGGAGGTACTATAACCTCAAGAGGTGGGAACTGACTCAGTTTTTCTCACTGTTATGTTCTCACCACCTAGCACAGTGCCTGGTATGAGCGAATGCCCAATAAAGGTTTCAGGAGGAAAAAAAAAAAAAAAAGAACATGTGTTACTTATCCTGAATGGAAAATTTCTGGTATTCTAAGGTGGGGAGAGGTTGCCATTTCATCCAGGAGATAGACAGGGAGGCAGGGATGGGAAACAGGCATGCCCTTTGGGCAAACAGGCTTGGCACAGCTCCTGGTGAGATGTTAGAGATGCACAGCCTAGTCACATCAAGGATGTCCTTCTCTAACTCCAAACTCCCAATTATACAATAAAAAAGTTAGCAACTTCCTTTAGTTATTTCTAGTCTTGTACGTTTTGGCATCTTCTCGTTAATTGCCCAATACCTTCTTGGAAGGAACCTTGAGGATAACGTTAGTCCTCAGAGACTTACTACATACATAAAAGGATCATGAAGAACAAAAAGAGATTAAAGTGTTGGAAGCATGCCTGGGAACTGGATTTCTTCAGAGAAGGCAAGAAAGCAGAGAAGATACTAAAAATATTTTAGCACAGACACATAGAAATGGCTCTAGTAGTTCTTAGGATCCAATAAAAAGAAACTAATGCCAGCTTTAGGATAGATTTAAGAAAGAACATTCTAGAAGAGAGTCTTATCAAACACTTAATCATTCTTAAAACTCTGCTTTGTAGTTACCCTTTCAGGGAAAAGTATTCTGTCTTCTCATATCCCTTTTGCTTTATCTGAGTAAGTCTAATTCTTCTTCAGGCCAAATGTCATTTCCTGAGGGAAATCTACCTGACCCACAAACCATTCCCCCACCCCAGCCAAGTCTGATTAAGTTCACCATTATGCTATCCCATAGTCATCAGAACTTGTCATTCTCTCTCATACTATTTATCATGATTCCAGGGTTACATTTATTTATGTACCTAGTTTCCTACATCTGTCTTTCACATTTGCCTGGAAGCTACATGAGGGTTGAAATCATCTGTTTTATTTATTATTGTGTCTCCAAGATGGAGTACAGTCACTGGCACAAGGGAGGTACTCGGGAAATTTTTTTAGTAGATGGATGAACATGTAAATGACTTCATGACAGGTTTTTAACCCACAGATAATTTTCCTTTTCTGGGCAGTATATAAAACATAATAACCATTCCGCCAAATAACCTGGGTAGTTTGGGGGTTGTCTTGGCTTCTTCAGCTCTTTGCCAACTCCCTCATTCCAGAAATGCTTTGGTTAAGATAGTGTTCATTGACATTTTAAATATTTGGAAGTTTAAGACATCTACTGCTGTTACTAAGCTGAGACATCCAAGAACACCTTGAAAAGGTTTTAAATGTGGTCAAGATCAAATTTCCAAGAACTCATACATACAGTTGTTCTAGTCTACGGCCATACTACCCTGAACGCGCCCGATCTCATCTGATCTCGGAAGCTAAGCAGGGTCGGGCCTGGTTAGTACTTGGATGGGAGATATACAGTTGTTGTAAAGACATGATATCTTACTCCAGACACATATCGATGAAACTTTACCAATACTACAAATCTAAGGTGTTAAGAAGCACAAATAAATGGCCTCAGTATGCAATAATTTAACCTGCTTTTTCTGCTTACCCTGTCAGTGCTTTGAAGATGGGGGAGCTGGTTTAATCAGAACTTCATCATCTGCAAACAGTCTCGAACTTGAATGTGGGAAGAGAGGGACAGCAGGCTAATTGGAATAAGCATGTTGTACTGCATTGGAATGCATTCTCATTGATAATCATATTTAACCTTTCAGTTTTTTCATCTGTAAAAAGAAAAGTAGTTAAAAGTGGTGATCTTTGAGGCTTTGTGTGTTTTTATTGAAACAAATTTTTTAAAAGATTTTATTTATTTATTTGACAGACAGAGATCAGAAGTAGGCAGAAAAGCAGGCAAAGAGAGAGGAGGAAGCAGGCTCCCCACTGAGCAGAGAGCCCGATGTGGGACTCAATCCCAGGACCCTGGGATCATGACCTGAGCTGAAGGCAGAGGCTTTAACCCACTGAGCCACCCAGACGCCCCTGAAACAAATTTTTTTCCCCAAATGAAAGCTTACATGAGTGTAAATGTAAACAGATAAAAGTTAAGTAGCTCATTGAGAGCATGTATGTGTGATAATTTCACCTCCACCAGTCTCAGAAACTTCTGGAACAACATTTTAGAAAACCAAGAAATAACTCCTTGAAATAATACAGCTTGAATAATGGCTCCATCTCTAATTTCCAAATCAGTTAATTTCTATTGTATGGGTATTCATTTAGGTCCACAATCCTTTCTATAATAATTTTTAAAAATATTTTTATTTAAAATATTTTAATTACAGCATAGTTAACATACGGTGTTATATTAGTTTCAGGTATACAATACAGGGATTCAGCAAATCCATATATGACTCGGTGCTGTTCAAGATAAGTGTACTCTTGGGTCACCAGGGTGGCTCAGTCCATTAAGCGTCTGACTCCTGATCTCAGTTCAGGTCATGATGTCAGGGTTGTGAGAATCACCCCCACGTTGGGCTCTGCTCTTGGTGAAGAGGCTGCTTCACATTCTCTCTCTCCCTCTTCCCCTCCCCCAGCTCCCGCACACTCTCGCTCTCTCTCGAATAAGTAAGTAAATCTTTAAAACAACATTAAGTGTACTTTTAATCCACACGTTACCCTATTTCACCCATCCTGCTGCCCATCTCCCCTCTGGTAACCATCTTTTTATTCCCCATAGCAAAGAAACAGTTTTTTTGCGTTGTCTCTTTCTCCCTTCTTTATTAATTTATTTCTTAAATTCCACATATGAGTGAAATCATACGGTATTTTTCTTTCTCTGACTGGCTTATTTCACTTAGCCTAATGCTCGGTAGCTCCATTCATGTTGCTGTGAATGATAAGATTTCATTCTTTTTTTATGGCTGAGTAATATCTTATTGTGTATATGTGTGTGTATACACCACATCTTTCTCCATGCATCTATTAGCAGACATCTGTGCTGCTTCCATAATTGGGCTATTGTAAATAATGCGGCTGTACACATGGGGTGCATATATCCCCTTGATTTAGTGCTTTTGTATTCTTAGCGTAAATACCCAGTAGTGCAATTACTGAATCATATTCTTCTTTAAATTTTTTGAGGAGACTCCATACTGTTTTCCACAGTGGCTACACCAGTTTGCATTCCCACCAACAGTGTGCAAGTGTTCTTTTTTTCCAAATCCTTACCAAAACTTGTTAAAAAACAAGTTTTTGATTTTAGCCATTCTGACAAGTGTGAGGTGGTATCTCATTGCGGTTTTGATTTGCATTTCCCTGATGCCAAGTGATGTTGAACATCTTTTCATGTATCTGTTGGCCATCTGGATGTCGTCTTAGGAGAAATGCCTGTTCATGTCTTCTGCCCATTTTTAAATTGGATTATGATTATTATTATTGGTATTGAGTTGTATAAGTTCCTTATATATATTTGGATACTAATCCTTTATTGGGTACGTCATTTGCAAATATCGTTTCCCATTCAGTAGGTTGTTTTTTAGTTTGTTGGTTATGTCCTTTGTTGTACAGAACTTTTTATTTTAGTATAATCCCAATAGTTTATTTTTGCTTTTGTTTCCCTTTCTTCAAGGGACCTATCTAAAAAGATGCTATTATGACTGATATCAAAGAAATTACTGCTTATGCTCTCTTCTTGGATTTTTATGGTTTCAGGTTTCCCATTAAGGTCCTTAATTCATTTTTAATTTCGTTCTCTATACAGTGTAACAAACTGGTTCCATTTTCATTCATGAATGTAGCTGTTCAGTTTTTCAACACCGTTTTGTCGAAGAGACTGTTGTTTTCCCTTTGCATATTCTTACTTCTTCTGTTGAAGATTAATTGACCATGTAATTGTGGGTTTATTTCTGGCCTTTCTATTCTGTTCCATTGATCTATGTGTCTATTTTTCTATGAATATTTTTGTTTGTTTCAAATTTTTATTTGAATTCTAGTCAGGGGTGCCTGGGTGGCTCAGATGGTTAAGTGGCTACCTTCGCTCAGGTCATGATCCCGGGGTCCTGGGATCAAGTCCCATGTCGGGCTCCCTGCTCAGTGGGGAGCCGGCTTCTCCCTCTGCCTCTCTTTCTCTATGTCTCTCATGAATAAATAAATAAAATCTTTTTAAAAAGATTAATTCTAGTTAGTTAACATATAAGGTAATATTGGCTTCAGGAGTGGTTCATCACATGTAACACTCAGGGTTTATCACTAGTGCCCTCCTTAATCCCCATCACCCATTTAGCCCATCCCCCGCCCACCTCCCTCCATCAACCCTCAGTTTGTTCTCTATAGTTAAGAGTCTCTTATGGCTTGCTTCCCTCCTTTTTTTCCCCCTTTCCCATATGTTAACCTGTTTTATTTCTTAAATTCCACATATGAGTCATATGAGTGAGATCATATGGTATTTGTCTTTGTCTGATTTATTTCACTTAGCGTAATACACTCTAACTCCATCCACATCAATGACTATTTTTAAAGAAAAATATTTCTTTGTCTTAGTTAATGAATCATTATTCAAAGCAATATTAAACATAAGAAAATCTAAGGGCAAAAACAATTTATAAACATTTCGAGTGGACCACAATGCAGTTTAATAAGCAAATGTTACTGTGAATGATTAGATAATGTGTCCTATAGCGGACAAATGACAGAGTGAGAGAAGTAACATTTTAGGATATTGGGCTTCAACTGTGATGGACAATCATTTGTTAACTTGGCAGATGCCATGTCATGATGGAAAGCACTTCTTTATAAATAAGACACATTTTAGGCAAATATTAAAAAGTGTTTGCAAGGTCTTTGCTAAGGAAAAATCATATCAACTCCCAAAGCATGGAAGATGCCTGAAATTCAACATGCGTCTTACTTACTCATATAGCAAACTTAGCCTTTTCCTTGATGCTAGGTTTGTCAAGAACTAAGCACTGGATTGGACTAGAGCCCTTCAGACCATGACTGAGGTGAAAGAACTCCATGCCAGTCCCCAGTGGGACTTGGGGAAGACAGAGTTATAAGGTAGGAAAAGGCGTTAGGCACAGGAAATGATACTGGTGTGAGCCTGGTCTGTCTTCTGGCAATTTTTCTGAGACCTGTGTCCCCAGTAGCAGATTACTCTGTGGCACCAGCTGTGTACCTACAGTCACATCTTTCACAGTGTCTGTGGCTGAACTCTTTCAAGAAGCCACAGACCACAGCTGTACCCATGGCGTGAGGGCCCCGGCTCCTTTATTCTCTTTGAGAGGTCAAGTATAGTTACTCTTCTTCTCCCTATTCTCAAGGGTTTTTTCTCTTTTTTCTTTTTTTAAACCCATGTTTTTCCCCCCAGCATTGTGGAATGGTATCACATTTCCCACTAAAGAAGAGACAAAGAGAAAAATGCATTACTTGGATGCAATCCAAAGAGATTGGGATATAGGGACAAATGATGAGAGACACATAGATCCCTCCGGCTCTTGATTCCTTTCCAAATACAACTTTTTAAGGAACGAGCAATAGCATTTACTTTTTACATTTGATTTTTATGTGTAGGTATTATTCAAATGGTTCTAAAAGCCAGCGTACATATGTATATGGTGACAAACCTTCCTCTTATCATGTCCCCCAGGTACCCCACTCTCCCCTAATGGGTCACTCTTGTTCTCAGTTTCACGTCTCACCTTCCAGAATTGCTTTAGGCATATGCAGACAAGTTACAGATGCATACTCTTGTTTCAGGAAAATTAAGTAGATGATTTTTAAGATCCACCCCAGGAATCTGGTAGGGATTTCTTCTCATCTCCATAGCTCACATACAAAATCCTACTGACACCTCACCGTAAATGGCATGACCAAGGACCAACAACTCATCGGTGGGAGAGGGCTTCCTGTAAGTGGCATACTGAGTAAGGGGAGGGAAGCCTAGTCCAGTCTGGACCCGCAGAAGTTACATGATTTCCCTTTCTGTCACTGAAAGTAAAGGGAGAGAACTGGGAGCAAAAAGGGGAAAAAGAAACCGAATCCATACCCAGAAACCATGTAGAGATGAAGTGTGGCTGTCTTTTCAAATCAGCTGCATTTTTTATTATTTCCTAACATCCTTCAAAAACCAGAGCCAGCGCAAGTTCAGTGAGTTCAGAGTCAGTCCCTCAGTTTTGGCAAGTCACTCACCTCGTTCTAGAAATGAGCCTCGATTGAACCGGAGCTGAAAGAATGACGGTGTTTCCTTCCTCTGATGACTCTCTCTGGGAACATGCCTGGCATGAGTGAGTGTGGGAGACGAGGTGGTATCCACTCCAAGGCCCAGCTGGACCTACGTGTGGAGGGGAGCTGGGCTCCAGTGTTATTTTTGGAAGCCCTAATTCCACTGCTAGTTTTCCTCACTCATCCTCTCTTACAGCACTTTATTATTATTATTATTATTATTATTATTATTATTATTATTATTATTTTAAATCACAATCCCTGTCTCTTCTCTAGAGATCATGAAGTTACCATTGAGGCTTGGAGCAAGATACATGCTTCTTGCGGGTCAGGTTGGGAAACCCATTCAAGGCAAATTTTGTCCCTCAGTCCCAAATATTGAGTTAACATTACAAGAAAAAAATATATATAGCTCTCATTCCCACTTACATTAAGATCTGACTTGGACATTCTTCTTAATTAATCAGACAAAAATGTAACTCCTAATAGTGTCCTTCTCAAAATATCACGGCATCCATCCAACACTGGCAATTGCCATTAAAATTCTAAGAGGACGTCATGGCAGGCAAAATGTCTGATAGAAGCAGAGGCTCAAAAAAGATCTGGTAGATGAATGCCAGTCAGCCGTATATACTCAGCAATTGATCACCTTCCTGTGACATTTTATAAAAATTAAAACACTTGCTTTTTCTTTCTTTAAACTTAGTACTTCTCAAAACAGCCTTTTAAATTTGGGCAAGGATGTCAATTTAGACTCAGAGGAACACTTCCACGTTTAACTCATTATTCTAGAAGTCGGAGTTGTAAACTTGAACCAGGCAGATCTGGAATAAAATTGGTCCACCCATCCATCCACCCAACCACCCACTCATTCAACAAATATTTGTTAAGTCCTACATGCAGGGACTAGGCAGGGTACTCCTATATACGTCAGCGTGAACAAAACAGCTTCTCTCCTTCACGGAAGAGAACTTGTCATCCATTGTGCTTGACCTCGGTAGCCCCCAGGTCACTGCATGTAGACTTGGAGATCAGCCATCACCTGAGCCAGTGAATACCCTTCATCCCTGGTTTTCCACACTTGAGAGGAGCAGAGGTTTTATTAGTTCATCTTAGAAACTTTGGAAATCAGAGGAGAAGAGTGAGGAGGGAGGAAACCTGAAAAGAAGGCATTTTCGTTTCTAAAATGTGCTTCATCATTTATGGAAAACCTTTTAAAGGCCAGATAGGATTTCATTTTCACATGTGGGGATGGTTGAGGTGTGGGCCTAGGTGTTCAGGAAACAGAATTAAGAGAACCGAAATAATGGTCATTGTAAACCCCATAAGATACAGTGCTTAGTAAGTCTGGTACCTTATCTCATTTAATCTTTACAGGAATCCTGCAAAATGGGTCTTGTTAGCCTCGTTTTTTAAAATTACTTTATATATTTTTTAATATTTTATTAATTTATTTGAAAGAGAGCAGGAAGGAGAGAGAGCAGGAGCAGGGGGAGGGAGAGGGAGAAGCCAACTCTGCTGCTGAGCAGAGACCCAGACACGGGGCTCCATCCCAGGACGCTGGGATCCTGACCTGAGGCAAAGGCAGATGCTTCACCCACTGAGCCACCCGGCACCCTTGTTAGCCTCATTTTAGAGATGAGGCAAAAGAGGCTCAGAAGGAAACGTGGCCCTCACTCAGTCCTTCTCTATGGAATTCTTTGATAACGATGAGAGTACCACATTCTCGTTAATTTTTAATAATTATAATTACTTTCATTAATAATTAGTGGCAATAATGCTATTGTTGTGAATTTAACTCAACAAGCATTTGCTGAACACCTAACTAATGTCACAGACACTGGAGTGGGTAGAGCTATAATGCACAGCTCTGTTGGCGGGATGGAGAAGAACTGAGAGTCCACGGCAGCCGCGGTGTGCAGTGGGGCAGGAGGGGCTCGTAGTGTCTAGGTGATGCCATGGTAAAGAGTTTCAGTTCTTGTCCTATGGAACAGTAGCATTTTAGAAAGACGGCTCACCAGCTATTTTCAGCCAGGACTCTGTAAGCCCCCACTTATCCCATGGAGCCACATTAATCACCTTCCTCATGGATGACGCACCTTCTTTCTTTTTCAGGAACAGTGGACAGTGCCATGGACCTGATCCTGATCAATTCCCTACCTCTGGTGTCTGATGCGGAAACGTCGCTCACCTGCATCGCCTCTGGCTGGCGCCCCCATGAGCCCATCACTATAGGAAGGGACTTTGAAGCCTTAATGAACCAGCACCAGGATCCACTGGAAGTTACTCAAGATGTGACCAGAGAATGGGCTAAAAAAGTCGTTTGGAAGAGAGAAAAGGCTAGTAAAATCAATGGCGCCTACTTCTGCGAAGGGCGCGTTCGAGGAGAAGCAATAAGGATCCGGACCATGAAGATGCGGCAGCAAGGTAACATGCCCATTCGTCGGGGGCCGTGGCGTCCGCTGAGGCTCACACAGAGCTCGTCTGCGGCTTGTCTCTAGTATGCACATAGCATTCAGGAGCAAAGACACCGGCCAGCCCACCTCACCCACGTTCGACCCCTTCGCCGGACATTGTGCCTGGTTCCCGAGATGAAATGAACTGTAAATACATATTGTGCTAAGGTTTCCGTGGCCCTTATGGAGATAGGAACATGTTACATGTATGGAGTAGGGAAATCACAGAGACGAAGACAACTGTCCATGCCAAGATAGGAGCTGTTTTGAGCTTTCTAATTGAGTTTTCATTTGTTTCTTTGTTTTGCTTGCTCCTGAGTATTCTTAACAGAAGTCACTGTTTTCAGGGGACAATGTGGTAGAAATAAGAAACTTAAAAAGGGAGCATCTATCAATAACTTAACTGGTTCCTTAGTCTGTCGGTTATCTGTGGCCGTGGTCATGCTGTGTCCCACACAACCACAGACCCCAGTGGCACGGCACAAGTAAACGTTCACAGCCTGTGAGTATAAGTCAGCTGGGCGGATTGGGTGGCTCTGCCATTCCTGACCTGGCTTTCTCACACGTGGATGTTGGCCGACAGTAGGCGTATTATGCCGGCCTTGGCTGCACCAGCCTGGGTCTGTTCCATGCGTCTATTTTCCTCTCGCAGGTTTAGCTAGGTGCATTCTCACAGAGATGGCAGAAGTGCAAGAGAACAAGAGGAAACGCACAACGCTTCTTGAAACCTAGCCTCAGTGTTGTGCGCTCTCACTCCAATCCCATTTCTTTGCCCAAGAAAGTCAAATAGCTGAGCCTAAGCTCACAATGGCTAGGCCTCCCACAATTAAATGGCAAAGATGACAGAGACAGGGAAGGTTGAAGCACTGGGGCCCTTCCAGCCCGCTGCCATTCTTGGAAAGAGAACGTGGTTTCGTTTTGGCACTTGAATGGCCACACTTAGCTCACAGAACCCTGGAATTTTGAAGGCAGATGTTGAGGGGTTTCTGTAAAGGGGCACATTATTCTTAGCTACCGCCTTACAAGGCAGTGAAGGGATGGAACCTTTGTCCCAAAATACAAGTGGCTCTAACCTAAGTCTTTAGGCCCGTCCACCAAACTGATGACCGCTGGAGAAGGCAGCTGTGCGTATTCTTTAATGGTTCTGTTTTGCCCTAAGACTCCCAGGCCTGGACAGGTGGGTAGACTCCTGGTATCTTGATGCTGCTTGCTGGGAGGAAGGCACAGAATTCCAGCAGAGATGACCTCTCCTTGTTCTGACTGGAATGATCTGGCCACTCATGTGTCAACCCTTTTTTCTGAGCTGGTCATACCTCTAGAGGAATCCTTTCCAGATTGATGTCATCGTATCCACAGGGACTGTGGCCTGAGAAAGTGTCATTTTAGGAGATAATGACATTGTGAACTCTTCAGGGTTTGATTTTTCATTGCTAGACTGATCCACATAAATAACACAGCTCTACATGTGTCTCTGATGGTCTGTTTTTTAGCTAGGAGTCTGCTTTTTTTTTTTTTTTTTTTTCTTAGCCCAGTGTCTCTCTAAGTTGAATGAGCTTCTAGACCAACTGTGGGTCTTGGTAAAATGCAGACTCTGATCTCCCGAGATGGTGCATTTCCCACAAGGTCCCAGGTGGTAAGATTCCTCAGGGCTGTGATAATGAAAAGATTTGAAGGCAGCAAGCTCATTTTAAAGTCAAAAGTGATAAAATCACCATTCATTACAAATAAAGGAAAAGGTTTTCTTAGCAAAACTGCACCGGTCACCTTTAAATGACACTAGGGTGAGTGGGAAAGTGCACAACAGACGTTCCCAGGAATGCAGCTCTCCGGTGAGGGAAGAGAGTTTGAACAAAGGGATGTGAGGTGTGCCAAAGCTATCAGAGCTGAAGAGTCAGCCCTGTTATGTTCCACACGTGTCATTCGGGATTTGACTTGTGTCAAGAGTTAGTCCTTTCTGCTGACGCTTCCACATTCAGAATGAAGATAATCCGAGACGTGGGCCCCAGTGCCTTCGTAGGAATGAAATGTGGGATGCCACTGTGCCCTTTTCAGGCTGGTATGGGTCTGTCCTTGATGGTATAGAAGTAAGAACCTGCAGAGTATATTAAACCAGAATTTTGGGAGTCAAAGACCAACCATAACAACCGCTCCAAACCGAAGGTCTAGGCCAGCACAGGAAAAGAGAGCTTAAATTCAGCTAAATGAAGTGAAGGCTGGCTTTCTAGCGAGAAAGCACGGGGAGGAGATGGCTTTTAGATGCCTTTTCTCATCAGTTTTAATTCTTTCCTCACCACTCACCAGCTCTGGGGCCCTGGACAGTTTCTTTAACATCCACTGGTCTCATTTTTCATCATCTGTGAAATGAGTATAATGATACCTTCAAAATACCATGAGTGCCTTTCCATGAAGAGTGGATGGTTACGGTCGACATGTTGCTAAAAGCTGGGGTGAAATGAGACTTTGCAGAGTGAGTTACAGAATAACAATAGTGGTTTGTAAATGGTGGGAATGGGATTTTTAAAAAATATTTTATTGATTTATTTGAGAGAGAGAGAGAGAAAGCATGAGAGGGGAGAAGCTCAGAGAGTGAAGAAGACTCCCTGCAAAGCTGGGAGCCCGATGGAGGACTCGATCCCAGGACTCCAGGATCGTGATCTGAGCCGAAGGCAGTCACTTAACCAACTGAGCCACCCAGGCACCTGGGACTGGGATTAAATGACCTGTGACCTGACTGCTGAGCCTATGTGGGTGACCGTTACCATATGCTTGGCACATCCCTCCCACTTGCTGTTAACCCCCTCCTCCATTCTGAGCACATGTTTTATAAGGTAGAGCCAGTCCATTGAGCCAGTCCTGCAGGGCACTCCAGGGCACAGTGTAGAAACATGGGCTTAAGCCTCTGCAACTGAATCATAGGATGCAGGGAAAACTCCTTCACTGAAATCATTTTTCTCACTTGAAAGAAATGATGGAGGTAGAGATTTTACCCCAGACATCTGAGAATCAAAGGAGATGGCCAATCTATCTGGCTCCTAGTAAATCTTCAATAATCATCACAGTGCCATGGAAATAAGCAATAATTTAGTAAGACTATTTTTCTACTCAGTTGTGGAAAAATGTAATACCATCCATTAATGTAATTGTGCAAATGTATACAAAATAGGAAAAGAGGAAGCGCTTTCTCTCTTGCATTTTAATAACATCATCACCAGCTGTTGAACTGATTCTGTTTCTTTCACTCACCATCCAGTAGCTGAAATGTGGTGGGAGGAAAGTGCTATCCTTTACAGGCAATCAGGAAAACCTGCACAGCTCGGTCTTTGTGACACTATTAATTCCCTAGCAAAACACCAGGGGATCTCAGAGGTGCCTGCGCAGGGACATAGCAGGATAGGATAAACAGCAACGTAGTCCAGCTTGCTGCTGACTCGTGCATCTGGGGAGGAAGTGGAAAATCCATTTGAGATGGGCCAAAATACGCTTATGTTGGCTCTCACACACCAAACAGTCAAACCATTTTTATCAATGGCATCATGCAAAAAAATCAAAAGCAGTTTGTTCAAACCTCAGTGGTGATTTCATTTGGGGGTAGGGAGGTATAAGTGAAGTTTGAGACCTTTTTACATCCAAATGCTGTCTCGGTGTTCCATCAGAAGGAAGCATAGGTTATTTCCTTCCTATTTTCATCTGAGAAATCGCTTTACTTTAAGAACATCAAACTTTGCAGGGGCGCCTGGGTGGCTCTGCCACCAGGTTAAAGCCTCTGCCTTCAGCTCAGGTCATGATCTCAGGGTCCTGGGATCGAGCCCCTAGTAGAGTCGGGCTCTCTGCTCAGCGGGGAGCCTGCTTCCCCTTCTCTCTCTGCCTGCCTCTCTGCCTACTTGTGACCTCTGTCTATCAAATAAATAAATCTTAAAAAAAAAAAAATCAAACCTTGTAAATATGTTTTGTGACGTTGATAAAGAGGAGCTATTTCTATCTAAACCAACACAAATGAATGTGTTAAAAGCAGAAAAAAAAAATAGGAAAACTTGAGATCTGATTCATTCATATATTCTTTCATTTCCCAAGTACTCTTAGGCCTCTTTTTGTGTCACACATGGAAACTAAAGTGACAGTAACATTTCCTGAATACTTCTGTGCCTGACATTCCCCTAGCAATCTTATAGACATTACTGCATAGTTTAGTCTTTACCAAATGTATCTCTGACGAGGACTGTTAGGACCTGTATTAATAGATGAGGCTTAGATCAGTTGCAACTTAGATGCAGTCACACACCTGGTTTTCATTGTCGGATCTGGAAAGGTTCACTTGGGCTGTTCCCAGAAGCCAGGCCCTGACCAAATACCCCATGCTGCCTTTCAAAACAGATGTGAACTTGTATCTTGGAGCGTTCGGGCTAGCAGGGGTGCTGCGCTCTGCAGGGGCTGGCATGGGGACATGCGGGGCCTTCGGAGAGCAGCCTTGAGGCATTCACCCTGGATCCCAGGGGAGGGGTAAAGTTCCTGGAGAAAGGGACATCTACGTAGGGGCCGAGGATGAGTGGGACTTGGTGAGACATGGGGGAAGGAAGGAGCCAAGGAGAGAGAGAAAGTTTATGACTTGTGTATGAGTGATCCGTGGTCCTTTCGTAGAGCTGAGTACAGTTCAGAATGGCTGCCGTTGAAAGCTGAGGCCGTGGACTTGGAGTGAGATGGGTCTGGAGAGCTAGCATTGTTGAGCAAGTGGGGGCATCTTGAGTTCATGTCTCAGCTTTCACACGGATTCACTGTCAGGAAGCCTCGGGTAAGGGACTAAGTCACCCTTAACTCCATCTCCCATATGGGTCGACAAATGGATACACCATCTTTCTAGCACACTTGTGAAGACTGCACAAAAAAGTAATGGGCATAAAACTATGTTATTACCCTTAGTCTCTATCATTAAAGGAGATACCCAAAATGGAACTCAATTATTTTACACCAGTGAGAAATATCTTTGTTTATAAGTGTTACTATGACCTCTTCTCTTAATCAGCCCTTAAGGAATAGGGAATCATGTTCTTAGTTAAGCTCTGTCCATTAAATAGTCCATTCAAATGACCTTGAACAGTCATCTTCACATTCAGTCCCTAGCAATCTCATTGATAAACGAGGTACTAGGACTTTAAAGCCTTGTGAGTAGTAACATTATATAGCCTCTGAAAAGCTTCCAGACCCAAGGAATCTAGTTTAAATCCTGACTCTCCCATGAATTTGCTGCATGAATTTGAACAAGTTACTTTACCTCTCTGCATCTTAATTTCCTCATTTATAAAATTAGGATAATTGTAGTACCTATCTGATAGAGATATTGTGAAAATTATATCTGAATAAAGTGCTAAGAAAAAGTCGTGCCTGATCGTAGGCACTACTGAAAGGTGCTTATTATTTTCATGATCCTGTAAAGTCACATGAAATTAATCTGTGCATGCTGTAGACCAGCGGGGCTCCAGCAAAGGTCAGTGTGAAGGTTGTAGATCCCTATATTAGTACTCAGCAGAGAACAGTCAATTTAGAGCCATTAATGCAGGCGTGGGCAGGATGGGTGGCGTGGACTCTGCTGTTACCGTGTTTCTACCTAAGGAGACAAGGAGCTTATGGGACACCTGGATGGCTCAGTGGTTAAGCATCTGCCTTTGGCTCAGGTCACGATCCCAGAGTCCTGGGATCAAAATCCACATTGGGCTCTCTGCCCTGCGGGGATCCCGCTTCTCCTTCCTGTCTCTTGTTCCCCCTGGTTGTGCTTTATCTCTCTCTGATAAATAAATAAAATCTTAAAAAAAAAAATGAAAGAGAACAGGGAGCTTAAAAGGCACAAAGTCTAAAATAAGAAAGAACCACAGAGTGGGCGGGGGGGAGAAAAGCCCCTTTGGAGCTGAGCCTCGTGGGGAATAGCAGTTCCTTTTCAGGATATGATGTTGAGTGAGAAGTTCCATGGTCAGCTCCACGGTCAGACCGCCACACAGAGGGGCAGAAAATCAAAACAAACCACAGAGAAAGGAACAACAGTAAAAAATGGTCACAAAAGGTTCTCTCTGGTTCTCCTGCTACAGAGAGCGGGAGCCGCATGTGTCAGGACTGCTTGAGGAAGCCCCTTGTCACTGCGAGCAGGAGCCCCAAGTCCCCCTGCCAGTCATGCGTACCTTCCCTGCATGCTTGATCCGTCTCAGTCCCCGTGAGAAAGCTGCCCCTGTTGTCCGTATTGCACATGTCCGTGTAGCTGTGCTGTCGTTTGTTTATATTTGGGAAGGATGCTGATCGCTTCTAAGTCCCCCTGCACTTGGAATCCATCATTTCATATTCCCCAACAACCTTTTAAAGTGAATACTTTTACTTCTAAATTAGAGATGAGGAAGCTGAGATGTTCAGAGGTTAAGTAACTCCTTCAAGGTCCAGTAAGTAGTGGAGCCACTTTGACAGCCTAGGACTGTCTTCTTCCAGTGCTCCCACTGCCCTTGGGTCTGTCCCATCCCCCCTCTAGGTGCTCCCCATGTCACCAAAGGCATTGATGGGGGTGTCCTGGGAGGGCACTATGCCTGGGTGTGCAAAAAGACAAGAACAGAGAGATGAACCTAAGGCTGAGTCCTGCTGAGTGCAGTTCAAGGCATCGTCTGCACCCAGGGTAGCCCTCTAAGCCCATGGTGTGCACGTACCTAATCAGCCTCTCTCAAGGCACCAGTCTGAGAGCCACAGAGGTGCCAGGAAGGAAGGCTGATTCACCCTGCTGTCTGCAGAAGGCTTGCTCCTGGGCTGAAATGCCTTAGGCATCCAAACGTCAGGGCATACGGTGCTTTGCTACTGATGACTAATTTAGGTGCATCTGGTCAGATAATTTGTTCCACGGGATATTGGTTCTATGTTATTTATGGAGATGTGCTTTGTGGCTTAATAAGGGAGGCGATGATCTTAGAACTGGGTACAGGGATCTGTGAATAGCCAACAGATCTTTAATTGTGTTACTCAGTAATTTTTGGTCTGTTTGATGGATCAGTTTTGGGAAGCTTCCACAATGTTTGTGGCTTTGTCAGTTTCTTCCTTTAATTCTGTCAGTTTCTGTTTCGTGGGTTTTGAATCTGTTGTTAGATGCATATATAGGTTTATGATGACTAGATCTTCCATTTTTTATATAACCATGTAAAGACCATCTTTATCCTTAAATTTTTGTTTTGGCTTTAGAGTAAATTATATTTTTCTGACATAATTATTGCAGTACCAGCTTCTTTGAATTATTGAGTCTGGCATACATTTTTCTCTCCCTCAGTCTTATGTTTTACTATGTTTAATGTGTAGGTCATGAAAAAGAGCGTGTGTGTGTGTGTGTGTCTGTGTGTGTGTGTGTGTAATATATTTTTTAAAAATTTATTCTAGGATTCTCTGGCTCTGGACATACATTTGGCAGAATCTATCTTTTCTGTATGCTGTGATTTTTACTTGGGCTTTTTTCTCCTTTTTTAGGTCCCTCCTGGCCTCCATGTTTAGGGAATTTACATGTTCTGATTCTCTTCTTTAAGTAGTGATGCTTAAATTTTAAAAGTTGGCTTAACATGTATGTCAATTATACCTCAGTAAGGCTGAAATTTTAAAAAATTGACTTTCCTCAGTAAAGCCTAAAATTAATCCCCCCTTATTCTTATAATTGTGGCTCTCTATAGATTATGGCATAAATTAAGGGAATTCAGATACTGTTGTGGCTGGAAGAATGCTAGAAGATTTTATCCACATACCTTGTCCAACAAACCGAAGGACTCAGACATATATATATATATATACATATATACATACATTTATACATACACACACACAAAATTAAGAGGAAGAAAGGAAGATACTGGATCTCATCTTTGCCTTACTGTCCAATATTCCAATATTTACATCATTAGTAATAAGTCCAGTATTGTGCTGATTCCATTTGAGAAATACTTGCTGCATTCCAAAGCAATTAGAATTAGTTGGATCAACACAACCCAGAAGGACCTTGACCCAAAAGGGAAGAGCCATTTGGCAAATCTCTAACCACTTCTATTCTTTTCCACTTTGAGAAAACTTGGTAGGAACTGGAGAAGGTTGTTTGATCCATTGTTACTATAGTTTATAGCTAATGTCAGGTCTTAGTTTGATATCGGATACTAATCAACATAAAGTCCTTTATCTCCCCAACTAGTTGTATGAAAACAATGTGTTTATGTATAGTGTGTGTATATATGTATTTATATTTTTATGGAGAGAATGAGTATTCCTTTCATCACATTTTTCAAAACCTTAATGAAGTTTATAATCTGTTAGGGGCCATCGATTTTCCTGTCCTACAAATCAGCTGACTTCTGGCAAGTGCCATTCCCCATCTGTTGAAGTTCCAAGTTCACTTGCTCCTGGAGAAAATGTGTGACCTCATTTTCTTATTTGTTTTCCTTCTTTCTTTCAAAAGCTTCCTTCCTACCAGCTACTTTAACCATGACTGTGGACAGGGGAGATAATGTGAACATATCTTTCAAAAAGGTGTTGATTAAAGAAGAAGACGCAGTGATTTATAAAAATGGTGAGTATGTGTTTCATTTCCTGCCAGCACCATGGTGTGAGACATTAGATAGCATGAAATGTATCGGGTCATTATCCTGGTGCAGTCTTGGGGGCAGATGTTGCAAGCAAAGCTCTTATGATGCAAGACAGTTGAATCTTATTAAAGAAGCTCTATGAGTCACTGTGGTTGGTTGCTTAATTAAGTAGAGATTCATATACATAAATGAATGTACATTCTAAATTTATGAGTGTATAATGTGAAACTAAATGTACAATAGACACCCCCTTATGATGTGATAAGAGAGGGCCCAAATTCAGCCATGTAGACTGAAGGTTGCTTGATTGCAAGGTTAAGGAAATTAGCAGATTGAGCCTGGGAAGCCAACTGGAATTAGGTCTGGGAGTCCAACTGTGTCTTACAAATCTGTCCAGTTCCAGCTGTGATTTGACACCTTGTGGTGGCAGTTGCCTGATCCAGCTGGAATATTGATGGGGACTATGCTGAGTTCTGTGAGTGGAGAGGACTTCCAGATTGCAGCAGGGATTCTAGGTTATCTCCTGGTTAGCTGATTAGTCTGCTGGGTGTCTGTGCCTGTTCATCTCTTCCTGCAGAAGATAAGCACTTTAGCCTTACCTCTATCTTCATAACTTTGGTGGTAGATCACGTAGACTAACCTATCTGCTCTATCACCGTAACTTTCTCAGTTTGGGGGAGAGCACTGCATGGCTCAGCCTTTTCATTCTTCTACACCCAATATGCTAGAGCACGTTTTCTGTATCCAGTAAGAGCTGATGAAGTGGAGGGGCCAGATGTTTCCAGGGGAAACGGAGTGTCTGCGTATGACTCACTGTTCTCTACTCTTCTCCCTCACCAGGTTCCTTCATCCACTCAGTGCCCCGGCATGAAGTACCTGATATTTTAGAAGTGCATCTGCCTCATGCTCAGCCCCAGGACGCTGGAGTGTACTCAGCCAGGTACATAGGAGGAAACCTCTTCACCTCAGCCTTCACCAGGCTGATAGTCCGGAGTAAGTGACTGAGAGGCCACAATCTGTGATGATTGGGTCATTAGGATTTTTAGTGGCAAATAACAGAAACTGACTCTGACTACCTGAGCAAAAGCCAGGGGAATTGGTTGGAAGTTTACTAAGGACTCTAGAAAATTGGTAGAATGGCTGACAAAGAAGTTTCCAGAAAAGATAGGCCCCAGGGAAGATCTGGGGCTCAACGTGGGTGGGGGCATATGGACTTTCTCTCAAGGAGGCTGAGCTTACTCTAACTGTGCTTCAGCAATGGTTTTTTATTATTTACTAAATTTGAATTCCCAAGATAGAGAATCAGATAGGCCTAATATATGTCAAATGTCTACTGGCTTACACCAATGAGCTATAGTTGAGTGTGGGGGCAGCATACCAAAGCGCAGACTCCAGGACCTCACACTTGAATAGCAGCTTCATTCCTCTAAGAAGGGGGCATCACAGTGAGCTGGGCAGTCTCCCTGAAATGCATCTGATACACGGGGACGAGTTGGGCCTTCTGGATTGGTCTAAGAGCCAGTTAAACATTCAGTCTCCTGTGAGGCTCTTGGGTAGCTCAGTCAGTTAAGCATCTGACTCTTGATTTCAGCTCAGGTCACGATCTCAGGGCCATCAGTTCAGATCAAGCCCCTCATCGGGCTTTGTGCTCAGCATGGAGTCCGCTTAAGGTTCTTCCCCCTCCCTCTCTCTCTGATCCTCCCCAGTGCCCTCATGCTCTCTCTCAAATAAATAAATAAATAACATCTTTTTAAAAAAACACATTAAGTCTCTTATAAATCCTACACTGTCCAGACTATTTAACTCTCAAATGGGATTTCTATTCTCATGTTTGAAAATGTGCATGAGTTAGAGAACTAGTAAACAACCTGATCCCTTTTTACAACTATCAAAGTAGAGAGGAACTGACAACCAGTAGTTGTTTTTTTTTTTTAAGATTGTATTTATTTATTTGACCGAGAGGGATCACAAGCAGGCAGAGAGGCAGGCAGAGAGAGAGGAAGGGAAGCAGGCTCCCTGCTGCACAGAGAGCCCGAAGCGGGGCTCAGTCTCAGGACCCTGAGACCATGACCTGAGCCGAAGGCAGAGACTTAACCCACTGAACCACCCAGGGGCCCCTCAACCAGTAGTTTTTATAAGAAGTTGATTTATAGAAAGAAAAACTTGCCTTGAACTTCCTGGCTATCCCACGTATTCATGGTATGAAACAATGCAGGTCTAAGTATTTGGGCTGCTCCATCATTCTAATGATTGGAATCTTACAGTTTTTCTTTTTCTTTGCCTTATATTTATTCATTTGTTCATTCAACAAAAATCTATTAATCATAACTCTGTGCCTAGTATTGTGTTAGTATGAAAATACAAGGATGAGAAGATGAATCACTGTCCCTTGGGTAATTCTCAGAGCAGTTATATCGGCAAGTGGATAAATCGTTTTGGATTATGACAGTGGAAGTGTGAAAAGTGTGGTTCATCTGGTTTAGTCCCCTTTTATTCCACTGCTCTCAGGAAGAGTCCAAATGGCAAGAGCACGGTTGGACTTCATTTCATTTAGGTGTTTCTCTCCAGCCTATACAGCACTGCATACCAGGTGTACTCAGAGTCCAGGGAAAATGGGCACATTTTCTAGTCATATCAGAAACACCAGATGTTGACATATGGTAAAAGATTTAACTTTTTTTTTAATGTCAAAACAATCATGACATAATATAGACTAGAATTTGAAACTCACCTGAAGTTTTAAGATAAAGTGAAAGATTTCAAACACATTTTGATCTCTAGCTATCTCTTGAGACTGCTAGGAGCACTCCTTTGCTTCAGAGTATTTTGGTGAAACTGAGAAGCATTGCTAATATCTAAAATAATTCTAAGAAAGTTTGAGTTCTACAATCATCCGGTTTAGGAGTATTTTTCGCCAGTATGATTTACTTGATGTTTTAAGCAATGAGGTACAGCTAACGGTATTTGTCCATTTCTCATAACTCTAGGGTATCTATCCAGGACAAATTGAAACCTAGGAGTAAATCACAAGTTCCTTAGACTTTGTGCCAAGAATCACACTGGTTATATTTATAGCATTTCTTTTCAAAATAAATTCTCTCTCTGACAAGATTTCTTAGAACCAATGAATTTATAGGATTTCTCTCTATATGCATGAATATTTGGTTTCCTAAAAATATAAAACCTCAGGGTTTTTGATGAAAATCGCAGAAGCCTGATTGCATCTTGTTGCTTACCAAAAACCATTTTTCCTAGCTTCTCCATCTCTAGGAGATTACCTCAGTTTTCCCTTCAAGCTTTATTCTTTTGTCTTTCTCAGGATGAGGGGAAAAGCTGGGAAAGGTCTATAGATAAGTAGAGAGCTAGAGACATAATTCAGCGTAATAGGAAGCTCATCTTCTTCTCCATGGGCTGCCATCATTAGTATTCAACACGTGCAAATAACTGTGATGTGGCTTTCAAGAAATCACTAATTGTGCAGAAGTATTTTCCCCTTTATATAGTAAGGCATGTAAATATTAACTTTTTTAACATTTTGTAGCTTTATCTTTTAAATGGAAGTCTGTAAGAAAGGGTCTGTGTAGACAGTCTTCCTGATTGTTTTAGAGAAAATACTGATAACCAGGAATTCTCGCCAAAGAAATTATTACATCAGCTGTAGGCACAGGTCCAACCTTACCACCGTGAGACTAACATTCAGGGACAAAGACACTCGTTCCTATCAGATGAGAAATTAAATCGCTGACCACAGAGGGTCATCCCAACGCCCCTGCATTTTTTCCTTATATCAGAAGGTGTCTTTGGACCTAAAAAAATCATCTAAAATCACTAAATGTTAGAAAGAAGTAACCAGTAAGTAAGAATCTAGGAACATTTAACCATTCTTGTACTTTAGGTTTTGTATAGCTTATTTTACTTTCTGTATTTTTTTTTTTGGGGGGGGGGGTGGATGCTAGCAGCTCCTGCTCGCTCCTTCAGCCACATCTTGTCTCTACAAACTGTGGACCACAGGTTCTCACACTCTGGCATGCATTAGAATTATCGGGAAGACTTGGTAAGAATAGATCGCTAGGCCACCTCCAATTCAGTAGGTCACGGATAGGGGCTACATTTGAGATTTGCATCTCTAGAGATTTGCATCTCTACAAACTGTGGACCAGAGGTTCTCACACTCTGGCATGCATTAGAATTATCGGGAAGACTTGGTAAGAATAGATCGCTAGGCCACCTCCAATTCAGTAGGTCACGGATGGGGGCTACATTTGAGATTTGCATCTCTAGCAGATTCCCGGGTAATGGAGAAGCTTAGTGGTCAGGGGTCACACTTGGAAAACCATTGCTCTAGCTCTGATCGTACCTGCAGCTCTGGAAAATGCCAGGCCTTCCTCCCCTGCCCTACCTTTGCTTGGAACACACTTTGCAGCCTATCTTCTTTGCTAATTATGTGGTCATGCAGGTCCTGCTCGCATACCACCTCCTCCAGGAAGCTTTCCTTTCATCCCCAAGACAGGATTAGGTACTCCATGTCTCTCTCTCTTTTTAAAGATTTTATTTATATATCTGATAGGGAGACACAGATAGCGATAGAGAGCACAAGCAGGGTGGAGAGGGAGAAGCAGGGAGCCTGGCTGTGGGGCTTGATCCAAGGACCCTGGGAACATGACCCAAGTGGAAGGCAGATAGATGCTCAATTGACTGAGCCACTCAGGCACCCCTCCTTGTCTTTGTTGCTATCCTTATTTCCTGTTTCCCACAGAGGACTATTAGCTTTTAAAGAACTGAGATTGTTTAAAAAAAAAAAAAAAGAACTGAGATTGTATTTTGTTTCTCTTCATTTACTCATGTCTATTGAAATGACTGCCATGTTGTAGGTGTTTAGTAAAGGTTTATGGAATGAGTGTGCTCTACTCAGCAGAGCCTTGTTTTTCTTAAAAGGATGTGAAGCTCAGAAGTGGGGACCTGAATGCAACCGTGTCTGCACTGAGTGCAAGAACAACGGTGTCTGCCATGAAGATACGGGAGAATGCATTTGCCCCCCTGGGTTTATGGGGAAGACCTGTGAGAAGGGTAAGTCAGGAGCGCTTGATGAGCAAGTTCCACATTTAAAAAGCCGTCATTGCTGGACGTAGAATTTTAACTCTGGACACTGTTGGGAACAGAAACTAAGTGGCCCATGTTAGGCCATGTAGGAACTTGGTGGGAATTGGAAAAAAGCACCCTTTCCTAAAGGTTCTTTATTGCCAATCAAAGTTGTCCCTGCTGCAGCTGAGATTGGATTGTTTTCTGTTTTCACTAGTCTAGGGGAGACCCGTAAAAGAAGACCCATACATTTCAAGGGTTTGAATATTTGACTCTGACTCATCTTTTTCTCCCACCAAAGCTTGCGAGCTGCACACATTTGGCAGAACGTGTAAAGAAAGGTGTAGTGGACCAGAGGGCTGCAAGTCCTATGTGTTCTGTCTCCCAGACCCCTACGGGTGCTCCTGTGCCACAGGCTGGCAGGGTCTGCAGTGCAACGAAGGTACGTGCCAGTCACACCCCTGAACAGAAATGTTCCAGCACGTATACCTGGGAGACCCAGCTTGCAGGAGATCAGAGCGAGGGATGAACTCTGCAATCCAGTGCTGAGCTATGGGTTTGTTTGTTTTTTTAAAAGATTTTATTTATTTATTTGACACAGAGAGAGCAAGAGAGACAGTGAGAGGGGGAACACAAGCAGGGAGAGTGAGAGAGGGAGAAGTGGGCTCTGATCCCAGGACCCTGGGATCACGACCCAAGCCTAAGGCAGATGCTTAACAACTGAGCCACCCAGGGGCCCCTGAGCTACAGGGTTTTGAATCACAGATGTTTTCATTGCAAGTTAATGATGCTTTCATAATTAAGCATAAGACTCTGGACGTTAGAGAAAGTGTTTTTCCTGCACATTATCTAGGGTTCTTATTAAAACACAGCCTCTTATTCCATAGGTGTGGACTGGGTCCTGGGGTCTGAGTTTCCCAAAACTCCCAGATGGTGCTCCACGGTGCTGGTTTTCAGATCACATTTGAGTTGGAAAGGCCATCGAGATTTGTATTTTTTTAGTGGACTCTAGATATCAGAGCTCTGAGGTCCTATCCAGACAGGATTTGGGCTTTGAAAATAGAGGAAGAGCTTTCTTCTGTGGACCCACTAACATCACCTCCTAGCCACCCACAGACTTCGTTTTCTCCCTTCGTCTCTGTTCACCATGGTTCTGGGGTCTTGGTTTACAGCGTGCCAGCCGGGTTATTACGGGCCAGACTGCAGGCTTAGCTGCAGGTGCACCCACGGGGAGCTGTGCGATCGGTTCCAGGGATGTCTCTGCTCTCCAGAACGCCAAGGGCTGCAGTGTGAGAAAGAAGGTAAAGCAAGGTAACACTGTAATTAGGGCCGTGTTTAGCCTGTCTGCGCTGGGCTTTGTCGGTTTTAATTCTTGCCCAAATTCCTCAAGCCCAAATTCCTCAAGCCACTCTTCTGTTTCCATCCAGAAGTTGGGAAGAATATACCCCAAGTTCTAAAGGACAGCATTCTTGTCCTTTCCTACGGGCCCTCCTCCCGGGCTTCATTCCTCCTTCTGCGAGAGGAAACCACGTACCCTTTGTGGAGCAGGGAGTGATGACTGGCAGGCGAGGGCTCTGCCTACCCCGTCTGCTCCCTTCCAGGGCACCCATCTTTTCCCAGGGTATGCACAACAGGGGAGAATTCCTTTGGAGGGATTTGGACAAAGGCTATTTTTGAAAAGAAAGATAGAAAAAAGAAGCAAAAAGAGAAAAGATGAAGCCTCAAAGCGCAATTTTAGGTAATTCTACTTCAGAAATTACCATAGAGCAAGGGGTCCACAAACCCTGACCCACAGGCCATTCAGTCCGCCATTTTTTTTAACAACTTTATTGAGATATCGTTTCTATACCATGAAGTTCATTCCTTGTAAGTGTGCAATTGAGTGATATTTACAGAGTCGTGCAGCCATGACTGCAATCTAATTTTAGGATGTTTCTAATTTTAGGATGTTTCTGCTCCTTCAGAGGAGACCTTGTACCTATTGGGTGTAGATCCCATTCTCCCTCCCACCACCCTGCCCCCTGGCAACCCTGAATTTACTTTTTGTCTCTATAGAATGACTTATTCTTGACACTGCATAAACTGTAGATGGGATCACCCATTACATGGTCTTTCGTGACTGGCTTCTTTCACGGACCATACTGATTTTGAGGTTTAACTGTACTATAGCACTTATCCTTTTTATTTCCCTACCGTCTGTTGTTGTAAAGAAAATTTGATTGGCAGGAGCTATACTAATTCGTTCAGAACATGTACTCACTAGCTGCTCTACATCAGGGTTAAGGAGTTCGTTATTAGAGAACTTCCAGTCCGCAGAGCTAAAAATATTTACTGTCTAGACAGAAAAAGCTTCATTCTTCCTCTAGAATATACTTTATAAAATGCAAAGAAACATATTTTTATATATTTTCCCAAAATTTAAAAATAATGAACCTATATAACTTTTCCAACCCTACAAATCTAAATGTTCCAGAAGGAAATCTACACTCAGAGCAGCAAGACCAAGACCCTTACAGCTTTTTGTCTGTTCGTTTTTAAATTCAGAACAAATATGGGAGGAAAATACCAACAATTGTTTTCTCAAAGGCTTTGGCTTCATTTTACTGTGTTCAGTCCCCCCCCCCCCCCCCACTGTTCGGACTTTTGGCCACAGGGCAGGAACCTGGGAGGGTCTAGGAAGGGAAGGAAAGGCCTTGGGGCTGCAGGCGGCCAACACACCCAGGGATTTGACTTTTCAATTTCGTGCCCGCTTACCTTTGCTGAGCCTGAAGTTGCGAAAGGTGGGAAACCCTCAGACCGAGATGCAGCCCCCGGCTTTCAGATAGCAGCCCCGCATCCCGCTTCCTGGCTTCTCCTCCATCTCCACCTGCAAACGCGCCTTCCAGCCGACTGCAGGAAGTGCAAGGCGACAGAGCAGGAAAGACTTAACTGCCTTCAAAGTGTCAAAGCGCTTTTTAAAGTTCCTATGCGAATCACTTCTTAAACCGAAAAATCTGGTAGATTCTAATCACAATCCCTTCAAGTCTACAGATAGATCAAGGAATTACCCTTGTAATTATTAGACCTCTTTCCTCCCTGCTCCGTACCTTTTACTCATCGCGTTCTAGGCCCGGGAATCAGGACAACAATATAAAATATGAGTGTTGTGTTCAACACGGCCCCATCGCCTTACCCCACCCCCACCAGTATCCAACAGCTTGTAAGTCCCCGCTGCTCTTGGGGGGCATGTCCATCACCCACAGTCTTCATGAAGTGCTGGACTGGTTTCTACTGCATCTCACTTTTAGTTACAAAGGTCTGAGGTTCTCTAAGACCCTACAATTCAGAATAAAATCGTTGTATTTCAGGATTATTCATTCTCTACCACGTAGGTATTAGGCAAAGAGTCCTGATACCCTTGTTGATACCAGAGACAGTGTCTTTCAGTATTGGTGGAAACACTAGTGACTGGGCTCTTGCCTTGAAACCAGTTTGAGGGACTAGTTCTGTTCCACTTTGCTTCTTGCGTGTGTCAATGTTCCTCATTGCTCACCACCTGCAGATTCAGGGAACTCTGTCTTGTAGAGCACAAGGGAGGCTCACGTTGGTCAGCAACGTTGTGGGGTTGTTTGCAGAATCAAAGAGGACCGAGTTTTTGTTTTTGTTTTTGCTTTTTCTTTTTTTTGGGGGGGGTCAGCATTCTCTTAAAAAATAAAGGGAGCTGAAACTTCAGACCAGGGATGATTTGGTCATGAGGATTATTTTAACATAGAGACTGTCCACCCCAGATCCATTGAGGGGAGCACAGCATTATGGCAGAGTGTAGACTCTGGATTCATACAGATCTGAGCTTGATTCTGGGTTATGAGCCTCAGTCTTCTCATCTGTAAGATGGGACCACAATAGCATTTTTTTCCCCACAAATTTATTACACGATGATAAAACAATAGAATACTTGCAAAGTTCTTACCGGGGACGCGGCTTGCCAAATGGTAGCTGCTTTTACTTCTGTTGCTGCTATGTCAAAGACTAGATTTCACAGTGCTGTTTTCCTCGTGCAGGCACACCAAGGATGATCCCAAAGATAGAGGATTTGCCGGATCACATAGAAGTAAACAGCGGCAAATTCAACCCCATCTGCAAAGCGTCTGGCTGGCCACTACCTGCCAATGAAGAAATGACGCTCGTGAAGCCGGATGGGACAGTGCTCCACGTAGGAGTTCTTCTTCTTCTGGCTCCTGACAGCACTAGATGCTTTTGGTGTAGCAATCCCCTCGCTGCAGGCTGGGTTCCACCCTGGGCTTGCATCCTCCAAAGCCAGTGTGTTGTCACCTTGGACAGAATGCTGTGTCCCTGGGGAGGTAGAGCAGAGTCACCGCAGCCTGGCCAGTGCCACAGGGCAAGGTTGGAAAGAGACCACCACAGTGGAATTGAGGAAGCTGAGTGCCAACCACCCCACTCTTCCCGCAGAATTTTCCCACTGTGTGTGCTGAGAGGAACATGTGAGGCTATGCAGGCTCTACTCCTCACAGTACATCCCCTCGGTCTAGCATCTATCAGGAAGAATGAGGGGGTCTTGTGGCCACCAAAGGGTGTGGCTAGGTGTGGCCACATGAATCAGCAGGAGATTTTTGTGTTACCTACCATGTGCTATCAGGAAATGGAAATTTGATGACTGATCTACTTCTATTGTGTTCTTTGGAGCAAAAATTAGCAGAGCACTAAAGAAGGCAGTTCAGTCTAATTTCGTTGATTCCAGATAGATCTGCTCTCACACTTCCCATTCAGAAACCATAAACCATGGAATCCCTTGGATCCGAATACTTTCCTTGGGCCTCCGACCTCTTCATTCTGCCCTTGTGGCAGGAGCTCAGCTCTGGTTAGGGGCGGTCAGAGCACTTCTTCTTTGCTGGAAAGGACTAAGCAACTTTTCCAAATGTTTCCCTTCTCTCTTCCAACAATCTCCAATGTGGCCCAGATAGGAGTTGCCCAAATTTCTCTGGGTCACCAGAGATCCTCAGAAAGTTGATGTATTTTCTTGTCTAAACATTTTGAAATGGTTATCTTTTTGTTTTGTTTTGTTTTCCTCTCAAAGATAGCTGAAAATCAACCTGGCCAAGAGGGCCAGGGAGGGCCAGGGTCCTCCCGGGTGCAGGATATGTGGAATGTGCCATTATTGGTTTCCACATGTCAGCTGTTCCTGACTCCCCTCAAACAATTCCTTAGGCAGTGAAGCTGCTTAAAATCTTGTTGGCCTTTTCCTGACTTAATGGAAGTAAGAGCTACCCTCTAGGGAGAGTCAGCCGTACTGTATACGTGCTGCTTATTATTCCCTGTCCCCTCACTAGAGAAGTGGAAATGGGCTGGGTGACGTTGACTCAGGAATTGTCAAGAGCGGCAGAGTAGGGATGTGAGTTGATGTCCATGTGTCTTCAGGGCCCAGATTTTTCCCACAACACTGCACTCGATAGCCCCTCAGTTATTTGGGGGAGCCATTTTGTCCTCTCACCCAGCCATCTCTGTATTAAACTGGGAAGGAACAAATATTGCCAGAGCAGTTTAAAGGAATTGGGTTCTTAGTCTGTAAGTATTTACCCCACACTCCCAAACACACAAACACAACAGCAGGATCTGAGAGGGCGTCAATCCAATATAAACTTTCAGGGTTACTACAATAGCTTTGGAAATAAGCCAATGATTATACTAGCATTGCATTTGGCTTCTTAATCTCTCCTAGAAAACTTCTTATCAAACAATGAGATGGGGTCAGTGTTATGGACCTTTCGTATGTTTATGCCTCCCTAGAAGCTTTTATTTGTGTTTGACCCTTCCAGCCCAAAGACTTCAACCTTACGAGTCATCTGTCAGTGGCCACATTCACCATCCACCGGATCCTCCCCCCCGACTCAGGAGTCTGGGTCTGCAGTGTGAACACCGTGGCTGGGATGGTGGAAAAGCCTTTCAACATTTCTGTTAAAGGTAAGCTCCATTTTCTAGAGAAGAGCTGGCCTCCTCGGTGCAGTGTTTATGTATGTTTGGGTGCTGCTCCCAGATAGAAATGTTATCTGAACACGAAAATGCCTTTTTGGGTATTTTCTAGGTTTTAAAATTTTTTTCATAGGCAAGAAAATGGAAAGGAGGGATTAAGCAGATAACCTCATGCAGCCCTGGCTTTGATTTTTGTCCCTAAGAGCAAGACAGCTTTTGTATAGCCCTGAGCAGATGAGTTTAACTTCTCTGAGCCTTTCTTCATTTGAAAATAAAGTTTAGTTCATCTACTGCTCAGGGTGACTGTGAATATTTGTTAAATATGCAAAACACCTGGAACTGTGTCTGGCACAACATGTCTAGTCGTGTTTATAGTACATGAAAAGTTTGACTTCATCATTGTTGTGACTTCCTATTCATTATTGTACAGAATAATTTGGAAAATACTTTGAGAATTACTCACTTATTATGAAGCACAGGCTATGCTATATAATGAACAATAATTTTTTCACATATTCTGCATGGCGCATATTCTTCCTGCTATGAATTAGTTTTCCAAAATTTACATTGATCTAAGTAGATGGGTATACATTTGTGGCTTGAGGGGGAGAAGGAACAGGAAGGTACATCCAAATTATCTTGGCTGGTATACATAGATACCGCAAGGAATTTTAAATTTGGAAGTTTCTTATGAACCCATTTAGACAGAAACAGCTAACAGCTCTTGGATGTATTTTGTAGAAAGTCACCGGGCTAAGTACTTCACACACTTCATCTTATTTAATTATTATAAGAACTGTATGCAGTAGACATTGTTATCACCACTTTACCAGTCAGAAAACAGGTGCAGAGGGTTTAGTTAACTTGTATAAAGTAGCACATTTGTTAAGGAATAAATCTTAGTTTTGAACCGGGGTCTCCTGACCCGGATGCTGCACAATCTTTTCTAGACCATTTCGTTTTCTCTGTCTCCTGTGTTAAAGTTTAGGAAGCAAGATAACCAATGATGACTTGTATTTTACCCATTTGATTGCTTGATTAGGAATCTTTGGGTTATCTGAGAAGTAATTTCCATAAATAAAATAAAAGTAAATGCCCAGAGCATACTAATCTTTTTAAAGAGACCAGTAACAACATTAGCCTAAATACAACCTTGTAGATTGGGATTCTCTACTCTGAGCATCCATATAAACTGTCACAGAATCTTCAATATTTTTTTTTTGGAATTACTGGAAAAAGCCCTGATCTGTTTTATTCAGTAGAACATTCACATGATCAAAATAATTTCTTGTATCTTGCATGTTCTTGAAAGGAAGGAAATGATATGCAGACAAGACAAATTACCTTATTTTTAAGCTTCTTGGAATGTTTGCTGCCCATGGAAAATAAAAGTCAAAAATAAAACATGTTGCTAAAAGTCCGTGGTTATAATTTTTATTTTTTAGTAGAAGACACAGCACATAAAATCAATGCATCAAAGCCTTTGTAGTACTAAGTTAATGATACCTCTTCATGTCATATATACTGATAGATATAAAATCAAAATAGCCATTTGGTAAATTAGTCAGTGTCTTTAATCACAGTAAAAAAAAAAAAAAAAAAAAAAAAAAGTTGCAAGGCTTTTACTACCAGAATATAAGTTGGTACAACCACTTTGGTAAACTGAAAATGTATGCTTAAGTTAGCCTACATATACCTAGGACCCGGCAGTTCTCCTAGGTATAGGCTCAAAAGAGTGTATATGTTCAAAAAGACATCTTCAATATTCAGAGCAGTTTTATTCACAATAGTCACAAACTGAAACTAACCCAATTATCCAACCACATGATAAAGGAGAAATAGATTGTATTAGATTCATACCTAATGGGTTGCTAGGGCTGTCATACAGAGTGTCAAAGATGAGGAGGCTTAAACAGAAATCTGTTTTCTCACATTCTGGAGGCTAGGTAAGTGATTGAAGTGTCAGCAGAATTTATTTCTCCTGAGGCCTCACTCGTTGGCTCATAAATGGCTGTCTTTTCCCTGTATTTTCACATGGTCTTGTGTGTGTGTGTGTGTGTGTGTGTGTGTGTCCTAATTTAATCTTATAAAGACAACAGTTGTATTGGATTGGGACCCACCCTAATGACCTCATTTTGACTTCCTTACCTCTTTAAAGACCCTGTCTCTAAATAGAGTTTCCTTCTGAGGTACTGGGGATTAAGACTTCCACTTAAGAATTTTGGGGGAATGCAGTTCAGCTCCTAACATCATACAATGGAATATAAAACAGCAACAAAAGAGAATTCCTGCAACAATATGGCTATCATAGACATAATAAAGAGCAAATGAAAATAGATGCTTTATGATTCCATTTATATATAGAACAGGCAAAGCTAACTGATAGTGACAAAAGCCAGGGTAATAGTTCCCTATTGAATAGTTCCCTGATCCTCACAAGAGTGCCTTCCTGGGGCTGGAAATATTCCTTGTCTCAGTCTGGGTAATAAGTACATGGGTATGTGCACAAGTAAAGTCCCTCGAACGAAAAACACTTAAGAGTTTTGCACTTTATAATATGTATATCTCAATACAAATTACTAAAAGACAAAAAACTAAAATAATAAATTACTAAAAGGAAAGTTTTGGAGCAGTTTGTTTCATGTTAATATCATGCATATACTGCATATCTGTTTATTACTTTTGTAATATCTGAGGCTTTTTTAATCCCATAAGAACCAATTTTAACCTATATGGGGGTGTTATTTCACCCTATTGAGAATATATGGTCTTTGAAATGGGGAGATTATTCTAGATTATCTGGGTGGACCCACTCTAATCAGATGAGTCCTTAAAAGCAGTTATCATCAGATAGAGATATCACAATGGAAGAAGGGTTCAAGATACATGATGTTGTTGCCTTTGAAGATGGAGGAAGGGACCATAAGTGAAGGAATGTAGGTGGTTTCTAGAAGTTGGAAAGAACAAGAAAACAGTGTCTCTCTTTGAGCTCTGTACAGTCCTACTAACACCTTGATCTTAGCCCAGTGAGACCCCTGTCTGACTTCTGACCTCCAGAACTATAAGAATCAATTTGTGTTGCTTTAAAGAGAAAGACCATGCATAGTTGAGAGGAAGACCAATATCAAATGTTCACACAAGCTCTCTAAGAATAATAAATTCTGAAAATTGCAATGGAGGACAAGATTAAGTTCTTTGAAGCCTAACTGAGGTTCTAGTATAGCCCCTGTAAAGAAATCACATCAGAGCTGATTAATGAATGATCAGTTAAGAGGTAACAGAGAATGGTGAGAGGCCTGGGGTTTTGGTTTCAGGAAAACAACACTTAAAAAGAACAGAGAGATAGAAAGGAGCTTGTCACAGTTTTCCTTGGATGAATTGAAAGGTCAGTGGCTCGGTGATGGGCGTTAAGGAGGACATGTGATGGGATGAGCACTGGTGTTACACGCAACTGATAGATCATTGAACACTACCTCTGAAAGTGATAATGTACTGTATGTCGGCTAACTGAATTTAAATTAAAAAGTTTTTTAAAATTAAAAAAATGTCAGTGATACTGGAGGGTATTGAGTGAGGGGAAGAGGAGGCAGGGGCTCAATGTGCAAGGCCTGATAGGTCATGGTATAAATTTTAGATTTTATTCTAAACATGATGGGAATCCATGGTAAGGTCTTGATTAGAGGAGTGATCATATTTTAAGAAGTACTTTGCGGATAGTGGGTGGGAGGGGAAAGAGCAATCCAGGAGACCACAGCGCAGGCGACTGCATTGAATCTGAACAGAGAACTCTTAAGAGTGGTATGGGAGACTGGGGGAGTTTTCAGGCCCTGAGACCTCAACCACCAGCCAGTGCCAGGTTCTTGACTCATGAGAAAGAATTCAAGGAATTCAGAGTATAGCAGAAGTTATATTACAAAGCCAAAGTACACACAGATACAGGATCTGAGATGCCCGGGGTGGATGCTGAGTTCTGCTTTTTATAAGTAGTCACAATGGGCGGGTGATATATTCTTGAAAGCTGGGAATAGATGGGGTCTTCCAAAAGCTTTGTATATCATTATGCATGGTTTATGGCAGCTACTCTGCGCAGGCGCAGTCTAATTTTTCTCGTACAGATACTCCATAGTCAAAATGTACGAGGGGTACTCTGGCGCCCCCAGTGGAGGAGTCATTCTGTCATTTGCAGGCTGACTGGGACTGTGTGTATGCGCGCCATGGGCTTGAGCCCTAAGGGGATGCTTAGGGCCCTGAGAAACCACGGAGCTATCGCGGGGTTTACTCAGTTGTCACAAACAGTCTGTTGGGTGTCAGACTCCGTTCCCTGCCTTTTGTTCCTCCTGCAGTTACCCAGTGTTTCCCTATATACTGCCTCAAGGGGGTTTTGTTGGAAATGTAAGGTTACCTCTCCTCTGTCCTCATCAAAGTACAGGTAATCAACCTCCAGAAACTAATCTGATTGCTGAAATTTTTGTTTAGTTCTTCCAGAGCCACTGAATGCCCCAAATGTGATTGACACTGGACATAATTTTGCTGTCATCAACATCAGCTCTGAGCCTTACTTTGGGGATGGACCAATCAAATCCAAGAAGCTTCTATACAAACCTGTTAATCATTATGAGGCTTGGCGGCATATTCAAGGTAAGGTTTGAACAGGAAAGACTCCAGCTAAAGATGGGGCACCAGGAGGGGAAAAAAAAATTCCTCACATAAAGAAATACAGAAATCCTCTCTTGCACTCTCATTGCTCTGCCCCAGGGTAGTGGCTGTAGCCAAGGATTCCATTTCAGAGTTAATTACCTACCAATCTTTTAGTCTCACTATGCCCGTGATTTCCTAAAAAGGGCCCTCTAGGCACTGCATGTAGGTAATTGAGGAAGTTACAAAAAGGAGAACAAAAGGAGTTTTGGGCTTCATATTAACCCAGCTGACCTGGATATGTGAAATTAAGTCATGGCACTGTTACCGAGCCCTTCACATTCTATTGTAGATTCAGCCAAAATTCAGAATCTAGTGACGTAAGGCTGATTTGCAAAGTAGCTGTTGACAATATCAATGGAGAGGTTTTATTAAAAAGCAGCTTTTTTTTTTCATATGATGGTAATAATTTGTCACTTTCCACAAACTGTTCTTTTAAGAACTTGTAAACCCAGCCCAATTTCTTTTTTTCTTACCAACTGGAAATTTATCGTATGGTAAGGCAGTACTTTTGCAATACCTGTGGAGAATAGAGTGTGGCTAAAGCAAATGGCTAAGGAGAAAAGATGCACATACTATTTCTTTATGAGATCTATTTTCAATGACTTCAGAGCCCTTCATTTGTAAATGGCATGATTATTACAAATTTGCTTTCTGGTCTTTGTAAGCAAATCCTCAAAGAATCTCTTCTCTTGATAGTCTGGTTGTGATCACTATGTATTTAAAAACAATGGCAATTAAATTATATTATTTTAATTGAGATCCCCCCCATTAAGTCTAATTGCTATTCCATATAGTTGAAGATTTGTGTGGTTTTATCCTATAAGTGAAAAGACAAAATCCCTAGAGCAAAAGTGATTCAGTGGCTCAGAGAGACTTACATTAATGTATACATTGTAATCTGGAAACTTCCTTAAAAAAGCCTCATTTTCCTTATGTTAGGAATGGTGAGGCCCTAAAGAGGGGGATTTGCTATTTCTCTTAGAACATTGTATTTTTGAAAAACCAAACACTAGTTCACATCACAATAACAACATTCCACTTTAAACAATGTACAAGTATGCCAGCTTAAGTTTCCTGAACTTTCCCTCTTCTCAGTGACAAATGAGATTGTTACACTCAACTATTTGGAACCTCGCACAGAATACGAGCTCTGCGTGCAGCTGGTCCGGCGTGGAGAGGGCGGGGAAGGGCATCCGGGACCTGTGAGACGGTTCACAACTGCTTCTATCGGTCAGTGGAAGCAAACAGCATTTATTCCTGCACTGGGTGGGAGGGGGGAGGAAGGGGAAAGAGGAAGGAAGACCAGGAAGGGTGGTGGTGGGCCAGTGGGTGGGTGGAGATGTAGGGGGAAGGAGTTTGCTTTTGAATGGGTGGGAAAGTGACAGGAAGGTTGGCAGCTTGGAGCCAAAGAGCTCTTTTATTTGGGCTGCACTCCTGGTCTATGTCCCTGGGGGAGGGTGTCTGCAGCAGTACGGGGACAGAGGAGGAAGCAGATGAGCCTTCAGGAAGTCAGGGCCATCCCTTAGGACTTGGGATTTACTTAGCAGCAACTGCTTGGCTCCTGAGTTTTACCAACAGCTTCCTGTTTCCATCTTAAGGGCCTAAGTGAGACTCTTGCCACATACGTACTTCAGATATCCCAGTTTATTTATTTTTAAAACTAATTTCTAATTTTTCAAAGTAATTCATGCACAGAGTTAAAACATCAAATAGGATAAAAGGCTTTTATCTAAAAAAAAGCCACCTCCCAACCCTCCAGTGCTGCCTCCTACAGGCAGCCTGTTTTACCTCCTTAAGCTAATTTTTTTTGGTTTCAAGATTATTTATTTGTCAGAGAGAGTGAGAGAGCACAAGCAGGGGGAACAGGGGAGCGGCAGGGAGAGGGAGGAGCAGTCCTCCCACTGAGCAAGGAGCCCCCGATGTGGGGCTCCATCCCAGGACTCTGGGATCATGACCTGAGCCAAAGGCAGATCCTTACTGGAATGAGCCACCCGGGCACCCCCCCTTAAGCTACTTACATACATATTGTACATACAATTCCATGTGTCTAAATCACTGGTTCTCAAACATTAGTATCCTTAAGAATTACCTGGAGAGCTGGTTAAAACACATTTCTGGGCCCTACCCCCAGAGTTTCCAATTCAGTAGGTTTGGAGTAGGGGTCGGGCTTAAGACTTTGCAGCTCTAAGAAGTTGACAAGTGGTACTTGTTGTTGATCCTCGATCTGTACATGCTGAGTAATAGTGCTTGGAGAAGCAGTGTGCAAACAAGGGATGGTTTCCTGGAACTCACCAGGTAGCAAATACAAAAAATAGCACTTCTGGTACTATATATATATACATATGTATGTATATATATTTATATAAAAATTATATAGATAAATTTATTTATATAAAATTTATATATTTTTATAAAAATATATATACATACATATGTATATATATAGTACCAGAAGTGCTATATATTTTATAAATATATTTATATATAAAAATATATAAATTTTATATATAAAATATATATTATATACTTTTATAAATTTATATAAAATATATATTTATATTTATATATAATAAAAACTAAAAATATATATAATATAAATTTATATATATATATATATGTATATATATATATATAAAAGTTGGAAGATAAAGAGGCCTCTGCTCTGTGCTCAGGTTGCTGCTAAAAGGCAAAAAGATAGTTAATTCTCTCTCTGCCAGTGTTAATGAATCAAAGGGGAAGGTCATAATCTGACTCAGATGGAAAGTATTTATGAAACAGATCATAAAACACTTCACAGACCCATACGGTACTGTCTTCAGCATTCAGAGTATGTTCCAGCCAGGATGTCTTTAGAAGTCTCTTGGAATATTTCAAAGTAGTTTTCAGGGGTAGGTGGGGAGGGAATTCTTGAAGGTTCTTCTTTTCCCATCATTTGAATTTTGCTGATGTTTGTTTTTTAATTCATGGGGCAGTTGCACTATTTATAAGTATGTTGATTTAATGGTGAAAGCCAGGAGGCCCGGGTTGGGGGTGGGGAGGGGAGAGAACACACTCTGAACACAGTCAGCAAAAGGGCAGGTGGGGGGCGGGGGGTGAAGGGTAAGTTATGTTCCTGAAGGAAAGGAAAGGAAAAGGGAAATGACCATTTATCAAGAGACTCTTCTGCACCAAGCCTAGGCTTCGGAGGTTCACGTATATGCTCTCATTGTCAGAGCAGAACAGAACTTTCTGCTCTGCTTTGTCATTCTAAGTTCCACCGGATCCTCTGGGCGGCTTCTTTTAGAACTGAAACTTCAGAGATAAGGAAAGGAGTTACCATCACCTCTTTCAACTTGTAAAGGTTATAGAGAATAAGAGCTATTTAGAGTAATAAATGTATTAAATAGTTAAAATAATGATTATATTTGCAAAGGCTACAGGTGGTCGTCCTGATGTATGGAAACAGACCCTTTCTCTCACCTCCAACTGAAAATAGCAGTTTTTCAACCTTTTCTCCCTCTTCCTCTCTCTCCCCCGCTCCTCCTCCTCCAACTACTGCCCCCTTTAGATATCTGTGTCCTTAGGACAAAATGCCTCTTTTGTCGTAATGCCTCCCCTGCCATGAGTTTTAATACCATAGATATATTTGTATACTGTGGCCCTGCATAAGCCACTGTAATATCTAAAATATTCTCATAGCCCACACACCAGTTTTTGCCCTCTTAGGAACAACAGTGTCCCCACTGAGAATGCAAGAGTTAAAGGATCCCTATTGCATGTTTTGAAAATACTTAATATCTAGAATTTAAAAATCAATTTACTGTTATTATAAACCGAGAATACAGCGTCCTGTGCCCACTGACACAGATAAGACAGGAAGGGGGGGGAGGGAGGGAGGAAGGAGGGAAAGTAGTTTATGTAAGAGTCCCTGACTTCTTGTAAGCATTCTCCCAATCCATTATCCCACGTGTTCCTCCTGAGTCTGAAAGATAACTAGTTCCATTTCGTGTTACGTGTGAACTTGGAGAGCTTAGGAATTTTCCCAAGGCTGCAAAACTAGGCGTGCTCCTCTCTCTTTCATTTCAAAACCCTTGTCGTTTGCGTTCAGGTACCTGTCTGGTAGCCCAGGTTCTCAGTCAGGGCAGCGTGCAGTCAGAGCCAGTCCCTTGCTGTCATCAGAGCAGGGTGAGGCCAGGCCCTGCCACCATAGCTGTTCCAATGTGTGAAATTCTTGCTCCAGGGAAGGAACCCTGAAATTGCGTTAAAATAGATTGCTCAAAATCGTAACTGAAACACTGAATAGTTACCCACCCATCCTATCCTTGGAACATCCACTGTTATAATTTATAACAGTTTCCTCTGTATCCAGTCCTGTATCCAGGACTTTTAGCAAACTGCAACTAGAGTTTTTTTCTCATGTATTATAGATATTTTTATTAGCCTCCCATGCTACTCCCAATGATCTATTTTAATTCATTGGATAGTTATATCATAATTTATTAAAGCATTTTCCTATTTTGAGCATTTAGGTTTCTTCTGATTGTTTGCTATTATTGAATAATGCCACAATGAATGTCTTCATGCACTTAGGTTTTTCTCTTCTTCTGGATTATTACTTCAGGATAAATCAGGATAAAATTATTTCTTCAGGATATAATCTATTGTCAGATTACAGGGCCAAAGCAGACAGTTACTTCTAGAACTCTTGAAAATACTCCCAAGTTGTTCTCTAAGGGGGTTCCTCTACTATAATTACTCAAACTACAAATTAAAACTGTTATAAAGGGGCACCTGGGTGGCTCAGTTGTTAAGCGTCTGCCTTTGGCTCAGATCATGATCCCCGGGTCCTGGGATCCAGCCCCACATCAGGCTCCCTGTTCCATGAGTGGGAAGCCTGCTTCTTCTCTCCCACTCCCCCTGCTTATGTTCCCTTCCTTTCTGTGTCTCTCCCTGTCAGATAAATAAATAAAATCTTTAAAAAATAGAATTGTTATAAATATTTGCTATTTTGACAAGAAAAAAAGTATGGCATGGCTGCTAGCTTGTGTTTCTTTGATGGTTTGTGAAGCTGTCTATTATTCTAGATGCCAAGGTTATTCTGTAAAGCTGCCCTTTGGGGCTGTTTGTGCTTCACCTGATACAAAAATCATGATCCAGGGGCACCTGTCTGGTACAACAGGTAGAGCATGTGACTCTTTACCTTGGGATTGTGAGTTCAAGCCCCATGGTGGGTGTAGTGTTTACTTAAAAACAAAATCTTTAAAAAAAAAATGGTGATCTTTCTGATTTCTCCCAGGTCTCCCACCTCCAAGAGGTCTCATCCTCCTACCAAAAAGTCAGACCACTCTTAATTTGACCTGGCAACCAATATTTCCAATTTCAGAAGATGATTTTTATGTTGAAGTGGAGAGAAGGTCTGTGCAAATGAATAGTGACCAGCAGAATATCAAAGTTCCAGGCAACCTGACTTCAGTGCTCCTTAACAATTTACACCCCAGGGAGCAGTATATAGTCCGAGCCAGAGTCAACACCAAGGCCCAGGGGGAATGGAGTGAAGACCTCATCGCTTGGACCCTTAGCGACAGTAAGTAACTCACCTGGCACTGGCCTTGCCCGAATGACATTTGGGTGCTGCTGCTTGGACTTAGCTACCATCAAGTCAAGCCTGTTTGCTAGACATCATAAAACGCAGTTAAGTGTGCATGGAGGTTAACCAGTGTCCCCATCCCAACACACCAAATCATTTAAATAACCTGTAATATATAAGAAAGCCTCATGTATTTAGATTTGCAATAATTCAGGCAGGACTGTGCTAACATTTACCTTTCCTTGGTATGCTATTATCTATTAAGTAAATTAATAGCATGAATAAGGTTTCTAGGGTATGTTTAATTTGTTGTAGGACAGGTTTCAGGATTGTCTTATTTCTTCAGACCCCCAGATGCTGGTTAATTAGTTAGGTCTTTCCTAATCTTAAAAGTCGAAGAATTCTGCTTGAAAAATCTTCAGTAGTAGATAATTCTTAGGGTTAGAAAATACATTTGAGAGTAATAAAACCTCTTTTCTTTCAAAATATTCTGAAACTCAGGATTTCCTCTATTTCAGATTGGTCATTTAAAATTTATGGCTGGAACTTCTTGGGTTTCTTGGTAGTATTGAAAGTTTTTCATCATTAAGCAAGGAGTTCTGTTTTGCGTCACTGCATTAGAACTGTGTCTGTGTATTTTGGAGTCCTTGGAAAGATAAAATATGTCTTGGCCACACGGACTATCTTTAGGTTAGGATCATGGGGTCCCTTGCCAACACCCGATGTCTGAGGTTCCCCTCTGCAGCTGCCTATCTCCACTTGCTCAATACCAGGTGTAGAAATGGGCTCTGTGTTCCTCCAACCACTCTCCTGTATCAGTGACATGTGGAAGTCTCACCTGTTATGGTGGCATTCAGGGATTCTTCATCACTTTTTAAAAATTCGTGAAATTTACAGAATACTCCAAGAGTAATTCAACAAACACCCACATTCCTACCACCCAGAATTAACAACTGTTACTATTTTGTCATGCTTGTTTTCAGCTCTTTTGTTGATTTGTGGAAGTAAAAGCACAATACAGATCACAGGGCCCTTGGCCTGTCCTCCCTACTCTCATTTGATGGCTGACTCCCCGGAGACAATCCAGTTATGAGTTGGCTGTGTATCTTTCCATTCAAGGTTGAATCAGCTCGATATGTTAGATTCATCCATAAGTGCACATTGGCATACGTACTGTTCTTCATTTTGCTTTTTTGAATTAACACTATGATTTCTATCTTATCCATGTTCATTGTTTAGATCTGACATATACTTTTAAAATTTCTGCATAACATTCTATGTTCTGACTATATGGTCTTATTTCCCCGTTCTCTCTGAGGTGGACATTTAGGTTGTTTCCTTTGTGTACCATGTTCTCCCCCCGTTTTTTTTAAACTATCCCAAACAAAAGTGCAATGAGCATCCTTACACATGTCTCCAGGTGCATAGATGTGAGAGCTGTCCTAGAGAATATGTCCAGAAGTAGAACTGATGGGCAGTGTTTCTCATTCAATGTGTACAATGTCCAGGAGTCTATGAGAGTATCATTTTCCCTACATCCATCTCTGTTCATATATCTTTTCCCTATATCTCTATTACTTGATGGTGGAGATCTTCTTATTTTTCATAATCTCAAAGGTAAAAAATGGTACCCCACTGTTAAATTCAATTTTCATTTTCTTGATAATTAGCAACGTGGAGTATCTTTTCTTTGGCATATGGATTTCTGCTTTTTGATGAATTTGTTCATACACTTTGCCCAATTTCTACTAGTTGTAACAGAATTTGATATCTTAATTTAATGCAAGGATGAGAAAACATATGATGAAATACGTGTTGCCATTTTCCTGTCTTGTGCCATTTTGTCAAGTCTTCATGGAGTCCACTTCCAGTTGATTGAAATTACTACCCAAGAAAACACCTATTTGCCCTTCTTGGTTTATGTGCTGACAGTAAGTATCCATTAAAAGCATAGTAATCTAAGAGATGGTAGCGTAACTTAAGTGAATTTTTTTTTTTTTTTAATTTCCAGTTCTCCCTCCTCAACCAGAAAATATCAGAATTTCTAACATCACAGACTCCACAGCCATGATCTCTTGGACAATCTTGGATGGCTATTCTATTTCTTCTATTATCATCCGTTACAAGGTTCAGGGCAAGAATGAAGACCAGCACATTGATGTGAAGATCAAGAATGCCACCATTACCCAGTATCAGCTCAAGGGCCTAGAGCCTGAAACAGCTTACCAGGTGGACATTTTTGCAGAAAACAACATAGGGTCAAGCAACCCAACCTTTTCTCATGAACTGATGACCCTTTCTAAATCTCAAGGTTGGTAGAGTGGACAGGTATTTACCTAGGATTGTTTCTAGAGAGTATCAGAAAAGCCCCATTATCTTAATTAAGATATTGACCTCATATGTATGTGATGTGACATAATTCATTTGTCCAAATAGGCTTCACCATCTCTAGATAGGTTATTTTTTTAATTATTATTTTTATTTTTTTATTTTTAAAGATTTTTAAAAATTTATTAGAGAGAGAGAGATCACAAGTAGGCAGAGAGGCAGGCAGAGGAGGAGGAAGAAGCAGGCTCCCCGCTGAGCAGAGAGCCCGATGTGGAACTCGATCCCAGGACCCTGAGATCATGACCTGAGCCAAAGGCAGAGGCTTTAATCCACTGAGCCAGCCAGGCACCCCTCTAGATAGGTTCTTAAAATGAAAATGCCCCTGGGAGGGATACCCTGTTGATCCATTTTCTTTTGTTAAGCCTAAATCAGCCCATCAACACTCCCCATCCAGGAATGGAGGCTCTGTGGAATATGAATTTCATTCCACGGAAAAAGAACATAGAACCTGCTTAGTGAAGGCAGGCCTGTGTGGGTGTTTCAGTGGGAGGTACCAGGAATCAACTCCATTCTTTCTCAAATGAACTCCTCTTTTAGCTTTGAGGACACTATGCTCTTCCAAGTTGGGTTTTTTTGTTGGTTGGTTGGTTGGTTGATTTTGTTTTGTTTTGTTTTTACTTTGTGGATCCAAATTATGATGTCTCCATGTCCACCACTAACCCCCATTCCAGTGAGAGTAAGCTTTTTGAGATAGCTGGAGGTCTTTCAGAGTGCCAGGCACACGATGCTCTGTGTTTATGGCTGATAGTGCCAGTTGAATGTAGTTAAGTGGATAAGGGACCAGAGCACCTTCCCTTTGAACTCTGTCTGCAGTGGCGCCTGCCAGCCCTCGGCAACGTGTGCAGGGGAACACAGAGTGAGGTTAGATGGAGAGTTTTGCAGATTTATAATCTGGGCTAGAGTTTATTTTTACAGAAAATCTTCTGGTAGTAAAAACTTCTTGGTTTTTGAGGGTTACTTAAGAAATAAAAGGAACCATGCCATATTTTCAGGACTGATTCTTTGGAATATTTTTGAAATGTCCAAGGAATGAGGAGTCTGCCAGTTATAGAGAGTTGCAGTTTTCAGGTGACACCCTTAATTAATGCCTAATTTTTACAATTATTTGTGCTTTGGTACAATGTATACAGGCCCTAAATCCAAGCTATACATAAAATACAAACAGAAAAATTAAAAACAAGGCATAACAAAGCAACAAAATCCTCACCATTCTGTTCCAGATGTGTCTTTATGTACCCATGCTTAGAGAGATAAGGAAGGAAAGAGGTAATCACAAGAGTACTTGTAAGAACATAGGGTCTTGCTCTACATACTGTTTTTCAGAAAATGTATTGCATTTAATTTTTTTTGTTTAAATAAAGGGAAAAATGGGTTAATGCAGAATCTTTAACAGTTGATTTTTACTTAAGCCCTAATTTAATGAGTTTTCTGTCTTTCCCTCCTTCTCCTCCTCTTTTCCTTCATTCTCCCAATGTCATTCTTGGGTTTTCTCTATCAGGCTTTAAACAAGCAAAAAAAAAAAAAAAAAAAAAGGCAAGATAACTTACAGATTTAAATTCAGCAACTTAAGACTTGAGAGCTTTTCTAGTTAGGGAAGTTGTGCAGGGACGTTTAGCCACCTTCCCAAAGTTTTATATCTAGTTAGTCTTTCTTGCTGCTACTTGATTATGCGCTACTGCTTGGGCCTTTACTTGGAAGTAAAAGTGGGACAAATGGTAATAACTAATGCTTAGCACTTTTCCCTTTCTTTTTTTAGGTCTTATGATAGTCCTGTGAGTCAGACTCCTCTCCATTGAGTTTCAGAACACATAAATGAGTAGCTGAACGTCTCGTAACAATTAGTTGGCAGAGCCAGGGCTGCCATTACATATCCATTGTACCATGGTGTTGCCCAAGGATGGTCTTGGTTTCTCTCTCCTAAACTAAACCTGCTGCTTCTCCTGTGTTCTGTGCAGCACCGGCAGACCTTGGAGGTGGGAAGATGCTGCTTATAGCCATCCTTGGCTCGGCGGGAATGACTTGCCTGACGGTGCTGTTGGCCTTCCTGATCATGTTGCAATTGAAGAGGGCAAATGTCCAAAGGAGAATGGCCCAAGCTTTCCAAAACGTGGTAGTGCCTCATCTTCCTACTAGCTAATAAGTACAAGTCTGCATGTATTCATAATCCTCATTTAAAGATGTGGACCAGGAGGAGTACCTGGGTGGCTCACTTGGTTTAACAATTGACTCTTGATTTCAGCTCAGGTCCTGATCTCAATGTTGTGAGTTCAAGCCTCATGGTGGGCTCCACGTTAGGTGTGGGGCCCACTTTAAAAAAAAAAAAAAAAAAAAAAAAAAAGATGTGGACCAGGAAATTTACTTGTAAAGCAAATATTTCCCTTAGGCAGGTCTCATCTTCTCTTTGACTTCCATTATGAAATGGGAGATAAACAACATGACCATGTAATTTGTTGTCCAAACTGGAATGAATTTGAGAGTGGAAAGTTTGCTCTTAATAATTATTTAGGAAACCAGGGCTAAAACAGAACTATTGCCCTGCCGAAATGATATGTATTATCATCATAGTGATGAGTCACCAGGAGGACCAGTCTTGCAATATGAAGAATGGAATGATGTTAGTAAGGAAGGACATGAACATAACCAGACCTCAGTGTGATGGGTAACGATGTATTGTGCTAGACAAATTTTCCCCACATTTCCTATTTCCAGTTCATATTTAATTCTTCTAATATCTCCCAACCTTATTATTGCTCACATATATGTGTAATATATGTAAATTTTTATGTTCACATGTGTCTCTCCATTCTTGTGTACCCATCAGTCTGCAGCCATAGTTTATAATACCTGGCACAGCCCCATTCTTTCATCTAGAAATTTTGACCAGTAACCAAGGCTTACAAAATCATTCCTGACCAGTATACACCCAGTTTGATTTCTTTGGTATGCTATAGCCTGAATGTTTTTCTAAAACTAGAACGTTTTTCTAGTTTGTAGTTTCAAACTAGAAACTGGTTTGTGGTTTCAAATTCTGTAAAATGAATTTGTACCTGACTTTATCAATTCCATGTTTGAAACATTGGGTACAATTACACATTCCAGATGAGGTGCAGCTTCCTGTCCACAAATCCCTGAGAGTCCCCTCCTTGGAGGATAAGGGGAGCTTTGTTATCTGACTCCATGCCAGAAGTGACTCAACTCAGGCTATCTCTGGAGAAGAAAAACTAGCAAGGGGGCTGGGAATGCTGGAGCTGCTCATGGTCCCACTGCTTTGTCCTGATATGTCTATCAAACTCAGGAGAAAAGGGTTTATGCTATGTTGGGCTTTACTATATGCCTCTGTCATCCTGGAGCCAGAGTCTGCTCCAGAGTGGGCTTGAGATGTTCAAAGGTTTAGGATAAGTCAGAGAAAGTAAGAGTCAATAATGGACCAAGATAATGCAAGGAAAGCTCTTAGCAATGCATGGCCTGTTACTGCCCCAGACAGGATCTCTGAGTTCTTTTCCAAACCAGAACCGAACACCTGTTCGTTTCCCAGCTCAGCAGAAACTCAAGTGTGACTAACTCAGGGATGCGCCATCCTGTGGCATACTTGCTGTTATTCCCCTTTGCCTTGTGCTCTGCAGACATTGTTAATCGATTGCAGCATGCCTTCCACCTGAGCCCTGGAATTACCTCATGCAGCCCTTTAGACAGCCTGTTAGATGAAACCTATTTCCATCTGCATTTTAGAATTAGACAGTTTCTTCTTTTACCTGGTATGGATACAAACCAGGAATATTTAAGTTCATTAGAATTATGAAAAATCCTGACACTAAACCATGAAAAAATTATTTCTCCAGAGGGAAGAACCAGCTGTGCAGTTCAACTCAGGAACTCTGGCCCTGAACAGGAAGGCCAAAAACAACCCGGATCCTACAATTTATCCAGTGCTTGACTGGAATGACATCAAATTTCAAGATGTGATCGGGGAGGGTAATTTTGGCCAGGTTCTTAAGGCGCGCATCAAGAAGGATGGGTTACGGATGGATGCTGCCATCAAGAGGATGAAAGGTCAGTGCTTGACCAGATCAAGTCAGCATTTCACTAGGGCGGGGAGAAAACTTCACTTCCTGTCAAATCTTTCCGCTATGGTCTTAAATTATTTAAACAGAAAATTGGCATGATGTCAAATATAGCTGTTCTGAACAATGGCAGGTGGTAGTTCCTTTGAGGTCAGCCGGTGATAGGGCCAGGCCAAAAACATGAAGGCATGAGCTGTTTACATGCCACTGTCTCGAATCATTGGGATGTGACAATATAGATAGTTCTCTGTCACACATGGCTAACTTCAGGGGAACGCTGTTGTTTCTCTTGATGCAGTGGCTCTCAGAGTGGAGTGAGTATCTGAATCACCTGGAAGGCTTGTTAAAAACAAACTGTTGGGGTCCATCCTGGTTTCTGATTCAGCAAGTCTGGGGCGGAGCCAGAGGATTTGCATTTCTAATTAGCTCACAGGTGATGCTAATGCCAGGGTTTGGAGATCACACTTTGCAAACTACTGTCTTCGTGGATGATCTGCAACAGAGCTCCTGGAGACATTGTTAGAAATTCATCTTCTTGGCCTCTCTGTTGGGTCTAGTGTAGGTGAATTTCTTGGTGGGGGGGGGATACATGAGAATCTGTGTTCTTAACATGTGTGCTCTGTGATCCTTCTGTATGCTCAAGTTTGAAAGCTACCAAACTAAGGTCAGAAGAACTACATCTTTTCCAGTTGTGTTCATCTCAGGACTGCTTGGTGCTTACCCACTTACCAAGATGGCTAATATACGTCCTGTGAGAAAGCAGACTGACCAGCTCACTGGCGGTCCTGGCTGTGTTCTCTTGTTGTGAGGAGTTTACACGTGGCTTGACTAGGAAGCCACGGTGTTGTTTGTATAGCATCCGGCCTTGGAAAGCCATGAATTAGAGCAGGAATGTCATGAACTGTTGTTGTTTGTCACCTTCACAAAGCGGGCTCTCTAAGGCTGCTGCTAGGTTTTCCTTTTTGACGACAATATGGAACCTAAAGTTGGAATTAACCCTAAATCTCATTATGTCATTGCTACTTTTTGCAGTGTTGACAGAAAAGAAATAAAATAAATAAAATGGTGTCTGTGCTTAGGGATAGTAGTATGTTTCAAACACACACACACACGCACACACACACACGCACAATCTTGCTTAGCATCCATAAATTTCTTTTCCATTTTGCTACATTAGTCATGGGGAGTTTGGGGGTACAGTAAGGACCGAATGAGGGAACAGGGTATAGAATCTTGTAAAAACCAGGCTTTTAAAATCTGAACTGAGCCTGATTGTCTCATGCCCGAGTGAAATAGCTTAAATGGGGCATCAAGGCAGAAATTATCTATAGGAAGAGTGATGCATTCAGAGGACAATGACCAAAGTAGAGAGACAACTTGCTTATAAAGAACTTCATTTTAAAAATGCTCCCAAGGCATTGACCCTCGGGCTTCTTGTGGTAAGAACAGTGTATCTGGCCTGGGATTGCCTACTAGCTAGTTTTATGGGTACCCTTAGCCCCTGTGAAACATTCCTGTAATTTCCAAGCACATTCAGGCCAGCACAGGGCCACCAGCACCCAACAGTCCCCCTTTTCCCACCTTTCCTATGCAATGCTATTTTTCAAAAAGCAGCACGAGTGCTTTGTCACTGACCAAGGCTGATCGGTTTGTGCAACAACCAGAGAGCGCCTTCCCTTCAGCCTGGTTGGTCCTGGAGATCCTTCTGACCAAATGCTAAGGGAAAGACAGGACGAAAAGACTAGTTTCCTGACCACTAAGCACTTCCATAAAAATACTGTGGGATCTGAGTTTCTATTTTAGCAGGACTGCTTTGTGGAAAAGCAAGTTAAAATGATGGTAATAAAGCAAGGTGTCTGCATTCCTTGTGTTGTTGCTCTGAAACTGGTTCTCCTGCTCAGCATATTTATTGCTGGACAGCGGCTTCAGCTAGAACAGGTAGAGTCTAAAGTGGAGGCCACTCTGTCGCTACAAGTCATTTCATGGGGTCTTTGAGAGTCGAAACGAGGAAAAGTGTAAAGCAGTGGTTCTCAAGCAGGGGTGGTTTTGCCTTTTGGGGGAACATTCATCAGTACCTGGATACATTTTTGGCTGGGTTGCTGGTATCTAGTGGGAGAAGCCAGATGTGCTGCCAAACATCCTATTGTGCACAGGACAGCTCCCAACAACAAAGAACTGTCAGCCCAAGGTGTCAGCAGTTCCAAGTACTCTTCCTAGAGTAATCTCTGGTTTCTGTACAGTTTTCTAGAGCTGATGGTGACTCTGAAGGTCCTCTGAGGGGAGCAGGACAGGACAGCTGTTTCCAAAGAGCTCTAACAGAGAGGGAATCACAAATCTTGACTTTTTTCCCAGAATATGCCTCCAAAGATGACCACAGGGACTTTGCTGGGGAACTGGAGGTTCTCTGTAAACTTGGCCACCACCCAAACATCATCAATCTCTTGGGGGCGTGTGAACATCGTGGTAAGATGCGCTTTTCCTATCTTTCCTGACAGAATTTTTTCTTTTGAAACAGGCACAGTCCATATTAAAATCAGTAAAGATAATAATCTTAAGAATGTTACCTTTTTAAAAAAAAGTTGCAGTTTCCATCAGAATGTCTAGTCCCATTTATAAACTGTGCTGAGGTTTGACAACTTTCTGGAGGTAGGTCTCAAGGTTGGATCTTTTGCCCTCCGATGTGGTTCATCATTACTGCCCAGACGTTCCCATGGTTGCTGCAAACTCCCATCTTTGCTGACCCAGAGGTTTCCTCGGCTGCTGTTGCTTAGGTAGATTGGGAAAGTCTTCAGCATCAGGAAGAGAGAAGTGCTTTGGCTCTTCTTAATTGCTTACCTTTTTCCCTCCAAACCCAAGACACTGATATTCTGAATGTGAAATCCATGAATGCCAATAATCAACTGTAATATGAAAGCATTGGTGATGATTAGGATGAAATAAGAACAATAATCTTATATCTGATTGAGCTTTATTTTTTTCCAAAACCATTACTGGTACAATTATGGTGGAGCTTTACAACTACCCGATGTAACACTCTTAAAGTTAACTTATATTATTGGTTTTTTTTAAGATTTTATTTATTTATTTGACACACAGAGAAAGTTCACAAGTAGGCAAAGCAGCAGGCAGAAAGAGAGGAGGAAGCAGCCTCCCCACTGAACAGAGAGCCCGATGTGGGGCTCGATCCCAGGACCCTGAGACCGTGACCTGAGCCGAAGGAGAGGCTTTAACCCACGGAGCCACCCAGGCATCCTTCAAAGTATATTATCAATTCAGATATTACTGAGTACTTCCATGAGTTTACGTCTCCAGGCTACCTGGGTTTCTAGTTCTACAGGAATGCTTTCACTTAATTTCTCATGGAAAAATTCATGTCCACAAAAAAGCCCCACACAGCAATTATTTACAAACTTGACAACCTCTTGTTGACTTTGCAGCACAAACAGCAACAATAGAAAAGAGACTACTTCCTCTTCCTCAATTTATTAAACTAAAAATACTGGGACTTCAAACAATATATCATTCTGTGATCCAATAAGGGTGTAATTCTGAAAGCCAGATCATGTCCCTTAGGTTAGATAATGAAGTAATGACATTTATTTTTGAGCTATTTCCTGAAAAGAGTAATCAGCATGGGACAACAGTAAATGAAAAGTTAAAAAAAAAAAGTAACCACCATCAACAGAAAAATATGTATCTTCCAAATTTTTCCTCTATCATCACCTTAGCCCATAACTTGTTGGCTCTTAAAATTTGTAGTTCAGTAAGGAAGTGAGAAAGCATTGAGGTGTATCTTGACTTACAGTGTAACATGGTACAGTGTTAGACTTTTTTTTTTTTTTGGCCAGAATTTCAATGTCTTAGAATGGCATTGAAGTTTACAATCACTTGACATTTTAAATTTAAAAAATGTTATACCAAAAAAATTTACCTCTAAAAGACAGTAAAATCAGTCTACTTTTCATTGACTCTAGAGATCAACATTTTTATGGAAGTAAGTAATTTTATTAAACAATTTGGAATAAAACCAAGACAATGGACCATAATTTGTTCGAGGATCTATTGTTTTATTTGTCTCTAAAAGTTTGAGTTTTCTCATCTCTCTAAGCAAGATGCAGCCTCTGACATTAGACTGTGCTGACCAGTGAGCTAATCAGCAATACATTGACCGAGGACGAACTTCCAGGGAGGAGTAGAAGCAGGAGAGAGAATGTTACCTGGTGTGGGTCCTTCTGCCACGGATACGGAATCTTTTCCTTTTTAAAAAATAATCTCAAGAAAAGTTAGAGACTAAATGGAATAACATGCCTGGTTCATATTAGTTCTCCATCAATATTGACAAAAAAAAAAAAAAAAAAAAAGCTGACATGCACCTGCTGTCCTAGAGCTTCTGAAGGGAAACACGTTCATTTCATTCTGCTCTTCTTACTGAGAGGGTGAAAGCATTCAGGAAGCTTCCATGTTAGTCCACTGGCAGCAGGAGGGAGGGGTGTGGCAGAGAGGGGACCCCGGGTTCAAGCATGGTGCCCTTTAAGCAAGGCAGGAGCATGGAACTTCTCTTCCTCCTGTCGCCAGCGTTCCCAAGGTTGGTACTGCTAGACCTGTTGCTTTCAGATACCGAGTTTTATAAGCAGTTCCCAGGACCATAGCCCATCTCAGAAATTTCACAGCTGCTGAGAAGGTGATGTGTCTCCCTTTCCCCACAGGCTACCTGTACCTGGCCATCGAATACGCCCCCCATGGAAACCTCCTGGACTTCCTGCGCAAGAGCCGAGTGCTGGAGACCGATCCAGCCTTTGCCATCGCCAACAGCACCGCCTCCACGCTGTCCTCCCAGCAGCTCCTCCATTTTGCGGCAGACGTGGCCCGGGGTATGGACTACTTGAGCCAAAAACAGGTTTGTTGTAAGGACCTTGCTTTGGACATCTTTCCTTTAGAATTCTCTCCAGAATTAGAGTTGAGTTAAATCTATGCATTTTTCAATTCCTCTTCCCCAGTAATTCCCCTTAGAATCTCCCTAATTTTCATGTCTTCGTTACTGTTCTATTTGTATAGAGGTTAAGGCTGAACACTGGCAATACCTGTATTTAGTGAAGGTTGGCATATGCATTGGTGAGGTACCCTTACCCATTGTAGCTTCTCCTGGGTCCAAACGATGCGCAGGGGCAGAGGACTTACCTGGCAACAGGAAGATTTAGTGACTTGGGTTTCTTTTCTTTCTTTTTTCTTTTTCTTTCTTTCTTTCTTTTCCCCCATGAAATGCTTCCCAAGACATGGCAGGTCACTTGGCAGAACCCACTGAGGATTTTGGAGGGGGATGTTTAAGGGACTTGGATTCCTCACTTCTCTATTTCCCAGAGTTCTTGCCCCCAGTGGCTCTGTGCCAGCAGAATGAAGCGAACAAGCAAAAATGCTGAAAATACATGATGTTTTTTAAAATTTCAGTTTATCCACAGGGATCTGGCTGCCAGGAACATTTTAGTTGGTGAAAACTATGTAGCCAAAATAGCAGATTTTGGATTGTCCCGAGGTCAAGAAGTGTATGTGAAAAAGACGATGGTAAGTTCAGAGCACAGACACAGAGAATGTCCTCCCCAGGGCCCCTCCCTCCCACGATGGCCCTTCTCTTGGAATACCTCCATTCTTTGGTGACTCGGGCACCTGGTTGTGTACCCTAGGAGTTAGTGCCCTGGCCCAGAAAACATCCCTTCAGAGTTTTGATTCCCAAAATGCCTGAAGGCTCCACATTTACCAGTGAAAAGCTACCATCACATGTGGCCAAGGGATGGTATATGCAAGTCTCATGGTGTAGGAGCTCTGGTCTGCTTCTAGGCCAGACCCTTAAGTGTCTCACCCCGAAACCTCTGAGGAGCTCCCTCAACCCCCGTTCATGTACAGCAAGCATAGGAAGGGCAAAAAAAAGCATTTAACATACTTTCCAAATATAAAGGAAATAAATTAATGAGGTTCCTAAATCACAAGGAGGCCCTGGAGAGAAATTCATAACTTCTAAAGCCTCTTCATCACAAGTTCTCCACTGTCTCTCCAAGCCCACATCGAATCCACATACGCCTGATGATACCTCCTCTCCCAGATAGTGATATTTAATCTTGATGTACAAGATCCCAGAGAACGTCCCCACAGCAGGAGAGAAGCTGGACTCCTTCTGCTTTTGTGGCCCAGTATAAATCATAACGCCCCAGAAATGCCCCCCCCCCCCGAGACGTGAGAGCTGGGTGTCAACATGGCGCCGCCCTTGCTTTCCCTACATGGCTGGGAGAGTGCAGGACCTTGGCACTGACAAATCCTGTAGTCGTCACATGTGTTTGGTGGCTCTACCCCAGTGGCACGGCTCCCCCTTCCCGAGGGCTGATGGACATTGCTCGGGCTCCGCTTCCCTGTGACGATGGCAGTTTTCACACGGTCCCTTTATGTTTGTGGGTAACAGGGTGTCTCGCCAGGCTCAAGCTTCTGTATTTATCCTCTTATTCAGGTTTTTGTTTGTTTGTTTGTTTCTTGTTTTTCGCAATATACTTATTTTAGTTACTGACAAGATAACAATATTCAAGAATGTTTTGAAGAGGAAATGACCCATTGTTCACCCCCTTGACCCGTTTTTATTTTTCCTTTACTTATTGCCTTCCACAAACATACATATTTTTATATGGTTACCATCCCGGTGAACATGACCGTTTTGGATCTTTCCAGTCCCTTTTTGGATGGGGGGTTTGAAGTGGGACCCCTTCGGCCTGTAGGCACCATCACACACAACCAGTGGGACTCCAGGTGCTCATCGATGGCAATGCTTTCAGAAGCCCTAGCCGCCTCCTTGAGGGCTGGCTTCCGTGTAATACTTTTTTCTCTTGTTCTTTTCTGTTTTTCTGAATTTGCCTGACCCCAAACAGGCAATGTTTCTCTGCAGAGGGACTGGGCTTGTCTAAAAGAGCCAGGACCCGCCCCTCACCCATTTACTCCCACTGTCCCTGCTCCTCCTGGGCCACCTGAAGCTTGAGCTCTCCTTCACAGAGCTCCTCTCCTTGCTTCTCTCTGGCATCTGGGGGGCTGTGGTGCTCTGAGTGATGGGGTAGAGGCACTAACACAGTTTACGCCACAACCTACACATTTTATCTGAATCCTGCCCTCCGATTCCTAAGAAAAAATGCTGCTTTGCTTGGCATTTCATAAAGGGCAGGGATTTCAGCAGTCTTGGAAAGTTTGGGGAAAATGTTTAGAGGGTTAGAACACTTAGGTAGGTCAGAACTTAATTCTGTCTGCTAGCAGCTGGGTGAAGTGTTGTGGCAGCACCAGGTCTGGGAGGAATGACACAGGGACAGCCCAGGCTGAGGAAAGATGAGGGAATGGAGAGAAGCCGGCTCCCGGCAAGAAGGGTGTAGTGTGGTGAGTGACCACCAGAGGGCAGAGTGGCTGCCTTCCCTGGCCTACCGTTTAAAAACACGATTTTCCACTCCTTGCACTCCAGAATTTCTGGGAAGCTTTCAAAAAGTACAGATGCGGAGTCCTATGGCTGAGATACTATGATTCAGCTGCCTTGGAATGAGGCTCCTACATCAGTTTCTGTTTTTTTAAGTCCCCCAGGTGATGCTAATATTGGAAGTGCTGGAAGCCAACATACTAAGTGATTTGGGGCTTTTTATTATCATGGATAGATCCATCCCCTCATCATCGATTTATTTATGACTACAATGTTTCATGCCTGTGCTAGATTTTGGGGTAACATAAATTGAGCTAGTCTCAACTTCTAAAGAGCTCGGACAAACAATGAACGATTGTTAACAATTGGTGAGTGCCAAGGGCCAGGAGGGCACAGAGGAGGAACACACACTGAACTGAGCCCGTGTGGAGTCATGAGGGCTCCCTGGAGGAGGCCAGCTCCTGGGTTTTACAAATGTTAAATAGATATTGGAGACACAGGAATGAATTGGATCACCTGGAGGGTACAGTCTATATAAAAACTTAGAGGCAAACATTCAGGTCACGTAAGTCAGTGTGTCTGGAATGTAATGCAAAGAAAGAGAGTTAAAATTTAGGGTGGGAGGAGGAAGGGGTTATAACGTCTTCTTGTAGATTCTTGATTTCCAGCTAAAACATTTTGGATTCAGTTAGGGACTTGAGATCTTGGGACCATAAGGGACATTGAAGAACTTTAAGAAAAGGAACCATGTGGCTGGATTTGCCATTTCAAGTCGGTCTGGCCATGGTGAGGAGGACTGATCCTTAGGGAGTAAACTCTGAAGCAGGAAGGTCAGTTAAGAGGTTGTCCTCAGGTAAGAGGTGATGGTGGCCTAAATCATGGAGAGAACGCAAGGGGAACAGGTGGAAGTGGAAAGATCCAAAAGATGTCAAATGAGAAAAATAAAAAAGTGAACATGGAAATTAGTCATTGGGAGGTGTGAGATCAGAAGCTAGCAGGTACCTAGAAGCAAAGACAAGACAGAAAATGTCGATGATACCTTCCATTCCTGTGGAGGGGAAGAAGCACCTAGAATAAGAGATCGGCGGTGGGGAGTGGTGGGCATGGAGTGGAGGGAGGTATGAATGTTGAGGATACATTGAAGAAGTGGGTTTAAGAAGAGACAGTTTTGTAACTGACCTGTAAGGTAGCAATCAGGACTTACGATTAGAAAGAGCTTCAGAATATCACTACTTCACAAAGATCTAGGAGACAAGGGCATGTTCAGGAATAGTTTTTGCGGTCCAGGGCATAGCTGGTCTCAGGATGGTTGGTCTGGGAGAATATCTGCTCCTGTTTCAGGGGGGCTGAAAAGACCCCCCCCTCCCACACACACACACATAGTGCTGGTTGTTGCCCCACTTCTTGGCTACTGTGGGCTGAAACACCACTGTTGGAGCTTGGACAAAACCCTGGAAGGGAGGCAGCCATCTCTCAGGAGGGCCCATGAGATTCTCTGGGTGGGTCTTTAGGAAGGCAGCCCCCAAATCACGTAAAACTAGGACTAACACCTAGAAGTCAAACTTCCCAGCGTCCAGTCCACATTCCTTTTTGCCAGGTTGGACTTAAAGAAATGGGGACAATCTGGATGGAGTCAGGGCCGGGCCCCCAAAGATGAGTGTCCCTCATGACACTCCAAACCCAGTGAAAACTGCCCTGACAGGAAATTATTTCTTCCTCCACTGATGTGCATGTGCCCTGTTCCCTTTGGTCTGAAATGTTCTTCTCTCCCCAGGCCACCTGCTGAACCTACACATCTTACAGGACCCAAATCCGAGGTCCCCTTGTCTGAAAGTCTGCCCCATCTCCTCCAGGCACAGTTGGTCACGTGACATGGCCTGAGCCTTTCCCAACTTACAGTTTAATTCCTGGTTTCTCTGCCTCCCTCCCCTTTCAAGCCTCTGAGAGCCACAAAGTGAATAAATGAAATGCTCACCAAGAGGGCACACAGCCGTCCACACATACACATGCCCATGCTTACAATTCTTCTTCTTTATATAAAACTCCTGTAGGGACTCCTTGAAGTAAGCAGGGCTTAATCTTTGCATGTCTTCGGATTTGAGAATGCTCTTGTGCATGGCATGTACACAAACAGCAATTCCTGATTCTACCACCCCATATGTCTGGGAATTCCAAGTAGAGTTCCCCGTGGGCTTGGGTGAAGCAGAGCTCCAGGCAAGTTACATGCCTTGGGCAAGGGCCCTGTCTTGACTAAGTGGCATCTCACTTTGTTCTCTCCAGGGAAGGCTCCCGGTGCGCTGGATGGCGATCGAGTCACTAAATTACAGTGTGTATACAACCAACAGTGATGTGTGAGTACGCCTTTTATTTTGAGGGTTTTTTTTCCCCCAGGAAAGTAAGCATTTGACAGAGGTCTTAACGAGAGGCAGGAATATGATGTTCCTCTGTAGAAGAAAGCTAGTCCGTAAGCCCAGGAAATAAATTAATAGTCTACAAAATGCAGCCTCAGAGCAGAAAGACTGTTCTCATGGTCTAAGATCATTGGGGGCAGGTTGTGGGTTTTATTCCGCCTGTCAAGGGGAAGTGGTGACTTCTCAGTCACCAGAGAGTCAAGGGGCGTGTGGGGTTTCCTGTGGTTCCACATCCCCGACTGAGTTCCGCATACAGGTGGGGGGTGGAGGGGCAGCCCAGACCAGCTGCTGGGGTCAGAGGTGGCAGGGGCAGAAGGCAGGCTGGGTCGAGAGCGTGTCTCTGCTCGCAGCCTGCAGGGACGAGTCTCGGGCTGGCGGTGGAAGGGAGGGTTGGGAGCGAGACCTCGGCCACCTGGCCCATACCTTAATGACGGCAGGAGAAACTGAGGCTTCGAGGGTTGAGGTGACTTGTCCAGGGAATTTAGCTTCTGCCTGGGGAAGGGCGGGGGGCTGGCGAGTACTTGTGTCCTCCCTGCGTGCAACGTGCCTCTGGGGTGTTCGCTCACTTCCTCTCTGTGACCGAGGCAGCAGCTGGTGTCCCCACTTTCTGAACACACGAAGAGGTCTCAGGCGGTTCAGCAACTTGTCCCAGTCATGCGAGTGCCAAGGAGGTAGAGCTGGAATTTAACTCCAGTCTGTCAGCTTGGACTTGGCCCTGCCGCCCCGATACCACACCGTGCTCTCCGCTGGAAGCGAGTGGGGGCTCTAACGCGGTTTCCCTGTTAGAATCCTGACCTTGGCCGAAGAGGGGAGAAGCATGTGCCCCCACGGGGCCCTGTCCCAGAGAGCGCACGCTTAACACTTCCTTTTCTGCAAAATGTCCGTCACCCTGACTTTTGAGGCAGGAAACTAACCTGTCAGCAGGTGTCAGCTTGTCTGTCGGTGATTGGACTCCCCGTTGTGTCCCCTGCAGGTGGTCCTATGGAGTGCTGCTCTGGGAGATCGTGTCCTTAGGTGAGTGTCCATGTTCATCTACGGCAAGACTTCAGGCACTCCGAGCCGGCCCTCCTGGGCCCCCTCGCTGTGTGATTCCACCGGTGCCATTTTTACGTATTTCTGTATTTACGTGGCACCACCGGTTAGGACTGGGAAATAGAATTTGATAGGTTTCTGTCTGTGCTTATTCCTGTCTTTCTTTTTTGAGAGTCCTGTAGCTAATGTCATACCTAATACTAACAACCTGGTGTCTGCCAGCTACACTAGAGCTTGTGTCTGTGGGCGCAGAGATGTCCCAGAACTATTGCACGTTTGAAGATGGCACGCTACACAGCCGTGAGAAGTCCTTTCCGAAGGCCAGTTAATAGTCTGTGAAAACGTGTGTCAAAACCCAGCAACTGGGGCACCTGGGTGGCTCAGTGGGTTAAAGCCTCTGCCTTCCGCTCAGGTCATGATCTCAGGGTCCTGGGATCGAGCCCTACATCAGGCTCTCTGCTTGGCAGGGAGCCTGCTTCCTCCTCTCTCTCTCTGCCTGCCTCTCTGCCTACTTGTGATCTCTGTCTGTCAAATAAATAAATAAATCTTTAAAGAAAACAACCCCAGCAACTGCCTTACACTAGGACCCCCGTTGAGTAAATACTGCCCATGAAAAACCTGGAAAGACCACACCAGAGTGATACACACTATTGCTTGCTCTCTTCCTACTTTTTTGTATTTTCCAAGTTTTCTATCATTGGACAGTAACTATTACAGATCAAACAGGAAGTGGATAATCTAACGGCAGACTCCCAAGTAGGGAAAAGATACCGCTCATTGGGATGCTAGACAAGTTGTGTGGGCTGACTCAGGGAAGAGAATAGCCCTGTGAGTAACAGCCCTGTGAGCCCTGAACTGGATCTTTCCACCGAGGGGATGGCCGCCCTGTGACGTGGTTGGTGGCATCTGGGCAGCTGTGCTGTGTGGTGGGTTTGCTCAGCGGGAGGGTCACGCTGGGTGGGCACCTCCCTTGCCACACCCTTTCTCCCCGTCTCTCTGCTTGAGAGGCTTGGGGCAGGAGACCCTGTGTGCCAACTAGCAGGGCCTGAGGGTGATGTGGTTTCCTGTCTTCCAGGTGGCACCCCCTACTGCGGGATGACCTGTGCAGAGCTCTACGAGAAGCTGCCCCAGGGCTACAGACTGGAGAAGCCCCTGAACTGTGATGATGAGGTGTAAGTCAGGCTCGGGGCTGGGGCCATTTCACCTTGACCTCCCCCGCATTTCTTGAACACACACACTCTCATGGAAGGGGTGTCTGCTTCATACACACGTCGCCATCCCAAACAGCCAAAACGGAGGAGGAGGGTAGGGGGCTCCTTAAACTCAGAGCATGGTGCAGTGGGCAGGGATGAAGAGCTTTATCAGAATAGAAATCCAGCAGGAATTTAAGGCAGTCATATCAGGAAGGTGGAAATGAGGAAAGGCCCCAAATGCAGAAAAGACCTGAAATTCATAAATAAATGTATGAAACCTTGAGGCTAACTTTGGAGAGAGAGATTTCAGAGCTGTGACGTTAGGAAGATGGATTTTTTTTTTTTTGAAATCACAGAATCTTGATTCTGCAAGGATCATTTTCCAGGAATCAGAATTATTCCCCAGGGAAGAATGAGTAGCTTTTGTGAAACCACCATTCCCAGAACTCCCTGAAGGAGCTGCTGCCTGAAGGGCCTAATGTGAAGGGGCAAGGCGCTAGGTTCAGCAAAGAATTTATTATCCACACGGAGTTACTTTCTGAGAAAGCGTTTATTCCTTAGGTCTCTGGTACAAGAGGCATGAGCCTAGACCATGCTAGGTGGCTAGACTTCTGTGGCTGTAAGTTTCCCTTAAGACATTTGTTCCCTATGTGAAATTTTGAGCCCTACCCAACATTGCTTCTTTAAAAAAAAAAAAAAAAAATTTACATACAATATATTATTTGCCCCAGGGGTACAGGTCTGTGAATCATCAGGCTTACACGCTTCACAGCACTCACCATAGCACATACCCTCCCCAGTGTCCATCACCCAGCCAGCCCCTCTCTACCGCCCTCCCCCCAGCAACCCTCAATTTGTTTTGTGAGATTGAGAGTCTCTTAAGTTTTGTCTTCCTCTCAATCCCATCTTGTTTCATTTTTTCCTTCCCTACCCTCCACAGTCCCCCAGCCTGCCTCTCAGATTCCTCACATCAGAGAGATCTTTTGGTCCATAGTCAGACATTGCTTCTCTAGGTCTAGGGTAGGTCCCAGGAATCTGCCTGTTAATGCAAGTGGTTCTGACCATATTGGGGAGCGTACTGCCTTAGACCAGTGCTTCCACACAGTGTTCCCGGGACACACAAGATGCAAATAGGTAATATAAGAGGGAAGGAATTCTATGGTCTCTTACATGGGGCAAGTTCCAGGTTAAGTCAGGTTATACAGGTTTTTTTGTTTGTAAGGGCAAGACTTCTCAAGCTTTGACTCTGCTACTCCCTAAGAGGGAGACACAATAGGTGAGAATCTTGCAAATTACTCTTGAAAATTGGGAGTCTTAAAAAAAAAAAAAAAAGAATTAACATTTTGAGAGATGTGGCATTCCAAGAGAAATGCTGCCCTAGATGCATGCAGGAGTCAGTTCTTTCCCGTCAGGAGAGCTGAGACCAAGATCCCGCAGGAATGGTACTCAGGATGGGCACTAGTTATATGACAGAAGAAAGGGGGACCGGTGGGGCGAGGAGGGAGGCCAGAGAGAAACCCGGTGCTCTACTTTTGTGCTGCCCCCGTAAGCGCAGATGCCCACGTGTGAAACGGCTCCCTCTCTTCTCTGCCCCACAGCAGGACAGGCCCAGGACTGACAGAGTCACGGAGTTCACTGCTTAACCCTTTGTGTTCACAGGTACGACCTCATGCGACAGTGCTGGCGGGAGAAGCCCTACGAGAGGCCCTCCTTTGCCCAGATCCTGGTGTCCTTGAACAGGATGTTAGAAGAACGCAAGGTGAGCGCGGACTTCTGGGCAGACGCTGGAGTCACACTTCATCACGCGTCCCCTGTGGTTAAAAAGAAATAGCTGATACAGTTCAGCAAGGCGGTCTGGGCGTAGCCTGAGGCAACAGAGGGACATAAAGGATGTGGCCCCCAGCTCTGAGGATGTTACAGTGTCCGAGTTAATCAGATTTCCATAAAAGAGAGAGTCACTCGGTAGGACAGATAGAATTACCTCTGAGTTAGAAGGAACCTCATCAGTAATGGAGCCTGACTCTTGAATTTTGCAGAAGAAATCTATACAAAGAGGAGAGATGGAGGTGTCCAAGGGCACACAGCCGGGAACCGGTACAGCCTGGTCTGCAGGGTTCTAGGGCGCAGGGGCAGGAATTCTATAAAAAGGTCTAGCCGGTGGTTGGCTGTACAAATCTGAGGTTGAAAAGACAAATTTAGGTTATAGAACTGGACGGGAAGTTACCACCACCCGAGGGGTAATTAAACCAGAGATGTGGGTGAGGTCAGAGAGAAATGAGGACTGAGAACGATCCTGAGAGACTGGGACATTTCCGGGGGGACCACACCAGGACAAGAAAGAATGGCCTAGAGACTGAGGAGAGTACAAGGGTGAAGTCTTGGGTGCAGAAGGCCAGGGATGCATTTCAGGAAGAAAGCCAGCAAATACAACATGGGGACTGAGGACAGAAAAACATCCCCCAGGTACCTAGTATTTGAATCAAAACAAGTTAAGAAAACTAGCGTCTGATGATTCCTGCCCCTGGCAGTGGCAGAACACTGTTAGACCACTGTTCTAGACGCTGCTGTTCTAAACCACTCTTGCTCTCGTAGACCTACGTGAATACCACGCTTTATGAGAAGTTCGCCTACGCCGGGATCGACTGCTCTGCTGAGGAAGCTGCCTAGAACAAATCACACCCATCTGTACGTAACGTTGCCCCTTCCCCGGCCCGTCAGACCCTTGATGCCAAGAAAGCCAGCAAGACTCTGCCAAGAGAGGGGACACAGAATATACAAATGTATATATATATTGCTGTATGTCTGGGACGAGACCACAAAAACCCGTGCGTGTGAATCTGTAGGACCCTTTGCCTCTACTAGGACTGTATATACCGTTTTGAGTAAGAATGTGCTGAACTCAGAATGCCTGTTGGTGGTTTCATATGCAATAATATATTTTTCTAAAAATATGGACTTTACAGGAAGATGTGTGAGTACAATTACTATGATGCCTAACTCATTATCATTCTGGATTTTTTTTTTTTGATATTTACCTTCATAGTGAATGCTGTAAAATGTTTTGCTGTATAGAAGAAAGATGTTAATAAATGTCACACCAACCCTGGTGGCACCGGTGAGGAACGTGGGGGAAATAGGTTAGTTCTATCAGGACATAGTTGAACATTTAAAAGGGGTTCTTTGATTCCTCAACTGTAGAAGCCATTTCAATGTCATTTGCTCATTGGACCCCATTGTCATGTGTGTCCAGAGCCTAGTCCAGAGTGCTACCATCTAAAGGGGACTCAACTCTCCTTCAGTGTACATCTAAGGAACTTTAAAGAAGTACAAGTTTGGTAAATCAACGGGATTTAGTTTTAGTTTCTCTGGTGACACTGCTTTGTGTATTTTAAGAAATCGAGTAGGACGCCTAGGGCTCTATTTGGAAGACATGTGACATGCGTACCAACAGAACACCATGTATTGCACATCGTAAAGTTCCCTGTTGATCAGCTGTGAGTCTGCAGTTTCTATGGTAGGCACACATCGCCGTGAGATCTCATAGTAAGTGAATAAATGTCTTGCGTACCTGTTTTTTGTCTGGGAGTGTTTCTCCTAGGTCATGCCTGATGTCAAGTTCCTGTCCTCCAACTGTGTTGGTGAGATGCCCATAGTGCGGTGGGTGGGGACTCCAGCTGGAAGGACTGGAAACATCGAGAAGTGTTCGGGTGAGCCCCTTTTCTTGTAGCAGTGCCCTGTGCCCCCAGTAGTGTGCCAGTGTCCACTGAGGGCTTAGAACAGCAGTCTTTTTTTTTTTTTTTAAGATTTTGACAGAGATCACAAGTAGGCAGAGAGGCAGGCAGAGAGAGAGGAGGAAGCAGCCTCCCTGCTGAGCAGAGAGCCCGATGTGGGCTGGATCCCAGGACCCTGGGATCATGACCTGAGCCAAAGGCAGAGGCTTTAACCCACTGAGCCACCCAGGTGCTCCAGAACGGCAGTCTCTTAACTGGGATAGTGTGAAATCGGTTGACATAGAGCATAAAGTTCCCTGTTCCTTCCACTTGATCCACCTCGTGTGTTCAGAGACAATAGCAGGGCCCTTTGTTCCCAACGGCATTCTCCAGGGGAGAGCGCACATGCAAGGCTGGCAGCAGACAGAGTCAGCAGCCGGAAACGCGCGAAGAGCCCTTGACGGGTCCAGGTATCTGTACTAGCTCCTTGGGCTTTTTACCACATGTTGTGGAGATACTCCTGACAGCCCCTGGTTTGAAAGTACGTGGAACTGAGCAAGGAGGACCTGAAAACGCAGATAATCCCTTCATTGCATGTGGCATTGCAACACACCTTCCCCCCCCAATAGTCTTTCTTAATTCACATTACTTAAATTCATAATGATTAAAATTTGTATTGTTTTACTTTACATCAAGTACATGACAAGAGAGATGGCTGAGAAGTACCTGGGGCAGCAAGAAAAACATGTTCAGGCATCACTGAGTTACTTGTAAGTCACAACATGGAGGCAGCCAAACCGACGTACGCTTGAGGGCATCTCACAAGCAACCGTCAGAAGGTAGCAGGTGTACTTCCCGCCAGAGGCCCTCCTATCAATTACTCTGACTCTCCTGTACTATTGGCAGTGAAACCTTTGTAATTTTGTAGCATGTTAGCAACATTAATACTGAAGATTCGTACTCAAGGGTAATCAAACTGAATCAGGTCAGGTACTTCCCCATGATGAGAAAGCAAGAAAGATGGAGTTAACCCCTCAAAGGAATGAGACAGGTCCGGCACTGAACACAGGTTAGTGTGTTCAGAAGATCCCTAGGACTCTGCCTGAAAAAAATAAGTTATGAATTAAAATCCAGTCACAGTACACCAGTTAGAATACAAACATTACCCAACAGCCAAATGACCCAAGCTTTATGTTAACAGAGTACACTGAAAAGTTTACATTTACTTTGTGAGGAAAATCTATTTATATTTTGAGACCTAAAAAAAAATGTGTTAGGTAATGATAGTTTTCGGTATTTGGAGAGAAAGAAATGTACGTAACCAGATACGTGACCTTTGAGGAGGTCACTGATCAACTGTAAAGCATACTCCTTGGTAAACCTGTCACCCTAGATCCATCAAGAGGAGTCGAAAATTCAAAGCAACTTAATCCTCCCCATTAACTGCCCCCCACCGCACTCACAACTTTTGTTGGAAATTGAAGAAAAAGGTCAAGAAAGTTCCTACCATCATAGACCCAACTCTACCGCCAGCCGCAGAGGCGTCCCTGAAACCCCACTACAGGGATTTAAGATGTGCTCGGGCAGAGCGATCACTCCTTTCCTTTCAGGTCTTGTTTTACCCTCCAGAGAACCAGTTCTATGAAGGCAGTTGCATTTTCACTTGAACTATGACCTTCAAGCAGTACAGAATAGAAGACAACGTGTCAGACCTACAATGACTGCATCCATGACATTACCCACAGCGGTTCTCAAAACGAAGCCTTGAGATCGTGTTTATAAAAAATTAACACCGGGCACTTACCAACACATGATTCTGAATGCTTTGTAAAGATTATACATAAATCTAGATTTAGCAAACCTCTCCCTTTTCCTACATAGGCTGTCCCCACGTTGTCACTGCCGTGCTGTGACAAGATAGCACATTGTTACCTTCTCTGTAAACCCCATTTTCCAGAGAACAACAAAGTGGGAGAGCTTAGTAAAAGATCTGGCAAAAAGCCAAACACAGTGCTAGAAAAAGTGCATCTCTCTACACAGAGAATGACCTGAAATACAAGTGGATAAAATTTACCCCAAGTATAAAGCCTATAGTTCTGATGAGAATAATAAATGATGTAGGAGGTTAAATGAGAAAAATCATATGATCACCATGTCTAAAATGATATGGTATTTTTCACTTGTGTTATTCTGGAAAAAATGGGTAGTATATGTTTATATAAGCTGTTTTTTGTTAAATATTTTCCTGTCTAAGGTTCAAGACGGTTTTCTTTTCTTTTTTTTTTTTTTAAAGATGTTGTTTATTTGACAGAAATCAGAAGTAGGCAGAGAGGCAGGCAGAGAGAGGAAGGGAAGCAGGCTCCCCGCCAAGCAGAGAGCCCAATGCGGGGCTCAATCCCAGGACCCTGGGATCACGACCTGAGCCGAAGGCAAAGGCTTTAACCCACTGAGCCACCCAGGCGCCCTTCAAGACGGTTTTCAATAGAACACATTACATTTTGTAACAGAATATTGTGGGAATTTTTTGAGATGTATTTTTAGCAAAACAGATAAAGACCCACTGTGAGGCAGCAGTAGTGTCTAACACACGAAGAATCAAAGAATAAAGACCATAGGGTACAGCTGGTATGTTGTACAATTAATGACACAGTCAGAGGGCCTTCCCATGTCTTAGTTATCTTTAGAAACACAGCACTATAACAAATTTTAAAATAGGCAGAATTAGTTTTCTTAGAATTCTCTATTGTGCCAAAGAGAAGCCTACATGGGTATGTGTGAATGTACAGAGTAACCCCCATTCCAAGGCAGATACTGCTTGACTGTGTATATGGCAATGCCACAACAGGGTGGTTGTAGCTATACTCGATGTACTTGACTAACTTGTTTACGGTTGGGTGCACTTATCAGAAAAAAACAAGATCTTATGAGAGCAAGATATACACCAAGCCAGTACAAATCACATGCACATATGATGAAATCTATTGAATTTGAACAATAGTTTTTCCAACACAACATGCACAATTTACTCTGGGTGAGATGACCTGACCCCAGTACATTTTGGAATCTCATTTAATGAAAAGCTGGTATGAAAAGAGGTACCCAGCAAAATTTGGACTGGAATTAGACCTCCCCACCAACCAACCGAAGTTTTATTCATGAACTCCAAGACCAGGCAACTTGCTGAACAGCGACCTGGTCACCATTCTCTGTGGCCTGGCTGTTCTGACGCCTGTGGAAGAGCCAGGACGACACCAGGCAGGGGGGGCATTTGAGTGGTGTCTACGTACGCAGATGCTTTAGGGTTCTCCACCCTAGCAGGGAGTTCGTAAAAAAAAAAAAAAAAAACCTACCTTAAGCATTTCAGAAAGCAAAGCTTTTACCACGAATCCCATGGTTTGTTTACTCAAGTCAGACTTAGGATCCCGAGATTAATCATGAGTGAACAGGCTCTTACCACAGTCCTGAATGATTCTCTGCAGGTTGGTCAGCCACTAGACAAGCCTCGCCCACGAGGAAGCAGAATTGTCGTGTCCACAACCCAAGTAGGAATTAGCTGTCAGGTGAACGAGAAAATGCTATCAGAAGCTCTCCCCTCAAAATAACCACACTGATAGCAGCAACCATCATTGTAGACGAGAACTTTGCTCCGCGGGCAAGGAACGTGAGGCAGCTGTGACCTATCAGTCATTAAGCTCTCCACGTAGATTATCCAGTACAATTTGCAAACCAACCAAATGGGGTATTTTTTTTTTTTGTCCCTTTTATGATATTAGCCCTTGTTACAGACCAGGAAACTGCAGCTCTGAGAAATTAAGAACGGAGTTAGAGTCCTGGGGAATCAAACCCAAGCACTGGGACTTGTGGATCCACTTCCCTGCTGGAAGCACCACCAGGGGGCAGCATGTGCAGACAGGTTCCAACCAAGACGGGTAGATGCAGAGCCACGCTCCTCTCACCCTGGGGCGCCACTGAAGGGGACACCCCTCAACTTAGCACATGTCCCATCAGTTATTAGTGTTTACGTGTCTGCGTCTGAGGAGGCGGCACGGACAAGGACCCGATCCCATCTATGTCCAAGTTTCCTGTGCTTATACATGAAAGATGATGCATACATTTCCACTGAAGTTTCATAAGGCAGAAAATAGGATAAAAAGCAGAGCAGTCAGATAACGGAGAGTCTAGAAAGTGAGGTACCAGTTTGGATTCTTGCGGAGGGGAGCTGTATTGTGAAAGGAGCGTGGAAGATGAGCTTCAAGAGTAATTTAGAGACTCCCCGAAAAATGAGGAGTTGGAGAGTTAACAGTAAGCACCTAGTATGCCGTGTTTCAGAAGTACTGTAAAATGTCCTTTAATGAGTCAACTACCAACCAGACACCAGTTCCTGTATTGAGTAAATAAAAGAAGATGGTGGTAGAAATAGAGGAAAACGGGAAAATCCATGAGTTATCTGGGCAGAAGAAACAGACGGATTGCGGTGAAGAATCATGATAGTTTAACATTTTCTGATCCAGGAGACAGGTGGAGTAGAATGGTTCCTGAAAAAGGAGAGACAGAGTCACAGTGAGAATTTCAGTTTGAGAGGTGAGGTCTCTGGGCCACAGGACATCCCTGGAATAACTTTCTCAAAGACAACTTAGGTCTGTTCTCACCTCTCTCTCTCTCTCTCTCTCTCTTTTTTTTTTTTAAAGATTTTATTTATTTCTTTGACAGAGACAGATCAGAAGTAGGCAGAGAGGAAGGCAGAGAGAGGAGGAAGCAGGCTCCCTGCTGAGCAGAGAGCCCGATGCGGGACTCGATCCCAGGACCCTGAGATCATGACCTGAGCTGAAGGCAGAGGCTTTAACCCACTAAGCCACCCAGGCGCCCCCGTTCCCACCTCTCTTTTCGCATAGTTTGGTAGGTCTGGGAGGAGGCACATCCCAGTCTTACCTGGCACGTGCAAAGACAACACTGCTATGGGAAACAGATCTATACTTTGAATGCCAGGTGCTTTACAGAGAACGAGGTTGACATTCACCTATGAAATTTAAATAGCTATATTTGTATTCTTGCACTAAAGAAGAACTAGCCCTTCTCAGCATGAAGGTAAGTCCTGGGGGTGGCTAAAACAAATAATCAGCAAATGTCTCCAAAGTTCAAGAGCTGTGCTGTGCAAGTGGTAGGCCACCAGTCGCATGTGGCTGTTTAAATTTAATAAAAATGAAAAAATCATCTTCTCAGTCACATTAGACATACTATAAATGTTCCATAACCAAGTGTGGTTAGTGTCTACCATAGTAGGTAGTGGAAAATCTAGAAAGTTCTATTGGATACCAGTGTTCTGGAACAGAGATAGCCACCAACCTCTTCACAGTGTCAAGCTATAAATATTTTGGGCTTGCAGACCACATAGTCTCTGTCAAAACTCTTTAACAATGCTGCTATAGCATGAAAGAAGCCACAGGAAATACAGAGGTGAATGGGGGCAGTGGGTCTAACAAAAATATTTGAAAAACTAGGTGGCCAGCACCAGCTGCAGTGTTTGGACTCTTGTTCTAGAGCAAAGAACAGATCATTTTAACCTGAAGTATATTAAGGGGTAGATTTTTCAAGTCTATCATGCCAAGAAAAGTGAACATGACATCTGATTTTGAGCCTACCTATAAGACCTACTTGGACTTAACACAAAAAAGTATCTCCAAGTAGGTGAATAAAAAAACCTTAGTCTCACCCATTTGAATATTAAAAGATAATATCAAACAATGATTTTGGTTTAATTCTAACTAATGGATTTTCTTTTTGATCTGGATGAGCCAAATGACTTTAGCTCTCTTACACTGCTTCTAGTTTGTGATGGTTGGACTGTGTTATCAACATGGACAGCAATTCTTTCCTTCTTAGTTAACAGGGCAAATCAACCATCAGTGATAACGCAATAGTAAGGACTACCACCTTCACTCATACCGCTCTGTAAAAGTACAAGGCTGTACTTCTTTACCTTAAGAGCATACAGACTCCGTTCAAAGCTATGTCCAATTAGTACAGTGTCAGCACTGCACAGGTTCAACAGGGTGGCTTGGACGTCCGGATCGATATTCTTGTGTTCCTCAGGTCATCTTCGACACCTGAAAACCTGCCCCAGTAAGACACACAATGCAAGAAGGTATCTTGCTGGATTTCATCCGTTAGAGTTAGAACACATCACTGACCCAACGTGACAAATATTCACTGAACACAACAATGATCTTACTTATGATCACCAGCTATCCTTTACCAGCTTATATTTGTAAAATGTAATGTGGACTAATTGTTGTAAAGCTGGGAGAGGGAAGACATTAGGAGTTCACAGAGTTCCTTTGAACTCTCTTCGTATAATCTGCGTTTTAGTCCCCCATTTCAAGTAAGCCTCAAAGAGCCACCATGGAAAACAATATGGAAGTTCCTGAAAAAATTAAAAATAGCATTACCATATGATCCAGTAATTCCACTACTGGGTATTTATCCAAAGAACATAGAACCACAATTCAAAAAAGATACATGCAACCCTATGTTTACTGCAGCTTTACTTGTAATAGCCAAGATATGGAAGCAACTTCGGTGTCCATTGATGGATAAAGGTGTGGTACACACACACACACACACACACACGTTATGCAGCATTAAAAAAGAATGAGATCTTACCATTTATGACAACATAGATGGACCTAAAGGGTATTGTGCTAAGTGAAGTAAGTCAGACTGAGTTTTCACTCACATGTGGGATAGAACTATAAAAATAGAGACCTAATGGTTGCCGGAAGGAAGGGGGATGGGAGGGTGGCCAAAATGGGCAGATAGGAGTAGGAGATACATGCTTTTAGTTACGAAGTAAATTAAGTTCTGGAAATAAAGGTATAGCATGGAGAGTATAGTGTTGTGTGGTAATATTTGTGAGCATAGAATAATGGAGATATGTTCAATCACCGTTTTTTATACCTGAGACTAATGTGTGTTGACTATACTCAAATAATAAAAAATAATAAAGTCTAACTATGAAATATGGGTAGCATGGAAAGGTCCTAGGGAGAGGTCAGATAACCTAAGTTTGAATATGCTATGACTCTACTACTTACTTACATTTTTTTTTTACTGTTTTATTTATTTTTTAAATTTTAACCTCAGGGTAGTTAACATACAGTGTTATATTAGTTTCGGGTAGATGATATAATGATTCAACAATTCTATACATTACTCGTGCTCATCATGGTAAGTGTACTCCTACTCCCCTTCACCTCTCCCCCATTCCTCCCTCCTCCCTCTGGTAACCATCAGTTTGTTTTCTATAGTTAAGAGTCTGTTTATTGGTTTCTCTCTCTCTCCCTCTTTTCCCCCATGATCACTAGTTTGGTTTCTTAAATTCCACATATGATTGAAACCATATGGTATTTGTCTTCCTCTGACTGACTTATTTCCCTTGGCATTATACTCTCTTGTTCCATCCATGTTGTTGCAAATGGCAAGATTTCATTCTTTTTTTATGGCTGAATTATACAGACACACACACACACACACCATCTTCTTTACAGTTACTATATTTGATTTTCAGAAAGTTATTTAACCTTCTGGTCTAGTCTTATCTGTAGAGTTAATTACCAATCTAGAAAACACTCTAGTGGCTTCCATGAAGCCCATTCTAAATAACTGTCCAGAAGCATGGCTACTTCTATGCTTTACTGTGATTTAGGAGAAAACCAAGAGATAAAAGTGCTGGGAAGGTATTTTTTTAAGATCTTATTTATATGACAGAGAGACAGCAAGAGAGGGAATACCAGCCAAGGGAGAGGGAAAAGAAGATCCCCTGCTGAGCAGAGAGCCCGATGCGGGACTCGATTTCAGGACCCTGGGATCATGACCTGAGCCAAAGGCAGATGCTTAACAACTGAGGGACCCAGGAACCCCTGGGAAGGTATTTTTTGTTTAAAGTGTATACTGATATTATTGTCCCCTGTGAACAAAATATACATGGCTCAACTTTTATTTAATATAGTATAGGAAGTATTAGCTAGAGCAACAAGAACATGATTTTATATATAGACAATCCAAAGACTCCACCAAAAAACTGTTAGAATAAATGAGGTCAGTAAATTTGCAGGGTCCAAAAATCCATATAAAAAAGTCTATTGCATGTTTATACATTAATAATGAAATTTCATTGAAAGATTAAGAAAATCCCATTTACAAGCATCAAAAAGAATAAAATACCTAGGAATAAATTGAATCGAGGAGGTAGAAGACCTGTACACTGAAAACGAAGACACTGATGAAAGAAATTGAAGGGGATACCAGTAAATGCAAAGATATTCCATGCTCATGGATTGGAAGAACACTGTAAATATTGCCATACCACTCAAGCAGTCTACACATCCAATGCAATCTGTATCAAAATTCTAATGGCATTTTCCATAGAAATAGAACAAACGATTGTAAAAATTTCTATGGAACTACAGAAGATCCAGAATAGCTAAAGCAATCTTGAAAAAGAACAACAAAGTTGGAGGCATCACACTTCCTGATTTCAAGCAATATTACAAAGCTATAGTAATCAAAACAGTATGGGGTATTGGCATAAAAACAAATGCAGAGATCAATGAAACAGAATAGATAGCCCAGAAATAAACCCAAGCGCTTATGATCAATTAATCTAGTACGAAGAAAGAATGACTACACAGTGGAGAAAGGATAGTCTCTTCAATAAGTGGTGTTGAGAAAACTGGACAGCCACATGCAAAAGAATGAAAGTGGACTACCATCCTATACCACACTCAAAAATTAACTAAAAAAAAAAGACTTGACTGTAAGATCAGAAACCACAAAACTCCTAGAACAGGCAAAAAAAGCTCCTTGACATTGATTATAGACTTTTTTTTTTTTAATCTGACTCCATAAGCGATGGCAACAAAAGCAAAAATAAACAAATGGGGCCACCTTAAACTAAAAAGCTTTTGCACAGTTAAAGATACCATCAACAAAATAACCCATGGAATGGACGAAGGTAATTGCAAATCATTTATCCAATGAGTGGTTAATACCCAAAGTATATAAAGAACTCCTACAACTCAATAACAGCAACAAAAAATCCCAAACAATCTGATTAAAAAATGGGCAGAGGATCTGAATAAACATATTTGCAAAGATACACAGACAGCCAACAGACTCATGAAAAGATGCTCGATATCACTCATCAGGGAAATGCAAATCAAAACCACCATAAGATACCACCTCACACCTGTTAGAATGGCTACTGTCAAAAAGATAAAAAATAACAAGTGTTGGTGAGGATGTGGGGCAAAGGGAAGCTTTGTGCACTGTTGGTGGTAATATAAATTGGTGCAACCAATATACCACCAGTATACAGTATATATGGTGCATAGCCATATACTATGAAAAAAATGGAGTTTCCTCAAAAAATTAAAAACATAATTACCATATGATCCACTAACTATACTTCTGGGTATTTATTTGAAGAATATGAAAAGCACAAACTTGAAAAGATGTATGTACTCTAGTGTTTATTGTTAGCATTATTTTCAACAGCCAAGATATGGAAACAACCCAAGTAATCACTGATGGATGAATGGATGAAAAAGAAATCTACAAAGAAATCTACAAAGAAATACCACTTAGCTCTATAAAAGAATGAAATCTTGCTATTTGTGACAACATGGATGAAACTTGAGGGTATTAGACTAAGTGAAATAAATCAGAGCAAGATAAACACTGTATGATTTCACTTATATGTAGAATGTAAAAAAGAAAGAAAGAAAGAAAGAAAGAAAGAAAGAAAGAAAGAAAGAAAGAAAGAAAGAAAATAAATCAACGAACAAAACAAAACTCGGATACAGAGATCCAAATGGTGGTTTCCAGAGGGGAGGACTGTTGGGGGTAGAAAAAAATGGGTTCATGAGACCAAGAGGTACAAATTTCCACTTTTAAGTCAAGAGGTTGTAATGTACACCATGGGGACTATAATCATTAAGACTGTACTGTTACTGTGAAAGTTGTTTAAAAAGTAAAGTAAATCTTAAAAGTTCTCACAAGGAAAAGTTTTTAAACTGTATGGTGACAGATGGTAACCAGTCTTATTTTGATCATTTCACATGTGAATGACAAATCATTATATTGTATGTACACCTGAAACTGATAATGTATGCCAATTATACTTGAATAGTTAAAAAAAAAAAGATACCTAGCTCTATCATCAAGCTTAGGGAATTTGATAAATAATCAAATATTTGGATTAAGAGGAAATTATCATGGGGTACTTGGGCTTATTTTAAAACATTTTTTAAAAATTCAATGTATTGAATGTATTTCACATTTTTTTGAGACTCAAAAATTATTTATAATGCAAGCCCCTCAGTTATCATTTTGTCACTATGAGTATCAATAATTACCAAATATTTCCAAAATTCAGTTAGGAAAGATCCCATTAAAACCATTAAAGAGTAAGTACCATTGGAAGGATAGTAACGTTAAGTATATTACAATTTTGGGGCACCTGGGTGGCTCAGTGGTTAAGCCGCTGCCTTCGGCTCAGGTCATGATCCCAGGGTCCTGGGATCGAGCCCCGCATTGGGCTCTCTGCTCAGCAGGGAGCCTGCTTCCTCCTCTCTCTCTCTGCCTGCCTCTCTGCCTACTTACGATCTCTGTCAAATAAATAAGTATATTACAATTTTGTTTGTCAATATACCCCAATAAAGCTGAAAAAAAAGAAAACAGTTAAATCGATAGGACTATTTAAATGTGGCAAAAATGAGTAGGAAAAAAAAATCCAAAGAGGTCAGGAGAAAGATTAGTATACAAATATTAGTGTTTTCTGATCATAGCAATTTTTACTGTTTTTATGCATATAATCATTTTTATGAACTGTGAGGGAATTTAGGTTTAAAAATGTTTATTAGAATTCTCTATACATATTCTCAATATTTATCTTCAAAATAACTTTTAATTTACATGACCACTTTGCTTTGTTGTGTTCCAAAATTATGGACATATATACATTATATATTATATGATATATACTTTATATACAATATTATGTAAGATAGTATATATACTATACTATATTAATGTATACTATATACATTATATATACTATATATGTGTACATGTATATACAAGTCATATTTGTTTATATATGTAAACAAATCATATATATATATACACACACATAACTGAGTAATTTTGGTACTTTCGGAGAATGTGTTAAATTGAATAAGTACAGTAACATCAATAATAAACACTTCTTATTCTAAAGTGAAAATTTAGATCCTTGCCATTTTATATTTGAGGAAATATATAAATAGGTCATGTTATAAACCTTTAGGAAACCCAAATTCAATTGATCAGTGTTATCACTGGTGTTTCATATGAGGTTTTAAAAAATTAAAGGCACATCTATATTCTACCACTTCAAGTTAGCACTGAGTTTGGGTCAGAAATACATCTTATTTTAATAATAATGATTCACAGAATAGAATCTGCACTGAACCATTACTCTGCTTGCCATATCAAAGCCATTATACTCAGGGACATGTCTACAAGATTGCAGAAATTTTTATCCAATGGGAATTTTTACTGAATGGAAATGGCAAATAGGGAATTTTCAAAAGGAACTGATTAATGATGGAACAATGAAGAGAATAATTTATTCAATGTTTTTACCTCTCTAGCTTCTACCTACCACTTCCACATGTCAACACCATGAGGGCCGAAAACCTGTTATTTAGGGTTGTAACATGGGGTCTAACACAGTGTCTGTCTGCATAATTTTAGCAAGGTATTCCATAAAATATGAATGTTGTTGAACAAATGAATGAACTAAAGGAAAATAGTGTAACTCCTGCTGTAACATTTACTCAATAAAAGTATTAAGCTAAAACTCACCTAAACTACATGTTGAATATTCTACATTATCAAAGTCAACTCTTTTATATACCTGGTGTTATAGTCAATGACTTCTTCATCTGGTTTCACAAATGTGTCATAGACCACCTGGAGGCTGGGATCAACCACGGTCACTTGAGTAAGTTCCAAACCTTTGGCTGCACAGCACTATAAAGGGGGACATATTAAACTTACATAGCATATTGAGTAAACATTTTAACATCTGAGATATCCCAAAGGAGTATTTCTGACTAGAATATACAGTTTAGTATTATTTGGATTTCTAACAAAAACCAGTCTGACAGTCTTACAAAAGATGTTCCAAACTTTTATTTTTTCTTTAATGTTAGTAGTATTTTCTGCTAATAAAATAATTCCATTTTCTTGGCTTAGTCTTTATGATTATTTTTATTAGAATCAGTGCTATCCAGTAGAACATTCCATGATGACCAAATGTTTTATTTCTATGCTGTTTAATATGGCAGCTAGTAGCCACAGGTCTGAGGGGTGCTCGGGTGGCTCAGTCAGTTAAACATATGACTCTTGATTTCAGCCCAAGTCATGATCTCAGGATCTTGAGACTGAGCTCTGCACTGGACCTATACCGGGCATGGAGCCTGCTTGGGATTCTCTGTCCCAGGGCACCTGGGTGGCTCACTTGGTTAAGGGTTTGCGTTCAGCTCAGATTATGATCCCTGGGTCCTGGGATCCAACCTCGCATTAGGCTCCCTGTTCAGTGGGAAGTCTGCTTCTCTCCCTCCCCCTCCCCCTGCTCATGATCTCTTTCAAATAAATAAATAAAATCTTAAAAAAAATTCTCCGTCCCCCATTTGCCCCTCCCCCACTTGCATGTGTGCTCCCCCCCACCTCTCTCAAACAAAATGAAATATGGCTAGTGTGACTGAGGAACTGAGTGTTACCATATTGGATAATGCAGTTAAAGATCTTACTCAATGAAAAAAAGAAAATCTTTACCATAAATGTATAAACATGGCATTGTAGAGGACAGCATAGTAAGGATACTGGAGTTCAAAGCCTGAAGCAGCCTTAATTGTTTCTAGTTAAAGACCCAAGCTTCAAACTGAACAATGCCTTACATAGTTATCATAATTAAACTCTACAAATCTGCTCTCCAAATACACTAGAGGGAATAAAAATTTGGGGTTTTGGGAGAGACAACTCTTCACATGATGTTTGACACATCCAATGTACTTTCCCCTATTTTAGTATATCTGATTCTCACAGTAACCATGGAGTGATGATTAACCCCATACTTCACAGATTAGAGCATCTGGGACTCTTGCTCGGGGGTGAGTGTGGGGGAAGGGTAGAGGTTCCGAGGTCACAGGATTCCAAGTTCTGTTTGTTCCCTACTTTTTTGTATTGATTCTCATATGAATAAAAGTCCCTACAAATATTTTACTGTCTCTATAAACAATAGTTTCTGAAAAATTTATTCAAGTTTTTATGTTGATTCTGGGGATAACAGCACTATTTATACTATTTATATTCTCCACCCATATAATTTCAGCAATTTGAGGAGTAGAAACACCATTGGTAATATATAAAGAAAAATTAATAACCCAAAGGAGCACCAAGGGTCAATTCCTGGCTCTATCTCTAAGTATAGGAAAGTAGCCAAGTGGCCTAACTCTCTTCAGCTTCAGTTGTTTCTGAAAATATATGAACTACACTGCAGAGCTATGTGGGATGGGGATAAAGCCCAGTGAAGTACTCTCATACGACAAAGGGTGCGACACCATAATTTCCTTATAATTACCCCAAGAAGGATAAGAGAGAAAACACTGACATACTACCTCACAACTCACAGCAAATACACCAGGATTACTGTTGGCAGGTGGGCACTTGATGGAAGTCTTCATGAAGCTCTCTAGGTTTTCTTTCCAATCATGAACATGAAGCTGAAATAAACAGGGCCAAATAAATTACTGTATATTCCTGCAGGGGCGATTATGCTCATTGAAATTTCATCAATTAAAAATTAGTTAATGAATTCTTTCAAATTCTTTCAAAGGTTTCTTGATCTCTGGAGACAAACCTCTGATCCTGACCCGGACAGCAGTCTTGGTGACAAGCCCTACCTTGGCGACCGGACACGTAGCAGGTCCAAGGACAGGTTCCAAACAGCTGTACTGTGTCTCTAAGCCACCAAGGACTACAAACCAGAAACAAATAAAAATCAAAACAGCCCAACTCTATAAAGCAGAAGCAGACCTCACTCCCAGGTCTTACCTTCAAAGACCTTTAAGGACACTGCTGTACATGTGATCTGATGTTACCACTCCATATAGTCTTAGTTCTAGATATTCCATAATGAGCAGAAAAATCAACTCCTGGAAGCAGAGTTCTTATGGGTTCCACTTTGATGAAGTACAATTACCAATATCCTGAACACTTTCTATTCCCTTCCTTCCTCTTTCCCTCATTCTTGTTCTGGTCCCTCAGCAATCCTCTGGCATCATTTTTTTAAGATTTTAATGTGTTTATTTATTGAGAGAGAGAGTGCAGGCACATGAGAGTGGTGCTGGGGCAAAGGGAGAGGGAGAAAGAATCTCAAGCAGACTCCATGCTGAGTGGGGAGGCCCACAAGGGGCTTGAACCCAGGACCCTGAGATCATGACCAGAGTCAAAATCGAGAGTCAGACACTTCACCAGCTGAGCCACCCAGGCGCCCCTAGTGTGGCTTCTTTATTCTGCTTTGACTTTACCTCAACTATCTTTTTGATCTTCTCTGCTCCTTGATGTTTCCTCTCCACTGGAGCCCTCTGGTTGGGGCTACCAACTACCAGCTTCTCCCTTCCCATGTCTGAACTGTTGATCTGACCCAGGAAACCTCACCCAGTTATACAGACTGAGACCACAACACAGATGTCCCCTCCAGCCTTGGCTAGACCTACGAAACCCTGACGCCCTCTTCTTCTGGATCTTTGTTCAGGCATATTACACATTTTCACAGCCATAATCCCAAGCCTTCATAACTCTTTTCTTACCCCACTCCCATACGCCATCCCATCTGTTTCCTTATCCACCTCAGCCCATTTCCCTCTGGCCAAGACAACGTTCTCTCAACTGCTGCCTATTAAATCCTTCTGCCTCCAGTGATTTCTGCACCAGTTTTCCTATAAAATGTGGTTAAGACTGACTTTCCTAAAACACATACTCATGATATCACTTTCCTCAAGTGGTTCCCTTGCACATGACTGATCAAATGCGAATTTCTCAGGCTGGCCCCGAAGGCTCTTACCGACCCAGCCTTACCTCACTCGCCCAGTCTTGACACCCCACAGCCCCATCTTACTTCCTCCCGGGATGAGGAAGGGAGGCGGGGGTCCAGTTTTAACGCAGCATTCATTATAAGCCAGGACTTGCACACGTCAGCTCACCAAATTGCCACACAAAGCTCATTCTGTGAAGGTGGAACCAAAAGCTCAGAAAGCTTAAGTAACTTGCCCAATGTCTTAGAGGAAGTCGGTGGCAAAAAAATCCCCAAATCTCAGGTCTGCGGACTCCAGAGTCCTCGTTCTACTTCTTAGGCTGCGTTGCCTGATTAGCCCAACTGGTCTCCCTGCTACACTGACTCTTCCTGGGGCGTCTTCACTCTTCGCTCTCCTCCCTTGGGAATTCACAATCCCTCCACCCTGTGAAACTAAGCCCTCCATGCTCTAAACACTAGGGCCAAACCTGCCTGATTTACTTTATTCTTTATCCACATATTTTTTTCTGTTATTCAATCAAGCCCACTGTTCTGTTATCTTCCTCATAGTATTTCATACACTCACTTACATTCATGCCCATCTCTACATAGTACGTAAATAATTCTGCATAAATTCTACATAAATAATTCATGTGTCCATGCACCCACCCAAAGATTTACTGACAGTCCCTATGCATTAGTCCCGTGCTAAGTGCTGGGGAGACACTGGGGAGAGAAATCAGGAAGGGATGGGCATCCCTCCCAGAGCTTACAGTCTTTCAGAGAGGGCAGATAAACGGCCAGATTGTTATTAAATATGGTTACATGCTCGGAAAGCAAGAGGCCTGGAGCTGGGATGGGGCTGGGAAAAAATGGAGGAGTTAAGCAGAGACACAGAGGGTAAGAAGGACCGAGCCACAGCACAAGCACAGGGAACAACAGGGAAGGAGGCCCTGGGCAGGGGGCTGGGGGCCTGGGAAGGGAACTTTGGGACAGGGCAGAAGATGGGGGCGGAGGCTGAATTAGGCAGGGGCAGCCAAGAAACCAAAGTGTTTTCATCAAAGCAGGGCAGAGTGATGTCAAAAGCAGATGTGATGTCAAAAGTTATTCTGGGGGCTTGGGGGTGAAAAGTAGATGGGGAATGGGGGGTTGGGAGGAGCCGTGAGACTGAGCAGGAGGACGGTGCAGCAACTGGGGACAGGGATGGATGGGCTGGCCGGGACCTGGGCAGGGGCAGGAGAGGTGGAGCTGTTCGGGCTCAAGCTAGATTCCTGAGGGAGAGCAGAGGAGACGCGCGCTGCTGGGACAAAAATGTGTGCGACAGGGAGGCTCCTGAGAGCGCCCAGGTTTCCAGTTTGCATAGGCAGACCACCCAGCTGAGGGGACTGGAGCAGATCTACCATGTTGCAGGGAAGATGGGGGCTGGCGGGGGAAAAGATCAAGAGTTGATGTTCATCAGCGCTGCCGGGCAGAGCGGCAAAGACCATTCTAAGCCCAGCAGGTGCAAAGCAGGTGAAGTCCGGGGGGAGGTGACCGCCTGCAGGTCTGTCCACCCAACTGTCCCAGCCTGGATTTCCTGAGCCCACGGGCCACAAGGGGAGGAAGTGGTGGTCAGAAGTGCAGACTTCAGTGGGTGCGGTCTCTCTCTACGGGACGTGTTTATACATACAGCCAACGGAATACTTTATTCCACTTTTCTCTCAACAGCTTGAGCACTGGCTGGTCAAAGAAGTGCAACAGAGCTACCCAGTATTTGCCTTTATGACTCAGCACCGGGCCAGAGTGGTAGTGACACTTCCACCCTGCTGTGTTTGCCTGTGGGCGACACGCTACGTTATTTCTCTACAACGACAAAGTATCTTCCTGGAAGCTCAACCCAAGCAGGAAGTGAGATTATTTGTGACTCTATGGAGAGAAAAGAAAAACGGATGGAAGTGCAGGGAATGAACCGCCCGCGTGTTCTTGGTCATGCATGGACAGCACATGCAGCGCTGACCATGAAGTCACAGGAGAAGTCACAGGGTGACTCCAAGGAATTCTTGCCGGTGACCTGCTCATGGCAGCCCGGGCCCCTCCTCAAACAGACATCCCTGGTCTGCCTCCAGAGTCAGCCCAGCACCAGAGAATTGTGGATTTAGCCCCACAGTCAGTCTGTAGCCAACTTGATTAGCCATGCATGCTAGCCCATCGTGGCTCCTGAAATGAGATGCAAGTCTTCCATAGTATTTTATCCCTTCCAGACACACGGTGACCTGTATGTACGTGTTAAGTCGCTGAGTGTTTATCTGAGCTATTCACTAGACCCATTTCTGAAAAATATTCCTCAAACTGGCCATGATGATGAAAGCAGCTTTTGTCTGAAGGCCTACGATGTGTTTCTGAGGCCCACGCTGTGCCAAGGGCTTCACATGCGTTCCTGGAACAGATGCTCAAAACAACCCGATGGGGGTAGTAGCTCCATGACCCGGAACTGGGAAGACGAAGGCTGGGAGAGGCTAAGTGACTTCTCCACCTCCACCTGGCATCCAGACCTGGATTTGCCTTCCTCCTTCAGAGCCCGTGTTCTTAACTGGGTGAGGGGGTCTAGAAAAAAAAAAAAAAAAAGGGTATCACAAATGGTGGAGGTAATCGTGAGAAATATTCTAAAGATACAAAAGGTATTTTATAGTCACTGAAAAATATTCCTATAACTGCATTTCAAACTCCAGTGGACCTAAGATTTGACAGTTGTGGTATCAAGTATCCTATATTTTCTTGTTTTGGGTGGTGGTGGGGGAAAGGAATGGGTTTTAAGTAACCATGCCTAGCATTTAGAGAAAATGTAGAATAATAATACCAGTTGCAAATCTTTTGGTAAGAATTCCTAACCAAAGATGTAAAGTATTCAGAGATGACACTGCATATGTCTATGAAGAGTAGTTAGGAGGAAGGACTCCAGAGTCAGACTCCTTGGGTTCAAATCCTGGCTCTACCACTTATTTTCAGAGGGAACTCTGACAAGTCATTTGACCTGTGAATGGAGATAATGCTAGTACTTACCAGAAATGATTATATTCAATACAATAAATTATGAAAATAAAATAAACTACATAGGTAATGGAAATGAAGTGGGAAGGGAAATAGTCCTTTCAGTGTTCCAACCTTAGCAAGTAACGAGGATCATTTTTGGTCCCCACAGACTTACTGTCATTCACAAGAGCTTTTGTGATGCCTGGGGTTAAAAGAACACTTCCTGGTTTGTCAGGGTTGGGGTGTTGATAGTTATTTTCCTGTAACTGTTCTTTGGGTTAGAAGACAGTCTTTCAGAGGTCTGTAGAGACTAATTCCTGTGAGTGCTAAGAAAAAAAAAGGAACGGGCGCTGTTCAATAAAACTTAAATAAATACTTTTAAAGGAGTGCTAAGGTTAGAGTCTATTAATCCTTCCAGACATGAAAAGCTAGGATGCTAATTAATATTAAGTAAAGGAGTAGCCTAAAAGAATCCAAGTCTCCATATCCTCTGACAAAAAGATATATATATATATATATATATATATATATATATATATATATACACACACATACACACACACATATACACATGCATGTGATTATACAGACATATATACATATACATGCATACATATATATTGTTCCCTGTATCATATGATGTCCTATACTTTGGGTAAGAGAGGGGGAAGTAAGAATCAGGTCAGTAACAGCCAGTGCATAGTAAGCATGCCAAAAACTATCCTAATGACTTCGATTTAAACTTTATATTAACCCAGAAGGGCACACATATTGACCTCGTCTTTATAGACGAGGGAGATGAAGCTCAGGGAAATGAAGACACATGACCACGGTTACATAGCACAGTTGATATACAAACTCTGGTTCCATATCATGCTTATTGATTCTTAATAGTCACAGAGATAAGGGTGCAAAAGCTTACAAGCAGGAAACATGGTGACTTTCACACGGGCCAAATGCAAAAGTTCAAGGATCTCTTCCCAGCATCACTAACTCTTAAAATGCCTCACACTGATGGATTCTTAAAACTTCCAATACATTATTTAAAACGGACAGAATTCACTAGACCACCTTTGGCAAACCTTTTTTATAAAAGGAAAAATTCTTCTGTGTGAGAAGTATTAAGAGATTCTAGAAGCATCTACTTTGTTTCAGACAAGTACTTGGAGGACAAGTACTACCATCTGGTTTTATTCAAAATACAACCAAATTCAAGTAACACCTTTTCTCTAGTTTCTTGCTCCTGGAAGTTTGTTATAAATGCAGACTTTGAGGCTGTTCCCAGACCCGCTGAAGCAGAATCTGCATTTAACAATTCCCAGGCCATTATGTGCATGTTGAGTTTGAGAAGCAGGACTCTTTCTGACTGGATGTATGTTAGCTCTCGCCCTCTCAAAAAAGAGAGGTTGAGAATTCAAATGCTGCCTAAGTATAGCCCATTTCTTCATCTATTTATACTAACTTTTAAAAAGGATATCAAGTATGCATAGTGTGCAGATGATCCTTCACAAACAACAGCAATTTAGTAATTGCATTATGCTACGTTTAGTTCTTTAAGGTTACACGGTCAAGAGTCTGTCATCATTACACCAAGCTTACCTCTTCTCTTTTTCTTCTTTTTTGATCCAGTTGTTTTGCTGTTGTTACTGCTTCCAGAAGTAGAACACATCTAGAACATAAAAACACATCTAGAACATAAAAGAACTTTTCTCCTAAGACATGAATTATTTTTTTTAATTTTTAATTTTTAAATTTCTTTTCAGTGTACCAGAATTCATTGTTTATGCACCACATCCAGGGCTCCATGCAATCCGTGCCCTCCATAATACTCACCACCAGGCTCACCCAACCTCCCACCCCCTGTCCCTTCAAAACCCTCAGATTGTTTTTCAGAGTCCATAGTCTTTCATGGTTCATCTCCCCTTCCAATTTCCCTCAACTCCCTTCAACTCTCCATCTCTCCTTGTCCTCCATGTTATTTCTTATGCTCCACAAATAAGTGAAACCATATGATAATTGACTCTCTCTGCTTGACTTATTTCACTCAGCATAATCTCTTTCCAGTCCTGTCCATGTTGATACAAAGGTTGGGTATTCATCCTTTCTGATGGAGGCATAATACTCCATAGTGTATATGGACCACATCTTCCTTATCCCTTTGTCCGTTGAAGGGCATCTCGGTTCTTTCCACAGTTTGGTGACTGTGGTCATTGCTGCTATGAACATTGGGGTACAGATGGCCCTTCTTTTCACTACATCTGTATCTTTGGGGTAAATACCCAGTAGTGCAATTGCAGAGTCATAGGGAAGCTCTATTTTTAATTTCTTAAGGAATCTCAACCCTGTTTTCCAAAGTGGTTGCACCAACTTGCATTCTCACCAACAGTGTAAGAGGGTTCCCCTTTCTCCACATCCCCCCCCAACACACGTTGCTTACTGTCTTATTAATTTTGGCCATTCTAACTGGTATATCTCAATGTGGTTTTGATTTGAATCTCCCTGATGGCTAGTGATAATGAACATTTTTTCATGTGTCTGATAGCCATTTGTATGTCTTCATTGGAGAAGTGTCTGTTCATGTCTTCTGCCCATTTTTTGACATGATTATCTGTTTTGTATGTGTTGAGTTTGAGAAGTTCTTTATAGATCCTGGGTATCAGTCTTTTGTCTGTACTGTCATTTGCAAATATCTTCTCCCATTCGGTGAGTTGTCTCTTTGTTTTGTTGACTGTTTCCTTTGTTGTGAAGAAGCTTTTGATCTTGATGAAGTCCCAAAAATTCATTTTTGCTTTTGTTTCCTTTGCCTTTAGAGACATATCTTGAAAGAAGTTGCTGTGGCTGATGTTGAAGAGGTTACTGCCTATGTTCTCCTCTATGATTCTGATGGATTCCTGCCTCACGTTGAGGCCTTTTATCCGAGTTTATCTTTGTGTATGGTGTAAGAGAATGGTCAAGTTTCATTCTTCTATACATAGCTGTCCAATTTTTCCAGTACCATTTATTAAAGAGACTGTCTTTTTTCCACTGTATATTTTTTCCTGCTTTGTTGAAGATTATTTGACCGTAGAGTTGAGGATCCACATCTGGGCTCTCTACTCTGTTCTACTGTCGATGTTTCTGTTTTTATGCCAGGACCATGCTGTCTTGGTGATCACAGCTTTGTAGTAAAGCTTGAAATCAGGCAATGTGATGCCACCAGTTTTGTTTTTCTTTTTTAACATTTCCTTAGCAGTTCGGTGTCTCTTCTGATTCCATACAAATTTTAGGATTGTTTGCTCCAGCTCTTTGAAAAATACCAGTGGAGTTTTGATAGGAATGGCATTGAAAATCTAGACCATGAATTTTTGTCTGCTTTATACAAAATAAGAGAACACAAGAAAGGTATATAGCATAGTCAAGACTTTATCTTTCCCTTAAAACAAGCACCGAGCAAGTGAGACTAAACATCTTCATAATCAATTCCAACTTGGGAAAAAGGTTAAATTTACTGAACTACTAAAGAGATCAAGATTTCACAGTTTCCAAAGCTGATGTATTTTGTATTCTGTCTAGAGTATGCCTAAATGTGAGTCAATTAGTTTTCACCATCATTGACTGCAACCCTAATGATGTGCAAATCCTTTCTATTTCCATTGTAAATATCCAAAATATGTACTTAGACCTCTATGTTCAATTTCTGTATGCTATATTTAATTTGAAAAGGGGGGAATTTAGAATACCATAAAAATACTAACCTATATGACCTTGTAGATTTTGTTTTTTTAAATTTTTATCTTATTAAGTTTTTAATTCCAGTATAGTTAGCATACAGTACTGTATCAGTTTCAGGTGTGCAATGCAGTGATTCAACACTTGCATACATCACCTGATGTTCCTCACAAGTGACCTCCTTAGTCCCCATCATCTATTACCCCCACCCCGCACCCACCTTCCATTTGGTAACCATCAGATTGTTCTCCAGAGTTAAGAGTCTGTTCTTTGGCTAGTCTCTTTTTTTCCTTTGTTCATTTGTTTCTTAAATTCCACATACAAGTGAAATATGGTATGTGTCTTTTCCTGACTCACTTTGCTTAGCATAATACACTCTAGATCAATGTCTATTGTTGCAAACAGCCAAGATTTCATGCTTTTATATGGTCAAGTAATATTTCATTGTGTATATATGTATGTGTACATGTATGTAGGTATATATAATATAATGTATGTACATATCTTCTTTATCCATTCATCTACTGATGGACATTTGGATTGCTTCTATAATTTGGCTATTGTAAATAATGCTACATAAACAAAGGTATGCTTAGATTCTTATGAATTAGTGTTTTCTTCTTTGGGTAAATACCCAGTAGTACATACTAGATCATAGGGCAGTTCTATTTTTATTCTTTTGAGGAACCTACATACCATTTTCCACAGTGGCTGCACCAGTTGCATTCCCACCAACACTGCATGAGGATTCCTTTTTCTCCACATCCTCACCAATACTTGTTGTTTCTTATGGTTTTTTTTTTTTTTTTAATTTTAGCCCTTCTGACAGGTGTGAGGAGGTATCTCATTGTACTTTTGTTTTTTATTTCCCTGATGAGTGATGTTGAGCATCTTTTCATGTGTCTGTTGGCCATCTGTAGGTCTTCAAGAAATGTCTGTTCATGTGACTTTGTATATCCTAATGCATGTTTAAGTCTACTTGTAGTGCTGTATATTTTTAAAACATTATAAACAAATTATAAACAGTTTTTATATTCTTGAAATTAGAATAGCCTCTCTAAGCATAACACAAAACCCAGAAACCATAAAAGAAAATACCTTCTATATTATTAAAAACTTCGTAAATAAGGCTGAAGTATAAGTGACAAACTGAGGAAAACATCTGCAACGCATTAAAAAGAGAGACGCAAAAAGTTGTTGCAGATGAATGGGCCAACAAGAGGGAGGAGAAGGATGCAGAAAGGGAAATTAAAAAGTGAGAGGAAAAGGAAGGTCTTCATAGTAATAACTTAAAAAAGACTAAAATAACTTCATTTGTGGCCTATACTTTCACAGTCTGAATAGGATAAATGATTAACTTTTGCAAGGTGTAAGGACAAACACATATACTCCTATCTTTTTAGTTGAGGATATAAGGGACAAACATTTTCTGGAGGCATTTGCAGTATTTACCAATTTTAAACATGCAGACCCTTTCTGCTAGCTACTCTGTGCACAAGCATTTATGCTAAGGATGTACCTGCATTAGTATGAGGAACTGTTAGATTTCACATTCCATTAATCACAGAATTTATGGCAGGAAAAGACATCTAATCAACCTAAATACTCAGATGTGTCTATTTCATTTGTATTAAACATTCCACACAATGGAATATCAATATTATAGGTTCTATACAATTGACTACCCATAGTCATTAAAAAGTAGGATAACAGATGTAGATATTAACACAGACTGTAGATTAACTGACTAGAGACTTCTGTGATACCTTACTCAGTGAAAAAAGTTAGACCATACGTAAAATTATTGTATTCATTTAAGTCATTAAAATATATTTCTGCATTCATTATAGAGGGTCTATGTAGAAGATTTCGAAGAAGGTTGTCTGGCTTTATTTATTTATTTTTTCAAGAGAGAGAATGCATGCATTGGACTAGGGAAGGGGCAGAGAGAGAAGGAGAGAGAGAATCTTAAGCAAGCTCTACCCCAGCCTGGAGCACAAAGGGGGCTCAATCTTGTGACCCTGAGATCATGAACTGAGCCAAAATCAAGAGTTGGATGCTTAACCAACTGGCCACACAGTTGCTCCTGTTTTGTTGTTTTTTTTTTTTTTAATGCTTTTCTGTATTATTTGAATTCATGCTATGTATTCTCAATGGGGGTGGTACTGCCTCTGAGCAAACAAAACTGACTCTTGTGGAATTAAAAAAAAAAAAATCACATCTGTTACAATGGTATGTGGCTCTCCAAAACTCAACTTTATCCAACAAAATATTATCCCTTGATACTTAATATTATTGGAGACTGGGAGTGGGGGAGGGTAGAAAAAAAAGATGTCTAAAAAGATACCTGAAGGGGAACAGTAATGGAAAAACAACACAAAACAAAAACTAAGCAATACTATTCCACATGGAATGAGTTACTTTTATAACCAAAAACCAAGTTTAACTATCTCTGTGATAACCGCTCTTGAAGAGGTTATAGTCCTTTGTCTAATTTCATAACTAATTTGTTATTTTCAACCCAAAATCCCACTTGCACATCCTTATTTTAATAGAATGCAGAACGTTTTAGAAGGACACTGCACTGAGTATCTAAAACAACCCTGCTAATGAAAACACACATTCAGCATCAGGTGTTCACCACAAGGTTTTAATCTCACCACTTGATTAATTAAAAAGAAATTACCTTGATGTCCAGCTTCTTAAAGGTATTTGTTGCTATGTTCACATACATATTTCTACTGCTGCAGCATTCATCAATGGTCTTTTCTTCTGTTTTAGCCTAGAGCATGAAGGGAATTTAAAAATATCAAAATTTCAAGTCTATGGATAATATATGTCATTTATGATATGATGAAATAAATATGGTAAAATATTTAACTCAAGGGATGGGGGAAATAGCACAAATTTAAAAAAAAACATTTTGGGCACCTGGGTGGCTCAGTGGGTTAGGCCACTGCCTTCGGCTCAGGTCGTGATCTCAGGGTCCTGGGATCGAGTCCCGCATCGGGCTCTCTGCTCAACAGGGAGCCTGCTTCCTCCTCTCTCTCTCTCTCTGCCTGCCTCTATGCCTACTTGTGATCTCTCTCTGTCAAATAAATAAATAAAATCTTTAAAAAAAACCAAAAACCATTTTACCTAAAAAACCATCTATTTATGGTTTTTGAGGGAAAAAATAAACTTATCCTATATATCAAATCCAAGAACTAGATACTTATCATAAACTAAAACTGCAGTATAGAGTGCACACTGCAAAAATCCTAGAGTGTATATAAATAGTGTATCAAGGGCATATATTATTATTCTCATCTAAAAGGTGAGGAAGCTAGGCTCAAGTTGCCAAATACTTTGCTTAGCATCATACAGCAAAGGGAAGACAGGATCTTCCTTTTATTATCTTTTTGTTACTTTTCTAAAACTATAAAGTAATTATTATTTTTATACCAGGACACATTAACATAGGTCAGTAAAAGAGAAATAAATGGATGTTTTGTGACAAACAAGTAAAGGGAACAAAAGAATAATACATAGTATATTAATACTTTACTGAGCACTGAGTATGTGCAGGTTTAGTATCAGCTCATTAAATATCTCCTCAATCTTCATTGTGATTCTGTGGGCGTGGGTGTCCTCATCACTAACATATATGAGGCTCAAGAGAAAGTAAGTATCTTACTGTTGTAGAGCTAGTAACTAAGTCCAGGTTGGCCCAAATGCCAAAGCCAAGACTCTTCTCACTACACTAAACCTCACAGAGAGAAAAAGCCATGGGAAGTCGGGGCGGGGGGTGGGGGGGACAGTGTTGGGGAGAATAGAAAAGTAAACTGAAACAAAAAAGGGTAACACCTCTCTCTGTAAGAGACTCCTTTTTTGTCTTTGCCATTATTCTTTAGCCAATATAGAATTCTGGAGGAGACAGACTTCCGGAACGGCAGAACAAGAATCTTCGTGAAGTTCTTGTCCCACTAAAATAATAATAATACTGGGAAAACAACCAAAAGTAACCATTTCACAACTCTGAAAATTAACCAAAGCTACAGAACAAACTGAAAATTATCTAAGAGAACTACTGAACCTCGGTAAGACAGTGGGGTCTGTACCATTTTAGTTTGACTTTTCCCACCCATCACTTCCCACCTCCCAGCTTAGTGGCAGAGCAGTAAAAAGCTGGCAGCCTGGTTACCAGCCAACAGAGAGGACAGACTTCTCTTATAGGTACACAATAAGCATCACCCCCAGAGCATAGTCAATAGTTTGTCTGAACAAGCAGTTCCCTGGAAAGTCTCTATTCCCAAGGTCTTGTGGGTATTTGATTTAAACTCAGCTCATGGTGGGGGAGAAACCCTATTCCCAGGGTGCTATTAAAACAGTAGCAATGGGGTGGCAATATGGCAGTTACCTAATGTTATGATTTCCCATTGGATAACAGGAATCTGTCAGGATTTTTTTTTTTTTTTTTTTTTTTTTAATCTTGGTGACCTAGATGACCATAAAGAACTTTGAAGAGCTCTGACACATTCCTGGGACTTAAAAGGTGTCTCAGGAAAGACCTGAAAAAAGAGAAGTCTTTACAAGGCTCTTCTCTGAGGACCAGGCCCAAGCAGGAAGTAAAAGCTAAAGCTATCTACAAACTGCTAAGTTTTAGGGCATGTCTTCTCACATAGGGCCCCTTCGCAAAGGGAGGAAGACATAGAGACAGGGCACTGAAGAAAATTTTCTAACCAGTCGCTGATTAACCAGTAAGTTACGCTGGCAGAGGGTGACCCCACTGAAGCCAGCCTTAAAATAAAAAATAAAAGAACTTAAAACACAATGCTACCAGAGAACTTGGTGGCCATATACAGAAGGTAATACAAAATCTACAGAATTAGTCCAGTAAAGTCGCTAAGTAAGTAGGTAGCAACAAGCAAAACAACAAAAACCTAGCAACAACAAAAAAAGGTATCTGATACCAGAGTTATTACAATATACTGTTTAACCATACAGTTTTCAACAAAAGAAATTATGAGTCATGTAAAGAAACAAAAAAGTATACCCCATACAGGAAAAAAAACAAACATACAAACAAAACATGAGAGAAAATGTCACTGAGGAAGTCCAGATTTTGGACTTAGTAGGTATAGGCAGACTTTATAAAGATTTTTTAAAAATTAAGGAAACCACATTTAAATAATACAAGAAAATGATACATAGAGAACATGAATAAAGAGAAATTTATAAAATAAAAAAAATTTAGAATTTCTAGGGTTAAAAAGTATAAAAATTGATACCAACAATTCCCTGTCCGGGCTCAACAACAGGTACCCGAGATGGTTATTTGAATCCACATGAGAAGTAAATAATATTGGCAAATATAACTTCATAGGAAAATATAAAAGAGAATAAATCTCTTTTCTCAGGTCTTTCCTGAGAAATGTAATCCTTTTAACAACAGTATAAAGCAATAATCATAAAACATAAAACAATAGTATAAAGCAATAATCATAAAACTGTTGATAGGCTTATAATCTATGTCACGAACTGCATGGTAATAATGGTATAAAGGAGGGGTTAGGAAACACTGGAAATTTCTGTGTATGAAGGTAGTTTTAATATGAAGTAGATTATTATAAATTAAGATGGTAACTGTAACCCTCAGGGCAAAAACTAAAACAATAACTAAAAAAACTAGCCCAAGAAATGACATGGACATTTTGTTTTTTTCTTAAGATTTTTATTTATTTATTTGACAGAGACACAGTGAGAGAGGAGATACAAGCTGGGGGAGGGGGAGAGGGAGAAGCAGGCTTCCCTTGAAGCAAGGAGCCTAGTGCAGGGCTTGATCCCAGGACCCTGGGATCCTGAGCTGAAGCCAGATGCTTAATGACTGAGTCACCCAAGCACCCCTGGCATGGACATTTAAATGGTACATTAGAAAATATCTGCTTAACAGAGAAGTGATATAAATCCTCTTGCTGGTCATTACCTATTAAATATAAATTGATTAAATAATCAAAAGAGAGAATGGAAAAACTGGGGAAAATACACTTTACTGAATGCTGTCTATAAAATAGACACTTTAGTTTTTGATTTTTTTTTTTTTTTAAGTAATCACTACACCCAACATGGGGTTTGAACTCATGACCCTGGGATCAAGTGTTGCATGCTTTACCAACTGAGCCATCCAGGCACCCCAAGATAGGCTCTTTAGATTCACAGAACTGGTTGAAAATAAAAGAAAAAATAAGTACTTTATAAATAGTAAAAGATATTTAGAATGGCTATATTAATGCCAAAGTAGATTAAAAATTTATTTTAAATTCTAGTTAGTGAACACACAGTGCAATATTGGTTTCGGTAGAATTCAGTGATTCATTATTTACATACAACACCCCGTGCTCATCACTAGAAATGTCCTCTCTAATATGCATCCCCCACCTCCCACCCTCCATCAACCCTCAGTTTGTTCTCCATCATTAAGTGTCTCTTATGGTTTCCCTCTTTTTCTTTTCCCCTTCCCATGTATTCATTCTGTTTTTGTTCTTAAACTCCACATGAGTGAGAGCATATGGTATTTGTCTTTCTCTGACGGACTTATTTCACTCAGCATAAGACACTCTAGCTCTAGGTATATCAGGCCTATCCCACAACGTGGTTTCGAAAAAGAAGTGAAGAGAAAATTAAATTGTTTGCTAATTGTGCCCCATGAGTTTTTTATCCAATGTAATAGTCACAAAGTATGTGTGTATCTTCAGATAGACTTTGTTATTCAGTACTGACCTTGTTCAGGGCCTCATCCTCTGTTTTACAAGCCCGCCAGTACTTCTCAACAAAGAGGCTGACAGCGTTGTCTCACTTCCTCAGGGACTTTGGAAGAAGACTCTGGTGTTACAAAGCCCACTTCTGCTGGGCCACCTTGTATGTCGGCATTTTGTTCAATACAGAATTGTTGATTACAGAAATGTAAAACATTTGTTTCTTTTTAACGTTCCTACTATGTGTATGAAAGAAGTAAAACTCTTAGGTAACTGCTATAGCCATTAAATTCAAAAATAATTTCAAGTTTTAAATTCATTAAAAAATAGAACGATCAGGATGCCTGGGTGGCTCAGTTGGTTAAGCAGCTGTGTTCGGTTCAGGTCATGATCCAGGGGTCCTGGGATCGAGTCCCGCATTGGGCTGCTTGCTCAGCAGGGAGCCTGCTTCTCCCTCTGCCTCTGCCTGCCTCTCTGCCTGCTTGTGTTCACGCTCTCTGACAAACACATAAACAAAATCTTTTTAAAAAATATGATACAATCCATAAGTGACTCTTAATCTCACAAAACAAACTGAGGGTTGCTGGGGGGAGGACGGTGGGGAGAGGGTGCTGGGTTATGGACATTGGGGAGGGTATGTGCTTTGGTGAGTGCTGTGAAGTGTGTAAACCTGGCGATTCACAGACCTGTATCCCTGGGGATAAAAATATATGTTTATAAAAAATAAAAAAAATTTTTTTAAAAACCCCAAAAAACAAACAAACAAAAAAATATGATACAAGGCCTAAAATGGCCTGCACTCATCAAAGTCTGCCATCAGACTGTGAAGTCAGAGCTGTGCCCCGTGTGTGCCCCACTGTAGCTGACCTGGGCACCCAACTCCCCCTTTTCACACTGGAATCTTCGAGCTCCAGTGTGGTCCTCTGCTCAGCAAACAGGAAAGTTTGTCACTTACCCATTCTTAAAACAAATATATGTCCGCATGTCAGTTACCATGACACAAAGAAAAATGCTCGGACTTAAATAAGATTTATGAAGGATTTGTGCCTACTCAGTATTAAAATGATCCCAGCTGTAAACAATGAGACAATGAAAACTCTAAAATCAGGTAATCTGCCTCACTTTGGAGGGCAGGAGAGCCAATGTTACACTTGAGGAAAATGTTACAACCAGGAAAAGCTGAAACTTTGTAGTTGTTTCCTTAGGGCACACAGATGTTTTAGAGAGGGAGGAAGCCTCAAAATTGACGTTTAGTTTTCTGCTGAAAAATATTTAGTATACAGAAAAAAAAAAGTCACTGCCACAAATAGGAGAAAAATAACTAAAGAAGGAAGGTTATGTCACCGCATCACTGATCGCATTATTTCCTGAATGTCTGCCTTCTGCCCCTTCTCGCACACACATACACATGGACGTCCTGCACTGGATGCTTCTTGAAAGGTATACTTCAGTGTGAAACTTTCCTCTGAAAAAAATTTAGGAGTCTTAAATGAATCATAGCCACAGAGGTTTTAGGTCTAAAAATATGCCAAATATTTCCAAGAACAGGATAAACAAAATAACTGAATGTGACATGCAGACACGAATCCTATCATAAAATGAAAATAGCCGCATCAAATAGTAACCAGGAAAAGCTGAAACTTCTTTCTGGGGTCTGGCATTTCTCTGAAGGAGGGATCTCCAGAAAAAAAAAAATAATAATAATAACAGAAGCACTCTCCTAGGGGCTCTATATGTGGACAGGAAAGCTGGTTGTTGGAAAGAGACTTCAGGTCTTCAGACTTATTTATAATACCTTTCTGGGAAAAGAAGCAAGACTTTTCACAGGAATGTGTGATCTGTTTGGCTTTGCGTTGGCTTTTCCCTTGACAGAACCACATCCAGATGGAGGCTGTTTGACGTAAGCAAATTTTCTAAGAAGTTTTTATGAATAAGAAAAAAAAAAAGGTAAGTTTTAATCACCTTAGCCTCAGATGATTAGAGTTTATTTTAATGATCAATCCAAGATTTCATAATACTTCCTTTACAGACTATTCTTTTCTTAAAACAAAATGTAAACACAAAAAATCCCAATAACTAATCCCAACATAAGCTAAAGAACAAATTTAGACAATTGGTAAAGCTATTCACTCCCCATAGATGTGCTTGCAAAATATTACCTTTATGGCTTAGCATTTAGGGATCAACAGTGTAATTGATTAAAGTATCATGCCAATCATATAATCTCACATAAAGCTTCATGTCAGCAACACAACTATAATTGGTAATATGTGGATTTCACAGGAAATGTTTTCTAAAATAAGGTAAAATTCCAAAACAAAAACAGAAAAAAATAATAAGGTAAAATTCCATTTCTTAACTGATTTTTCTCATACCTTCTGAGGCTTTCCTTCAGGTCTGAGGGATGGGACAGGCCAATACCATTTTCCTTTGATCAGAAAGGGCAGCGAGAGACGCCTGCCCAGTTTAGGTCAGACATTAACGGCACCACCTATTGCGGGGCCCGAAGGATTCCAGGGTGACTAATTAGTGGGGCAACAGTCTCCCTCAATGGGCTAAGGATCTCTTTACTGGTTGGAACCAAAATGATTTTAAAATTTGAGAAGACGCGGGGCACCTGGGTGGCTCAGTGGGTTAAGCCTCTGCCTTCGGCGCAGGTCATGATCTCAGGGTCCTGGGATTGAGCTTCGTATCGGGCTCTCTGCTCAGTGGGGAGCCTGCTTCCTCCTCTCTGCCTGCCTCTCTGCCTACTTGTGATCTCTGTCAAATAAATAAATAAAATCTTTAAAAAAAATTTTTTTTAATTTGAGAAGATGGAGCATTTCACTTTCCCTTTCTCCACAAAAGCTTTTGGAATGGACTACATGTCTAATACCCCATGTAATACAATACACATAAATGGGGGTATTCCCAGAAACTGGTTGAGAAGAAAATAGAACCTTTAAGGCAAAAAATACAAGAAAATGTTCTTGAAATAAGAGAACACATTAATTCTCCTATGAAAATGACACTTAACTTTGTATGCAGTAAAAATGTGAACAAAAAATGTGAATAAAACCTTTTATGTAGCAAAAATGTGAATTAAAAAATGTGAATAAAACTTTGTATGCAGTAAAAATGTGAATAAAAAAATAAAATAAAAGCTTTTAAAAATAAAAGCTAACAGGAAGACCTATCCTACTACCAAAGTTACTGGAATTTATTGAAGGACTTCCTTAGGTCACCACGCAAAAGTATCAGGTGATGCATGAAGGTAGAAACAGCAGACTAGCCTCAGACTTCGCTACAGCAACATTCCGTACAAGAGAATGCAACACCAAAAAAGATGTTCAGCTTGATCAGTAACAAAAGAAATGTCATACAAAACAAGGAAATAAAATTTCACCCAGACAGGTTTTTTAAAAAGAATTTAATACCCATGTTTGATGAAGATTTGTGGGGAAAAAACCTTAACATAACTGTAGAACGGTACGCTGTTACAACCCTTCTGGAAGGCAATATAGCAACATACTTGAAAAATGTTAAAACTCCATCTTCCTTTGACTTGTTATTTCCATTTCTGAGAATTTTAAGTGGAGGAAAAAAAATTTTAAGGGGGAAAAGTGGAAGGGAAATAATGTTAGCTCCCAAAATTTTTTTCCAAAGAGAAGGGGGATAAAAACTAAAGAAGGTAGCTATATATCTGACCCTTGGAGAGAGATACTCCCTATCTCCATTTCACAGATAAAGAAAATGAAGCTCAGAGATATTAAATAACTTGCCCAGGGACATCTAACTATTCTGCGAAGAACCAGAATCCAGGTTCTCATTTGGGACTTGGAAGCATAAACTCTATTTACATCATGCATAACATTCTGCCTTCAACGTGTCCCAAGCACAAGTAACACAGAAAATAGAGCGGAGAGATGGAGTTTGTTAAATGTCACTTTTTAACCCAAAAGCGGTAAAGAAATGCTACTCAGAACAGTGCCTCAACTTCTGAAAATGCCATCAAAGGACTTCAGCACATACAGTATTACAAGACGTTTAAAGGACTTTGATCATCTACCGTCCATGCCCCTTATTCACAGCACTCACGGTCCTACAGAGTCCCACAAACAGCTAACCAGTGAATCCTGAACCAGGCCTCCTAGAGCAAATAGAGGTGGGTTCAGGAGCGTCTCCGGTCACATTTCTGTCAACCAGTCAATAACTTCACCTTGTTTGATGTGTTTCTGTTTAGAGATTCTTTACTTAGCATGTATTTGCTGATTTATGAATCTCGAACTTGTGGTCGACAGCACTGGAACTCATACCTCTACAGAGCTCAGCTAACACACTGCCTTTGTGAGGCACATCACGGGCCTCTTGATCTCAGCAACATCAGACAAGCCTATACTTGGGGGCCATTTTAATCAGCAAAATCACCAACAAATACCACAAAAATGCAAAGAACGTGGCACTAAACAGATTGAGAAAAGGACATGTGTTAACGGTAGGAGAGCTGAAACAAGAAGGCAGTATTGTTCAGTATTAGCTGGGAGTGTGCATGTGAGGCAGTTTTTGGTTTGGGGTTTTTTTTGTTTGGTTGGTTTTTGTTTGTTTTTGTTTTTTGCCATTATGAAGGCAGACAAAGGACCACATAAACACAAGTCTTGATTTTAAGGTTACAAATTAACTTCAATGAGTAGGGAATTCACAAATCCAGAATCTAGAAATAACGAGATTGATCATGGCAATTTATAGTTCAAAAGCTATGCATTAACCTACCTGCTTTTAATGAAAATGTTAGATAATGGGAAGTAAATGAAGGATGGAGACAATGCTTACAAGTAGGAATCAACTGAGTGTCCACTTGTGCCCCCCAGGTGGATAACAGGACGGTAGTAATGGAACATGCTTAAAGCTCAAAATGACAAGGCTTGCACTTTGTAGGTGTCCCACAAGAGAGGAACTAAATAACTCACATCAAACTTGGCAATGTGCAGAATTTTTTTTGGGGGGGGTCCAGAAATGTTTTGGTAATATAACATCTCTAATTCCATTTGCTTTCCTGAAGCCTAGTGGGGAAAAGATAGGAATTATCCAATTTCAGCAGAGTAAAAGCAAATCTAGCATTTTTTTCCTGAAGAGCCACAGGAATCTAAGCTACAAAATATGGGGCAATTTATTAAGAAACAATTCACAAAAAAATTATCTGAACCATTTGACATGCATAGAGTACTACAGAATATTTCTCTAAGTTGGGAAATCAACTATAAGTTGCTGTATGTACTACGATGGCCTCTGCAATCTGTCATGTCTGCAAGACACTATATCTGGCTAATTATCAAGGTTTTTGCCTTGCCATTCCAATGTATTACTCATCACAAGCATTAGAATATATTTTATATACACATTATATAATACATATTTCTACAGAGTTCAGCAGAGAGTATGAATTTAAGGGAAATTCTTAAAATGTAGGAAAAGGATTTAAAAAACAAAACAAAACAAAACTGACTGACCTGTTTAGTAATCTCTCTACAAGCTTCACTTCCCATGACCTCAGTGAAAATTCAAAGACATTCCTTCATAGGGTCATCAAAATCAGAGGGGATGTCCTCTCCAGATTGCTCCTTATCAATAATCAAATTCAACTAATTTGCGGTCTTCAGAAGTAGTGCAGTCTGGACTACGGTTTTGTCTTCTCAGCCCTTCGTCTCTGGCATGCTCACCTGAGGAAGAGATTGGGGGCTGGCTTGAATACTGACACGGACTCCCCTCATTTTGAGTATCATAAGTTGTTTTTATGTATTTTTTGCTTGTGGATAACTCTCATTACAAATTCTGTTCTGCATTTCTTTGTCACTGAGAGGTGCACAATGTATGCTTTCTTCTCAAACACAGGCATAGTTTTTCTCACCACCAAAACTTCCCATCTTAGAAATGGGGTTTTTAATACCATACAAGTTACTTCTAACATCTAGTGAGCCTTGAATGAGCCGTTTTGGTAGTTCTAAATTGTTACAGTCATCCTTTGTGTGGTTAGTTGGGTTTTCTCTAGTTTTTCCACTTCTTTGTCACTAGTTTGAGGATTTCTCTCCTCTGAGGACACTATATGTAACCTTTCATCCATATTCGGATACTTGAAGCCACTCCAAGGTTTAACCTTTTTAAAAATAGGCATGACTGGAGGTACATCCATTACAAGGCTGTCTTCATCAGATTCTTGAAGATGTATTGTAATTCTTATTGGAAAGACATAAGGTCTTTGGCTCTCCTGGGACTTGTGGGCATTTTCCCCCACATATTTTTTCAAGTGGCAGAGGTGGTGTATCAGTCCTGTCCTGCCTTGCTTTCGACGTGCCAAGCAGCCCTGCAGAATAATTGAGCAAGGGGTCATATTCAAGATCTGTTGCTGGACATTTGTGGTCCGGCACATACTTTCTAGGCTGACTCTCTGTTCTTTGATAGTTCATACCACTTCTCCTTTGGAAGTAGGCTATTACATTCAAGAAAATCTTGCCTCAAATTTGTGTCACTCAAGGAGGCAATGTGGCTTTGCAGTAGTTCAAGTGTTAAAGTAAACTTGGAGAGCCTCTTCTGCTTTTCTTTAACCTCAGTCTTGACAGATTTGAGTTCTTTGTTGAGCCTTTCCAGTTCTTCCATAGTTGTGCCTAGTTTTGTCAATGGAAGAGGAGTTGTATCTTTAAAAATCACCTCAGAAGAAATGCAGACTCCAAATATCATGGACAAGTAGTTTACTATCAGAAGGACATTAATTCCTCCAAACCCAGCCATTAACATGGGGGGGTGTTTACCAATTGATGGGTTCTTAGAAGCAGAATGAGAAGTCAAGGACTAGCTCTCAAAGTCTTTCAAACATCAAGCCCATGTCTGATTAAATAACATCCATGCCTCCTTGCTAGAGTGACTATATATCAGTGGGTTAGGCCAGGTTTACACATCATTATTAAACTGTGTCAAATGTGATACAGTTTGGATATACCCCCATTCACCTCATTATTTACCAACCAGTGACAATTTGAAGAGTTCAAATAGCTGAATGTGACTTACACAGAATTGCACATAGTTTCATACACCAATACATCTTGGTTATAAGTTATTTAGAGCACCAGTCTTTCCTAAATTCAGTGGGCCTCAAAATTCTCATTGAGGTCCTTGGTGATCTAATGATTGCCACAAACACAAAATATGCTCCCCCCCCAGCATATATCATTAAAACAAAACAAAACAAAAACAAAAAAACAACTTTATTTGTCAGAGAGAGAGAGAACACAAGCAAGCAGAGTGCAGGCAGAGGCAGAGAGAGAAGCAGGCTCTCCGCCGAGCAAGAAGCCCAATGCAGGTCTCAATCCCAGAACCCCAGGATCATGACCTGAGCTGAAGGCAGCGGCCCAACGGACTGAGCCACCCAGGCATCCCTAAAAAACAACAACTTAAAAAAAAATCTTATAAAAAAAAATCAGTCAATACAACAAACCTCCAGTGCAGTTTTAGATTCACACTCCTGAGGGAAAAGCAGGACAGTTACAAGAGATCAGGCTTGCTGTAACAGCTGTTCACAACCCCGGCAGCTCCTTCCTGACTTTTAACTAAGGAAATCACAAGTTTCTTTCCTCTTTCCAAGATACATTTTCCTGTATCATTTATGAGGTAATTTACACATCTATCTCTTCTCTCAAACAAGAGATTTCAGATTTAAAATGTGGTCCCAATTTTTGAAACTCTGCATTTATTTTAGATAACCCCCATGCTTTGGTAACACACACCTGCTTCTTCTTAACACAATGAGCACTCTCTTGGCTCAGGAACCTTTGGCTTCCTATTAAAAATTAACTCTGTTGAAATCTAAAACAATGTGTTAAAGAAGTATGTGGAGGAAGGAGAAGACAAAAAAGCGAGCGCAAGAATGAAAATTATCCTAGGATCCAAACATATGCCTGGGTCAAATTTCCCTTTACATAAACTTGGACAGGGGACTAAACTCTGGATGCCCAGCCAGAACTGCATTTTAGCTTAAGCCGGGTTTTATTTATTTATTCCTTGATTCAGGAAAGGGTTTTCGGCACTGCTTTGGGGACTCTACTGGGAAAAAAAAGAAAGAAGAGGGATTATACTTTCTGTTCATGTCACCAGTTTTTAAGAAAAAAAAAAAAAAAAAACTTTTTCCTATCAGAAGCTACACTTAGGGGGCTAATTTTGAAGTTTGAAGGCAGGCGTCACAATCTTTGCTCAAGGTAGAAGTGACTGAGGAGCTCCTCTGGACCCTAAATACTTTTTGCTCCAACCAGGGTCCTACCCCACCTTCTTTCACCAGAGCAGAGCAAAACCCCTATAATAACTCCACATTGGGGATGGTATCAAGGAGGGCGGATCGGACCACACAAGTCCACGCACATCCGTCAAAGCGAGCAAACCTGGGCTCACCTTTCTAGGATCCCACGCTTGGGTATCTGCAGGTCCACAGCAGAGAGCTGGCAGGCTGGGCCATCACGGCTCCCCAGCCCTCCCCCCGACCACCTGACTTTGGCCCCGCCCCATACACCCTGCCCGTGGAGGAGCCGGATGCATAGCTCTTCTTACTGGGGTGGAGGTATTCTCTTCTCCCAGCCGGGGAAAAGAGGTTTTTTTGGTTTTTGTTTTGGTTTTAATTTATTTTTATTTATGTATTTTATTTTCAGCGTAACGGTATTCATTGTTTTTGCACCACACCCAGTGCTCTATGCAATCCGTGTCCTCTCCAATACCCATCACCTGGTTCCCACACCTCCCACCCCCGACCCCTTCAAAACCCTCAGATTTCCAGACTCTTTCTAGGAAGCCAGCATTACCTTGTTCCCCAAACCAGGCAAAGACCCTACCAAAAAGAATTTCAGACCAATATCACTGATGAATATAGATGCTAAGATTCTCAACAAGATCCTAGCAAACAGGATCCAACAGCACATTAAAAAGATTATCCACCATAACCAGGTGAGATTCATTCCTGGGCTACAAGGATGGTTCAACATTTGCAAATCAATCAATGTGATAGAACAAATTAATAAGAGAAGAGAGAAGAACCACATGGTCCTCTCAATTGATGCAGAAAAAGCATTTGACAAAATCCAGCATCCGTTCCTGATTAAAACCCTTCAAAGTATAGGGATAGAGGGAACATTCCTGAACTTCATCAAATCTGTCTATGAAAGACCCACAGCAAATATCATCCTCAATGGTTAAAAACTTGCAGCGTTCCGTTGAGATCAGGAACACAACAAGGATGCCCACTCTCACAACTCTTGTTCAACATAGTATTAGAAGTCCTAGCAACAGCAATCAGACAACAAAGAGAAATAAAAGGTATCCAAATTGGCAATGAAGAAGTCAAACTCTCTCTCTCTTCGCAAATGACATGATTCTTTAGATGGGAAAGAGGTTCTTAAGGGAGCCAGCCCACGCTATCTTCCCCCAACATCACTGCCCCACCTCCTCCAGGTTTCAGGAATCTTGCAACCACCCAAAAGGTCTGAGAAACACGTTCCTAGTTAGGACCCCCAGAGCATCCTTACTGTGCTCAGATCTCAGGACAGACTTTCCATGGGAGGGATGAAAAAAGAGGGAATAAAGGTTGGCACTTAAGGCTCCTGATCCTGGGTGTGTGATGCTGGGGAGATTTACTCTTGAGGACTCTGGGACAACTTGGTTCCTCTTCCTAACACAAGCACTGGTTTTTTCTCTGGTCTGTAATAGCCACTCTGTAGGAACTGCCCTTAAATAGCAAAGGTGGAGAAAAATAGATTAAAGTCCCTCTCTGAGGGCTGAGGAACAGGCAGAGTATCTGCACCAGAGAAAGGAAGAGGGTGTTTCAGAATGTCAGGGAGATAGGTTAGTTAAAAATCAGGTTTTGTTTGTTTTTTTTAAATGCCTTTCAGGGAAAAACACCCAGATAATCTGCTCAGGAAGTGCAGGTTGGGTCAGATAAGGGACAAATCAGAAGTATCCCCCCCCCCCCCGCGCCCCACCCCACGCCACCCCGGGTTCTGTGACCCTCTTCTCGTTTCTAGACTAGGAAGTGGGGAGAAGGTGGATACCAGTAAGGACTACCTGGTATTTTTCATGCCTCCCCCCGCCCCCCGCAACTTGACTGCAGGTTACATGGTATCTGCAAGCTAACCCCACTGATGAGAAGTCAATTTCTAAAAAATATGTTAACCTCTCTTCAGGCATTTTAGCCATAGTAATGCTATAGTGATTAACTTTCTTGCTCTATAATACTTGTTAAGCACTGGAGAGAAGTTGGGTCATTGAATCCTGACTTCACTTACTTCTGATCAAGGAAATCCTCGGCCCCTCTCAAGGGTGGGTGGAGAAAACAGGTGGGAATGGTTGATAGTCAAGCCCTCCTCAAGCCCGCCTGATGTTCGCTCCACACGCTCTTTCTCACCCGTGGATTCAACGTGGCTCCCCTGCACCTGCTTCCAGGCAGCAGCAACTCTCTGGCTCAGTTCCCACCGCATGTCCTGGCGCCCCAACTGGCAATACAAACGCTCACCCAAACCCCCGGCGCCATCAAAAGGGCATGGAAAATGGCAAAAGTAACCCACTGAGGGTAGCTTGGGCCACTGCCCAAGGTCACCCCCACTGGCTCAAGAGCTCGGCCCACCGAAACCAAGAGCTTGGGAGAGCTGCCAGGCCACCGCTTTCCCCTGGAGCGTCAGACTGATATAGTCCGTAGCGCCTCAAGGGCAGAGCTTTCCCAACCAATGGTGAGAAGGGGCTGGATTTAGGGCGGAAATGACTGAGAATGGTTGGGGCGGGGGCTGGGGGGGAGGGGCTGGCTGGTGAGTTCAGACTCTTTCCTCCTCCGCAGGGAAGGTTTGTAGGGACCTGGGCCTGAGGTAGAGAAAACAATTTCCCAAGAGCTAAAAGGACCCCTAAGGAACCTCCTGCCCTATGTGGAGCCTAGCTTGCTCCTAACAACCACCTTTGACTTCTGTTATATTTGACTAGTAACCTTCATGGATCACAGAGAGACCTCGTTTTGGAAGCACATCTTAGCTTCTCCAGCAGGTGATCTTAGGCAGCGTATCTGATTTACCTGAGTTTTCATTTCTTGATCTGTGAAATAAGCGTGCCTTTCAGTGTGACGTACCAAACCGTGGAGCATAAAGTAGGTGAGAATTTAGGAAGACCGTAAAACCTAAATTCGCACCCTCCCCCCAGCTCTACACATATCCACAAAAGATCTGACGCATGTTCCCCAAATCCTTCCAGTTGAAACTAATACCTCAAAGGGAAACGATATCCATATTCCATTGGTGGTCTTTGGAAATTGACATACTTCTGGAATGGACGGCCTGATAAGTGATTGATCACTCGACTTTTAAACAAGAATGCTGAGGCTTGTAGTGATCCAAAGGGAAACAGCACCCCAGTGTTTGTAGCAGTGAGGTCCACAATAGCTAACTGATGGAAAGAGCCCAGATGTCCATTGACAGATGATTGAATAAAGAAGATATGGTGTATATACAGTGGAATATTACTCAGCCATAAAAAAAAATCTTCCCACTTATAAGGACATGGATGGAGCTAGAGGGTATTATGCTAAGCGAGGTACATCAGAGAGAGACAATTAAATGATTTCATTCATATGTGGAATTTTTTAAAAAACACTGGATCACAGGGAAGGGAGAAAGAAAAAAGACGAAATCAGAGGGGGAGAAAAACCGTAGGTGACTCAACTATAGGAAACAAACTGAGGTTTGCTGAAGGGATGGTGGGTGGGAAGATGGGGAAGTGGCTGATGGGCACTAAGGAGGGAACGTGATGTAATGTGTCCTGGGTATCCTGGGCGACTGATGAATCACTGAACTCTACCTCTGAAACTGATACATTATATTAATAGAATTTAAATAAAAATTTTAAAGTGGCAAACTTAAAAAGAATGCTAGGAGTCTCTAGTACTAATTTAGTTTCAGTTCTTCATAGGGCACAACTGTTTCAGCAGTAAAACACAAACAAGTGTGTTCTTTTTGCTTTGGTGAGGGGGAGGGATGTAGGTAGTGGTGATTATCATGAAAGTTTCCCAAATGTCCACAGATAAGATAGATACCTAAATGTCTTCATTTTAAAGCTAATCAGCCTAGAGTAAATAAATTTCATAAGTCACTGTCCAGGATTATTTTTACTGAATGAGTTTTCCACACCTTAAATTATTTTCTTGTATTTTTTTTTCCATTGTATAGTTTTTATGGCTGAGATAATTTTATTGAATATGTCCTCCTTTTCAGACACCAGTAAATTTAAGTTTCTCAGCAGTTTCCAAATCATGACGTTAGTGAAATCACAAAGAAACTTCTTTTCTGACAAAAACTTCAAGTCTACTCATCAGTGGGTGTTTCTTCACTTGGCTCCTCACTCTGAATTAAATCTGACTCTTCATTCCCGCCTGTCTCATCTGAGGCTGTGGAAACAATGTCTGTTGTTCTAGATTTTGACACTGTGTCTGGTTTTTTCAGTTCTGAAGAAGTGGTGCCCCAAAACGTGCTGCTCTCAGCACTCTTAGAGAAAGATGTGTCTGATATGCCTTCTGATGGATGAAAATAAGACAGAGTTGCCAGCTCTGGGTTGACGGTGTATTCAGTCTGACATCTATTTTTATAACTGAAAAAGAAAACATGTATTGAGAATTATTTTTCATTACATACATTTGCAGCTCAACTCAATTTAGAAAAGCATCACAAAAATTGAAATAACACATTAATTCTGTCCAATTACTTCGTATAACATCATATAAATAAATGAAAAATGTTAGACCTTAAGCAGATGGGCTGTTTAGAACAGAGTTCATAGCTCTTTTGATCCAAGGCTGGCAAAAAAGAATGCATATCTAGATTTTCTATAGCCTTTCCAGTTGACGAATATTACTTTATCTCTAGATGACTAATACACTGGGGGAAAATTCTCCAGATAGCCCCATGCTCCTTTCTGAATAGGGGAACTGGAGTTTAACTTGAGATCTTATAGATACATTTGGGAGCCACATTTCCTGAACAATTTGCTAAAGAGAGAGGGTGACAGCTTCACATCGTGCATGTTCCAAAGACTCCAGAGGTCTGCAGACTTACTTAATTGTCTTCACTTTGTACAGCATGGCACTACAGACTGCCAAGAGGATAACAAAAAGGAAGAGGGTCATCAACGAGATGCCCAGCATTAATTTTAACTTGATTTCCTGTAGCTTGGTCAGGGTGTCTTCACTTGTGGCATTCAAATCAGACCCTGAGAGGAAAGAAAGAAAGTGCGATGGAAAAGAGTGACTGTTTCCAGCATGTCTTCCTGGACGAGTAAAGAGAGCAAAGCAACTGAAGAGAAGGCTTCACCATCCAGGGTAGCACTGTGCACCCTCACTTGCCTCATGCAACGCAAAGAAAACTGTAGGCTACTCCCTAGGGCGAAGGACTCTTCACTTGTTTGGTTGAACCGCCACAGTCATCCCGGGGGAGCTGTTCTTAGCTCCATTTCAGAGGATCAGGGAAGTTTATGAATTCACCCATCTCACATAACGAATGAAGGGCAAAATCTGGTTTCAATCCCAGGTTACCAGATGCTCAAATATATCTATAGCCATCTTCCTCCCTGACTGATAAAGACCATTTCAAGACACAAGAGATGACTATTAAAAAATGTGATGAACTTACACACCAGGGCCTTGTCCTTCAGAAGAGAAAGACACCCTTTTACTCTTGGGGCCCTCATTGACTTTGATGCTAAAAGGATGGTGTACCAGATGTTCTCTCCATGAAATTTAAGAACCTCATTTGTCATTCTGTTATTGAGACCACACCTAGTGTATTTGATGTTAAAAAAGTTAGATAATAAAACTAAAACTTAATATTAAATAAATAAATAAATAAAACTTAAATAAAGCTAAAAAAATTTTTTTAAACTTCTAAAGTAAGTTAGACAATAAAAAATCATGTCCAGATCCAAAGATGTCGAAGTTCTTTTTAGTAAATCTATTAATGAAAATACATCTTTACTGCCACACTTTGCATTTTCCTGAATTTATGTCTGACTTAATAGACATTTATTTAATGGTGACTTGAAATAACTGTGTTGATTTTTCTCTCTTGCCCCAACTTTCTCCCATCCAAAAGTTCCAAAGTTTTCATTATTTTCTAGGTTATGGTGTTTTGGTGATAAGCAGTGGCGAGTTTGCATGTGTGTATTCCCTGATTCCATAATTGTCAAAGGGTGATCTTAGACCATGAAAAGTGAAATGGATACAGCTGTCAGTGATTGTTGACTTTAAGGCAGGTTCTTTGGGGGGAATAATCACATTATGTTAGGAGGGGCTGTGTTCTTGAATTGCTCTGCTGCTCCTTAAAAGGGTTTTTGTAAAGAGGTGAGTTTATAGTACATTTTGTTTTTCAAGATCATGGTCAAAACTAGAGAAGGTTTGGAATTCCCCACCACTGGAAAAGATGAGAAAGCTAATTACAACCTTGGGCAGTTTTTCTAAGCTTCAGTTCCTTCATCTGTAAAATGGGGATAATCCCAACTTCATGGAGGACTGACATAATAATGTATATAAAGCACCTGACATGTGTAATACGTGCTCCATACGTGATAAAAAAATTAATCATGTTCAATTTAATTACTTGGAAAGACAAAATATTTCTAAGGTAACACAGTATGAGTCATTCCTACACGTAACTTTTCTAAACAAAGCCTCACATGATATTTTTAAAACCCTGCAAGGCAAATGTTTGTATTTGTCAAATAATCCAATGCAGAACAGAGAGGTCAAGCCTTAGATGTATCATCAGATGCTGGTTTTTTCCCCCCATAGTTTATTTGTAGGACAGAGTTCTGGGGGAAATTAATATATTGTCTTTTCATGAAATTTTATATTGAAATCAATTCTTTTACTCACATAAATAGAACTAATGCATGCATGAAAATTACAAACCAAACAAAACACAACACTACATTCAGCAGCAGGAATTCTCTCATTCATTGCTGGTGGTAATACAAAACGGTACCGCCACTTTAGAAGTCAGTTTGGTAATTTCTTACAAAGCTAAACATAGTTTTGCCACACAATCCACCTATCACAATTCTTGGCATTTACCCAGAAGAGTTGAAACCTTAGGTCCACCCAAAGACCTACATACGAATGTTTATAACAGCTTTATTTGTTATTGCCAAAAATTGGAAGTAATCAAGATGTCCTCCAGTAGGCGAATGGATACATTGGTATATCCACACAAGGAAATGTTATTCAGTGATAAAAAGAAATGAGCCATCAGGTCACGAAAATACTTAGAGGAATCTTAAATGCATATTACTGAGCAAAAGAAACCAGGCTGAGTCTATGTACTTTATGTTTCCAACTATATAACATTCTGGAAAAGGCGAAACTATGGTGGTGGTGGAAGGATTAGTGGTTGCCACGGATTGAAGGACAAAGGGGCGGATGGTGGAGCCGAAGAGATTTCTAGTGCAGTGAAATGATTCTATGATCGTGTTGGTGGACACAAGATTATGCAGTTGTCAAAATGTACAGACCTGTGCAACACAAGGAGTGGACCCTAATGTAAACTACGCACTTTAATACTAACATTGATGTTAGCTCATCCATTGTAAAACCCGTACCAAACTAAACTCAGGCTGAGAACGATAGGAGAAGCCGAGTTGGGGAAATGCAGGAGAGCTCTCTGTACTTTCTGCTCATTTTATTCTGTAATCCTAAAACTGCTCAGAAAACAGAGTCTATCAATTAAAAACACTGTGTTCTAGATATCTAGATATGATTCACTTGCCTACTCCTCTGATTGGTTTCTCTGTTTCAGGAATAGAAGTCACAAAACCGGAAAATGAAAACATCCCTCTGCATATATGGCAACTGGAGAATAATGCTTAGGGACCTCTTTAAAACAGCACATGTCCTCACTGAGATAATGTTAGCTACCACGCTACCCTTTTATATACATTTCACGTTACTAGGGAAAACAGTATCTCCACGCAGTGAAGTCACACCCTGAAACGTGTGCCGGCACTTATGCCATTTAACTGAAGTATTTTGTTCTTACTTGGAATTGGGCGAAATAATTCATCTCTTTCTTCAATCTCCTCAGCTGTTGGTGTTGCATTTAAAGCTGTTAAGACAATAAAGTGGTGTTATGGTAAACAAAATTCACTTATGAAAATTACTGTGTGTGTGTGTGTGTATGTTTAATATAGAGAGTGTATTCTCATTATTTATGACAGTTATGCTCCACAAAGTCATGGGAACACTGACTTGGTGAAGTCTGAATTGTTGGTCCTGGAGGAAATGCAAGCTTAGATCCCTGAGAACCTCTGGCCACAACGTCTTCATCAACCAATCAATACATGACTTTTTAATGTGTGTTTCTGTTTAAAGATACTTTATTTAATATATATTGCTGATTTATTAACACTGAATTCATGATTAACTGCATGATCACTCAAGCCTAAACAAAATTTATCTGACACATATTTTCTCCGTAAGTTGTATCACCGCCTTCTTGCGCTCAAGAACACTGCCCAGCATCTTAATACTACACTCAGGGGCCACGTTCATTAGCAACATCACCGACCAAAAGCGTACAAATGCAAAACACGTAGCACTAAACAGACAACAAAAAGGACACTTAATTACAGTCTAAGAGCTGCAAAAGGAAAACAGGGTGTTCCTTGTTCTGCCTCCGTTAAGCACATGAGGGTCAGGCAATTAAAATTTTTTGCTGCTCTGTGCATGTCTGCAAATGACCATGAAAGTGATGGGAGGGGTGGTTTACACATATATTTTAGACATAGGTAAATTCACAAACACAAAATCTGCAAATAATGAGACTTAACTGAATTCAGTATCTATTTCGTGTTTACAGTGTGTGCATCTATGTGTGTGTGCTACATGAATCACATTATACATGTGTGCATCTACATAAACATGCATTTGTAAGACAAGCACACTACATTTACACACATATGCTTATATGTTTATAATACATGCATTACTTTCTACATGCGTATGTTTTGCTATATACTTTGCATTTATTCACAGATCTCCATGTGCTTACATGCATACTGCTCTAAACACAAAGATGGACTACATTGAGGGAGAGCCTTATTTAAAATTTTTAATCATAAATAAACTGAATGACAAAATTGCAACATTTATAGGAGAGTAAGCTTTGGGGAGAGAATCAGAAAGTGTGCGGCACAATCAATTTTGTGGGTTTATTTTGCATTTGCTGTTACACGTGATAATGGCAGCAAAATGTTGACTTATTAATTCTCAATTTTAGAACTATTACACTGGCCTTGGCTTTCTTATGTAAGACTTTAGAAAACCAAAACATTTCCCCAGCTACCTAACCACTATGAGTTTACCTTTAGCTAACATTGTCCAAAATGCAGGTTCATTTGGACCCTTGGTTAGTCCTGTTTAAAAAACAAAATAGAACAAGATAACTAAGTAAGGTAAGTTCAGTTTAGTAAATTTGCGATAGAGCATTTATTCACTTGTTTAGTCAGGTAACAGTTATACCTTGAGCTCCTACCGTGTGCCAGATGCTGTGGCTGGCATTAAAGTTCAGAAATGAAGAGGACACAGGCCTTATGCTGACGGAACACACTCTTAGTTTGGGAGGCAGACAAGAATCACTGTTAATTAGGATGTAGGATAGTGGGGGTTCAATAGAAACGCACAAGTGGGATGCACAGAGAGCCCTAGCTCCAGTTGCAAAGGCCAGAAGCCCTTTGAAATGGAGATGGTGCTCAGGATAGGCTTAGAGGACTAGAAATAGTTTGCCAGGCAAACAAGGCAAGAGTGAGATCATTCCACTGAGTCATGAGATTTGGTGAGTTCTAAGAGCCTCAGACAGACTGGAGTGAAGAATATGGATGGGGAATGTGACTGGAAATGAAACCTGAACGTTTCTCAATAGATTATTTTCAGATTTAAATGCCTGGTTAAGAAAATGGAACATAAAAAAAATAACAAATTAAGAAAAAAGAAATTAGAACATGACCCAAGCTAAGTAGTAAATTACTAAAGGTATTTTAGAAAGGAACACCACTAGGATGATGAGATTTCTATTCTTATATATATCAAAAAAAAAGTGACTAAGATTTTTATTTGTTTTAGAAGTGTTAAAGATGCAAACTACTTCACAGTAACCATATGAGAAACATACTTGGATGCTTCTTGTAATGACAGGTCCATTATCTTCAATTAGACCACTCATCCAAGACTTTAGAGGAGAGCCATCCTGGATTGATATGGTTCTATAATTATTTTATAAGGAACAATATTCTATAAAATAATATTTTATAAGGAACAATATTCTTATTGAACGTAAAATAATGATTTTGATTTTGAAACTTGTCACTACCAACCCCTCCCCCAAAATTTCAGGAAATACTAAAAATTGATTCTAATTACAGATAAATTTATTCCTCAAGCAGATAGAAAATTTACATTATTAAAATGTATTAAAATATACTTATATATCTAATATAAATATAAATATAATACATTTTATTAAAATAAGTTTCATTTTAAAAAGAGCCCACATCCTATTCCTTGTCAGACAAATCTAAAAATTGACTCAGATTTTCGCTGTTTAGAAGATTTTAGAGTGACTTTAAATTGTAGCTGTAAAAATTCTTTAAGCATGTTATTACTATATGAAGTACTCAGAGTAGTGAAACATAAATTAGATCATATAATGATATGCTCCAAGTATGACTACAGTTTTGAAACTTTAATACTTTGATTGTATTTTCCAGAGGTTTCTGCTGGAAATTCTTCACTGGTGCCTTTTCCAATAGGTGACACAGTTGTTTCATTGACGAGTTTATCTGAGAAAAGGGTAACAGATACAAATATTACAAATATTGACAGCATCTATGATTAGGCATTTTTTTAAGCTAAAATATGGAAGAAAAGGGGAAAAAAGAGAAAGATGTTGACATTTTCCCGAGATCTCATAAAGGAGGGGAAAGAAGGCGGCATTTGGGATAATGGATTAATACACCTATAATTTGTAAGAGAGAGGAAAAACAGGGACAAGGGTGGGGGATGGTTGTGGTGGTGGCTATAAGCTTCCTTTAGAGGTAAGACAGATGTACTGGATGAGAACATTGGGTTCAGATGTTTCCCTTAACAGGACTTGAAGTGATCCTATCAGCCCTGGAGAGCTTGGGGGCCAGTCAGTGTTCGGACACAGAAGAGGAAGGCGCATCAGCGTCCTTGTAAATCAGAAACATCTGCGTGTGAACTACTCAAAACAGAGTCTTGAATACAACCATTTGGGGCTACAAATCAGGGGTTTTCAGGCCTAATTTAGTATATCTCTCAGTCTATAATGTGTCCATCTTCTGGAGGAATGTCAGTAAGAGTGTATTTGGGAACAATTGTGACTGGGGGACATTTTCCACACACATCCCCATGGTGGCCATTTCCTTTAATTTTGTTTAATAAGGAAGTCAGTTAAGCTCCACATGAAGTACAGGCAATCTCACTCTAAAAGAAGCTCTACAGAGAGGCAGAATGAATTGAGACCGAGCCTACCGACAGCACCATGACAGGAGAATTGTTGGCAAGAAAGTTATGAAAAGGAGTCTGTTCCCAGAGTTGACATAATTCAAGCAGGACTCCAACAAAATTCGTAAGTAATCCTTCAACTATGCCATGCATCCCTTATACTTAGAGAAAAGTGTGTGGATTTTCCCCTTGCCCTCACAGTTCTGGGCACTAAAAGAATTGTTAGTCAAAATTATTCTGGAGGGGCGCCTGGGTGGCTCAGTGGATTAAGCCGCTGCCTTCGGCTCAGGTCACGATCCCAGTGTCCTGGGATCGAGCCCCGCATCGGGCTCTCTGCTCAGCAGGGAGCCTGCTTCCTCCTCTCTCTCTCTGCCTGCCTCTCTGCCTACTTGTGATCTCTCTCTCTGTCAAATAAAATAAATAAAATCTTTAAAAAAAAAATTATTCTGGAGAATTCCATCTCCTTGAAGGCTTGCTCCTCTAGAATGTCCCTACCATGTTAGTATTATTTCTTTCTGTTAGAGCCCCCATTTAAAATGGCAGCAATTTCTTATTCCAATCCAACTTTCTTTGACAATACTTTGAGGACCTGAATTGTGGGAATAGAAATTAGGGTTTTAGAATTTCTTCCATGGGTCCTATGGTCTTCAATAATCCATCTCCTAAGGGAATTTGAGCTACCCGGTCTGTTGAAGACCTGACTCTGTTTCTTGTTCCAAACAACTCCAAACAAAAATGATGTTTGCTGTGTACATGTAAAATTCCCATGAGTGATTTGCTTAATTAACATATGCCCTTGAAATGCCCCTCTCATTTATGTCCCAAGGTTTAGAATTTCTCAAAATATTCCATTATTGTCAAATAACTTTATTAATAATTAGGTATTACGGAATCTGGCTTTTCTCAATATTGAAGCTGCTAGAGCCAGAAACATTCTCTCTTCCCTATTTAATTCTATTCTCTTTTCCTTGTCTTCTGTTTTATGCTAATGTGTTTTGTAGATATGAGCTGTTGATACTTCATGGTGTAAGATATGGATATGTCCTTTGAAGACTTTTAGTGGCCTCTGAAGTCACATGCTGACAAATGTTTTATCTAGCAAATTAATTACGCTTGATGGAAAGACACAAAAAGGAAATAAGAACATTTGAAGTAGAAGGTATAAGTAGAAAGGAATAAAAATGTGGGTTTAAGAAAACATACAATTTTCTAGAGCCCTCGAGTCATTATTTTTCTTTTCAAACCAAAAATATGAGGCTAAGATATGTAAGAACCTCCTTGACTTCTGACTTTATTACTACAACGGACATGGAGTCAGTCTCCTTTTTTAGAAACTAAGGTTCCCTGATACGAGATCAACTAAGACCTTTTTCTTACTTGATACACTCTAGCGCTATTTGGAAATCTTGCTTTAAGGGCTTTTCATATTTGTAACAGTGACTTTCAGAACTCTCAGTACTTACAGTTTTTAAGAGCAAATTGCAAATCAGTTGTTGCTCTCACAGATATTTCAGACTGGCTGCCATTTGGATTTTGCGTTGTGAACACATCTAAAAATACAAGACCAAATGTTTTCAGCAACTAACTCAGTTCCTTCTTGTTCCTTTAAATTTTTCCTTATCTAATTTTTTTTCTTAAAACATAGGCACTAATTCTGAGAAAAGAATAATAAAGTATTTGAGACATTCTTTAGCTACAAATTAAGGAAATGGGGAAGGGTTTAAAAATAAAATTCATGGGGTGCCTGGGTGGCTCATTCAGTTAAGCGTCTATCTGCCTTCAGCTAAGGTCATGGAATGAAGCCCTGTGTTGGGCTCCTAGTTCAGTGGGGAGGCCGCTTCCCCTTTTCCCTCTGCTGCTCCCACTGCTTGTGCTTTCTCTGTGTCAAATGGATAAATAAAATCTTTTAAAAATAATTTAAAAATTAAATAAACATAAAATTCATGGAGAAAAAGCCAAATTGGTAAACCTTGTGCTAAACAGCATTCTGAGAAGAAATTACTGAGGGTTGGTTATAATTCAAAACTAATGGATATATCCACTCAACCAGAGTCAAAGTAGATTGGATCCAGATGGCAGTCTGACATATTGACATATACATGTCTCGTTTTTCTTAAAATCTCATGAAATGACAGAAAATTTTATACATACATGAATGTATATGTGTGTTTAGCACCTACATATATATTCAATCATCCTACCATGCAGGCATGTGTATGCACACACAAACAGTGTCATTAGTGTATTTTGATTTTTGAGGAATTTCTGAGCTAGATTTATGGGGAAATATAACAAAACAAAACCAAAACCCAACATGCATGTTATGAGTCACAAAACTATAAAAATTAAAGCATTTTGGTATTTTTACAGGGAAAAACAGCTAGAAGAAACAATAAAAAGGTAATAACTAATCCAGTTTCAAGTGAGAATTTAATTACATTAAATGGGCTTCACATGAGTAGGGAATTGGTGTTAGATATTTGGCAAACCTCCTTGAAAAATATAAAGTTTTGTGCGTATATTTATGACATATACAAAGATAATGATTTAAGACCTAAGAGTTAAAAACAAAAATGAGATTATTTGAAAAAATAGGAAAATAATTTAATTTCTTCAATTGAATAAGACCTACCTAACCAAAATATAAAATGCAGAAATTATTTAAAAATTAATCAACAACTAATTTTAGAAAATTACAATTTTTCTCTATGATTAAGGTACCTAGACAGGTTTAATAATAAGCAACAGCCTGGTGGGGGAAATACTTGTTAACTTTTACTATAGGAAAACGATTAATACATTGAACATAGAAAGAGCTGCTGCAAATAAATGAAAATACAGCCTGATAAAAAAAAATGGGCCATGAATATGAATAGGCAAATCACAGAAGTAGAAATAAAAATGCCCATAAATATACAGGGAAATACCCAACTTCATAAGTAATCACAATGCAAATGAAAACAGTAATGGAAATTTCTCACTTACAGTCACAAAATATGATTAACAATATTCATTGTGGGTGAGCTTGTGGGGCATTCTCGAAGGACATAAATCAGTAGATGCTTTTTGGAGGGCAATTTGCTGGTATCAATATTTTTAAAGATTTATTCTTTATTCAGCAATGCCCAGTACTTGATATCTATCCAAAGAGAGATACACCCAACTGTACATGAGAAGAATGTAAAAGGGGAACACTGCATGTAATCCAATTCTTTAAATGCTAGTGGATAAATTATGGGACATCATTTTATGGAATACTAGGCATCCACCAAAAATAATGAGGCAGATGTGAAAAGAGCTTCAGAGTTGTTAAATGAGAAAAGTCATAACACAATTTCTTAGGGGGATTTCATTTATGTTTTGTATATATTGTGTGTGTAAAAAAGACTTTTTTCTCTAATCAAAGTAATCATCAGGCTCTTAGTTTATTTACCCTCTGGATATGTTAAAGCAGAGGCACCTGCTTTAAACGGAAATGACTGAAAAGGAAATGACTGACACCCTAGGCAGAAGCCCAGTGATAGAGACATTAGATAACACTCCTGACTCTGGCTTTGGTAGTGTGAAATCTGGCAATTGACCTCTCTGAGAATCAGGTGGTTTTTTTTTTTACCTACAAAGGAAGGACATAGATTCACCAAAGAGAAAATAGAAATGCAACTAATAAGTTATTATTATCAAAGTACTTGAGTGTATATATATATATATATATATGTGCATGAATATATATGTAAATATCTTGATTGCATTCCTATTTTTCCTTTGATTAATGTTAATAAGGATCCCACGACAACTAGATTTAATCTTAATTTTTTATTTTCACAAGAGTTTCTTTTGAGTGGAGGACCTTATAAGGGCACAGAAAGAAAGCCCATATGAGCAATGATGAATAAACTGAAGTTTGATGGAAAATTCAGACATCTTAAAGTCATCTTGTTATGGGTTGGATTCTGTGTCCCTCCCCCCAAAAAGACACATTGAAGTCCTAACCTCCAGGATCTCAGAATCCAACCTAATTTTGAAATAGGGTCATTGAAGATATAATTAGTCAAGATGGAATCACAGGGGTGAAAGGTGGGCTCCTAATCTGATATGAATGCTGTCCTTATAAGGAGGAGGAAATGCACACAGAGGCACAGCAAGAATGCCGTGTGAAGATGGGAGACAGAGACTAGAACTGTGCTACAAGCCAAGGAAGGCCTGGGGCTACCGGGAGCTGGAGGAAGCAAGAACTGATTCACCTCTAGAGGCTTTGTAGAGAGCATGGCATGATCAAAGCTTTGATTTTGGATTTCTGATTTCCAGAACTTTGAGAGAATAAGTTACTGTTGCTTTGAGCCACCAAGTTTGTGGTAATTTGTTTCAGCAGCCTTAGGAAAATGACACCCACCTCCAAATAAATTTTGGTTAACTCACCATAGAATTAGATCAATTTCAAGTCACCATAATTACATAATGAACTTTTTTATTTATGGAAAATTATCAAGAGAACCTTGTTAAACTTCATAACATCTCATGAAAAAAAAAGCTGTAGAGGGGCGCCTGAGTGGCTCCGTGGGTTAAAGCCTCTGCCTTCGGCTCGGGTCATGATCTCAGGGATCCTGGGATGGAGCCCCACGTCGGGCTCTCTGCTCAGTGGGGAGCCTGCTTCCCTTCCTCTCTCTCTGCCTGCCTCTCTGCCTACTTGTGATCTCTGTCTGTCAAATGAATAAATAAAATCTTAAAAAAAAAAAAGCTGTAGAAAATGAGAATTTCATTTAACACACGAAAACATTTATGCAATAAATAAGAATTTAGGAAGTAGGAAATAAAATTAAGAGTTTTTTAAAACGTTATATCAAACCAGTATAACCAGCTTTTGTATATGCGTTGCTATTAACTTTAAAGACTTACATTGTTTTATATCTTTATAATAATTGCCATTTTTCTCATTAGCAGGAGTATTCTCCTTAATTTCCGGTCCTGGTTTATATTCTTTTATAGTATTAGGTGCCCACATCTCATCTGCAAAATTCATAAGAAATAAGTTCAGTTCTTTTACTACTTTCTCTTCTTTCAACTACATTTTTCTACAAATGATTTGAGGCAGAGATTTAAAATGTAAATTATGCCATATTTCCAATAATACACTTCGTACCATCCTATAGAAAACTGTCACATACCAGTTTTCTAGGATAATGGGTCATCTTTCTCATCTGCTCTTTCTGTAAAACCTTTAAATGCTTACTCACCAGCACCACCATGGCTAGTTGTATTGAGGTCCTGTAAGGAAAAAACCCCAGATACAAAAATAAACAATATAAAATTCATAGGGCAAATGATTGATTTATCCAGTAATCTCCTGCTTCTCCTCAAGAGTTTCCTTCTGTTGCCCAGCAGGTCCTGTTACTAGCTAAGACATTATGATGTCACTGCCGAATGGAGGTGAGAATGCTGGGCATGGATTTCCAAAAGGTTCGTGACTCAATCTGACGTTGATTTTATCTTTGATACTATGATGGTTTCTAGTTCTTAAAAATTAACCATTATAAGATTTTCTTTGAAAATTAGGAAATACATTTGCATGAAATAATGTGAATTATAGTCATCGGGTTTCAAAGAACCACTAATATTGTTGATAACAAAGTGAGAACAGAAGCTTTGGTTTTCAAAGCATTACAATATTATACGTTCTTTTGAAAAACTGCAAGAAAGCATCTGTTAAAAAGTAATCAGAGATCCCTAGATTCAATCCAAGTACCCTGCAAGTTCTGGTTCATGGGCTGCCTTAACTATATAATTCCTCAGTAAAGGTGTTGTGAAACTCATCTTTACCCTGTTGATGAATGATGTTGGACATCTTGTGTCTGTTAGCTATTTCTATGTCTTCTTTGGAAAAATGTCTATTCATGTGTTCTGTCCATTCCTTAACTGAATTATTTGGTTTGGGGTGCTGAGTTTGAAAAGTTCTTTATAGATTTTAGATACTAACCCCTTTTCAAATATGTCATTTGCAAATATCTTTTTCTATTTCATAGGTTGCCTTTTAGTTTCATTGATTGGTTCCTTTGCTGTGTGGAAGCTTTTTATTTGGATGAACTCCCAATAGTTAATTTTTGCTTTTGTTTTCCTTGTCTCAGGAGACATATCCAGTAAAATGTTGCTATGGCCAAGGTCAAAGAGGTTACTGCCTGTGTTCTCCTCTAGGATTTTGATGGTTTCCTGTCTTACATTCAGGTCTTTAAAACATTTTGAATCTAATTTTGTATATGGGATAAGACATTATTAAGACAGTTTCACTCTTTTGCTGTCCACTTTTCCCAACACTGCATGTTGAAGAGACTGTATTTTTCCATTAGATAGTCTTTCCTGCTTTGTCGAAGATTAATTGACTACATAGTTATGGGCTCATTTCTGTGTTTCCTATTCTTTTCATTGATTTTTGTGCCAGTACCATACTGTCTCAATCACTATAGCTTTGCAATACAGCTTGAAGTCCAAAATTGTGATGCCTACAGCTTTGCTTTTCTCTTTCAACATTACTTTGGCTTTTCCCGGTCTCTTGTGATTCCATAGAAATTTTAGAATTGTTTGTTCTAGCTCTGTGAAAAATGCTATTGGTATTTTGATAGGGACTGCCCTGAATGTGTAGATTGCTTTGAGTAGTCTAGATATTCTAACAATATTTATTCTTCTAATCCATGAGCATAGAATGTTTTTCCATTTCTTTATGTCGTTTTCAATTTCTTTCAGTGTTTATTATTTCTATCTTCTATCTTTCAGTGTTTATTATTTCTATCAGTGTTTATTAGTTTTCAGAGTACAGATCTTTTATCTCTTTGGTTAGGTTTATTTCTAAGTATCTTATCATTTTTGGTGTAGTTGTAAATGAGATTAAGATTAAGGTTCATTAAAATACTCAAGTATCTTAATGAATGGCTTCAGATAACCAAACCAGGAATACAGGGGATGACCCCACAGCATCCGCCTTGCAGTGGAAAATGCCAGGTTCATGGAGATCACTCTTTGGTAGTGATCTTCCCCCTGTACTTTTTTTTATCTTTTTACAGTTTTATACTTATGTCCCAAGATGCTTGTTACCAACACAACTGTTAAACAACTATATCAAAAGTTATATTATCTGAGAATATATTAGGAAAAAATATTTACTTTTCACAGAAATCTCAAAGGAAATGGGCTAACAAAATGTTGTTTTGCTACGCTTTTCACTATATACAACAAATGTAAATTTTGTACAATAAATATTTCCTGGGGTAAAAAAAAAAAAGAAAGAGTCCCTTTAATATTTCTTGCAGGGTTGGTTTAGTGAACTCCTTTAGTTTTTGTTTGTCTGGAAAACTGTCTCTCCTTCCATTTTGAATAATAATCTTGCTGGATAGAGTATTCTTGGCTGCAGATTTTTGCTATTCAGCATATTGAATATATCATGCCATTCTCTTCTGGCTTGCAGAGATTCTGTTGATGAGCTGTAACCAGCCTTATGGGCTTTCCCTTATAAGTTAGGGACTTCTTTTGTCTTGCTGTTTTCAGGATTTTTTTTTTCTTTATCACTATATTTTGCAAATTTAATTACAATATGTCTTGATATTGGCCTGCTTTTGTCGATTTTGATGGGGGTTCTCTGTGCCTCCTGGATCTGGATGTCTGTTTCCTTCCCCAGATTTGGGAAATTTTTAGTTATTATTTCCTCAAATAAATTTTATGCCCCCTCCTTCTTCTTCTGAGACTCCCATGATACAAATATTATTACCTTTAATGGAGTCATGGAGTTCCCTAAGTCTATTCTCGTATTGTATAACTCTTCTTTCTTTTGTTCGGCTTCATTATTTTCTACTGTTTTGTCTTCTAGGTCACTAATTTTTTTTTTTTAAGATTTTATTTATTTGACAGACAAGTAGGCAGAGAGGCAGGCAGAGAGGGAGAGGAGAAAGCAGGCTCCCTGCCGAGCAGAGAGCCTGATTCCGGGTTCTGATCCCAGGACACTGGAATCATGACCTGAGCCGAAGGCAGATGCTTAACAACTGAGCCACCCAGGTGCCCCTCTAGGTCACTAATTTGTTCACCTGCTCCTTCCATCCTTGTATTCATTGCATCAAGTCTGTTCCAAATCTTTGTTATTACATTTTTCATTTCTGACTGATTCACATTTCTGACTGATTGTTTCTTAACTCTTTTATCTCTGTGATAAGGGCCTCCCTGAATTCTTGCATTCTTTTCCTAAGCCCAGAGAGTATCCTTATAATTGTTGCTCTAAATTCTCCATCAGTCATATTATTTACATTGGTTTTGATTAGATCTCTGGCCATGACCTTATCTTGTTCTTTCATTTGGGATAAATTCCTCCATCTTGGCATTTTTTTCTAAGTCTCTGACTTTTGTGTGCTAGAAAAGCCTGCTATGTTTTCTGCTCCTGATAGTAATGGCTTTCTGAAGAAAAGGTCATATAGTGTCCAAGGCCTTGCACTTCTCAGATGTGCGCTGTGTACACTCTGCTGCTGTGTTTGGCTGCCCTATCCTTCAGGCCAGGTGTCTGCAGAGGGTTCCCTTGCCAGCTATGGGCAGTGTTTGGACCTTGGTCAGAGTGTGGGGAGTTCTAACTAGGTGTGCTGTGGTCTGCTTGTTAAATGAGACCTGATGTTACTTTCACTAGAACTGAAGCCTTGCAGAACTCTATTCAGTTAATGAGGTGTACAGGGCTTTCTGCTGGTCCTCTGGGGAAAGGAGCCTGCTACACTGGGACTGAGATACACTTGCCCGAGAAAAGTAGTCCCAGAAGAGCACAGAGGGGTAGAACTTGGTATAAGGAGCTTAGACAGCCAGTGTGAGTGCTGTGTTATTTACCTCAGGGGGCTCTGCACCTATGTTGAGGGGTAGCAGAGGGAAATGGCGTTCACTGCCTTTCTTTGTCCTAGGAGACAGGACTCTGCCCATGCCACGTCTTGCAGATGTGCTCCAAAAGATCAAACTGTCTCCCCCATGCACCTTAGGTGATCCCCAGATCATGCTATTTCTGCCCCAGGGGTGCTTGGCTACCTTCACTCCAGGATGGGCAGCAGCCTCAGGGCTCTATCTCAGCCGAGCCCACGGACCTTTCTAGCCCCAGGCTTCAAGCCCTGCTGATTGCAAAAACTCAGGAAAATCAGTCCCTCTTGTTTTCCCAGCACCTGGCCTCCCGGAAGTATTTTCTTTGTGTGATCCCCTGTGTGTTCCACTCTCTCTCTCACCTTTCTCTGGGACAAGGGCTTCCTTCCCTCCACAGCACCCACCATCTGTTTTTCCCCCAAACCACATCTCTGCACCTCCTGCTTTCTGTGATGTGACCTCTTCTCTCCCTCAAGTTGTGGAATTTGATCTGTCAATCTTCAGGTCGATTTCTTAGGTTTTCGGAATGATTTGATTGTTATCTAACTGTGTTCTAGGGACAAGATGAGCCAAGGGGTCTCCTTCTATGTTGATGACTAAGCTCCCCTCCTCTGTTTTAAAACTTCCACTTAACCTAAGTCATAAGGAGATTGCTAATTAATGGCTGTCCAATCATCTGGGAAAACAGATTGGATGCATTAGAATAGAACCACCAGAACATTGAATGTTGAGGTTGCTAAGAAAAAAAGTGGAAGAACAGATTTACAGTGGGGTCTGGAAGTTAAACTTTTTTTTGAGAGAGACAGTGAGTGAGAAAGCGAGCGATCAGGGATGGTGGGGAGATGAAGAGAGGCTCCATGTTCAGCACAGAGCCCAACTCGGGGCTCAATCTCAACACCCCGCGATCATGACCTGAGCTGAAATCAAGATTCAGACGCTTAAGTGACTGAGCCACCAGGGTACCCGTGTTTAACATTTCAAAGCTGGAACAGGACAGTATGGTAATGAGGTCCAAGGACATGGTTTTAGATTGCTAAATTAGATTAGAGGGGAAGAGCATTGGCATTGGGACATCAAGTAAACCAAGCACCCAAGCTGTTGGATGCATTATCTGCGTGGACAGAGAAGATCTGTATGAGAGGAACGAGAGGCACAGGGGAAAGGGGTGCCAAAGCCTTCAGTAAATTAGGGCAGGTATGGAGGCCGACTAAAGATGATGATGTGGGGGGGGGCTGGTAAATGTAGGGCTAAATGGTGTAAACCTTGATACATGAGCTAGATCCGAAGGGCTTCTCTTCTAGAAGGCTGCAGTGAAGATCCAGATGTCACTTAGGACTTGTACTCTTACTGGATCTAGATGTTGCATTTGTAACTGAACATTATAACATAAGCATCCTCGTGAACTTACCATCCCTAGGGCATCAGTTTAGGGAATATTCATAACTGGTTTTGGTCATTTGCCTTACTGTTTGTTATTTGGGTTGCTTCCAATTTTCCTTATTGTAAACCATGAAGTAATGAACATATTTATGACTCAATTTTCTCCCCGGATTTATGAATATTTCATTTAGATAATTTCCTAAAAGGGGACTTTCTACCTTAAAGCCTATGAACATTTCCCCAGCTCTTGATGCTCTTGGTTCCATACTCACCTTGGATTTTCTCTGCTCCCGCCCGGAAACCAACCATTTTTCCAAGAACTCCTGGTTCCTTTAAGTAGAGACTAGTATTCACATCTCAAGATCTGGGCACTCAATGTATTCATTGCACTGCCATGTCACCGTCCTCAGGCCATCTCTGTGCACAAACACAGAGACTCTATCAAGTGCCCGAGTGTCTATGCCTACAGTATGCGGACACGTATGCACACACATACCGATGCTAGCTCTCATCTGCAGGGTTGGTCACAGGCGTTTTGTCTTCAAGTCACAGCAGAGTCCTAGAGAGTCTGCCTGCCCTCCAAGGGACGTCCTCTTCCAGGTGCAAGCCGGAGCACATGGAGCGTGACCTGGTATGGAAGGGCTGGGCATCAGGGGTCTCTAGTCCTTCAGGACTCCGCAGGGAAAACCATCAGCACCACCACCAAATGAACAAAACACAGAGCTATTTCCAACAGCGCGTTAGTGCTCTTCTGAAGGCCAACTTGAGATGCTTTAGGGAAATGTAGCAGCCTGGTGTTTATTCTTAGATCTATTTTCTCTATTCTTTCTGTGTTGAAATGTCTTTTCTTCTATGAAATAAGGGTCATGATATATGGTATCATTGCTAAATCACAGCATAAATATGCTCATTACTTTTTTTTTGGCCCACCAAAAAAAAAAAAAAAAAGGAAATCTAAGGTGTGAGAGGATTATTGGCCATATTTATTTATTTATTTACTTATTTGACAGACAGAGATCACAAGTAGGCAGAGAGGCAGGCAGAGAGAGAGGAGGAAGCAGGCTCCCTGCAGAGCAGAGCCTGATACGGGGCTCAATCCCAGGACTCTGGGATCATGACCCGAGTCGAAGGCAGAGGCTTTAACCCACTGAGCGGCGCCCCAATTGGCCATCTTTCTAACCTGTGAGAAGCCTGCCCTGGGCTTTGCCAAAGACAGAAGTCCGTTCTGCTGGGAGTGGACTGCCTCTCAAGGATTCTTGTGGGGGAGCAGAGGAAGGGGGCATGATAGGGTCTGGGATTTAGAACGGGCACTCCAGCTCCAGCTTGTGAAAAGTGAATGGTGAGAGAAGATCCTAGACACAGGGAAAGGCCTCCCCTCACTTCCGTAGAGTGATGGGCACAAGCAAGGAGAGCCTGAAGAAATGAAGGGTCAAAGAGAACAGACATGCAGCAAGAGGGACATTTCGAGCTTTGAGGCTCACCTTCTAAGAAGAGTCTGAGCACAGCTTTCCTCTAAACTTCTGGAGTTTATTTGCTATTTTGTTTTTCTCCATAATTTCATTAAAATAAAGAGTCTTCCCTTTAGGACAATCTTTTTAAGAATGGTAGGAAAAAGGGTCCAGTTTTTTTTTCTGAAAAAATTTTCTCCTGTTAGCTAGACTATTTTGGCAAGACTTCCATTGGTAATCGCTGCTTTCTCCATTCTGTATTCACGTGTCAGTTGTATCTGAACTCTAATAATTATCAGGTGTCTTCTTTGAACCCTCAGAGTCTCCCACCCGGCCCTCATGCAAATACATCTTAGGAGCTACCTGACGTGACGGGTATAAGAATGAATGGCGATGGTTCGTACAGAAGGGGAAAAATTATACTTCTCAAAGGGCTCCTAAACCAAGAGTTGAGGAAACCCAGACAGATGCACGTAGCCAAAGCAAGGGAGCTGAGGCTTTCGCACTCCTGCTCCTGTGAAATCCATCTGACGACAGCATCTGTGCGTAGATTGCAACGCTGGGTGAGGTCCTACTAAGAGCGCTCGGCCATAGTAGGGATGCAAATGTCTACTGAATCAGAACTCACCCCCCCCCATGTTTTCTAGGGTATTCCTATTGCCAAATTTGAGGAGACAATCTTTACTTCCCTCTTCTTAGTATATACTGAGTTTTCCCTGGGAGATGAAGTCTGGTCAGGAACAAAACTGTCTTGTGGGACAATTGGCAGGTGTGAACTTTGCATCAAAGAGGCAAGAGCTCTCCTGTACCCTTGACTGATCTTGTCCAGCTGCAGGAGACTGAGCTCCGCCAGTTAGCCCTTCTTCCCCAGATGGATGTTGGGCTTAATTCTGGAACCTGGGAATCATGACCTGAGCCAAAGGCGGACATTTCACCAACTACGCCACCCACGTGCCCCCAGACTCACACTTTCCACACTGTGAAAGAAACATTCATCTCACCTGGTGTCACTTCCTCATCACAGTTTCCCAAGGGTCCTCTGGGCTTTTCAAGGTCTGATTATTGTGTGATCCTTGAGGCGAAAGCAGCTTTGTCACCAGGATAGTAAATAAGCCATCTAAAAGGAGGACTAGAGGGGCCTCATACATAGAGATGAACATAGAGATGAACAGCAGGGGCTCTGGAGACCAACTGCCTGGGTTCCAATCCCAGCTCCACCACCAGCCAACTGCATGACCTTGAATAAGAGGCTTACTCCTCAACCTCAGTTTCCTCATCTATAAAATAAGAATAACAATGATGGTATCCATTTCACAGTGAGTATTAATTCAGATATTCCAACTCAAGCGGTTGGCACGATGCCTCACACTGAGTGAGAGTGAGGACTGTGTGAGCTCATCCCTGCTGCCCTGCACGCAGCCGTCCTCCATCTCACATCTGGAACAGTTGTCACCAATGGTTCCCTTGAGGAACGGTTGTGAGAATGGGTTGGAGGCTGTACATCAAGTCCAAGAACTGTGCGTGGCACAAAGTAGATTAAATCCCAGTCCTTCTTCCCCCAAAATGCCTTCCTAATTCCCCTGAAAGCTCTCAGCACACCCATCTCCTCAGCTCCCAGTTCTTTCCAAACACAGCACCTCGGGCATCTATGAGGACCAGAAGAGGTTCACGTAAAAACCATCACATTTCTTTCCCCTTCGTCTTGGCCATGGGGGAGGGGCTTTAGAATTTTCCTCTCACATTTCTCTATCCAAGTAGCACAGAGTCTCTTTGCAGTCCCTTAGGAGGGATAATGCCAACTCCAATCAAATCTCATGAGCCCAGGGCAGCACAATCTTTTTTTCTGAATGCAAAGAGACCACATGGCAATAACTGGTTTATGACTCAGGGACTTTGTGGACTTGCCACTTTGTATTTATTTCAAACCCGTAGGCTCACAGGGTTCTGGCAAATTCACAGCCCAGAGAATGCCCTGCCAATTGGTAAAAACAAAACTCTACCTTAGGTTACCTGCACAACCTCAGGTATCTCGTTCTAAGGCCAGAAGTGTGAAACAGGGCTCATCGTTGAATTACTTTTCTTTAACTTCCATGGTTCAATAGTTGGTGAATCTAATGATTTACCACTTAAACAAAAACGAAATAAATAAATAAAAAAAAAAAAACCACCTGCCCCTCTCCTGACATGCTGCCCCCTTGTATATTTTGTAGTTGAATCATTGTATGGACAATGTCCATGAAGTTTCAGGAATGGGAAGGTACAAGTCATTCATTTCCTCACAGCATATTTATTTCATTCAGCCTTAAAACACAGGATGGAGCTACATCTTGACATGTTAAAGATCTCCCAGGAACCAGGAACTAGAGATGGTCGTGTAATTCCTGGTGACCTCAAAGGAGTCAGGTGGAATGGAATGGATGCTGCTTTTCAAATGTATTGTGATTCCTACTCATTCCTAAATTAGTACATGGAATATATGCATTCAGAGATCTCACAGCCACATAGTGCTCTCTACCCTCTTAGTTACGTACTTCTAATTATTCACATAACCATATATTTTACATTAGAGCTGAAGAATTAATGCCAGTTAATTTCTTCAGTCGAGAAAGAAAATCAGCAAAAATTAACTGTGATAGTTCTGCAAACGTCCTTTCTATTTTTTAAATTTAATTTTAAGAATATTTAATTAAAATTTTTTTTCAGATCTGCAAACTTCTTATGGTCAAAGCTATGCTTTGGGTGCTCATTAATTCTTAAAAGTCTGCTTGTTTTCCCCTAAGGATGAGTGAAATCATGCTTCCCCCCCCCCACACACACTTCAGAGCAGGGAGCCAGACCTAGCAATTTCTTAGGTACCATTTTAATTGATCACAGGAACACCTTGCTCCCACTATAAGTGATTCCTAGATGGTCTTCCTGCCTCCTGCCCACTCACAGACCCCATTCTGGCCTCTGGTCTTAGCCTCACACCACTCAACATTTTGTGGACTAGCCTTTCTGACCTTCTTGGTGTCCTCCTGTTAGATTTGTTGTCCTGGATCACGTCAGACTCAGGGTCTACTCTGTATCTGTGAATGCTGCACATCTTGTGAATAGGAATACTTTACGATCTCAGTGGGACTGGTCATAGAAGCACTAATGCAATCACACTGACAAATGCCCAAAAAGAGACTGAAAGCTGAATTGCTCTACCACACAGAGCCTGTGTCCATAGAGAAGGAAATATTCTGAAGAGCTCAATGCTTAGAGGGTGCAGGTGTCTCCTGTGGCTGAGTGAGGGCCCTGAAGCACACCTGAGGGGCATTAAGTCCTAGCTCCATCACCTTGCTTATAACTTTGGGCAAATTACTTGGATAGCCTTGACTGTAGGGATAAACATGGAAAGCCAACCTCACAGGGCTGTCATGGGCATTAAATGAGATTATCCATATAAAATGCTTAGAGTATATGTAATCTAAAGTATACATTAATAAATGTATACTTCCTAGCATATCATCAAATTAATATTATTACATATTGCTTTTTATTTATTTCTCTTTGATAGCAGACCTTATCTGCCATGTAAATCTATTCATTCATTCATCAAAGGTTTATTAAGCAACTACTGTGTGCTAGACACTCTCTTCTAGGTGACAGGGATAGAGATCCCGGATATGAAATTTATATTCTAGTGGGGTGGGGGATGAATAGGAAACAATAAAAAAACCTAATAAATAAATATAATATAAATTATATGATGTATATATATTTATAAGTTGTATATGTATAATGTATATAAATGCTATAGGGGAAGGAAATTTGAGCAGAGAAAGGGAACTCATGAGTCCTGGGGAGCCGGGGGGGCAGGTGCGATCAGCAGCCGCCTCAATGAGAAGGTGATGGTCCAGCTAGAACTTGAAGGGGAGAAGGAAGTGGCCGTGAGTCTACATGGGGGAAGAGCATCCAGGCAGGGGAACACTCAGGACAGAGGCCATGAGAGTGAGTATGCCCAGCATGTGCTAGCCCAGCAGCGAGGCCTGGGGTGCAGGAGTGGGAGGAGAAACGGGGAGCTGAAGCTTTTAACCGCAGTGCAAAGGGGAGTATTGTAGGGTTTTCAGCGGAGATGGGGCTAGGTTCTCATAGACAGACTGGGCAGGGTAGGCAGCCCCGTTCCTCACTTCCAGCCAGTGGGAACTTCTCCTACTAGACTTGATCCTTTTAATTTTATTTTTTAAAAAAGATTTTACTTATTTGACAGGCAGAGATTACAAGGAGGCAGAGAGGCAGGCAGAGAGAGAGAGGGAAGCAGGCTCCCTGTTGAGCAGAGAACCCGATGAGGGACTCGATCCCAGGACCCCAAGATCATGACCTGAGCCGAAGGCAGCGGCTTAACCTACTGAGCCACCCAGGCGCCTGACTTGATCGTTTTTAAAGGCCTCCACAACTTTACCAAGATTACCACAGACTCCTATGGGCCAAGAATCTCTGTTGTACTTCACATGATTATACTTCTGATAAGACAAACCCTAAGGAAAATAATTAACCTTTTGGTAAGTACGTAAGTCATAGTTCATGAATTTTCTAAATGCTGCTGCCTCTTTTGGTTATCAGTCCTCCTGCAGTTTTTAGCAATATCAAGATGTGTACATCACTGTAGAAACCTTATTTGTAACATTGTTTCGGAGTTAATAAACAACTATTCTGTTGATACCTTTCCCGGGTTGTGTTCTGCATAGTTCTTGAAAATGCCTAGACTCTTACTCTTTGCTGATTTGATACTATGTGATGTCATGTCTCAACTGTACTATATGATTTCCCCTGTAGCAGATATTCGACTTAATCTAGTGTGCAGTATTATAATTATAAACTCAAAGTTCATTTATTTATATTTCCTCATTTCATTTTTAATCAATTAAGTACTCGTAATTTGTGCTTGGTTTTTTTGTTCATGAAAACTCAGATGAGGAATGCTGCATAAAAACAATGAGAAGTTTCCATTAACACACTGTGTTCTGCTGAAATCTACGTCACAATGAAAAAATAGAAAAATTGGATAAAAGATATGATCGTTATAAATGACACTACCACTGCTTTTCAGTGACATTTTTATAATTCTGGTCAACGAAGCAACGAAACTTGCCTGGAAGCAGAGTTGAAGTTAAAGAATTTAAAATAATTGAAAGATTAAATAGATGTAATGATCTGCTTATTGTCCACAAAATATCAATTTTTGCTGTTATTGGGCGGAGGGATTGGAGGTATCTGATCTGAATTATTACCCTCTAAAACAGTTGAATATTTATTATCAGGAATACAATGTAGGTTACTAGAAAGAACACAGTAATATAGCAGGTAGTCAGTATATGTAAGGATCAACCGGAATGGGAGCCTGGGAAACCTACCCGCCCGAGAGGACAATGGTCACTGACAGTCACGGGTCTGGGACACCGCAGGGACTGGGGAAGACATCGGTAAATTGGAGAGACCATGCCCCATCTACATGGGTCAGCCACGTCTAGCTAATTCCTGCCCCACGAGAACAAAAGCCTGGTGTTGCCAGATCTTCCGATTTGGTAAGAGGAGCCAGAAATTCTGACTTTTAGGCCTCAAATTTCTCAATTTTTAAATGTTGGCAGCTAGTTAAAAAAAGAAAAACAAACTGTGTTAGTCTAACCAAACGTGCCTGCAGGCCACATTTGGTCCGTAGCCTGCCTCTCTGCCACATCTCCGTGTACATTTCAGACAGTGGAACCGAGAAGGCGAACACTTTATATTTGTGCTGGGGTTCCAGAAGCCTCATTCCTCACCCTCTGTCTAGAAATCACCTCATCACAAATAGCTTTTAGAGAATACTCTATCTGTATTCGATTGTTGCTATTAGCAACAGTGGCTATAACTGGAATCACAATTACTCTAAAGTGGCTATAAATGTACTAATAACACGGGACGCCTGGGTGGCTCAGTTGGTTAAGCAGCTGCCTTCGGCTCAGGTCATGATCCCAGCGTCCTGGGATCGAGTCCCACATCGGGCTCCTTGCTCCGCAGGGAGCCTGCTTCTCCCTGACTCTGCCTTCCACTCTGTCTGCCTGTGCTCGCTCTCGCTCTCTCTCTTTGACAAATAAATAAATTTTAAATAAATAAATAAATAAATGTACTAATAACATATAAATAGAATGTATGTATTTGTCTTCCAGATATATTAATATTTTTATGTTTTGCAAAAATAATTATAAGCCATACAGGAACAAATCTAGAAGCAGTTGCAGTTGAGAAATCCTAGGCACAGAACAATTAAATAGAATACTCAGAGTCTTGCAAGGAAGGCGGTGGCAAACCGGAGGTTAACACTCAGGTTTATTTACCTGATTGAAGAACGATTTCTCTAGTCAGGATGTACTGTATTTACATGTGAGGTTGCCGTCAAATTTAATACTGAATCCTACTGCAAGAAAAAAGAGGCACAACAGTCCTCTGTGGACAGTTAAACTATATGCAAAATGTTTCCTCCTGGGAAAATCTGAAAAGTATAAAGGAACTTCTATTAGACCACAACTATGCGCATGTGTGTTCTCAAACACATTTTGAATTACTTTTTGTAGAAGTAACCATTTTCTTATCATTTACCTGTTCCGAGACCACTGCAAGACGAAAAACGCACCTGTGACAGAAATTAACTGAGGAACACACAAAAAAGAACAGGTGATGGTTATGTGTCTTTTATTTGTGACATTGGGATTCTCAAGCTCACATGAATCGATTTCATAAATATCCTTTCATTTCCTCTTGCTTTTCTAATTGACGTAATTGTGTTAGTTTGTTCTTAGAGTGAAACCCTTAATTTAATCACAAATGGAACTAAAATATACTAAACATTCTTTTTTCTGATGCAATTAGAAAAGATACAGGAAAACCTTGAAATTAGAACACTAACAGCTAGTAACACAGCTTAAATGTCAGATTAGAAATGGACTCTCCCCTCTAAAAGTTACAAAAATCCTTATTTATTCATCAAAAATTTCCTACCCAGAATTGATAACTGCCCAGAGGGAAACAACCTGTTCTAAGTTTTTGGTTGTTGACATACTTTCTAAAGCAGGAAAGAAACTGTCTATTTCCAAAACACTTTGTTTGGCTAATTCTAGGAGAATCACCTATTTTTTTCAAGGACCAAAATGATCCAAACACAAATGATGATGGTATTACCTAAGTAACACATCTGAGCCCTTGTGATTTTGCCTTTGTACACATTTCTGGAAGACATGGCTCTACTCGTCCCATGGTATTTCTTAGACTCACAGTGTGATACCCACGGGGTGTGGAAGTGATGGAGAGTCGGTGACCACAGGGAATGATGTGCTTCCATTAAGGACCAGATAACGACTCGACCTACATCACCATGAAAAGATGAGAGGCACTCTCCATCCAAGTCTCTCAACGCTTTGCCAAGAAGGGATTAAAACAAAAGAGCGCAGTCTGATGAGGCCTGTTAATGGTAGATATGAAGGCAACTCAGGAAGATAAACCAAAATGGTTGAATATAATAGAGACATAGATTTAATGTGGACTAATAGAAAAGAAAATTTATAAAAGTCTTAAAAACAAGTTGGGACTTAGCAAAGACATGACAGTTTGGAGAAGGCATGTGGTACAACCACTGTTGGTTGCATCCATAATCCACAGGGACATGGAAAGTCTAGTTCAAATGGAGGTGGAGATGTTAGCCACTGGGCAACAAGGCTTCCAAATTCTGCCCTTGGAGAGCAGAAAGGAAAGGAGGCTGAAGGCCATTTGCTAACAGACTTCAGATGCGTAATGGATATGCAAATAAGGCTCTTATTTATTATGCTTCATATCCTAGGTAATCCTTGGATCTTTCTTAATGTGAGACCCTAGGAAAGGTGTGCTGAAACCCAAAGATCTGGCTCAGGTTAAATGGAAGGATTACAGGTGCTGTGAAGTGTTCTGTGGGATACACCGAAGGGTGTTGTGGGATGTCTATGCCTGAGGCCGAGGAGAGGAGAGGGAGGTTTTCACCAGGAATGTTACTGATACAGATTGGGAGGGTAGAAGGAACGGATTAAGAAATCTCCAGAAGTTGCCTCCACTCATCCTAGACGTCAGAAATGAGGAAACACCCCAGGAAGAGAGAATTAACGCCGAAGCAGCGGAATCTGACTCTAAATGAGTATTTCTCAAACGTACCTGGTTTTGTTTTTCATTATCATCCTCCTAAGGAACCTTTTAGGCAATTTAATTCTTAATCATCCTCATGAAATTTTAATACACATAGACACTTTATACCTACTACGGCCCTTTGAAGGGCCACACCCCCCTGTTTTATCTAAGATGCCTCCCTGCGTCAAACCCCCACCCCCCGCAAAAAAAAAAAACCAATTTTTGTACCCTTGAGCAATCACCTTCAATGAGAATACACACTCTCTAAAATAAACCATGGGTCTGAACTGGAAATCACTGAGAATGGGAGAAAAAAAAATTATATTCAACTCTGGCTACAGGGCCCATACAAATTCTCCTTAGCCAGTGCTTCTTCCTTCTCCTTTCCTCTGTTAAGTGGGAAGTTATGAATCCTCTATCATTGCTGTATCATTTAACTGCAATGATTATGATCTTTTGGAGAACCTGGGCCTCTTTGAGAATATTAAGAAAAGAATGCACATTTGCATAGCCTCAACCTCTATAAAATGCGTGCGTGCTGAATTTAAGAGCTTCCTAATGAATATTTTACCTTTATGATGAATGGGTCAGGCCACTGAACTCAGTGGCCAAGCTTCATATCATGAAAAGAGATGACAGACATTATATACTTCCCGACAAATGCAGTAGGAAGAACATATCACTCATGTAGTATTTTTCCTTAAAAAAATATGTTTAACTGAGTCTAATAAAGAGGAAACCACCATGAAAAAAAAATCCAGATTGTGGAACATTCTACAGAAAACCAGCCTGAAATCCTTAATAATGCCAGTATCATACACACACACGCACGCACGCACGCACACACGCACACACGCACAGCATCACCACCCAGCACCACCACACCACACCCATACATACCTAACAGAAGAACTCTAACCCATTAACTAAAAAGAATGACAACAAATGCCACGTGTGATTCCTAACTGGATCCTGGATAAACAACAACAATAAAAAGCTATAAACATTTTGGGGGCAAATGACAAAGTATTTTAAAGTTTTATGATGTCTGCAACATACTTTGAAATGGTTCAGCAATCAGAATGTATAGTTACAGAGAAAAAGAGAAAATATATGGAAAAAGTCAAGAATTTTAAAAATGTTAACAATTGATGCATGGACGTGAAGGGGACATGGATGTTCATTGTAATCTTTTTGAAATTTCCACTTTGAAATGTCTTTTTTTTAAAAAAGAAGTGAATCCATGTGTTACCCAGCTAAAAAAAAAAAAAAAAAAAGTAGTGGGAAATGAGGGAGAGCTCCTCAGGTGAGGAGGAGGAAGCAGGTCAGGCTCAGACCCAGAAAGCCGAAGGGGACCAGGCCACTGCCAGGGGCTCAGCTTCCCCCTTTGCAATGAGATGTACTTAGGATGTCCTCAGGTCAAAGAGATGAAAATTACCTGTAATGATTCTCTTTAGAATTTGCCAAACAAAGTTCTGCAGGACTAGGAATACTCTAATTAAAAAATAAGAGTGGTTTGCCAGAACTCATCCTAGAAGAGCTGATGAATGCAATTAGAAATATAACCAGGAGGAAATGGTGCCAAGAAGCTTAAAAATATTTGGTCTTTTAAATTGAATGGCAATTTCATATGCACAAACAGTCAATAGAAAAGAACCTTAAAATGAATTAATAACAAATGTCTTCAGAGTCCAGCAACCTGCTTGATCAGACATCACTGAAACGCAGGAACATGGTCAACTTTTTAATGCAAAAATCCTGTGGTTTTCCATGGCGGCAGAACTTCGGAGTTCCTCCTAGGGCATGGGCTCCACCCTGTCATCTCTCTGTCCCTCCGTTCGACTTCCCCACGCAGTACTGACTGCGTGTTGCATAGGCTGGGAAGAGGGCGTCTTATTTCTTTGTTCTCTGGATCCTTAGGACGGTCAGGCGTTTTTTCAGCCAAAAATGAGGCTGAGAAGAATCCTAGTTTATCTTATTCTCTCAGAGTTACTTAGGAAGCCAAAAAAGGGGAGAGGATATGTTGGATGTTGACCAGAGCACAACAAGATGGAAAGAGGTAGCAGCACTTGGATTCCGTGAGACGACTTGGACAAGGCAGGAAGCAAAGGTCGCTTTGCTGGGTCAGGGCAGGGTGCCACGGTGCCCCGACAGTCAGCCCTTTCTTTGGACAAGGAAAGATTTCACACTTTCTAGGCTCCTGTGGCGGCCACGAATGGCTTTAACACGTGACATATAATGAAGCGAAATCAGAGTTGTTTAGGGATGTTTTAATCGGTATTACATTAAAGTACACGAATACATTCTTATCTACTTCCCTCCACCAACTGCTGTTTTGTCAAATTCGAAGGATCCCTGGGAGTATCATGACCCCCTCGCGACAGGCTCTCGGGACCTCCACCAGGTTTGCGAATGAAGCAGAGAAGGCCACGTTTCTTCAGCGAAGACTCACTTGGGTTTCAAAAGGCAGGATGTGGCACAGACTGTGCTCTTCTGTTGACTGGAATGGGAAAACTGGGAAGGAATGGAAGAAGGAAGTTAGCTCCAGGGCCACTGTTCCCTTGGCAACGGTGGCACAATCCTACAGGCAGAAATTAATTTTGTGACCCAACACAATCCAGCCGAGGGAGAGTGGGGGACGTGTAGCGGAAAGGAAAGAAAACACAGGCTGGACCTGGATGTAGGCGCTCAGAGGGCCAGCTGGGGAGGCTACGAGCCAATGAACCAGCTGTCTGAGTTAAGCGCACCAAATAAGCAATTGCACTTCAGTTTTGTTTTTTTTTTTTCATTCAAATTTTCATATTTTGTGGAGACACCCACAACTCCCTCCCCTTTGGTCAAGAACAAACGCTGCACGAATCTGTCTGGCTCAGGGCTTCTGCGGATCGTTCCTGGTCATTTACAACTTCCTTTTCTTCCTCTCTTCTGGGAAACAGGAAGGAAATACCTTGACTAGAAAAGACAAGGAATGGTGTGGTTGTAAAAAGCACATTCTGTTCAGAGTTAACTGGTAATGCGTCAGCTTTCTGCTAGCGACCGGTCTCCCCCCTGTCGTTAAGGTTTGATTGGGGTCATGGAGTGGGAAACTGTGTTGAGGCTGTGGGGTGGGTCTCAGATCGCTCCTGGCTCCGGGTCCTGTGCAAAGGTAAACCACTGAATCAGATCAGGGCAGGAGCTTTGGAAAGGAAGGTTTGTTATAGAAAAATTCGCTGCTCATCCAGAGTTCCAAAATCCCCCCGGTACTTAGAAACCACGTTACAGAAAAGTCGGCCAGCTGACAAGACAGTGGGAAAGTACAAGTAAGTGTCTCAGTCTCAAAACCTGAATTCCAGTAAAGCTTGGGCGGCAGGTCTCAGCAGAGCTGCGACGTGCCTGTTAAGTGCAGAGGCTTTCTGGGGGCAGCTCAGAGCCAGAAGGGGCAAGGGACAGTCCTTCTTGCACGCTGTGGTTGGACAGGTCCACCGGTCGTGGCTAGCAGCACTCAGAGGGTTAAGAGCACACGGGGTGAGTGGGGATCGTCTCTCAGGAATCATGGCTCGTCTTCACCTCTCGGGCTCCTGGAAGTAGGCGTGCCATTTCAGCCAGGGACGGCTCCCTGCTTGGGACTCCCGGAGGAAAGAGCTTTCCTCTGTCTTCCGAAGGCAAGGCCGGGGCGTTAGTGACACATTCTGCTCGTCATCTCTTTCTGGAAAGCAGTGAGAGAGGTATGGTTAGGAGTAACAATAAGCAAGGCCTTGCTGAAGGATTCTAAAAATACCCTCACAACCTCAGGAGCCTTTGAACAAGGACTTGCCAGCACGGCCCATGGAGAAGGCTCAGCATGGACATGAGTTCCATTTGGTCTGCAAGTTTGGGTTTGGGGTTTTTGTCCTGATCAAGCAATGTTAAAAATAACAACAAACCCAAACATTTGGCTAACTTGCCGAAACTCCAGGTTATTCACTCCCCCTCCCCCCCAAATCCCAAGATTTGGAGCCACTGGACAGCTGGAGTTGAAGAACGGCTGTCCTCTTCAGATAGAGACGTGCTCTCCAGTTGGTCCCAGTCCCCACGACTCCCAGCTGTCTCCCCAACAGGAGCCAAGTATCACTTATTGATGGATGCGATCATTGGATTTAGACTGCTGTTTTTCTTACAGAAGAGAATAGTTTCTCTTTATCTACATTTCAAACAACCATGGAAAAATGAAGGATAGAGGGGCGCCTGGGTGGCTCAGTGGGTTAAGCCTCTGCCTTCGGCTCAGGTCGTAGTTCCTGGGTCCTGGGATGGAGCCCCGTATCAGCTTTCTGCTTGCTAGGGAGTCTGCTTCCTCCTCTCTCTCTCTCTGCCTGCCTCTCTGCCTACTTGTGATCTCTCTGTCAAATACATAAATAAAATCTTTAAAAAAAACATAAAGGATAGCATAAGTGGGTATAAGACAAGGGAAATGGGAGGGAGGACTTTTCTGAATGCGCATGAATACACCAACGCGGCCGACCCGCTCCCACCTGGCCTTTCCCTCATCTCCATCACCTGCTTGGCTCCTGTGAGGATCTACAGACCACAGATGTGCCATCTTTTCTCTTTCTCTGGACCGCTGCAGAGGTGAGACTCTTGCCTGTGGCATGCTCCTCCCCTCTCTGCCCTCCTGAACTTGTGTGACTGCCATTCATTTCCCCAGCTCAGGCAAGAGGACTTTCAGGATGCCTGGAAGGCCCTCCGCTGTTCCTGCCCCCCACACTGTGGAGTTCACCGCTTCTTCCACCCGGGCCAGCCTGGAGTCTTGCTTACAGTGAGCTGGTTTATGTGTGTGTGTGTGTGTGTGTGTGTGTGTGTGCGCGCGCGCGCACACGCGCGCGCATGGACCGTGGGCATGTCTGCGGGCCCTACTAGACAGTGAGTTACCGTGTGTCAAGAAAAGGAATCCTCATGGGCTCACCACATGTGCACTCATCTTGTCTCCCCTGCCCCAAAACAGTGCCCGGCACAGGACGGCCACTCTGCTTTCAGCTCCAAGAACAGTTGGAGGGCAGGCTGGGAAGGAGCCCTGTGCCAGGCAGCGCCCGGGGGGACACGCTTAACATAATTTTATGTAGATGAATGAGCTGCTTGCAAGTGCCACCTCCCGCAGAGCCGATGGCAGCTGCCCCCTCTCTCGCATGCTCACCCTGGATCACCCCAGCCCATGGAAGAGAAAACATCGGAGCACAAGGAGTTGGAGAACAGGAGTACCCAGGTGCTTAGAGACTCTATCAGAAAACCATACCAATGTGTGGGTTAAAGCAATGACAGAATATACATGGCATATTCTAGGCACTTTTCCATCCTTGTAATATTATTAAACACGGGCAATCACATACAAATACATATACTGGAACACGAAATGACCATTTCCTTCTCATGACTTGTACTATGTGCCAGGTGCCTGGGAGATGAGGTTGCTGTCTGCAAGGAGCTACAGTCCGTCAGAGAAAGAAATGTGGATCACTAGAAGGCACACTAAAAGACAAGACACAAATGCAAGTATCTGGAGGAAGGGAGACCACGATGCATGGTAGCTCCAAGTTCCAGCCACTGTTAGAACCCACTTCTGCCGTCTTTACCTACCCATATGACTGCCCCGAATCTTCGGGTCTTAGCAGACTTGCCTTTTCTTTAGGGATCCCCTCCCTAGGCTCTGAGATAGGGCATCTCCCTCTTTCTTGCCTTTCATAGCACCATTCTTCACACCTGGAATAGCCCATTATTTCTTTCATTACTGCTTCCCGGTCATTCCATTTTAGATCCTGTATGACCCACAAAGGAAGGGGCGTGTCTGTTCTATTCCCAGTATTTGGCAACTGATATTTAATAGATGTTTGTTTAATGAAGCAATGAATGGGCCCTCAGTCTCCTCATCTGTGAAATGGAACAGTGAAACTACCCAAGAAGGTGACCGGGAAGGTTAAAAGTATTAAGATACGTCCAGACTTGATGCACATTCATTCTTTCCCCTCAGAAACACATACACGGCAACAATCACTTCATGCCACGGCAAGAAGGGGCTTCCGAAGACCTCCCTGATGATATATCCATTTAGATGGACCCCAAAATTTAAAGAAGGAGTCAGATGATGTGAGGTGGGGAGAAAAGGACTAGATACCCGGGAGGGGCTGGGGGGAGAGTGGCCAAGGCAGAGCCCTCCGTGGTCTGGTGTTGCTGTGGCTGGAGCAGAGGAGCCAGGCCAGGAGCGAGGTGTGCGTTGGAGAGACAGGTAAACACACATGCCCAAACACAGACCCATGCTCCTGGTGTGAGGACTGGAAAGGAACGTGGACAATCTTAAAATGAATTTGCTGTCCCTTTGATAAGCTTCCAAAAGTCCTCCTGCTTTTGGTTAAGCTTTGACGACAAAGATGGGGCAAATAAAGTGGGAGCGCACATGTACACATGTGCGTGAGTATTTGAGTCCGCGAGAGAGACCGGTGGCCATGGAGAGATCACGGGCTGAACACGATTTGGCTTCATAACTAATTCTGTCCTGATTTGTAATGGGTTACTACTCTGGGAAAGAAAGGAACTAGCATCTATGAGGCACCTCTGAGGTGCCAGGCGCTTGGTGGGGGCAGGGGGAGGTGTTACGTCATCACCTCTGTAAAACTCTCAGAGAAGGAACTATGACTCCGTTGGACAGCAGAGGCATCCAGGCTTCAGAGCTGAAGGGACCTGCTCGAGTCAAACAGGGAAGCTGCAGAGCCTGACCAGTGACATTCACTTCCATCCAACAAAGCACAGCTCTCCCTTGGTCCCAGTGTCCCTCAGAGCTCTGCAGAGGTCCCATTCCCATAACTCTTAGACGAACACTGTGAAACAAGACTGGTTGTGCTCATTGAAACAGGCTCGGAGACAGAGAGTATCTTCTCAAAGTCACACAGAGAGGGGCGGGGGTGGGACTTAAACTCAGGTCTAACCAAAGACAAAGGCCAGCTCTTTCCACTTACACCAAGTGATCTGTGGTTGAAAGCCTCTGAGACATTCTTAAGAACATACACTCAGATGGTACTGATGTACATTAATTGACATATATTCATTATAAATGGTTGCAGTTATTCCCGGATTTTCAAAATGATGAAGATATGTTTTCATTACCCAGATGGATGCCACTTGGAATTATGGGTGCACTGAGTAAATACTGAAACAGTTATGCCACTAGAAATATGGAAGAGTTAAGCAGACACAGACACACACACACAGACACACATACACAAGGGAGCACTTTGATAGAGGACATGGGACTTAATGAAAGCCACTGACTTAAGTCTGTGAGAAGCCAGGACTGGTGCTTTCCTCACTGCAAATGCTTTCTCGCCTCCAAATGAAGGAGAAAAACTGTCTACTGGAATGTCTCCTAACATTCTTACATGGAAAGAATGGCTGGAAGAGCAGACCAGGAATTCCCAGATCCTTCCATGTGAGGACAGCTAGACCCACTCTTCAAAGCTGTATTCTAGCACGTTCCCACTGGGTGGTGCAAATGAGCTGGGTAAGAAATAACTGGCGCTTGTGGGAAAAACTCCAAACCAAAAAGCTGGCCAATATTGTCTTCCAAAGCTTTCGTCATCATCAAAGCCCTCCCGAAGGCACCTAGCAGAACAAAACACATTCCTTCTTATCCCGGAGAGTGGCCTAAACAACATCTACCCAGGCTGTTCTTAAAGAATGAGTTTGCCGTTGTTGGAGTGATCGAAGTGTAACGTGTATTAAGGCAGACCACTGAAGAATGCCAGAAGTGCTCAAAAAGCTTCTCCAGAGATGATGAGAATTTTCTGAGACAGGTTCATAGGGACTGTATTTAGCTTGTCTAGGAAGATGTTTTTAAGCACCTGCATTTAAAAAAAAAAAAAAAATCCGTCCTTAATAAGGAAAGGAGTAAGAAGGAAAAGCTGGGTTTTGTTTGGCTCACCCAGTATTATTTGCTTTAAAGTAAGGAAGTAATTGATTTTGTAAAGTCCCCGGTTCCCCACTGTCAACAGAACAAATTCCTTACTCCAGGGCCTGGCAAACAAAGCTATTCACAACAGAGACTGGTGCCCTCTGCTCACCTCCTGTTGAACCCCACCCACTCGCAAACTACCCACCCCCCCGCTGCAAACTGGACTGCTCCCCTGTTTTCCACAGGACACAGTCTCTTAAGGTTTCTAATAGTTTTTCTAGCTGTTCCTTCTATCTGGGAAATGCTTTCTGCTCTTCTGTGCCTGGCAAATACTGACATCCTTCAAGATCCAACTGTCAGCTCCCAGAAAGGATTCATTAGCAAGCTGCTCAGTTTTTCCCATTGCGCACACACACCGTATCACTTTCTACCAGCACTGGAATTCATCATTAAGTTTTTGCCTGAATCCGAGAAGACCCTTACAACGTTGTTGTATATTAGGATGTGATGGAAATATTTTGGTCAAGTCATTGAACAGTATATACAGTTTGATATAATTATTTTGGGAAAAAATAGAAACAAAATATGAGTCCACTGTGATGAGTTTATCTCTGGGTGAATGAAATGATGTATGTGTTCTCTTCCTGACACCTGCCTTTAGCAAATCCTCTTGGATTTTGAGATTTTTCTTTTTTTTTAGTGAGTGGATGTCCCTCATTTGTTTTTTGTTTTTTAAAGATTTTATTTATTTATTTGACAGTCAGAGATCACAAGTAGGCAGAGAGGCAGGCAGAGAGAGAGAGAGAGGAGGAAGCAGGCTCCCTGCCAAGCAGAGAGCCCAATGTGGGGCTCCATCCCAGGACCCTGGGATCATGACCTGAGCCGAAGGCAGAGGCTTTAACCCACTGAGCCACCCAGGCGCCCGGATTTTGAGATATTTTTAATACATATGTAATTTTTTTTTCCTAAGAAAATAAGCTCCAGTAATTAAAAAAAAAAATAGAAGTAGACCAAACCTCCAAATTGAAATCTTAGTTTTAAAAATAAAGTTAAAATGACTTTCGGCTACTTTTGTGTGGAAAGGGGGTGGTGGATGAAATCGGCATGTCTACATAAGATATTCAAGCTCTTCTGTTCTAAACACTTTCAAACTGAAATACAGATATTTCTTAGCCATTGCATTAAGTGTTTGATATCTGTAGGACAAACCTAATGTACTCTGAAAGTCTAAACTTAGTCTTATCTGTCAGTTTACCCATTGTTAGAACTGGTAGTGGAGGGCAGGGAGAAGGTGGTCACAAAGAGAAGTAAAATGACTTACTTTAGGTCCCACAAGTAATTTCTAACCCAGCCATGGCTACCGGAGTCCAACTGACTCTTAGCTTACTGCACAACCCATCATACATTTTAGTGATCTACTTTGCACATAAAATAAAGGGAAAACATTGATGAACACTAGGTGTCAGTCATCATGCTGCACAGCAATTTTACTAACTTAACATTAGAAACCAGAAAACAAGCTCCAAAAAGATGGTGGCATGATCATAGAATCACCGACCACGGCTGCCGCCAGGAGGACACTTGGGTATTGTCTAGTCTAAGACCTTTACTTCAGAGACTCAAAACCCAGATCACGAGAGTGGTGCTTAGCCACCTGAGGGGGTAAAATAATTAGTGGCAGAGCTCGCCCCCCTGGCCTGTGGGCTCTGGACACTTGACATTGATCTGAGAAAGGCATTTGTGTAAGCAAAGGTGTCTGGGAGTTGGCTCAGTGTGATGCACATGGGGTAAAACCCATCCTGCGCTACTGGCTCAACGATACTCCTTCAGCAGCTCTGCAAAGTTTTCAAACTAAGTCCCAATTCTAGCGATCAATGCTCCTCTTGACCTGGACCCTCAATCTCTCTGCTGCCTTGTCACTCCCCAGCTCTCCTTCTCTCCTGTTGAATCCATGGCATCCAGGGATCTCTCGTGTATGTGCTTTATTCGTTCCTCTTTCCCCAGAACACCTTTCTCCCAACTCCAACATCCTTCATGGCTCTTGGGCAGTGTGGTCCTCTTGAGGGACACCTTCCCCTACATCCCTCCTCACCCTGACCCCAGGGAGGTCTTTGGTGTTGTACTTCCGGTTTCCCAGAGTGGCCGTCCTACCCTTCACCATTGTTCTCCAACGGTTTATTTCTTCCGGGCTCCAGCACAGGGCTGCCACTGAAGAGATGATCCCCATCTCGGGTCTGTTTGGACCCTGGTGCACTAGCCCAGACACATACCAGGTGCTGGAAAAATATTTAATTAAACTAAAATCCAATAAAGAAAAAACAATGATTAGGTCTACAGACCCAATACAATGAGTGGTGGAGGGAAAAACGCCTTGGATACTTACTATGGCAGAGGCACTTACGTTTAGTTTGTGGACTTCTTTTCAAAACTCTGTGAAGTAGGCACTGCTTTTCTACTACATGGATGAGGAAAAGGAGAACTGACACACTTGCCCATGTTCACAAGCGGGAGAATCAGGATTTGCACCCGGGTGGACTCAAGAACAAAAATAAGCCAACAAACTAAAAACATACTGTTCCCATCACTCCACTGGGGTGAGAAAGAAAAGCAGTGAGGCCTTTTGTTTTTCTATCTTTTTAACATGTATTAGGAGGAGAGGTGTAGAACCACAGTCTCCTGAAGTCTATTGTTTTAAATTCCCCAACTCTGCTAATTCTGAGAAACAAGGAGGAGGAGGAAGAAATATTGGAAACAAAACTGAGGAAGAAGGGGAGCACAGAGAGATGAAAGGAAGGTGGGTGTTGAAGCTCCAGAGTGTGGTCAGGAGAGAACACTGGGCTAAAAACTTCCTAGAGGGTTGCCTCGGTGGCTCAGTGCATTAAAGCCTCTGCCTTCGGCTCGTGTCATGATCCCAGGGTCCTGAGATCGAGCCGGCATCGTGCTCTCTGCTCAGCGGGGAGTCTGCTTCCCCCCCCACCCCCACCCCCTGCCTGCCTCTTTGCCTGCTTGTGCTCTCTGTGTGTCAAATAAATAAATAAAATCTTAAAAAAAAAACTTTCTGGAAACGATCTTTATGGAAACAGCGCCCCCCACCGCCCCCCGCCCCGGCCACCACTAAAAACCCAATGACTTCAAACGGGGTAGTTGAAATACACAACTTAGTGTTAGAGTTGGCCCTAAGAGGACAGTAAACTGCCTCCCAGCTAAAAGCGCTGCAGCACGTGTGCGCATATACCACGCACACACACAACTTGTGCACATACGAGCACACACAAGGGCGCACTTGCCTTTTCCAGTACCGGAGCTTCGTTCACACCTTTAAAAGACAGTATGTTAAGGTGTGGGTTGCTGAAAGAACACCAAGGAACGGTGAGCCCACCGGGCTGACGCCTGCAGGCGTGGTGGTGCTCCCCGCCCACTCCCCTGCCACGCCCAGCAGCAAGCCCCCCTCCCCGCCCAGTGACACGCCCTGGGTTGGAGCTGGACACTCCAGGCCTCTCATCAGCCCCCATCTCCTCCAAGAGAGACTTGGGAACCTGGTTAGAAGCAGCATGAAGTATGGGGACAGCATCTCTGGCTGGGCTAGAGGGTGAGGGTATGGGGAACAGATCGGGAAGAACTTCCTTTCCAACAGGGAGGCTGGGCCTTCGGTGGGTGTTGGCCGGGTCAGAAAGAAAGCTTTCTGCCATGGCTTTCATCCTGCAAATGCCATTTTTTTAGAGACTTGAAAACCTCCAAGTTGTACCCATATTATCCATTTGTTTCTTTTGTTATTGGCTATTTATCTTCCCCTAAAAAGTGGGTGGTTTGAAAATGTTCACCGTCTCGAAAATTCTATTTCTCTGAGAGTCTTGTCCCTTTCCCTCCTCCGTTCCAAACAACTGTGTTGGTGGTGTCTGCGCCAGGATTGCCCCAGAACCACGGTAATTCCCCTGCCCCTCTAGGGTCCCCAACTCCTGCCAACACCCATTTCCCTCAGGTCATGCAGCTACCAGGTCAAGCAGATAATTTGTTAATTCCTTATCTCCAGCTCTAACCCACTGGTAGCAAAGGCAAGTCCCTTTGGGACTTGTTCCTGGAGGAACCAGGAGAGTAAGTCCCCAAACCCTGAGGCCCTGAAGAAGAATTCCAGGAATGGGCAGGTGTGGCCCTGAAGGCTGCGAATTCAGAAGAGGAAGTGGTATTGTACTAAGGCGTCAGATTGTAAGCGTCAACCTCGGCCGCTGTCCCGGAACCATCCAGTTTGCAGGGCTCAGAACTGCTGCGATATCACACTGCCGTATGATTCCAGTGTGCCGAACACACTACTCCCTGCCGGTATCATCAACCGCGATGGCTGGAAAGGTGCTGTGGAAAATACTCAGGGGCATAAAACATCCGTCCACTCCTCCCCATCAACCACCAGATAAAGTCCCAGCAAGTTAAAGAGACTCCATGTATCTCAGATCTATCTCCTTCTTCTCTCTTGCCCTGCACACACCTTGCTTCTGGCTCTTTCTGTATCTTTGCGCACTTGTTTCTTCTGCGGGGAGAGCTCCATGCCCTTCTCCTGCCCAGAACACTCCCGTTGAGTCTTTCGTGCTCTGCTCATGGGTCTGTGAAGGTTACACACTGCCTCAGTGGGAGACAGAGTGATTCAGAGAAAGGGACCAGGGCACAGGGAAGGGAAAGTGAGAAAGGATCTCAGTGTCTCTAAAGCTGGTTGCTGAGAGTGTGCTCTGGCAGCTGGCTCTCCCTCAGACAGGGGTGTAGTACGTTTCTGCTCTGAAGGGCAGTGTCAAAGGGGAGCCCAGGAAAAACAGCCGGCTGCTTGCGAAGGGAAATCCCCGGACCAACAGAGAAGAAAAACAAACAAGCAAATGCAAAATACCCCGGCTACTCGGCTGCTCATTCCCCTGTGGGAAAGCTGGACTGTTGACAGTGGAAACCACAGAGGGGGAGGGGCAGAGCTCCTGCAGCCCTCAGGGCACAGGAAGGCTGCCACGTCTCAGGACCACAGTCCTTGAGCCCACCTTGGAGAATCTCCGTGGCAGCCTCTCCCTGACCAGGATCTCCTACTCCAAGCACTTGTTTCACCCTCAAGGCCTTTGCAGCAGGAGGATGCAGCTTCTCTCCAGTGTCCTGTAGGAGGGAGCTTGTGTTCAGAAGGGCAGCTTATGACCAGGGAATCAAGAGCAGGTACGTTGCGCAAGCATCAAGTACTGGGCCTAAACATTTTCTTAAAACTATTTTTCTTAACGTAGTTATGTCTCTTTAATGGGAACTGGGAGAAAGAACTCCAGGGGGAGACTAACACCAGACCCCTTAAATTCTTTTTGGAACAAGGCTTCATATGTAATAACTAACTTGAATGAATGAATGAATGAATGAATGAATGTCAGGCCACAAAAGATGGAGGGAACAAGATGGGGCAATAGTGTTAAAAGCCTCAGTGAGTCAAACGTATTGTGTTCCTAACAGCAGTATCTACCGTGTCCTGCGCTTTTTCTAGGCCCGATGCTGTGCTCGATGCTGTCTGGGTGTTCTTTATTTCATTCAGTCCTTAGAGCAGTCTTAGTGGTATTATCCTCATTTTATAGATGAAGGAACTGAGATTAAGTATCTTAGTCACATTGCTAGTCATGAGGATAGCCAAGGTGGAAACCTGAAAACCCGTCTTCCTAACCAGTTACACTGTATTGCAAGGCTTTGGCTGAAAAGATCTCCCTTTATGCCTGTAAGTACTTTGAGCTGAGTCTGCTTGAGTCAGGGGTGCGTACAGAGCCAGTGCTGACCACGGAACGGGGACGTGGCCGGTGGAACCACTCACGGGAGGTCGACAGTCAGGGCCCTGCTAGCATCCCAAAGTCTGAATTCTTGTAAGGCAGACGGGGCAGCCAGACTACAGAATTTTAAAAAAAGAATTCTCCCAGTTCAAAGTATATATGGGCTCCAACCAGCACACAGGAATTAAAAATGTTCTTTCTGCTTTCTTTCAGGAATGTGGGTGGTAAATAAGCCAAAAGAAATAAAAATAGGAACATGGCAGGCCAAACCTCCCTAAACAGGAAAGAACAATATTTATTTGATTAATTCTGTTCCTAAAGAGCAGCCCACATTACTGATATGGAGGGCGTTCCCCAACGGAGGGTGTGTGTGTGTGTGTGTGTGTAAAAGTGTGCACACGCCTCCACGTACATGTACACATACATATGGATAGATAAACACACAGACCTGCCACCCACAGAGAATATTTATTCATATGATACAAGAATCAAACTGCTCTTCTTTTCCCAAATCCTGCAAGCATTAAAAATAAGTCACTTTATGTAAACATACTCCGTCTCTTGATTTATACTGATTCTCATAAAGGCAGAGCTGCACATTTTTGAAACGCTCTCCTTTAACCACAGGAGATGGGTTATGGACACACGCCATATGCAGAGACAGGCCGCCTTAGCAGGCATCAGGAAAGCAAGCACATGAAACAAAATGCTTCACTGTCACTGCATTTCTCCAGATCTCTTCGCCAAAGCCCTGCAGGGCCCCTTCTGCCACACTGTGCATTTGGACATCCTGACTTATTCCGGGAAGGGAGCTACCATGTTCCCTAGGCCATCCTTCTTGCTGGCCCACTATTAGCTCCTGACCCTGACAGTGCGTGCGTCCAACCTGTTTCCTGGTCAAAGCGATGCTCCCTGTAACCCAGTGAGGCCCAGTGCTGGCCTCTCAGGCCCTCCTCCTTCCCATCTCTGCCAGTTCACGTCCCCCAACAGCCTGGCTTGAGGTCCACACTGCTGTAACGGGGCTGACTCCTTCCCTCCCACACCCTGCATGTGCCAGCACAGCTGGACTGATTTCTGGCAGATGCTCCTTGTGCCCCTGGTTTTGGGATGAGCAGGGAGGCCGAAGGCACCCACTCCCTCAGAGGGTTGCGACAGATTTCAACATGGCCTAGTGGCCAGCCAACAGGTTGCTGCCCTTGGAAGACTGGATGTGGGCAGAGGACAGGGTAAGGCATTCTCCTGTTTGCTTCTGCCACTTGGCCTTTTCATGGCGTGGGGGCAGGAGGGAGGGCTCACTGGCTGCTGAGGCCCTTCCAGTCTAGATTAGGCTGCTACAGGCATAGACTTACTTGTTCTGAGAGAAGTTTGAAGAGAGAAGACAGCTCTTAATGACATTCAAGAAACCCTGAAGGAACACGATTTGTCATGTTGGGTGTGCCCTGAACTTTCAGGGCACGGGTCCCTGGAGGAAGAATTTACCTCCCCCAGGAAAACAAAGAATTCATAGAAGTCATTCAGCCGAGCTGACTTCACCACAGGACAGTGCTTGCCATCACTTAATAAGACCTCTATTGTGCGTCTGATGAAAACACAGGGAGATTTTCTTCCTCAGAGAGTCTGTAATTTAGGAAGTGTCTAGCTTCTTAGCAGTCCCATTCCTTCGGAAGGAACAAAATATTAGGTCAGTGAAAAAAATGGACATGGAACAAACTGAATCTTCATTTTAGCAAAATAAGATTGCTTGCTAGGGGTTAGACTCCTGCTCGTTGAGACACACGCTCAAGCTCCTGAGAGCTTTAAGGGCTGACCATGGCGTCCTGACCACTGCCCCACTTGGTCACTGACACTTATCTCTACTGGGTGGTCACTATGCTTCCCCCCACCCCCCAGAGAAACTGCAGCTTGCGGAGGCTGGTGGCCTGCCCATGGTTAACACCCAGCAGAATGAGAATCTGCCCTGAGATCTGTCATTGGGATCTCATCAGTGGGCCTCAGAATCCCATTTTTCCTTTACATCAGGGAACGGGAAACCACAGAGCACAGGCCAGATCAAGTCCACACCTATTTTGTATGGACCATAAACTAAGGATAGTTTTTACATTTTTAAATAGTTGGGGGAAAAAACAAAAGAAGAAGAACATTCCATGACACAGGAACATCCTAGGAAGCTCGAATTTCAATGTCTATCCATAAAGTTGTACGGGGACACAGTCACGCCCATTCAGGTCTGCATTGTCTCTGGCTATTTTTCCGCTTCAAAGGCAGAGGTGAGCAGTAGTAAGAGGAACCGTTTAAGGCCCACAAGCTAAAATGTTTGGCATCTGGACCTTTCCAGAAACAGTTTGCTGTGCCCTGATCTGCATGCACCCCGAGGACACCCTGACCAGTGTGACTCTACAGCATTAAGGCCCATGGGATTATAAATGGGTTCCCAAGCTACCAAGCTTGTAAAGTTGACCTGGCCATCAACAGTCCCAATGTTTCTCCTGTTGTGGGCGAGCAGTGATGCTACACTGGGAAGAAAACACACGTCATAAACCAGGAACGGACTCTGCACAGGCCTACAGCCTCTGAGATCTGAACCAGCATGGGTTTCAGAGTGGGGGAGGAGACAAACCCCTTTCTTCCCGTAGTCTCCGACTCCCAGTTAACCAACCATGAATACAACATTGATTTTACATAAAGGGAATGTGCTTTAGAGAGCTAAGGCGATGGTTACATGCGAGGGCTCCTTCCTCCCTTGCTCTGCTGATACTTTCGTAGGAAGCTGCAATTTTAGACTTTTTAGCAAGAGAGGTGATTATGTGCTACTGTCGGCACCCTGTGTTTCGCTCTCAAGAGAAGAGGGAAACTGTCTAACGTATTGAAGGTGGGAAGCAGTTCTGCCTCAGTTAAAGAGAAGTAAGAGCAGATACCCTTTTTCTTGGCATATTTTTTGTTCCCTTTCCTGGCCTCAGCTGCACACCCTAAAGACCTGGCTCGCATGTGAAGAGAAAAGAGAAGAGAAGAGAAGGGAAGTGGAGGGAAGAAAAACCATGTCTGCCAAAATGCAAACAGTTCTGGAAATGGATGGTGGTGTGGGTTGCACAACAACAAGAGTTTACTTCGTGCCACTAAACTGGACACTTAAAATAGTTAAGACAGCAAATTTGATTTTTTATGGGTATTGTACCACGATTTAAAATGAAACAAACCCAAACAACAAAAATCCCATAGCTATCAATTTTGGAAAAAAGCATTTCAAAAGCTTCAAGGAAGAAGATGTTTATACATAATTCCATTAGCAAAATGGAAAAAAAAATCCACCGAGAAGGGGCTTTGAAAGATTTTAAGTTTTATTGGGGAAAAAAAATGACGATTAGTGTGTAGTTTTTGTGTGTGCTTGTGTACGTGTGTGTTTTTGTGTGTGCTTGTGTACGTGTGTGTACACGTATGCACGTGTGTGTGCTTTCAAGAACATACTCCTGTCCAACTCATTAAATCCCCTCTGTTGTTGCTGTCAATATTGGAAACAAAAAATGTTTCAAAGAATTCTTCCATCTGGAATAATCTATTCACACAAAATGCCAAGCAGCCTTGAACCAGCAACAGAAACTAAAAGAGTTAACTGTCTGAGACCCTTTTACGACTCTAACATCTTATAGCAGTGACACCAGAGGAGAAAACTACACCCGTGAGTACCTATTGATTTCTCTGTAGTATATGCACAAAGGCTGCTGTCACCGTCAAAAGAAAGGCTGAGTTCCAAATAAAGCAAAAACCACATCAGAAACCTTATATTAAAAAATTGAATTTAGGTAGGCACGGGAGTGCCAACTTTCATGGGACGTCTGCCTCTTTAATCCTGAGGCCATCAAACTAAAACCAACCTATGTGGGATGCGGTCAAATACCTTATTTAACTCCTGTCCATTTGCCAGTGTTTTTCAAAGATTAGTAAGATAAAATCCCTTGAGTGTGCGCTGTGAGCGCTCGGTACCTTCTGCCAATTCCCCAGACCAGGGCTGGTGCGCGGCGGGCTTTCTGAAGGCTCCACTGTTTAGAGTGAACGTATATGATAACAACAGCTGCTTTCCGTTCCCGGGCCTGGCACTGACGGGGTCCACAATCCAACTGGCGATGACACTGGCTGTGTTGGGTGAAGCCAGCGACAAAGGAACAGATGCGCTCTGTGTCCCTTGGTTCCGGGAGCACTACAGTCGCTGCAGACCAGTGATGGCGAGGGGGCACGGGGCAGCCTTGGTTTGAAGCGGACGCCAACTCAACCCAACGACCACTGTCTCATCTGCTTCATCTGAACTGGGTACACCCCCCCTCAACGCACACACGCACGCACGCACACACACACACGCACGAAACACACCCCAATGCTTCATTTCATACGCTTAGAAGTTCTGGGCTTTCAAGATCAGGGAGAACTCTAAAAATAACACCTAAGGTGCAGGCACTGTGAAGTATTGCCAGACTGTAACGGGCCAGACCCTGACCTGCCTACCACGGGCTCTATACAAGGCAGGAGTGCAAAATGATGGCTCTTAGGCAAACTGCACTCCTAGAAGGAACGGCTTGGGCCTGAAGGTTTAAAAAATGAAATGAAATAAAGTGCAAGAACTACTCTCATCAGTTGTCACCATTTAAAATTCTGAAGCATTCACCTAAAATGATGGAGTGCCAATTTCTTTTGATTTGGAGACTCTGGGTCCCAGCTTCCCCACTGAAACCACGAGCTGGAGTCTTGTGGAGGTGGCTCCCAGAGCTTCCTATTTCTTGTTACCTGCTTGCTAATTCATGCCTGCCACCTGCCTGGCCTCTGCAGGCTCTGTGTTTGGGTCATCTATCTTTTTTTTTTTTTAAGACTTTTATTTATTTATTTGACAGACAGAGATCACAACTAGGCAGAGAGGCAGGCAGAGAGAGAGGAAGGGAAGCAGGCTCCCTGCCGAGCAGAGAGCCCGATGAGGGGCTCAATCCCAGGACCCTGAGATCATGACCTGAGCCGAAGGCAGAGGCTTTAACCCACTGAGTCACCCAGGTGCCCCTTGGGTCATCTATCTACAGACGTGACACTTCTTGAGACAGGTGTCATGCCGTTTTAGTCGTCCTAGCACTTAGCACCAGGTCCTCACACATGAGCTCCTTGCACACTATCATGTTTGAGTCACTGAACACAGTATGCCACATGTGCTCAGAGAGCAGACGTGACTTGACTGTGGCCTCGCAGCCAGATGGTATTCTACCAAAGGGACAGAGCTTCAGGAAACTTCCTAACTGCTACCGATCATCAGAAATCATTTGAATTAGTGTGCACCTAAGCAAAAATCTGCCTGAGCAGAGGCTGGGTCTGGGTTTTGGGGTCAGACTTCCTGTGTTCGAATCCTGATTCCACAGGGCTGTGTGATATGGGACAAATTACTTCACCGCCTTGTCTGATTTTCCTCTTCTCTAAATTGGGGATAAAAACAGTATTTATCTCATAGAACTGTGTGCAGAATAAATGAGGTAATACATAAACCCATTTCCCACAGCACCTGGTTCACAGCTTTATTTTAAAAAATTTCAATCTCAAAAAAAAAAAAAAATTTCCCTCTCCTCAGATTACTATATTCTCAGAAGCTCAACATATCAAATTTTAAAAGTGTCTAGTTATTACAGGCCATTTAAAGTTCTTCCTAGGCTGAAAAACTTTAATAAGACACAGACATAAATCTCTACTATAAATCTTTTCCAAAATAATTTACTATTATAAATAAATGAAAAAAAAAAAGGCAGAGGACAATCTATGTCATTCTGGATCTACAATGTGCCAGAACTGGAAGGAAATCAAAACTTTCCTTAATCCAGTGGATTTACAACTTATTTTAGTAGCAGAAACTATATCTTCTAATGTAATCTGATACAAAGGCCACGAATGAAAAACTACAGCAGATCTGGTTGAAGAGGAGGTGAGGGCCCAGCCGTTGGCCCCGGCTTCACCCCTGCATGCTCACAGGACCCTGATTTGGGCTACTCTCCCTCATTCTACCAGTGGGAAAACGAAGACTTGGCATCTCTACACAGAGAAAAGGGCTCATGCTAAGACCCAGATGGACTAGTCGCAGTATCCCTGGAGCCCAGCCATGCGCCTGAAACACAGGGTCCTGGCAGCACTGAGGTATGTGTGATGGGGGCTCTGATAACACGAGAAGGGCCATGCTGAAGGGGTGAGGTCTGGGGGGAATGGGCCTCTCGGGGGTGGTGCTGACTGCTGCCAGCAAAGTAACTCCATTATGGTTTAGACTGGGAACGGGATGTAGGGCTGACCCTGGGGAAAGGCGCGGGGTGGAGGGAGCTAAGCCTGACTGTAAGCAAACCGAAGTAGTGGGGCTAGATTCCATCTACAAGACCAAGATGAGAGGGGCCATTCTTCAGTCTAGGCATCCTGCTGGACTCCAATTCTGCCCAGAAATTGGGGAATGGATGGTATTAGTTCCAAAAGTGTGATGCCTGGACCGCTTGTATCAACGTTACCTGGGAGCTTATTAAAAATGCAGATTCACAAGTCCTATCCCAGAACTACTGAACCAAAAATTCCAGTGGTAGAACTCATGCATTCACCCTCCCTATGCTCTCCAGATGTTCCTGGGTGGGATGAGTCAAGAAGCATCGTACCTCACTGGGGCTCACCAATGGTGTCTCATGAGAGCCAACTGACTTTGGACTTTGAGAGAGCTGGACTTTGCATGGACTCTACCCTTGGAGATCCTGATTTAATAGGCCTGGGATGGGGGGCTGAGGGCTGAGATGCTCTCTGAAGTCTCCCCATGTGCTATGCGGCAGAACCATTCATAACTGATTGCCAGAGGGAAGGGAGAGCTACCCATCTCTATGACATGAATTATTCCTGTTACTATAACCAATGAAAATGCAGATATTCTAATTGGCCCTCAGGGATAAGTCCCTACTTTCCCTTTCAGTTTGTCTTGTTAACCACCCAGGCAGCAGGGAGACAAGTTTTCAGCAAAGACCGATCACTATCAAATCCTTGTTCTTGCGAATACTAAGGTTGTTTTAAAAATATACTGAATCCTTTACCAAGCATCCTTTAAAAATAAAGTTTATTGAGGTATATTTGGTCCTATAAAATGCTTCTAATTAAATGTAGAATTCGATGAACTTCAATAGGGACACGCTCCCAGATAACCACCACGTGAAGATACGGAACATTTCCATTGCCTCGGAGATTCCCTCCTGACCCTCAGTCAATCAATCAACCACCCCCTCCACCCCAGCAACCACCCCATCTGCTCTGACACTGTTGATGAGCTTAGACTGCTCTAGAATTTGATATAAATGGGATCAAACAGTATGGACTTTTTATGTCTGGTTTCTTTTGCTGAGCACAATGTTTTTAAGGTTTCTCACCACCATGAATTAGATCACATGTTATTTCTTCTCTGTTTCAAAGGTAACACACAGGGCTGCGGGTCAGTACTGCAGGAGAAAGGGCGAGTTTCTGGAGTGACGGAGGGCGGATCGCAGAGACAACTGGTCTTCCTCGAGGAGCCTGGCTAAACAGGAGGCAGGGCTGACCACTCTGAGGGTGGTCATGGAAGTGTTCACCGAGGCAGGTGATTTCTGGAGCAATGAGCGCTCTGGGGGAGGCAGCAGACCTGAGCTACCGGATGTGGGAAATGAAAGACGAAAGGGAAATGGGCAGACCAAAGGCAAACATCATCCATTAAAAAATTTGGTCTCTGCATTGATTTAAAAATATACTAGGAAAGTCTTTGGTATTTCTCTCTTTGGGAAATAGAGATTAATTCCTTCTCCTAAGTATGGGCAGGACTGAGTGACTCACTTCTAAGGAACAGAAAATGGTGGAAGGGGTGGCTATTGCTTCTGATACTGGACCTTGACAATATGGGGGCTTCCATCCTGGTTGCTCTCTTTGGGTTCAGGGAGCAGTTAGCAGGGACCCAATGTGGTGATGAGTGGGGGAGGTCTCTGAGGGAGGGACAACGAAGCTGCCAACTTGTAGGCTGAGTAGGACTCGGGAGGACACGGAGGCCGAGGGATCTCCGGCCTGGCATAAGAGGATATGACCCATTCAAGGAACTCTAGGAAGTTCTCTTTGTTGTAGTCTGCATTTCTCTTTCTTCATCCAGACATACCTGTATACCTTTATTTTGATTTCTTGGTCCAGGCACACTCAGAGTCACAATGTAATAGGAATCTGTTAGCACTAACAGTGTGGGACTAATACTGGTTCATACGATGTTCTACTACTACACTATAGCCTAAATGGCTTTGCTGGTAGCGGATATCTCAGAACTTTATGCATAAAATTACTTCTCAGGAAGAGCTCTTCCTAAGACCACACAAGTCCCTATAATAGGGACAGCCCATGCTTTAATGTGGTAGAACAGGTGGATGGCTAGAGAAGATATACTGTTAGATTTTAGTAAATCAAGCCTTCCTGCATCCAAATCCCAATACTCATTTGCTGTCTTTTGGAGCCGAAGAACCTAGTCTTGGGGCACCTGGGTGGGTCAGTGGGTTAAGCCTCTGCCTTTGGCTCAGGTCATGATCTCAGGGTCCTGGGACTGAGCCCTGCATCAGGGTGTCTGCTCAGCAGGGAGCCTGCTTCCCCCTTTCTCTCTGCCTACTTGTGCTCTCTCTGTCAAATAAATAAATAAATGAATAAAATCTTCTAAAAAAAAAAAATCTAGTCTCACCAGGTCGGGAAATTTGAACGAGTCTAGACCACACATAGCAGCCAAAATTTGGCAGTCTTATCTATGGGCATCAAGCCATACTGATTATTCCTATTTTCCTTTAAATGCTCACAGAGATGAATGGAATCCTACTGTGACTAACATTCTGCAGCAGTTTCCATTTCAGCAGACACAGTAGAGTGTAATTATGACTTGGTGCCCCAGAGACCAACAGCACCCCTGAGGTACTGAGCTACTCTCTAATATGGAGAGTCTGACATCGGACCTAGGGAAAAACAATGAACGTATAATTTTGAGTCTTATCTGTTTTTCATCTGTAAACCAGGAGAGGAGAGCCCAGCCAGTAGACACATGTGACTTTTGAGCACTTCGACTATGGCTAGGAAGATTAAGAGACCAGTTTTTCTTTTAATTTAATTTCAATTAGTCTAACTTGAAGCAGCCACAAGTAGTTAGGGGCTACTATACTGGGTGTCGTCGCTCTAAGTAATGGATTGAAGGGTATGATTCCTGAAAATCATGACTTTCCTGAAGGACGGAAGTGTATCTTAGGTGACCGTCACTCCAGTTCTCAGCGCAGTGTCTGTGATACAGGTTTTTAAAAAATGTTTATTGACAGATGCGAGGCAGCCAGAAGAGAACTGAGCTCGTAAGACAGAAGACAGATTATATAAGACTGCATAGTTTGTATTTCCCAAAGGGTATTTCAAAGCTTTAGATACACAAAATGCTCTGCAGAGAAAGGATTCCACGATCAAATAAATCTGCACATTGCATGAATTCCTTGGAGGTTAGGATGCACGTTAAGGTATTAAAGACACCAGAATAGCTTTACTGACTCACTAGTTCCCCTAATTATTTGAGCACATAACTCCCCTTTCATGCAACACCCTCTGACATCCCGTAGATCTAGCAGATTCTGAGGAAAAGGCTTTAGGAGATGTTGCAGTAATGACAGGGTAGGCAGGAAACTTCCAATGAATTCCTTGAAAGCAGGGACCCTGATTTTCAGCACATGTTTAGCATGTAATAAATGTGTACTGAATGGTCTAGAAATGACTCTCTTCTGCTAAAAATCAGAGGCAGTCGGAAACCACTCCCACTCAGCCTAGGTGAAGAGAGAAGGCAGAGTGTGACTTGTAAGCCGAGGCAGACATTCTTAGGCTGCTATGCAGGGCATACCTGCAGAAGTGGACAATCATCTGACATGTAAGCATTACCCAGAAGTATGTAATGGCAAACTAGAACAGAAACCATGAGTTATGAAACATACACAAATATACATATATGTGTATTTTGTAATCTCTACGTAGAACACGGGGCTCCCCAAGATCAAGAGTCACATGCTCTACTGAGCCCCCCAGGAGCCCTTGGAAATATACTAACAGTGTTTGAAGACTGTGCACTTTAAAGGTTAAACCACAACTGGGAGTCCTTTGCAATTAGAGTATCAACCTTCATACAAAGGAATCAATTATCAATCATAAAAAAGAGATATAGGGTGCTATAAAACAGAGCGGGGCATGGGTTCCTGGAGAAAGGAGAGAGAATGGTCCTGAGGGGAAAAAAAAGAAAAAAGATAATACCAGAATCTGACTGAGATCAAGACTGTGTTTGTTGGGGCGCCTGGGTGGCTCAGTGGATTAAGCCGCTGCCTTCGGCTCAGGTCATGATCTCAGGGTCCTGGGATCGGGTCCCGCATCGAGCTCTCTGCTCAGCAGGAAGCTTGCTTCCCTCTCTCTCTCTCTCTCTGGCTGCCTCTCTGTCTACTTGTGATTTCTCTCTGTCAAATAAATAAATCTTAAAAAAAAAAAAAAAAAAAGACTGTGTTTGTTACTTAGGTACTTCCTTAGTTACCTCTGGTTTGGGGCTTTGTCAATACTTTAGCAAGAAGGGATTGGAATTAACTCTAGATCCCCATGATAATTTCAGCTGAAAATTATTTGTAGTGCTTTAGTTTAATAAAGTGTGTATACACCATTCCATGGTCAAGAATAATCCCTTTTCAATGAATCCCTTTGGTTCTCTTTTATTTTTTTTTTTAAGATTTTATTTATTTATTTGACAGAGAGAAAGATCACAAGTAGGCAGAGAGGCAGGCAGAGAGAGGGGGAAGCAGGCTCCCTGCTGAGCAGAGAGCCTGATGTGGGGCTCAATCCCAGAACCCTGAGATCATGACCTGAGCTGAAGGCAGGGGCTTAACCCACTGGGCCACCCAGGCGTCCCCTTTTGGTTCTCTTTTAAAACTCAAAAATCTTTTTAGATCTAATTCAGTAAAGGAATCTGGACAGGAAAAAACTGCAACCAAAACCTTTCATCAAGGTCATGGAACGCTTTGCAGTGAGGTGCCTGTCCCCACAGGGCTAGATATGTTACATGGATAGAATCCACAGACTTCATCATGTGCTTTGGAATCTCTGAGATCTACCCCCTTTGAACAGAATCTTCAAAATAAAAAATGCATATATATAGTAAAGATAACAGCATGTCAATGTCTACAAAGGTGCTTAACTCCTTACTTCAGGAGGGACCACTCCATATTCAAGGACAGCCTAATCGTATAGTCCATGGGTAATGTACTCCACCTTCAACTACAGACACAGAGAGATCCGCACCACCACAGGCAGCGCCACCAGCTTGCTCCTTCGAGCATTTCTGTCACAGCTGCTCTGAGGAGAGGGGAGCAGAGGGCACAGCCACAAAGAGCAGACACCACGCTCAGAGCCATTGGTCCTGGGCACACAGGCCACCGGCCTTTGTTAGTAAGGCCTTTGAAAGCGTAAGATTTGATTTTCCTGATTATTATAAAAGTGATACAGGTTTGTGACAGAAAAGCTGAAAACCCAAATAAGTACGTATATGCAAAAAAAGAAGCGTTATCCATAATTCCACCGAGAGAGAACAGCTCTTGACACTTTCTGCCATACTTCCTTTCTCAAGGACATACTAACAGATAGACATATGGTTAGAGTGATTTTCCAATACATTTCTGAATCTTGTTTTTATTACTCAATATTATGTGCTGACAATTTTCACATGCGCATCATCTCCCACATTTTAGGCCCTGAAATAAACCAGACCACATCTGATCCCGGACCCAACCAAAACCGAAACCCAAAACGAAAACAAAAGAAAACCAGTCCTCATCCCACAAACCGGAAGCAAAAGCTCTCTGGACATCGGGTAAGGATGAAAAACAGAGCTGACGAAGACATGTGGCTGATGTTGCCGCATTCCCAGTAACTCAGCACAAGGCAGTTCATTGAAAATAACCCCACATTTCTTTGCTAGTTTTCAAATGGACACTTTAGAGCATGTCTGCCAAGGTTCTTAAAATGGCCTCTGGTCGGTATTCCCACTCAGCTGTGGGCATCTGGGTTGCCCCGAACAACCAGTTCTAGCTGACGCCACACTGGACACACACACACACACACAACACACACACACCCCCCATGTCGTCTAAACTGACAAAGTCCCAGGAAAGCAGACTCCAGCTGGGGTCTTGCCAGCTGTACCCGTTTGCTGGCATGGTGGGCTTTCACTCACGGAGGCCTCATTAAGCAAGAAGAGGCCACCTTGGGCCAACGGTTGACAAGGCTGGGGACATCCCACATCAGAAATCATAATCTCAGCACTCAAGATGGGGGTATGGCTGATATGGGCCAAAGGTGGGGACATCCCACATCAGAAATCATAATCTCAGCACTCAAGCTGGGGGTATGGCTGATATGGGCTCTTTGACATATGGGAAAACAGGCCCACAGACATTACATGCCTTGCCCAGGGCTGGCTGACCACTGCGGTGACGTAACAGTGGGAACTGCCAGACGCACAGGCTGAAGCCCTTCTCTTCTTCAATGCTTGTGCCCATGTCCAAGCCACTGGGCTGCAAGTCAAGGAAACTGCCTGACAAGAGGTATCCCAGAAGACTTTGCACAGATTATATTTACAAGAAAAAGGCCTTTCAAAAGCCCCCAGTGGCTCTTTTGGGGAGTGGCTCTGACTCCTGGGAGAGGCTCTGCTGCTTTTCACAGCTCTGATCTCATACTGCCTTTACAGGCCAACCTTGGCTACTGCACTCACCCGAGCCACTCTAAGGGGAGTATAGGCATGACCCAATAACCTCTTAGGGGAATAGAAGGTCAGCATATGCGTGGGCCCAGATGGGTTGTGCTAAGAACTTTATGGAACAAGGCTTTCCAACTCTTTGGTCTCCAAAGTATCCTGGTCCTAAGGTACCCACTGTTAGAAGGGTGGTTTTGGAGCTAAAGTCTGAAATCATTAGGTGCATGAACCTCAATCATTAGCCAAGGAGGAGTAGGACCTCTGGTGTGACAGAACGGCAGTAATGGCAGAGAGCGATGGAGAGGAATGTGGTTTAGATGAAGAGAAACTGCCAACCACCCTTGTCTGAAGTAAAGGTAAAGGCAGTATGTTTAACCATGCTAAGAATTCAGCGACGGGTATCATACAACGATGCGGGAGGACCGAGGAGTGAGAACCAACAGGGTTTCTTTTCTTTCCATGAAGCCCTCCCCTGTGAGGAGTTTCATCTCATCTCCCTCTTCCCGTCTTCTCTCTTCCACCCCCCAATCAGCCATGGTGTGTGTGGCGGGGGCCCAGCTGGAGACAGGAAGGGGAAACTCAAAATCTAGAGACCTATCACAAGGATGGAGCGTTGCCCAAAGTTTGCTCCACGGATCATGATCTTGACAAGCTGGTCATTGAGTGACAACCAAAGAAAAAAGATTTCAGGGGACCAAACGTGGTTAAACCAGGTGGGCACCACAAAACCGAACCAATTTCTTGACTTCTCAAAGCCTTTAATCTACGATTACACCCTGTGGGTCTTCAGGGATGATGATATAGCATTTTGTAAACTTAGTTGACCAAGGGAAAGAAGTCTGTTTTCACCAAGCATTACTCAGGACAAACTTTTTTTTTTAAGTATAGTTGACCCACAATCTCACATTGGTCTCAGGTGTACAACATAGTGATTGTCAAGTGTATATGTTATGCTATGCTCACTGGCCATCTACGCCATACAGCGCTATTATAAAATCACTGACTATATTCCCTATGCTGTGCCTTTTATACGCAGGACTTAATCATTCCAGGACTGACATTTGGAGAAATACGCTTCGCCACTACTGATCCTCAAGATTATTCTTCTTTGCTTTATGTTCCCACCTCATTGAGCCAGCCTCCAATCCTAGAGGAGGAGAAGAGATGAAGTGCTAAAAATAGTTAATTCTCACATCTGAGAGTAATTGTCATGTAGCCTCTTGCCCCTCGGAGTGCGGTCTGGGAACCAGGGGCACTGACATCACCTGGGAGCAAACCTGCACGCACAGTCCCATTCCAGGTGTACTGAATTGGAACCTACAGTTTGGCAACATGCCCGGGTGACTCATAGGCACATTAAATTCTGGATGAAGATGGAGGGCGCTTGGTAGTAGGCAGTAACCTCAGTAATTCTGATTTGGCGTGTCTGTGAGGAGGCCCAGGGATGCACATTTTAAAATATCACCTCCAGAAGATTCTGATGCAGCTAGTGTGCGGACCCCTATTAAGAAATGTTGATTTGATCGAAGAGCTTCTACAGCTCAAGGGACCTGCTTATAAGGTAAAAGGGCAGCACTGTAGTAACATTTAGTTTCCCAGAGGCATTTCTGCAAGGCAGGTCCTTAACAATCACCTTCATCGTAAGAAATAAGGAAATGATGTCCTGGAGACAGGAGAAAGCCCTGGACCAAGGTCACCCAGGGGTCAGCAGGTGCATGAGGGCGAGCAAGCTCCCTCCTGCCTTTCCTCCCCACCTCCCCAGCCTCTCCCCTCCTCCCTCATCAGCTCTTTATTCACCAGCAACGGCACTGCTAACATTCCCCTCTGAGTCTGCTTTTGTGCATAGTGAAAGGCCAACAAAATGCTGCTGGTTATTTGTGCTTGCTAATGATAATTCTGATTAGCTCAATTCTGTCAGCTGACTCCCAGGCTGCCAGGGGCCCACAGCAGCCTGCTTATTCAATCAGGGCCTGGCCCATTTTCTAATTACTGGCATCATTTGGGCTCGTTTCCCCCAACTGTGAATTTGCTTGAGTTCAACTCATCTTCAGCTGTTGCATTTACATGAGAAATGGCTCATCTGTCACGTCTGTGTCTGCGCGTCTGTGTCTGTGCGCCAGTCTCCCCCCGAACTGCTGGAGAACAGATGAAATGGGTTCCCAGGCTGCTACTGACCAGCAGGTCCCAGTAGGAGCCATGAGTCGAGCCCTTTGTGGGGACAGACGCCCTGGCCTTCCTCACTGGGTTGGCCAGAGTGACCTCTTCCCAGCTTCTGGATTCCAAATTGTATTCCCACTCTGGGGCCTGAGAGGGTGACCAATTGTCCCAGTTTGCCAGGGGTGGAGAATTTTCCCAGGACATGAGACTTTCAGTGCCAAATCGGGGAGGGTCAGTCACCTGGACACAGCAGTACGAGAGCATTCAACACCCCCCCAGGTGATCTAGTTGGCATCTAAAACAGAGAACTGCCTGGAAGCTGAGGTCCCATTTTTCTCTGTCAGGCCTAAGACGGATGACGCATCCCTTCTCTGCTCTGTGCCTAATTTTGCATTTTAATCTCTACTGCTAATCCAACAGGATGAAGCTTTATTTCCAACAGTGTTAAGTGGAAGTCTGCTGGCATGGTCTGAGATGAAGGTGGCTCCAAGGGAGGAATGACCGGCATGTAATCGCTCCAAATGGAGGTACATCCTCCCCAAAGTACTCTTCTTAATTCAAAATACGTAAGCATTTAGCAGGTACTTGGCAACATGGGCATGTGGACTTATCGCCTGTAAACTCCCAGCCTTCTGAGAGCTGACCATCCCATCAGAGATACCAATACAATCACCTATACCTGTTTCAAGGCTACCTAAGATGGCAAAAGGCCACGGGAGCTGGGAAGGGAGAACTGGGGTACCCCTGCTTACTGTATGCCAGTTACTTAATATTCATTATCTCACTTAACAGCCAACATTTCTTAAGCATTCACCATGTGACAGATCCAATTAATTTTTATAACAATTCAAGTATTATACCCATTCTATGAATGAGGAAAAGAGGCTTTGCAAAACCAACTACCTTGCTCAAGATGGCAAGTTAGTAATTGAAGAGTTTGAACCCAGAGAGTCTGGGTCTTATTTTTAAGCACCGAGCCTGGATCTCCTACCCTGTTGGTGTCCTGGGGTCTTCACACAACCAGGGTGCTGGACACTCCGTCAACAGCAGACAAAGCTACAGGCAAGGCACTGGGAGCCGGGGAGGGTGGCCGCGCGTGCCGGGAGCCTGGCAGAGAGAAGCAGGAGGTGGCGTCTCTGAGTCCCACACTGTGCAGTCCCAAGGCATGCAGTCAGGAATGTCCCACTGGAGGTGTGGGAACTCTGGGAATGCTGACGTTCCAAAGGAAACTGGCTCCACAGACGCCGCCCTTCTGGTCCCTTGCCGCCTTCGCTTCTGAAGAATGTATGGGAGAATGTGAAGCCAAATGCTTGACCTCTTCATCATCCCTCCAGAGCAGAAGATGAGCGTGTCATTGTTGTACAGTTTTTAGACTGCATGTAAATTCCTTTTTTAAAAAAAAATTTTTGTTTGAGAGAGACAGAGATAGCGACAGAGATAGCAAGAGGGGGGAGGAGAAGGAGAAGCAGGCTTCCCACTGAGCAGGGAGCCTGATACAGGGCTTGCTCCCAGGACCCTGGGATCATGACCTGAGCCGAAGGCAGACGCTTAACCGACTGAGCCACCCAGGCACCCCTGCATCTGTAAATTCTTGAAAGCATCTTTCTTATGCCCTGGAACATCTGAACAACTTGTGCTGAATACACAGGGTACTTGATATATGCAAATCAAACAAAAATATGTTGATTTGACATACAATGGCTGACTTTAATATGTTCATTGCTACAGCCAACTTAGAAGTTAGGTTTTCTGGGGGCCTGGATGGTTCAGTGGGTTAAGTGCCTGACTTTTGGTTTTGGCTCAGGTCATGATCTCAGGGTCGTGGCATAGAGCCCCATGTTGGGCTCTGTGCTCAGCATGGAGTCTGCTTGAGTTTCCTTCTCCCTCTTCCTCTGCTCCTCCCCACTACATTTGCGCTGTCTCTCTAAAATAAATTAATTTTTTAAAAAAGTTAGGTATTCTAGTATTATCAATGACTGAAAGCGTTCTTTTCAGTAAGAACAATCCACAAATCCAGTATTCTTAGTGGACACTGGACTATGCTAAGTATCCAGAGCCTGACGTTATAGAATTATTGTCCTCAGAAACATCTTTAATCTCTTCTTCTGTTACTTCATAGTTTGTGTAAAATGAACAGAATTTCAGGCACTTCGGCATGGAAAACACTAGTTACTATGTAAAAGCATTAAAATTAATCACCCTGCAATTACAATTAGGAAAACAGAAAGGTAGGAAGGATACTGTTTGAAAGAAAGAAAGAAAAGGTGCTAGGGGGAACCACCGATACCCTTCCTGCTCACTTCCACAGTTAATAATTCTTGGTTAATCCAGTCAGTTTTACCCCATGCCCCCAAAGAGGCTTTCATCTGGAACAGCGGGCTGCTTGGGGCCTTTCTGTGACTCTAGACTTCCAGCCAGCTCCTGGCACTGCCAGGTGTTAGAATCCATGAGGCTCTTCTTCAGTTATAGAAGATAGAACTGAGAGTTTTTTAATGGCAAAGAATGGCCTTCTCTACTGGCTTGTGCTCAGCTTTGTCTTACAATAGCCTTTATGCTTCTGGATGTAGAGAAGAAATTGACTCTGGGCTCTACCCATCTGATGTTTCTGCTCCTTTCCCTCCGTAGAGCCGAGAGGGAGAGCCTCCTTCACACGGACTGTAATTCCCCTCACGGTTTCTCCACCCTCTTCATTTCCAGGGCCCCTAGTCCCTCTTTCCTTTGTACTTGACATTTTCTAAAATTAGCTTTATCAACTCTTTCCAGTATTTTAACTCCCTTGAGCTGTTTGCACAACCTTTTCGCCTTGTAGGGACTGTTTACCCAGGCCGGCCTTTAAACAGGACAAAGTAGGAGAATTCAACCGGGAAGCTTCTATCCACACTGTTTGTTCTACTAAATTCAGAGACAACCTGGTTCCTGCCCCCAGTAACTTTCTAGAATGCTGTTGTGAAAGAAAATGGAGAAAACGAGCTTTTCCTTCACCAGTGATAGATCTTATTTGGGCCCAGAAAGTCTTGCTCCGTTCTGGAACTCCTAATGATGCAAACAAAAATATTTTTTGCCATGTACTTTGACAGCCCAATAATAGATTTCAAATTGAGAAACTCTAAAGGTGATATATAAATTTCTTTGCCAGATATAGGTATTGTATCATAATAAACATGTCTTTTTCCTTGTTTGTAATTTTTTTTTAAGCATTTGTAGTCAAGCACTTAGATCTTTTAACAGAATTTCCATCTTAAAAAAAAAAAGATTTTATTTATTTATTTGTCAAAGAGACAGAGAGAGAGAGAGAAAGAGAGAGACAGAGAGAGAGCACAAGCAGGGAAAGCAACAGGCAGAGAGAGCAGGGTCTCCACTGAGCAGGAGCCCGATGTGAGGCTCTAAGGGAATCATGACCTGAGCTAAAGGCGGTGCTTAACTGACTGAGCCACCCAGGTGTCCCTCTATTTTGATTCTTTAACATCCTGACCTTGCCCACCCCGGAGGGACTGCCCCTCCCAGGGCTAGCCAATTCCTACCTGTAGTAAACAACTCAACCTCCAGCTGTTTACTCTCCAGTCAATACAAACTAATCAACCTGGGGCCCACAGCCCCAACCACCTCCTTTAGGCATCTCACCCTTGGGGCTGCGGCTGCCCTCCCCTAATCACCCCAGGTCCAGGTACCACACAATTAAGCCAGCCCCTATTCCCCAGCGCCTCCTGAAATGATTCAAATTAGTCCATTCAATTCCAATCCTGCTTAGTTTGACTCACATTGTTCCTTCCCAGAGAAGCCACAATAAAAGCCTTTGGCCGCATATTCCCTGCTCCCTCTGCCTCTGACCAGCCCACCAGCCCTGGTGGCTCCCTGGATGCCCCCACACCCCCGCCACACTCCCCATGACATGTTGTGCCCCCTTCTCTTCAGATGTATGAGTGTAATAATCTATCTTTTCAATGGCAATTGTTTCCCTGATCCTTGGTCTTCACCATACATAAGTAACAATAAAACCTAGATTTAAAAAACTAGCGAAAGACCAGAGCCTGGCCTCTGCTTTGCTCATTATTCAAATAGACTTGGATGAAAGTTAGTTGCCCTGTCAGTTCTATTTAGCAAAACTGTCACTTTTAATGTTCCCAGAAAAAAGCATGATTTTAGTATAAAGCCCTGCATTGTACTGGAAAGTTTCAGTAGAGCCGGCGAGAAACAGCTGTGATGATGGCATCCAACATTAAGTGTTAAAAGGTGCTGGGATTTTTAAGGTTTCTGGGCTTCTAGAGCACAGATGGGGTCCAACTGTAAACATACCTTACGAAGCAAATACAAGGAACCCACCCCATTCACCTAAACAACTATGGTAAAGTTTTCTTAAATGTTCTGGATTTTAATATATACCATGAAAACTGCATCCGGGGAGATTCAGTATGAAAAGCAAAATCCTGGAGGCACTGGACTCTTACCTGCGCCTTCGTTCTGTCTCCATCTCTGGAGTCAAAGCTACAGTTTGTCTTGACTTGGCATGCCTAGCAGCAGACACACAAAAGCTGCTAAATACATATTTACCGATCCAAAGAACGTTTCTCATTATCTTTTTTTTAAAAAAGATTTTATGTATCTGACACAGAGAGACACAGCGAGAAAGGAAACACAAAGCAGGGGGAGTGGGAGAGAGAGAAGCAGGCCTCCCGGTGAGCAGGCAGCCGGATGCTGATGCGGGGCTGATCCACTATTCTGGGATCCTGACCTGAGCAGAAGGCAGATGCTTAAGGACTGAGCCGCCCAGGTGCCCCCTCATTATCTTTAAACAGTTGAGGTAAGATATCAAAGATCCTCACTTAAGGGGTTATGTAAATCAGTGGATCCACTCCCTTCTGCCCCCACTCAGAGAGAAACGTAGGTACTTGGTGAGGTTAGGGGACATTCTGGCATCTTCCAACCCTTACACCGAACTCCACCTGCCGGCTCACGGCCCAGCCCTTCGCCTGGCTGTGGCAGTGCGCTGTGACCCACGGCTCAGCCCTGCACGGGGACACTCACCAACGGCTCCAGCTCCTTGCGGTCGATGAGGTTCATCTCCGTGACGAAGTAGTAGAAGTGTTTGTAGCAGGTGTTGACGTGGGCCTCCGCACCCATCACGATGACGCGGTCGAAGTGGTGGATGTAGACGTGGACGAAGACGCGGAAAAGGCGGCACAGGATCTTCTTGCAGATCTGAAGGAAGTTCTTGGGGAAGGGAACACCTAAAGAAGTCAAAAGAGAGAGAACAAAGCCGTGACGGGAAAGCTCCGGAAACCCGGGAGCGCGGGCACGAGGCTGGAGAACGTCCTGCGTGGGAGCCTCCAGGCCAGCTCGCAGAGGCTGGGCTCCACGTGGGCAGCGGCAGCCAACGCTGCCTCAGACAGTGGCTAATGACCCCTTACGTTTAAATACCAGCAGTGACCCGGAAGAGACCCAAGCAATGAACGAAGAGGGCCTGGTTTGTTTCTTTGGGATAATCTATATCTGTATCTAGATCTATGCTTTTATTTACATACAAATATTGGATTTTATTTATATGTAAATATTAAATTTTTATTTTTACATAGAAATGTATATTCTCCCTTCTTCCCCCCCCCCCAACTTTATAGAGCACAAGAAGCTTCATTTTCCTCTTACATCTAATATAAGACAGCAGGTAGGAGGCGAGCAATGCTAGAGGGACACAGAGTAATAGAGGGCCACCGGGACTACAGCAAATTGGGAAGCACCTTCCTCTCAAAGGGAGCAGCCGTGGCAAAACTCCAGCCAATGGTGGCCTAATGGGGACAGAGGCCCAGGGCTCTTAGAACTTCTGATTTTCCAAGATAATTCAGGAATTTGGAGCACTATGAGAACTTGCTACATTTTTAAAAACATGAGCAATAAATCTCAAGTTTAAAAAAAAAAAATACCAGTGGTCAAAACAAGACATCTTTCTGGCTTAATGTGGCCTCCAGGCTACCCGTGTGCAAATTCTGATCCAAATTCTTCCCGAGATTCACTGTTGCTGAGGTGGGCAAATGCAACAATCTCCCTAGATAGCGGACATTGCACTTGTCACCACTTCGCACGTCTCCTTGAGGAAGGTCAGAGTGGGTTATGGACAGGAGGAGGCACCCTGATTTCCTCTCTGGTGACCACCACTGCCTGCTGGTCAGAACGACACAGCAGAATGCACAAGCCCACTTCCTTTCTCCGTCTCAAACACTGTTGAAACTCTTGTTATTTACACTGTCCTTAAGTGGTGACATGTTGTAAGTTAAACAGACTTTGAATTCCTGCTCTGCAATTTTTCCAGCTGTATGACCACGGGCCAGAGAGTTAACCTCTCGGAGCTTCAGCTCTTCCACATGTAAATAAAAATTCCAGCAGTTGTGAGGATTAGATACAGTGGTTGTGAGGATTAGACGTGGTGCCCATGCAACTCTGGTTTCTCTTCTATAAAAGAAGGATCATAATAAGGCCTTCCTTGCATGAGTAGGAGGGTGTTCACGTGAGTAAAATCAATAGTGCCTAGAAAGGAGGAAGAACTGACTAAATGGAAAGGACGCCCTTTCTCTCCCCACAGTAAGGTCTGGAGCATTCAGCTGTTGTTATAAGGAATACATCACTGTTACCAAGAAAAGGCAGACATGGCTACCAGCCTTTCCACAGAACTGCAGAGTGTGCTCAGGGTAGGCTCTGGTCACCGTCCATCCCTCCACAGGGTCCCAGTGGCAGCTGTCTGGTGAGATACTCTGTAATGGGATCACCTGGGACCCCACGGCGGCACGATGCGAGAGAGAGAACATGACTGGCAGCTGGCAGAGGCAAAGTCTGCCTCCCTGGGGCCCGGCACCAATACCCGCTTTTCTTCAAATACAAAGTGGGACCTATCAAATGAAACCCAGGGAGAGACTTGGGCACAGCTTGGCAGCTGTCTGGGCAACAGATGCTGGGACTTAGGGATGGAGGTGAGGTAAAGCTGGGGAGTGGGCAGCCCCTTGCAGAGAGCATGGGTGGTTTTCTATGCTGAGGAGGGGCCAGCAAAAAGCTGCCAGGCTGGGGAAGGGTCTGGAGTCTTCAGAGCAGCTCAAGTCCCAGAGGTGAAGGAATCCCCCGTGTGTTCCCATCAGAAGGGAACCCCTGTAACCCACACAGTGACAACACCAAGGGTTGACATCTGATTCCTTTACAACCTATCTGCAAAGGAGGCTTTACTACTCCTATGTCACAGATGACTAACACTGAAACTCTAAAGCACAGATTAACTTGCTTCAGGCTATTTAGCTAAAAAGTGGCAGGGCTGGGAATTGGACCAAGTCAGCCTGGTTCTAAACACCATAAGATCTGGTTATGTTTGGAGTATGTCACTCTTTCTCTGCCAAGGACAGAGACATAGCTTGATGGCTAAGTGTAACGAGGCATCCAAAAGTTACTCTTAGTAGTACAGAAATAGGATTTAAAACACAAAAAGTGGTGGGAAGTGAGCGAAGTTTGAAAAAAGTTTATATCCGCAACAGTCACAGATTCAAGGTGATAGGAGATCAGCTAAAACACTCTGCTGCCTTCAAGGAGAGATATGTTTCCTCTGTCCATGCCTTAGGACCTGAGACTAATAGAAAAAGCCAACATTTACTGAGCACTTACTGTGTTCCAGGGACTGAGCCAAAAGCTTTATGTGGATTAGCTGACTGAACTCTGAGAACAAGGCTTAAAGACAGGTACTATGACTGTTTCCATCTCAAAGACGGGAAAACAGACTTGGGAAAATTAAGTAGCTGCCCAAGGTCACCCAGCTGGCAAGTAGTAGAGGAGGGGTCTGGAGCGAGGTCTGTCCAACCCCAAAGCCCAGAACCACCTTGAAAACCCGAGATGTTGCCCAGGGGCTCGGCGCGCACCTCCAGCTCTGTGGCCCTTCCTTTCTGGGTGGCCCGACCCTCCTGTGGCAAGTTTACCTTTCACTCCCCCTGCCACAGTCCAGCAGAGGCTCACCGGCCGCCAGGCAACACGGGGAGTCTCAGCTGGGCCACTTCACCGGCTGGATCAGCCCCACCCCCACACACTGACCGCGGGTAAGGTGGTCTCGGATGCACTGAGCATGTTCATGACGACTGTGAGGTCCCTCTAGATGGTCCCCAGTTTGTATCTTTGCCCCATCCCTGCACTCTTGGCTCTGCCTTCCATCCCATACCTGGTGTCTGGCTTTGCCTTTGTCCTCCAACTTGGTTTGCCTCTTGGGTCTCCCTTTTGCGCTATGGCTAGAAATGGTCACTAGAGTAGCAGAGAGGAGTTGCTTTGAGATTCTGGAAGATTAAAGTCCTAGTCCTACAGTTTACTTGCCATACAGGCAGATTACCTCATCACTCTTCTGCCTTGTAAAATTGAGAAAAAACATTTGTTTTGTAGTGTCCTTAAACTAGTGTCTTACTGTAACAGGTACTTAGGGGGGAACTGTCAGACTAAATTGTACTTTTGTCATTTTTTCCCTGAACTCCCCTGGTTGATAAAACCCCAGGTGTAGCATCTCTTGACTGACTCTGGCTACAAGGTTGGCTCAGACTCTTCCACTATTCCCTCCCTTTCATGTAATTCATTCTTCAAAAGTGAACATTGCAAACGGTTCAAGTCAGGATGTGCTCAGGGAGCACCGGTCACCTCAAGCCAACTCTGGAAGCTGAGAAGTCCTGGGGTGGGAGCTCTAGGGAGCCCAGGAACCCTAGGGCTCTCTGCTGAACCAGACAGAAAATCCCAGTTCACAGAAAATGGGGTGAAGAAGAAGAATGCTTGGGGCACCTGGGCGGCTCAGTCGGTTGAGTGCCTGCCATGGGCTCAGGTCACGATCTCAGGTCCTGGGATGGGGCCCCATGTCCAGCTTCCTGCTCAGTGGGGAAGCTGCTTCTCCCTCCCTCTCTCTCTCTGTCTGCAGCTCCACCTGCTTGTGCTCTTTCTCCTTCTCAAACAAATAAATAAAATCTTAAAAAAAAAATAAGAAAGCTAAATGGCAGTTGGGAAATTTTTTCAATTATTATCTATGGTTCAGGGGCCTTTTCTATAGTTGGTAGAGTATTTAGCTCTTTTTTCCCCTTCTCTTCTGCCTTCCAGGTGTTCAGATTTGTGTGTGTGTGTCCCTATGTATGAATGTATATACAAGTGTGCGTGTGTGTATGTATATATGCATGTGTATATACCTGTGTGTTGTATGTGTGTGAATGTGTGTTTATGTGTGTGTACAGACATGTATGCCTATATCTGTGTAGCATGCATGTCTGTGTGTGTGTTTTAAATAAACCTTCAGAAGGTGAGGAGTGGAAGACATCACTCCTTTGGAGGTAAAGAACCGCTGTCCACCCCTTTGGTGGACTCTGGAACTATCTCACCCTGTGTAACACGCTCCGTGGCAGCGAGATAAGGCAAGACTTGATCCTGCTGATCCACTCCCTTCCTTGACAGGTCCCAGAGGGACCAGCTCAGGAAATCAGATCAGTCTGAGGGTTTTTGTCTCTGTTATGCTGCTAAGAAATATCCAATTTTTATTAAATAGCCACAGGAAAGGGAGCTCTGGGTGATGCCTGATTTGCAGTGTGTCCCAACAACACTCTGGGTATTATTGGCACAGTTTTATTTTTTGTTATAAGATTTATTTATTTAGAGAGAGATTGGGGGGGCGCAGAGAGAGAGAAACCCTCCAGCAGACTCCCCGCTGGGGAGTGGAGCCTGACGTGGGCCTCCATTCTAGGACCGAGATCCTTACCTGAACTGAACTCAAGAGTCGGACACTAGTAAACTAAGCTACCCAGGTGCCCGGCAGGTTTGTTTTGTTTGTTTTGTTTTTTTCAAGTACCTGAGGCTTAGCTCAAAGTATTTGCTCCTGGCCCCACAGCTAAAGGGTGGTAATGGTTTGGCTCTAAAACTCGGGTTTTTCTCTTCTACATCCTGTCACTATGGGCTCCAAGATGGTAGGGAACAGAGCAGCATTTCAGGACCTGCACTTAGCCCAGGACCTGGCTTATAGAAGGAGCTTGAAAAATGTGTGTTTGCTTGCTTTAAATGGCTAGAGTCCAGCAGCGGGAAGAATGACAGGCTAATGAATCACCACAAATAGATGCTGGGCTCGTTACAATGACGGCCCGCACCTTAGGGAGTCGTGCTCTGGTCGGGTCTGGGCAGAGGGCGGTCTACGTGGACACGTGGCCCCAATGACCCCGCTCAGGACTACATCCAACCTCCGGTCGCTCTGCCTCTCCTGCGTGTAGGAGATATTACGGATCCTCCACTTTAGTATTTCCCAAGGCATGTTTTTAAACTAATTTGGGAGAGCCTTGGCTAAAAAAAGAGAGGGACATGAGATCAAATGTATTTGCAAAAATGCTGCTTTCACAGAGGTTTATAGTGTATCTCTGCATAGGAAAGGACCTGAGAACTCCTGCAGCAAAAAGTCCTATTTTACTCTGAACCCCTCTTTTCCCTCATTATAGCTATTGGTTTAAAACACAGAGCCTGTAACAAAAGCCTGGCATTTGTTTCTATCTCATTCTACTTCTTCTACTCACAATGCAGTCATATGCAAATGGCTGGTTCCTCTAAGCCTCAGTTTCCCCATGTAGAAAGAAAGGAGGTTAATGTCATCTGTAGCTCGTGAGGTGGTTATGAGGATTAAATACACGTATAAAAGGCTTTGCCTAATGCCTTGCGGACACAAATGCCTTGCAGACTCTCTTAGGAACCGTTACTTTGAGTATCCCATGGACCCAGTGTTCTTCAGAAAATACTTTGGGATTAAATTCCTCCTGCATATTTACTTTTCAGGAGGGCACTTCAGGTATTAACACATCAATTCTGAATTTACAAAGAACTCAGAGGGGCTATGTTCTGCCTTACATTATTTTCTACAAGTTTCTCATACTTAACGTCTTGTATAATTGTTAAGTTCCCTGAACAAAGGGATTGTTTTTTACTTTGAGTCCGCCTTTAAAAGTACCTGGCACGGGGCTACATGGGGAACAGTCATCCATCAAAATCGAATCATAAAAGAGCAGGGATCTTATTTAGTCAAGATGGGAGTCTATCATCTCCTCTTTGGGGGAGGGAAAAAGCCGACAGCAGAAATGATAGCCTTTTGCCAGGATCTTGATACGTTCCTAGCAAGGGAGGCTCCATGCTGCTTTTGGTGAAAAGGAAGGCGAGCTCTGTGATAAGAACATTTTGATCTTACCTCGGGGGTGGGAAGAAAAAAACAAACAAACCTGAAACTCCTCTTTTCTTATCATTAAAACCTCCCTTCCTTGCCTTTCAATGTATTTTTTCAGGTGGTGATTGTTAATTTTCAGTTACTTTACTCAATTAGAAAGTTAATGGCAGACAATATTAACCAGTATTCCTAACTGAAGTAGGGTGTGCGTCTGAAGTGCTTGCAGTTAAACTTTGACTACTTATTGCGATGGAGACTTACCATGTGACTATAATCCCAGACCCAGATAGGTACTGATTGATACAGAAAACAACCTTTGATCAGAGAGTCTTTAAGTGATTTGCAGTCACGGACCCGGTCTCTCCGGTTTTCCCGCACCTCTGCCCCACCCCCAGCCCTGTCCCAGGACTCTCAGATTCAAGCTGGAAAATTTTAGTCTTTAAGAAGTTGTTCCAAAAGGAGATGTGTTCAGAAGAGTGTTCTACAAAAACGTGACAGACAGGCAGACGCATGCACACGCACACACGCACACACACCCCTCCCTGGATCTGGATGGTCTCAGATCATGTGATGGAGCTTGGTCTCTGCAAATGGCTCAGTAATGAAATGAAGTTGGTGAACCCAAAATAGGGCCGGGCTGAGCTCAGATGCCAGAGTGAGCTGAGGCAAAATGCCGGGGCAGAGGTCAGAATCCCAACCCCATCACTCATGTGCCGTTCCGGCAGAAATCAGACTCGAAGCAAGGCTGCAGTTTGCAGGACGTTCAGGCCAAGAAGGGGGCTGAGCCCGAGAGCGGGGATGAAAGCAGAGGGTGAGGTGAGCCTGTCTGGCTTGGACTCTCCTGAAGGCTGCCAGGCAGTCCCCAGCTCTGCCTCCACTGTTCAGGAAGACAGGGTGCTCGGCAGGGACCCAGCCTATGACAGAGCCCTGCAGAGTTTATGAATGTGCCTCACCACAACTTTCTGATCTCCAAGCCACATTCAGTACCACAGCTAAATCGAGCATGGAATATAATAATTTCTCTGGGGCCCCATGTGGATTTGTCTTTTATCTCTGACTTAGTAAATCTCCTTTCTCCAAAACAAAACTGAATAAAAAATCCCAGTGACTTCTGAGCTTCAGTCCGTTTTCTTTCTTCCTCCTCCCTCCTCTTCCCTCCCTTGCACCAAGCAGATGCCCCGTTCAATCCTTCCTCTGCAGACACACCTGGAAGAAAAGAAGCTGTCTAAATGGCTTACGTTTCCTTTTTCATCCTATCACAGATGCTGCAAAGGCAAAAGAGTCCCTCAGAGAATGCAGAAATGACCGGAAGGATGGGGCCACAGGCTGGAGACAAAGGTCCCAAACTCAAATAAGAATTGCGGATAGTTTCTGTGTTCGCTGAAATGCATTCCTGTCCTCATCACCTTCTTTCTTTTCTTTGGAAGAGAACGCCCAATGCTTGGGGATGAGACTGGTTCACGAATCACACCAGGCTGGACCTGCACCACGGAGGTGTAGAGAGGAAGGGCTAAGAGATGGTCTCCAGCGACACCGACAACTGCCCTCAAACATCCCAGGTCCCACAAGTAGTTGGCAGACGTTCCAGCCCGTCACTGACCTGGCTAATACCTCTATTTTCTTAGAAGCTCAGTCCACAGGCCGCCCTCATTTCTAGCCTCAGGTTATCTGACATCTGCTATCTGCTCCAGAAACTTCCTGAGCACAGATCCCAGAGGGCAATTCCACACTGCTCGGTGGAAATCCCTGACTGAAAGCCAGCCCCTCTTCTAGACTGTACCCTCCCTGAGGTCCTCCTGGCTGATCCTTAGTGCCCAGCGTGGAGCCTGGAGCAGGCTGGGCATGTAACCAACGCTTGCCACGTGCTGGATGGAGGCCTGACCTCTCAGGCCACATGCTGACCCTGAAATCAAAAGCTCAGAAAGGTAAAATCTTAAAAAAAAAAAAAAAAAAGGGCAGGGGGTGAGGCACCAGGGTAGCTCAGTGGGTTGGGCCTCTGCCTTCGGCTCAGGTCATGGTGTCAGGATCCTGGGATTGAGAGCTCAGGCTCTCTCTGCTGAGCGGGGAGCTGCTTCCTCCTCTCTGTCTGCCTCTCTGCCTACTTATGATCTCTGTCAAATAAATAAATAAAATCTTTAAAAAAAAAAAAAAGCTCAAAAAGGCAAGGGGAGGGCGCCTGAGTGGCTCAGTGGGTTAAGCCTCTGCCTTCGGCTCAGGTCATGATCCCAGGGTCCTGGGATCGAGCTCCGTATTGGGCTCTCTGCTCAGCGGGGAGCCTGCTTCCCCCTCTCTCTCCGCCTACTTATGATCTCTGTCAAATAAATAAAATCTTAAAAAAAAAAAAAAAGACAAGGAGACTGAATGTTGGGATTTCATCCCTTTATGATGAAAAGGGACCTGCATTCCCGTCTCTGATTCCAGAGCCTGTGCTCTTTCCACCGTTGTTAGATTACTCACAGGCTGTTCTCATGGCTCCTTCCATCTCTCTTCAATCCAACTAGCAGAATTGGGGAAGCAAAACTTGTTAAAAGACGAAGGTGGAAAAGGGAGGTTTGGCTCTCACTTCCCCCAAACACATGTGTCATCTGGGGTAAAGGACAGCCCCTAGGCGTCTGGCCCTCGTGTCCTCCTACGCGGGTTCCCACTCTAGCCGTGGAACGTCCATGCTGCTTGTTCTTGAGGAAGTTTGCTGACTTCTAAGAGGCTTGTTTCCTGATCCCAGGAACGGGGATAATGATACCAGGGCCTCTGTGAGATGGTGACTTGGATCAACACAAGCACAGAGCCCAGGCACCCGGGAGGCACTCGGGAAGTAACAGCCTACGTTACTGTGGTTAGGAAGTTCGGGCTCTTCCTGGTCAAAGCCAAGGGTGCGGGGAAGGGCAAAGGAAACAGGAAAAAGGAAGCGACCTTTTCTTCAAAAGGGCAGACTCTCCTGGAAAGTGGATTTGGGGAACATCCTGAGAGTTGTCTGAAGAGTTTCCACTGACAAGATAAAAACTCACGGTGTGCCCAGTCCTTTTGGGGGCTGTCTGACGGCACACGGAGTAACAACCAGAAATGCCCACATTTCTCCTTAAAACAGTCGCTCCTGTCTGGGGGCGTCTGTGCTGTCTTTTATGTCTTTGGAGGCCAGTAACTGAGGAGAGCACGTATGAAACTCGCCGTACAAGTCCTCAAATTCACTCATTCTCAATAGTTCATGAATAAAAACAACATCCCACACACGTGGGAAAAGAAAACAGACCTCCTCTGGCAGCGTGTCTGAGAACATACCATTTCCAAAACACTTGCAAAACAAAATGCAGTTGGATCACAAGGAAAACAAACAATGAAAGAAAAGAGTAACAGCTCTCTTTCTCAAATATACGCATCCTCCTCCTCTTCGCTTCCTCTGCTGCCCATCCCATGCACATTCTCCTGCCTCCTGCAAAATGCAGAGATCTATACATTTATCTAAAGAAGCCTCATGCTTTCGCTGGTGAAAAGTCCGCTGCGGAGGACTGACGGCTCTAAGCAGATGTTTTGTGTTATCTCAGAGCGTTCCTCAAGAAAGTGTCTGTTCCTCATGCCAAGGAAAACAATCTCCTGTAGCAAGACTTTGTTCCTCTGCCTAAAAAAAAAATAAATAAATAAAAAGTCCCCAAACAAGCTGACAGCTGCAAATGGTTAGAAATAAACTGGCTACTACTCTGTTCTCCCCCTCCCTCTGCCCTTCGCCAGCGGCCCCCCGTGTTGCCCTCTGACCTGCAGTCACAGTGGCGGGACTGAAGGAAGATGGACGAGCGTGTGATTATCCGTTCAAAACAGCTTGTTAATTCTTTCAGACGTGCCATTTGCTGGGCAGAGGAAGTGCTGTTTCAGCCACCCAGAGGAGCGGCTGTAGATACAACATGCCTGCCTGTCCCACTTCCCTGTCTCCCCAGTGTCACCTCCCTGCTGTGGAGACTGTTCCTCAGCTGTCCGTCCGTCTGTCCGCTGCCAGGCTGTCTGCCCTCACCCTCTGCAGGCAAGGCACGGAGGAGGGAGGAAACTGACAAAGACCCAGCAAAACCCCAGAAAGATACTCATTCACTCTGGACTGGTATTAAGAACTGTAAAACAAACAAACAAAACTGTAGCTAGTTCAGATGTGCTGAGTTTAATGAAAAGCACACGGGCCAAATGAGATGGGAGCGAGCCGAGCACACGATGTTAATTAATCAACTTTATTAGCACTGGAGATTTAGACAGAGGTACCTGCCCTTGGATCAGAGGCCCAGTCAGAGTCTGCAACTGACTCAGCCTCCTTGTCGTGGATGGTATGTTGTGAGTGTCTTCAGAAGTAGAAGTTTTCTCTAGTCACCGGCAGAAACTTTCTCCCACTATGGGAAGGGCAATTAATACCAAATCTTGTCTGAATAGTTTCTAGCCTGTAATTTTCTCTCCATCCCCATGGCTACTTCCTAGCTCAAGCCACCATCACCTCCTGCCTGGTATTGGAGCTTCCCCTGCTCCACTCTTGGATTTTTCCAGTCTCCCCCTGATAGACAGATGATCTTCCTAATATGCAAATGACCTTCCTAATATGGAAAGCTAACCAGCATATCCATCTTTCTGCATTAAACTCTAAAGCAACTTGCCATTGCTTGAAAGTAAAAACAGAGCTATTTGACACAGCAGGCAAGACTCGCTGTGGTTTCAACTCTGTACATCTCTCCGTCATCACCTCTGGAGCCCTCTAATTTACATATAATACTCCAGCCCTCTTGGGCTCCTTCTGGGAGACGCCACATACTAAGAGTTGGCAGCTGGAAACCCTCTTCCTCAGCTTCCCTTTTTAGTCTAACTTCCATTTGTTATTCAAGGCTCAACTATGTGGTCACTTCTTCTAGGATATCCTCCTCATCCACCTCACCCTGGTCAGGTCAGGCACATCAAGATACCCTATACCTGTCCCACGAGGATACTTATTACATTGTATTGTACTCTGTCCATTTTTTGGTCTCCCACTAGAATGAAAATTTTGTGGTATCAGGCAATGTCCTTTTACCTTTCTTGTTTACAGTCAGTCATCCCTGCCAACAAATGCATACCAGAACATGGTCCCAATGAGTCCCCGTAAAGTGAACACAGGAACACATGCCCATATAAAGTGGGGGTGGTGAAGACTGCCTGCTCGGGCTGCCTTTGCTTCCCATCTTCAAGCAGTGGCCAAGTCACAGCCTGAGAACTCTTGCTCTGTGGAAAGTTTCCCCAGGGAATTGCTACAGGCAATAATAATTTAAATTGAATAATTTAACCTTGTTTTGTCCAAAGCTATAAGGCTGTGGGGAAAGTTGATAACTTCAGGACGCCGGGGTGGCTCAGTCAGCTAAGCCTCTCTGCCTTTGACTCTGGTCATGATTCCAGGGTCCTGGGATGGAGCCCTGCATTAGGCTCCTTGTTCAGTGGGGAGTCTGTTTCTCCCTTTCCTCTGTCTCTTCCCTGGCTTGTGCGCGCTCTCTCACTCTCTCTCAAATAAATAAATAAATAAATAAATACAATCTTAAAAAAAAAAAAAAAGAAAGTTGATACTTTAATCTCTTCTTACCTGGCAGATTGCACAGAGAAATTAATTTTCTTATCAGGTTTTCACTCATAGTGAGAAAGCAGCACCTCCTCAAATTTACTGTATATTTGTACTGTAGTGTCAACTTTCATCTAAATGGAAAGGTGTCAGTTAGTTTTCCGATCTTAGCAAAGATGGAAATAAGCTAGGATTGGTTCCCAGATACTCCTGAGATACATGACGGAGGCAGGCAGGAGGGCGGGAGACGACAGCAAAGTAATGGATCCTTTTTGGAAAGGCCAGCAGATCCAGATAAAGGATGAACGGAATCCAATTTGAGGGGTGCTTTGCGGAGCCAAAAGGGAACAGTGACCAGGAGAAAATTAATCTGAGGCAGGGGGTGTAATGGTTGGGTGAACTTCCTTCCGGCAGAAAGAGTGTAAGAAAAGGCAACTTGCCAAAGAAGTTCAGAAAGACTCTGCATGCAAAGACCCACAGAGCCTGAAGCTGAGGGGAAAATGGCAGGTGGTGGATGTAGACGACCCTTTACCCCTCAGCTGAAGGGGTAAGGCAGGGACTGAGCAGTAAGTGGTGAGTCCTTGTATCTGCATGTAAGACCCCATGGGGGTAGAGGCGCCTGGGTGGCTCAGTGGGTTAAGTGTCTGACGTCAGCTCAGGTCATGATCTTGGAGTCCCCCACTGGGCTCTGCACTCAGCAAGAATTCTGCTTGTCCAGTTCCCTCTCCCCCCAGCTCGTGCTTTCCTTCTCTTCTCTCAGATAAACAAACAAATAAATAAATGAATAAATAAAATCTTTTTAAAAAGATCCAGTGAAGGTAAACTAGTGAGATAGGGATGAAACCAGAACCATAGCTCTAATATTTGATCTCTGGGATCAGAGTTCAGCTAAATTCAAAGGCTAAGCTGTTAATCTATAAATCACCTACTTGAATACAGTCTGAACTAGGAATCACAAAATCAAATGCCTTCAAGTTCAGAAAGAAACAAAAGTAACGTGGGCTTGGTGTTACACAGTAGGGAGCGATGCATATGGCGACAGCCCGACACCTGGAGAGTGCTTTCTGCAGGGAAGGTAAGAGCCCCTCTGCCTGGCTGATTGCTGTTGAGCAGGACTATGGGCCCAGGACTGCCAGACCTTCTAGCAGTCTAGAAGAGTCCAACTTGAAATCTGTTCATAGTTAAATGTTAACGGTGAATTAAAAAACATTAAAGATGTTCAACATGTTATTTATTAATGTAATTTATCTTCACATAGTTATCTCAGCTTAGAAAAGTCGACTTTCTGTAAGATGACAACTTAATTTTTAAAAGTTTACAGTAAAGGGACGCCTGGGTGGCTCAGTTGGTTAAGCGGCTGCCTTCGGCTCAGGTCATGAACCCAGCGTCCTGGGATCAAGTCCCACATCGGGCTCCTTGCTCCACGGGGAGCCTGCTTCTTCCTCTGACTCTGCCTGCCATTCTGTCTGCCTGTGTTCACTCTCGCTCTCTCTCTCTGACAAATAAATAAATAAAATCTTAAAAAAAAAAAAGTTTACAGTAAAAAATTTAAAGTGCTCTGGTCGCCAGTGAGTACACACAACACCAGACTATAGTTTCTAACACCACCATTCTGTAGTAAAAGGAATCGGGGCTGATCCTAGGGCTGGGACAGGACTATAAAAGATGGCCTGGCATTCCTGGTTGTGCCAGAAAGAAAGAATGTCTTGAATAAAATCACAACCTTGGAGGGATGTCCAAGGGACACTAGAGGCAACCTAAAAGAGCTCTTGAACCACCAAAGCTGGAATAGGAGCAACAAAATAAACGGAAGAATACTGGATTATAACCCAAAGTATAAAATAAATACCCATAAGTTCAGACTGATATAAATAAATGATTGAATAAATAAATGGAATATAGACAAATGTCTCATGCAGTGGAACTCCAAATAATTTATGTAGATACCTCCCCCACAGGAGGTAGAACCTGCTTTCCCACTGTTAACTGCGGGGGGGGGGGGGGGGGGTATGCTAGGTAACATTCTTCCAAACAGTGAGTACATGAAAAGGGAAGCAGAGAGAACAACTTCATGGAGATAACTGACAAGCACTACACTGGCCAGGAGATCAAGGTTAATGTCAGCAATGATAAGTCACTGGCATGGTGTATATCTTTGATATGATGTGATGAAAATGTCACTTGGCCTCTGCAGTCTTCCTCTCAAGAATACAGAACCCTTGCCTAATCATGAGAAGAACACCAGGCAAACCCAAACTGAGAGAGAGTCTACAAAATACTGGACAAATACTGCTCAAAATTGTCAAAGTCATCAAAAACAAGAAAAGTTTGAAAAAGCATCATAGCCCAGAGAAGCATAAAGAGATAATGATGGTTAAATGTTATGTGGTGTCCTGGATGGAATCCAGGAACAGAAAAAGGGCATCAGGGAAAAACTCATGACATCTGAACACTGTGTGAAGTTTAGCTGACGGCTGGTACTGATGTTAGTTCCTTAGTTGTGACCCATATATTATAGACATAAATATAAACGTAATGTAAGATGTTATTAACATGAGAAACTGTGTGAGGCATTTATGGGTACTCTGTACTATCCTTGCAATTTTTGGTTAAATCTAAAACTCTTCTAAGTAAAAATTTTATTTATGTAAAAAATACCACTCTATGGGCCAAAAATATTTGATTGGGCCCAGGAACCATGAGTTTTTACCCTTTGGTTCACGTATTGACATTTCTATATTTACTGATGAAACTCTGATCAGAACTGGCTATATAATCTGCAGAGCCCCTTGTTCAAAAATTATTAAGAATTTCAAGATGGTGATGGCAAAGTGTTAAACCAAGCACAGACTCTCCTGAGGGCAGGATCCACGTGACTGTACGTGACCCACACCCGGGAAGCAGGCATCTCTGATACACAGCATAGTCTCAACAGAGCTGCCCAGTTAGTAGTTCTCCTTGCCAGATAAAACTCCCACATACGCTCTTCATTTGTTCACTAACCAATTTACATAATTTATTTGTTTGGGGATGTGCAAAATACTGGAGATTCAGCAATGAGTAAGAGTTAAATTGGGCTGATAAATCTTAAGGTCACCTTATAGCTAAGTGCATTTGGGAACTGACACTAGACGCTCCCCAGGGCAGACACCCCTGAGATCGATCCATCCCCTCGTCCTGTAGATTTTCTCCTTTTCTCCCATGTCAACCGCAATTCTATGGACTACAAGGGAACTTCTGATGGAAGTGGATTTTCAAAATTCTAATACTAAAAATGCAAAGGCATTATGAGACTATTTTATAATATTTGCAATGATGTTTCCATGACTTTGGTTCCTAAGAGAAACTTACATCCCCCAAGCACCTAAAGGCACCATGTATTAACATGTCAATAGCACTGATGACTCAAAACAAACTGACAAACCCATGAGCTGTTTCCCCCACTTTGCAGATAAGAAAATGGGAAGCTAAGAGAGGTTGAGTCACTTGCCCAAGAGATAGAAATGATAGGTAGTAGACCTGAAGTTTCATCCCAGATCCATCCCACTCCAAAGCGCACACATGTCTCAAATAAAACACTTTCTACCTGCCGAAAACCAAGGCAGTTCCCTTAAAATTATTTTTTAAATTAACTTCATCTTCCAGAAAATGCCTCCTAATAGTTTTAAAAATCCTCAATTGAAAGAAATGACTTTGAGGCCATTAGCCAGTTTTAAGGTCTTTAAAAAAACACAACTTTTGAGGAGAAGAGTCTGAGAGTTCGGGAAGTTTTGTCTTTTGGAATTTGGTGGAGGCAGGTGGGAAGAGCAGTAAGAAGACAAAGGGACTCAAGCAATTGCCTCTTTGGGAGTTGAGAGTCTATAGCAGAGGTAAGATAGGGATGCTGCAGGCCAACACCAGCCACCAGGCATGTTTTCTTTGGACTACGCAGTATTTTTGAAATGCTGCCAACATTTAGAAATTAGGACCTATAATACAAAGATCAAGAATTCTGGTTTCTCTTGGAAAAACTCAGAAGACCTGGCACAACTGAACCGAAATTGCTTAAGGCAAAGCTAAGTGCTGTCTGCTTCCTGTAACTGGGAGATGCTGTATTCACCTGGGCAGTCCCATTCATTTCATTCATTTGTCCCAGCCTGGACACTTCAAAGAAAACATTGCACGTGGTTGCAAATTTGGCTGCAGTACATGGCAGGCACTTGTGGCTGTGTGCCCTTCTTTGGGAGAGGCCTCCTGCCCTGCGGGAGAAAGGACTCCTCCCACCAAGGGGCCGCTCCAGAGTGGTGCCCACTGGACTACCACCTGCTCCTCTAACCTGGGCCACCAGTCCCAGCTGCTGAGGAAGCAGGTGGTTTTGTTTTGTATGGCCAGGGGAGGCTTGGTTTCATAGAAAACATCTACTAGCTAGCTATACTGGAAATCATTATCCTAGTGGTACTGTCCCCGAGTAGGTAGTATTTTCAGATTCCTTCTTACCAAGCCTCTCTGTAGTGAACCGTCCTCTTTCTAGAGCTCCATTCGACATATGTGTGCAGAGGGCATCATATGCTCGTTTTCTGAAGGCAACTCCAGGAGGAGCATCAAGAGAGAGACTCTTGGGTTAATGAAGGCAATGGGCTTGGTGTTTTGCAACACAGGAGTTTCCTCCCTGTCTTTTCTTTGTTAACATTAAGATCCATGGTCCTATAAATTACACAGACTTGATTTTCCCACTGCCTGCATATTTGCATGGTATACACAGACATTGCTAAACCCCCTTCTTGGCACATTTGGTCTATTCTATATTGTAACCACGGTGATGCTTTGGCGATGTTACACAGAAGCACTGTTAGCCAGCCTACTCACTGGAGAGGACCAAAGTCCTACGCCCACACTGCCCCCATGCACCTTGAGGGGATCCCAGGAGTCCCAGATGGGCCACCTTGCAAGGCACATGTCCCCTTGCCCAGGACGACCTCTCCTCTAAGTTCTGATGAAGTTCTCACTCTTGTGGGCTGAAATATTAGTACCCTTTGAATGGTAATTAGCAATTTTAAATGATTTCTAGTTTTGTGAAAAACCTTTTGACTTATAAACCTATGTTTGATTTATCAGACAGGTATTTGGGAATGTATATTTATAAAAGCAGACTGCTGCCTAAATTCTTTTGGTCTAATCATAAAAGTAGTAATGTTTAAAAATTAGAAAACGCTGTCAAGTTTAAATATTATCATCACCCATAATCCCACCAAAGAATAACCACTGATAATATTTTGGCATGTTACCTTCAGGCCTTTTTTCTTTGCATATGTATATGTACATTTATGTGTATGTGTGTAACCATGTACGTATGCATATGGTATACTGCTTTTTAGTATATATGCTGCTGAAGTGAGCACAGTATATTGTTTTTTAAAAATAAGATCCAAATCACATAATACATTGTATCCTTTTTACACTTAACATTATATCATGAGTACATATCATTATATCATGAATACATATTAAACATTCTTTGAACAATGAATCATCACAGATTCAACAATTATGAGGACAAAATAACGTCTGGGTAACTCTCCTTGAGTATATCTTTAGCAATTAGTATCTGACAATTTTCCCTGGTTAGATTCTTAGGAATGGGTTGAATCCCATAGTTCATATATATATTTAGTTTACATATATATATATTTTAAAGATTTTATTCATTTATTTGAGAGAGACAGAGTGAGAGAGAAGACAAGCAGGGGGAGCGACAGAAGGAGCAGCAGAGGGAGAGGGAGAAGCGGTGCTCCATCCCAGGACCCCAGGACCACGACTTGAGCTGAAGGCAGACACACAACCAACTGAGCCACCCAGATGCCCCTCCCATAATTTATATGAATAGTTCACACACATTTTGCACTTGACTCCAGAGCAGATTCACTTGTTTTATAGGGAATATTAGCTTTTCCGTAAATCTTGAAATAAAATTAATGGGCTCTATTCATCTGCGATATTGGTATTCCCTGGCATACCAGTGAATTCCTCCAATGTGAAGACCTCAGCTGGAGAAACCCTGAGGTAGGACTGAAGCACTAAAGCCGAGACGGCAATTAATAGTCTTCCTTTGAGTATAGCCATAGCTCTCTCAACCCTGGCTACACATTAGAATTACCTGGGAGCATGTTACTACAAGACAAAAATAAACCAAAACCAACCAAACAAAAAACCTTATTAGAAATGCAAATTCCTGGACCCCAACCCACAGGCACCATACTGACTCCCTGGGACGAGGGTCCAGCAATCAGTGCATTTGAAGATGCACTCCAGATAATCATGATCCATGTTGAAGTTTTAAGAGTATTTCTTATACATATTCCTGGCCTAGGCATACAGCCTGCTTCCCCCAGCAGGGAACCTTACTGAAGAGTCACAGTATCTGGTGTCAGACAGACCTGAATTCAAGTCTCTTATCTGCCACTGACTCGCCACATGCTCCTGGGCAAGTAAGTGAATCAGCTCCTCGAAGGCTCAGTTTCACCATGCAGAACATGGGGATAATATCAACCATACACATGCCTCATTGGGTTATTATGAGAATTAAATGGAAAAAAATAATGAAAGGTGTTTTGCAAAATGGGTAGAGCTTGATAAATACTTGCTAATACCATTACCCATCAGAGATACCATTACTAGTGGTCAGGCGGCCAGGAAGAAAGCTTTGGAGGTGGAGGAAGCCAAGGGATCTGGTGGTTGGAACATCCAAAACAGATGTTTGTTCCCGGACTCTTCTCTAGTACAGGCTTGGATTTAGATTACACCTGCCGCTGGTATGAACAGATGAGTCTCCCAGGATGAGACAATAAATCATTCTCCCAGGAGCTGTCTTCAAACTGTAGAAGTACTGAAAATGTATGGCTCGAGGTATAGGCCTGGTCATCTGGATGTGAGAACTGCCAGGGGTAAGAGGAGGGGGAGAAGGAGCCGGATGCCACTATTACCTAGACCAATGCTTGTAAACGGGGGCCAGCAGAAGCATGTGGAGGGCTCATTAAAACACAGATTGCTGTGGGGGGTGCTTGGCTGATTCAGTTGGTTAAGCATCTGCCTTTGGCTTAGATTATGATCTCAGGATCCCAGGATCGAGCCCCATGTTGAGCTCCCTGCTCAGTGGGGAGTCTGCTTCTCTTTCTCCCTCTGCCCCGCCCCCCACCTCCCACTTCTGCAGGCTCTCACTCTCTCTCAAATAAATAAAATCTTTAAAAAAATAAATAAAACAAAAATAAATAAAAATGATGGTTGGGCTGCACCCTGGTGTCTGCATGTTTGGGATGGGGTGCGGGTTTTGCACTTCTATCAGATTCCCAGATGATGTTCACACAGCTGGTCAAACCACACTTCCTGTACTAAATTGAAACTTCATGAAACTGAAAGGCAACACTGAACTGTGATCTATAAAAGCTTAAGAAAGGAAAAAATGTTTTCTAAGACATTTGCATTTCCTCTGTAAAATTCAAATGCCTTCTGAGGTGCTATTCAGATTTGCCTCAGGACAGGACTGGCCAACTTGACAGACAGTCTGATGGTCACGATTTCATTTGAACCCCAGGTCCGGTGCAGGGTATTGGTGAGGCAGAGTGATGGGTGCAGTGGCGGGGTGGGATTCCAATCCTTCCCAGTTGAATCTCCTCCATCCAAGAAGCCAAGCCATACCCATCTCTTAGTGAGGACTAAGTGTTTGTATATACAATGTCATCAATCCCTTCCCCAATCCTACGATGTAGGTATTACTTGTATCCCAATTTAGAGATGAAGGAGGTAAGCTCAAAGAGGTTAAACAAGTGTTCTGAACACACATGGCTAGAACAAGGATCTTCAGAAATCAGACTTCAAAATCTTTGTCTTTCTTTTTCTGACCCACACAGTGGGTGGAGGAGTCCAGCTTGTAGACTGAAAGCCACGTGCATGGCTGAGAACACAGAAGGCATTGTTGGCATATGGTCACCCTGCGTTGGAGCCAGGGTGGGGCGGGGTTAGTGGGATGGACTCTGCATCTGGGGGTAGGTAAAAGAGGCATGGGTCTTATTCCTCCTAGCCGGCCCTCTAGCAAGCTCTGGTCCCACCGTCTGGACCAACTATAAAGGAGAGAGTGTTGGCCTCACTCCATCAATTCCTTGATAACTACCCTCAAGGATGTGGCCAGGATGATGACAACCATCTCCAGTCCCAGCCCCAGCCCCAGCCCCAGCGGGACACAGTCAGGGTTTAGACCCAGAAGCATTAGAACTGGAGGTCAGCCCAGCTGAATAACTATGGGGATGAGGGCTGGGGATTTCTGTGGCTGTCTATTCATGCCTCTGGTTCACTCTTTGGCCTTCTGGTCTGACCACCCAGCACCTGCCAGCTCTGCTTTGTTCCCTGACCCCACACCTGGGGGACTATAGCATCATAGAGTGTAACAGGTGAGTGAGGTGATAAGAGAAATGGAGGTCTTATCACACAGGAAGGCCAAGAGAAGACTGGACAGATACTGTTCAAACACTGAAAGGCTGTCATTTGGAAGACAGAAAGGGAAAAGAAAACAGCAAGTCATTTGCCCAGGGCCATAAAGCTGACAGGCACTAGAGTAGAGTTCAAGCCTATTTCTTTCTGACTTCCAAGTCTGTTCTCTTTCCACTACTCTCTTCTGCCTCCTTAAGGCCAGAGGCAGTCCCTTCCTTCTTTAGGTCAATGCAAAGACAAACTTGTGTTTTATCCGAAGTGTCAGCAAGTGGGACGCACTGCTTCAGGTGATGGGGAGCTTCCCCTGCAGGAGATGTTCAAATGGAGGGTTACTGCTAGTGTTATTGGTGAGGGAACCCAGGCAAGAGAGGGTAGTTCCCAGCACTGGCTACACGTGACATTTGTCAACAGGGCGGATTACTAGCCGGGCTTCTAATCTGCCCTGAAAACAGATAATTTTTCAAAGCACCTTCAAGGATTCTAAGGCAGCCTTTGGGAACTGTTTGGGTCTCCTTCACCTCCGAGATCCTATGACTGTAGAGATTCTGGTGTAAGAGGCCAGATGTTAACAGCAACAACAATACTAGTGAACTGCTGAGTGTTACTCGGGCCAGGACCGGTGCCTGATGTCACGCAGCCCCCGCCACCGCCCCACTGGGCAGACACGATCGTCATCCCCATTTCACAGATGAGGAACGGGGCAGAGACGGATGAACTTCTCTGTCCAAAGTCATACCACCAGGAGCTGGAGGAGCCAGGCTAGGAGTCCAAGCAGGGCTGGCTCTAGATCTTTACTTCTAATGGTAGGAGAAAGCACCAAAAGTGACCCTCTCCAAAGCCATTCAGCCCAGGGCGGGTTCTGAATGAAACCTACCAGCAGTTAATTACCCAAATATCAAACACTGCAGTACAAGAAACATCAGGAGTGAAACAGACACAGACCTGGAAATGACCGTAAGAACTAAGCTGCAAAGCTCCGTAGACACTTCTTTAGTTTAAATGTACTATATTGGGTTTTTAAAATTTAAACTTTTCAACACAGTGCAAAGAGTATCCAAGTCATTTCCTACAGCCGTTTCTTCGCTTCAAAACAAAACAAACCCTGCTCCTTAAAAATGGTTTTATTCTGTCATGGAATGTTCAAACACAATGGCATACATATATTGACACAATGGTTAAAACATTAACCCCAGTGAAACTCCTGGTGTGGTAATTCAACAGAACCTGCCCCTGCCTTTCTGGGAAGAGCTGGGTCACCCCCTGCTTGCAGGATGTGTTCAAATCCTTGCACCGCCCCCCCTCCCCCCCTATCTAGGGGCCATCACCAGGACTGAACCTTCAGTACAGAGCCTTTCTTAACCAAATAGTGTTCTTCTTTCCTCTTTTATGCCAATCTCAAGGCTCAAGAGAACAGAATGGAGAAAGAGATGGGGGTTCTGTACAGTCTCAGTGCTGAGCTCACTGGGGGACTTTCCAGGCAAAAGGCTATTAAACTAATCCTCTCATTAAAGTTGATTCTGGTGTAGATGGCAAGATAGGAGCTGGTTCCTCTTCTAACTGCCACTCCCTCTTCCCTCGGCATTGGCAAATCACCCTTTTTCTTGCTTCCAGCCTAGGGCTCTTAAACTATTCTTGCTATAAACGATTCTTGCTATTTAATAATCCTCTCTTTCTCTCTCTAAGTTGCTAACCCCTTGTGAGATTGGTTGAAACTCACAAGAGAGAGTTGGAACAGCCTGAACAGGATCGAGCAATCAGAGATGTCTGGACTTTTTCCTGCTGCCTGGGAAAGTTCAGTTGAGGCTGTGGGGGTGGGAAGAGGTATAGCCAATGTCACACAAAATTATCCGGGAAATACCAATTCACACCACCTCTCACCAGACTAAGATCTGGGTCCAGGTGACCTCTGGAGGAACTTGATCAAGCTCTGTAGGGTTTCAGGCTCCTCGGCAAACAGGAGGTGTATCTGGAACTCTTCACCACCGGCCTGAGGGGTTTCCAAGCTGGCGGGAGGTCTCTTCGGCCTCCTTATCCCTTTTGACATTCACGTTCTATGCAGAATTTCACTTGACAAAATTAAAGTTTGAAAATTCCTGGCCTAGGTGTTTTCTAAGTTTCCTTCCAGACCTAACAATCTATGGTTCTGTGAGGCAATCGTCCACAGAAACAGACAGTTGTCTCCCTCTGGGTACTGCCCCCTCAACCATGCTGATCCGGAAGTTGCTGGAGGGTTCACACCTCTTCCTTGGAGTCAGGACTACAAATCTGTCTCTGCCAAATGACTGAGAAGCTGCCTCCATCTTCTGCACATCCTCAGATCAGACGGGGCCCTTGGTGTCCCTGGAATTCTGCCAAAGGCTTATGCAAACCAAGCCAGCTGCGGACAGCAGGGGTCAGGGAGGAAAGGCCACGGCAGGCATCACACCCAGGCTGGGCCCCTCATGGTACTGCCTGGTTTGTGATGGAATTAAAGACAGTTTCCTTTTATGTGTTGCTTTGGGAGTTCTAAGTCCATGAGAAGGTAATATTAAATTGGCAAGGCGTAGACATAACCTGATGGGAGTGGATGTTCTCAATCTGGAGCCTTGGTGTCCAAAAGCACTGGATTCATAATTCTGACTTCCCTTCATTCTAGCTTATTTCACGTTTCTGGGCCTCAGCCCCTTCAGAGGTCAAACAGGTGATGAAGTGATATCGTGTGTGTTGATCGCACGGCACAGGGCCTGACGCTGCAAATATAATTATCTTTTCTTGCAGCCACTTTGCACTAAGTGAACACCTGGATTGCCTTAAAATGTGAGGAGTCATAAAAGGGGCCAAAAAAGTGAAGGGGCTCAAAGTTACCCAGCTGTGTGGATACCCACTGCTTTAGATATGAAATCCATTCTCCTCTACAAGGGTTTCTCTGCCTGAATTCCCAGGCTCCCCATAACACAGCAAGCAGATTCAAGTGTTCCTAGTTATTCTCATGCTCTGACTCATTCTTTACACCCAGAAGCTGAAAAGTATGTGCACTGTTCAAAAGATCAAGGCCAACCGTCCCCCAACTCCCCCACACCCCCAACTCCTCCACCCCCACTCTCATGGCTAAGGGCAGAGAAAGCCACCTAATAAATCATGCCTATTCACACAAACAGCTCCTTAGCTCCTCCCTGGGCTGAGAACAGACAAGACCAAGAATTGTGTGGACTTTGCCTTCCCAGGACATCATAAAAACCTGGTAAGTGTGGACTGGTAGTGACATGTGGTTCTCCTGTGTACCATGAGAGTGAAGGATACTCAGGCACCACTCACAGTGTCACTCCCTACAGAGCAGAACTGGCCGAAACAGGGTGCTACTGCACTTCTCCCGGGGAAATGAAATTAGCTGCTTCCCTCCTCCCATCCTGTTAAAAGCCCCGCAGCAATGTCATGAACCTCCACGACTTACAGGACCTTTATGTGTAAAACCTATAAACCATTCAATAAGGAAGAAGGTGCTTGGGGAGGGGAGAGAACAAACTGATTCAGAAGAGAGAACAGACGTGGAGGGAGAAGAAAGTGTTCATCAACATATTCCTACCACAGGCCAGGCACCACTCAGGCTCTTCCTAAGAAAGGCGGGAAAGTGAAGCGGCCAGAGCACGGGTGTGGGACCCAGCCTGCCCCCATTCACATCGTGGCACAGTCGCTGGGACAAATTATATAGTGTGTCTGCTGGGTCTTGAAGGTAATCACAAAGCCTTATTCACAGCACTCCTTAAGGAAGACACAAATCCGTATGGGTTGGTGTCCTCACCACACAGCCTGGGGCAGAGGAAATGCTACAGAAGCTGCTGTTCTTCCTAATGTTCCTCATTTAATCTCTCCAAGCCATTCTGATCTTTGTGAGGCAGGCAGGGTCCAAGTTTTATGGCTGAAGAAACCTGGACACAGTTTATCGTGGGTCACACGGGCAGGAAGTCTGGGAATTCAGACTCTGCCTCAAACGATCCCAAGTCAATTATGTAAGTAAACACTGATTCATGAAGGTGCCCTGAGAGAGGGCCAGATAACCTGTCAAAGGAGCTGACAGGCTAGGTTGTGGGGTGGCTCCTGAGGCAAGTCCAGAGGGGCCAGCAGGCTGTTTACATGTGGATGTGGGTGTAGGAGGGCACCTATCTATGGAGACATATTATTTTCCTTTTAAATCAGGACGGAGCCAACTCTGTGAACCCAGCGAGCCCACCGATGCCTTTTTTTTTTTTTAAGATTTTATTTATTCGACAGACAGAGATCACAAGTAGGCAGAGAGGCAGGCAGAGAGAGAGGGGGAAGCAGGCTCCCTGCTGAGCAGAGAGCCCAATGCGGGGCTCAATCCCAGGACCCTGAGATCACGACCTGAGCAGAAGGCAGAGGCTTAACCCACTGAGCCACCCAGGCACCCCCCATTGATGCTTTTAAAGAGTGTCTGGAAGATATGCACATACACACATTTCCTGCTCAAGTGTTAGCAGACTGTATTCTTAATTTGTTATTTATACTGTACTCTACCCAAAACCTAGCAGGCCTCTAATAAATGGCTGTGATCACCCTTAATGACTATTCCATGTTAGCATGAGGCTAAATTGCATTATCTAGCATTCCTCAAAGTTTGCTCTCCTATGGTTGGATGTACCTTTAAAAAAAAAAAAAAATGAAAAGCTATCAGACTTAAATAAAACTCTGTTTACTGTGGCTCATCCCAGGAAATTTCCTGGTATATATAAGCATCAGAAAGGTTCCGAGAAAATTCTACAATTAAAGAAACCTGTTTCCTTTTAATGCAGTATTTCCTAAGCCTACTTGGCCACAGAACACTTTTCTACATAACATAAACTTTGGGGAATGCTGAAATGATCTGATTAAGTTTTGATCTCCCTGCAAGCAAGGGATAATTACCCCCATTTCTGAGGTAAGAAAACAGAAACCCACCCAGTAAGGAGAGGAGCCACTGCTCCATCACCCAAGTCTCTACCTCCAAACAAGAAGGCTGGGGTTTCCAAAACACGGAGCTACAGAAACCACCTCCACAGGCACCGTGTCTTCTGCTTTTCATTTTAAAATTTATACATAAAAGTAAATGTTAGTAAATTAAGTGTCTTGGTGAAAATCACAGAGCTCCTGAGGAGTGCACATCCTGAGAAGATGAAGCCTAAGTTCACTCTCTTTTAAAAACATCTGACAGGGCACCTGGGTGGCTTACTGGGTTAAGCCTCTGCCTTTGGCTCAGGTCATGATCCCAGGGTCCTGGAATGGAGCCTTGCATCAAACTCTCTGCTCAGCAGGGACCCTGCTTCCCCCTCTCTCTGCCTGCCTCTCTGGCTACTTGTGATCCCTGTCAAATAAATAAATAAAATCTTAAAAATAAATAAATAAAGAAAGAAAGAAAGAAATAAAATCTGAGTGGAGAAACAAGCTACCACGTTGTCATGACTGGTCTGAGTGCGCACCTGTCCGAGCTAGGACCAGGCCCCACAGCCAACCTCTCCTGGCATTTAGGGTGAGCTACAGGCACGCAGCTGAGGAGATGCTGTTATTTCAGAGCTCAAAAGCTCAAACAATCTCTGCCCATTCACACTGGCAACGAGCTGGCACACTCCTCCCTGAACCGAGGAAAACAAAGGCCTGGCCACTTGGTGATTATAATCTCTCTCATTAAATCGACTGTTCCGCAGCAACTCCTCTTCTTCCCAAGGAAACAATAGTGGGGGCGGACCTGCTGCAGGATCCGGACGCGGGGGTGCTCTCTCCACCAGCATCCCCTCGAACAGTTCTCTGGCATATCTGAGTGTCGGATGGAAACATCCCCCCTCCCTCCACCTCCCGGCTTCCAAGTGCCTCCTGGCGCAGCCCACCCACTATTTTGTGTCAAGTAGTAGCATCTGATACAGAGGGGAGTCATCCGGGCCACAGGGCACCAGCCTGGACCTGGGAAGGTGAGCCTGGTTCTCAGCCAGCATCCCCACCCACCCCGCACCCGTCTGCCAGGAACCCAGAGCATGTCTCACCAATTACAAAGGTTGTTCAGGGAGTCCCCGTCCAGGGGAACTGAGATGAGCATCTGGAGACCATTAAAGCATGAAGATAGGCATCTTGTCTTAGAAATCAGCATCAAGACCAAACTGCGTGATTCTCGTGGCAGAGCCCACCACAGGGCAGGAAGCAGGACTACTGGAGGAGGAGAAGGGAGAAAAAGGAGAGTCTATAGGGTATGTTTCCCTGAAGGCGTTTTTTTAAGTCTCATTTCCTCCATGGGTTTTTTTTTTTTTTTTAATTTATTTATTTGTCAGAGAGAGAGAGAGAGAGAGAGCGAGAGCGAGCACAGGCAGACAGAGTGGAAGGCAGAGTCATAGGGAGAAGCAGGCTCCCTGCAGAGCAAGGAGCCCGATGTGGGACTCGATCCCAGGACGCTGGGATCATGACCTGAGCCGAAGGCAGCTGCTTAACCAACCGAGCCACCCAGGCGTCCCGTCCTCCATGGGGTTTAACATACTCCCCTGAATGCTGACATTCACAGGACACTTTTTTTTTTTTTTTTAAGATTTTTATTTATTTATTTGACAGAGAGAGATCACGAGTAGGCACAGAGGCAGGCAGAGAGAGAGAGAGAGGAGGAAGCAGGCTCCCTGCTGAGCAGAGAGCCCAATGTGGGGCTGAATCCCAGGACCCTGGGATCATGACCTGAGCCGAAAGCAGAGGCTTTAACCCACTGAGCCACCCAGGCGCCCCCACAGGACACTTTTTAAAGCAAAGCAGGACATACAGAGGAACGGCAACTGTGTCTCCCAATTCGTATCAACTCAGAAAGAAATGTATTCAGCCCTCCCAGAGCACCAGACCCTGTGCGAGGCACCGTGAGGCCGTGACAATGGAGTGCCAAGAAGGTAAAGAAGGAAAAGCAGGACCAACCAGTGGTTTAGAACTTTACTGAGCAGCTGTTACAATGGTGCCTAAGGGGCTGCAGAAGGCTGTGGGGTGGTGGCAGGCTGAGAGAGTGGGGCCCTCTCCTGCCCTCTTTCTCATCCACTCTCCCCGCCAACTCCCCCATGACCCGCTCCCCCATGACCTGCTCTCTAGATCTCTTTGCAGGAAGAGCTGCTGGGACACTTAATGTCTGGATATCTGAAAATTCCTCAGGAATATTTCTGCAGGACTGGTCTAGGAGCAGAACTCTTACCAAGCATGCCAAGACAGAGGCCAGTATCGATTGCCCTCATGCATTCTGGCAGGGGAAACACACGCTCAAAGCGGATCATTTGCTGAGAGCTTTAGAGCATGCCCCAGCGCTGGCCAGGCCTGGCATGGCCTCAAGCACTGACTTGCTCCCTTTGACAGTTGGCGGTGGCAGCTGCTGAGGTAAGCCCCAGAGCACCCTGAGGTTTGGATTCTTCTGGTGCCAACCATGACGGTGAAGGGTGCCTCCGGGCCTCACGCACAGAAGGAAGAAGGTTCTCAAACACTTTCCCCATGGACATGTTCGGGGAAGATTTCAACCTCGTAAGCTCTGGACACCTCGACTGCTGCACAGAGATGTGCAAGAAGCCAGGGGTAGTCCATCCTGCAACTGTGTCTCCTTTAAGACGAGGCATATGCTGTCCACAGGTAGAAGGTAGCCTGCAAAAGATGGTGAGTACCCTGGACTATGTGCAAAGTTCAAGTCCCAGTCCCCGACTGCCTTGTCACCTGGCACAGGCGAGTCGCTCCTCTCTTTGTATTTTCTCATCTGTGAATCTGGGGTCAGTATGATTCCTTTCTCATAGGCTGGAGGAGTTAAATTAGCCACCTGAAGTGGCGAGCATATTAGGTATGTACCCTATATATCTCAGTCATTTTTAGTATTTTAACATTATTGACACATGTGAAAGGAACAACTCCATAAAGCCCAAGGAAATGTCCTGTTACAGCAATAACTCCCTTGATGGTCTGGATCTGGATGGAAGGCTAGTCAAAACCATAAAACAGGGGCGCCTGGGTGGCTCAGTTGTTAAGCATCTGCCTTCGGCTCATGTCATGATCCCAGGATCCTGGGATCGAGCCCCGCATTGGCGGGAAGCCTGCTTCTCCCTCTCCCACTCCCCCTGCTTGTGTTCCTTTTCTTGCTGTGTCTCTCTGTCAAATAAATAAATAAAATCTTAAAAAAAAGAAAAAGAAAAACAACAAAGAAACAAACAACAAAACAACAAAAACCCACAACAACAACAAAACAAAACCAAAAAAATCTAAAGCAGATTGAAGGAACTTCTATGTTGATAGCAATACTCTATCTTTTCAAGAATAGCACGAAGAATTTTTTTTTTTTTTCAGATGCAAAACGGGTAAGTGCAAGAAATTTCTCTCCTTAGGGAAATTCACCAGATGGAAGCTCTTTTCGAAGGAATTTCAAAATTTATAAATGTAGCACAAACAGGGTCAGGTGTAATCCTGTATCGGTTGTCATCACATTCTTGATGGCCCTTAAGGCCCAGTCAGCCTGAGTTCCAGTGGTATTTTATTAGCTACAGGAATTGCATTTCAGAACATGTTTTGAAGGAAAATGTCATGAGCTTATCTTTCCAGGGGCCAAGACAGCAATCAAAGAATCAGCTCATGACTCATGTTATATCCCTCATCCAAGCACATTTCCCACTGCAATCTCCTGGTTGCTGGAGGGATTTGTGGGAAAGGTGTGAGCGTTCATCCCTCCTAAATCACGTGAATTCAGCACACCTCTAATTTCACAGTTGCCTGCCCTTGCCACAGTAATGGAAATTTGTTTGTACTGGCTTCTCCATGCAATCTAGAAATAGCAAAATGTGGCAGAAGTAGCAAATTTGGGATACCAAAAATAATGTTGCAAATGCATGAAAACGAATACCTATGACTTAATGAAATCTGTGGCCTTAATGTGCGTTTGCTAAGAAAATGAAACTTAGGTGCCTCCTTTAAGCGAATGAAAGGGGGGTAAAACGCATGAACAAATAAATGTTTACGGAAAATACATGTCTCATCAATGCAAATCACAATTTCTAAGATACTTTCAATTATCGGAATTTACTACGGAAGTGACTTGGTAAATTTAGAATTATGGTTGAGGATTAAAGGTGATAATCTTAGCAGGCAGATCATTTTACCCTCTTTTGAGAACAGGAGGATGGAAGTGGGGGGAGGGGCAGATTGCCTGGTTCCTAACGCAGCTGTTACTTAACTGCGTGACCTTGGTAAGTCTCTACAGCTCCGTTTCCTCATCCATAAAATGGGGATAATAAAACTACCAAAGTCATGGTGTTGCTATAAGGATTAAGTGAGTTAGTATTTCTTTTAAATATTTAAATCTGTGCTATGGCACATTTCTATATAAATATTAGCAGCTGCTATTATTATTGCTATTATTACCATTATCATTATCAGGCTTATCATCAGATTCTCCCATTCTTCTTCCTACAGGCTGCCCTAAAGTTCCTTCCATCAGCAACATTAACAGGACCATTTTAAGGCCAGAGATGTCTTCTCCAGAAAATCATTATAGCATTTCCTTAACCACTGGCCTGTATTAACATTTAAGACTGATTAAAAAGTCCCCTTGAAAGGGAGTTCTGAGGGGGTACCTGGGTGGCTCAGCGGGTTAAGCCTCTGCCTTCAGCTCAGGTCATGATCTCAGGGTCCTGGGATCGAGTCCTGTATCGGGCCCTCTGCTCGGTAGCGAACCTGCTTCCTCCTCTCTCTCTCTCTGCCTGCCTCTCTGCCTACTTGTGATCTCTCTCTCTGTCAAATAAATAAATAAAATCTTAAAAAAAAAAAAAAGAAAGAAAGGGAGTTCTGAGAAGCTGGGATAGAAAGCAGGAATATTACATAAGCAGTAGTTTGTCTCGTGACAAGGGTACTGTGCAAGGTTAACATGCTCAGCTATTTTGCTCCCCAGCGGGGGGTATTTGGCAATGGTTGCAGGTATTCTGGGTTGTTACAAATCAGGAGGAGAAGGGGCTACTGGCATCTGGTAGGTTAAGATGCTGTTAAACATTTCACAAGGCTCTAGACAGTGGCCCCTGCCCACCCCAAGCAAAGAATCATCCAACCAAATGTCAGCAGTGTCAAAGGTGAGAAGCCCCATCTTAGGGTAGACCCTGGAAAGAAAAGCAGTCTGGCCCCACAGGAGCCTTCACTTTAGGATGGACATAGTGTTAACCACCAACAACCCAAGAGCAAAGGTGCCTGGCCTACTTGAAATCGACTTCTGGGGATGCCTGGGTGGCTCAGTCAATTAAGCGTCTGCCTTCAGCTCAGCTCATGATTGCAGGGTCCTGGAATCAAGTCCCACATCAGGATCCCTGCTCAGTGGGGAGCCTGCTTCTCCTTCTGCCTGCTGCTCCCCGTGTTTGTGCGCTCTCTCTCTCTCTAACAAATAAAATAAATAAAATCTTTAAAAAAAGAAAGAAAGAAAATGACTTTTGGGGATGTTGCTCCCAGAGAAGGAGTAGTAATTTATTACCGAGCACGCCTGGTTCCCAGAGAGAGAAGACTAATGAGCCAGTCCCCAAGCACCCAGAGAGTTTTCATTTTAGCGCTGAGGAGGTTACTGCGTTCAATATTTTCAATTCATGGTAGTGTTGAGCTTGGAGATGATTCTTCAAATGTAATGTGTCTAAAACATGCCAACAAATTCCTTTCCTCTTCTTCCCAAACATGCCCATCTCCCTTACCTCAGTAAATGCCTCCACCACCTTCCCCAAACCCAGGCAACATCCTCCTTCTCTTCCCCTCACAGTCCCATTCCATCCTCAGGCAGATCCTATTGCTGCCACTTCCTAAGCACACTCTGAATGCTTCCTTTCTTCTCCACTGCCACTGCCTTGGCCTGACGACCGTCCATAATTTCCTAAATGATGTCCCCATTGTTAATCTTGATAATTTCCAACGAATTATCCACACAATACTCTGAGTCATCATTTAAAAAATAATAATTAAAGGCTACAGCTCTTGACATCGCTTGTTGGCTTCTAACCAAGGCTTCAAATTAAATTCAAACCGTTTATTGTGTCCTGAAGAAGTCTTCTATCAGGGGTCTCCAGGGTGGCCCCAGACTCACAGCATCCATGTATGTGAATTCCCAGACCCCACCCCAGACCTAGTGGATCTCCAGGCGTGAGGCCCAGCGGGTCAACCTGGGTGATGGCGAAGCACGCCCGTTGGAGAACCAGGGCTTTGTGGGATCTGGCTCTCCTCTTCTCTGACTCCACTGCAGGCAAACAGGCCTCTCTGCAATTTCTTGACCATGCCAAGGTCTCTTCTATTTCAGGTCCTACACACTCTGCTCCTGCAGCCTGGAATTCCCCACCTCTCTTCCCACCGCCCCTCTCAGATGCTTGCTCGGACCTCTCTCACATAGATCTCTGCCTCCACCTTAAATTCTCTGATCGTTTTCTTCATAGTGCTCCCTATCACTAGCTGTTTCCTCTCTTTCTGTTCTGGCTTACTTGTTGTTCTCTGGCCCTTCCACTAGTCTGTAACCTTCGTGAGGCCAGGGCCATGCCTTTGTTCCTATATGTGCAATGAATACTACAGTGCCTGGGACACAGCAGATGATCACTCCGAGAGCTCAAATGCATTATTACCCTGTGGAGAAGCACAGGGAGACTTCACTCTAAGCACCCACCCAAAAACAAACAAACAAATAAATAAATAAATAATCAAAGTTATTACTTGCAGTAGACATGGAAGAAAGATGGCCATCGATTTTCTAAATATTATTTCCACAATTTAATTGCTAATATTATTTATGTGACTGACATTGTGCTAATATTTCATAAGCATTATCTTAGGTATAAACCCTATGTAGAATATCCAATAATGATGCCCACTGACAGATGAAACACTGAGTTGCAACATAATGCCACCTGCCCAAGTTCCCACAGGGAGTGGCCAAGAGGGGACCTCAACCCAAGAGGGCCTAGCTGTGAGCTCAGGCCACAGCTGAGAAACCCTTTCATTACAGTGAGAATAGCAGGGGGTACGAAGTCATCAGGGAGAAGCAGGAGCAGAGCACCTTACCCAGGCAGAGATGCCAGAGGGAATCCTGGAGGAGCTCGGAGGCATAAGTGAGTCAAGAGCACAAAAAAGTAAAGAAGCAGGGAAGCAGAGGCGTGATCCCTTTACTCAACCTACTTTTTTTTTTTTTTAAATATTATTATTGTTATTTTTTTAGAGACGGAGAAAGAGGAGGGCAGTGGGACAGGGAGAGAGAATCTTACGCAGGCTCCACGCCCAGCACAGGGCCCCACTCAGGGCTCCATGTCATGACTCTGAGATCATGACCTGAGCTGAAATCAAGATTGGATGCTTAACCGAGCGCCACCCAGGCAGCCTCACACCTACTCCTTTCTTTCTTTCTTTTTTTAATTTAAAGATTTTATTTATTTGACAGAGAGAGAGGGAGATCACAAGTAGGCAGAGAGGCAGGCAGAGGGGGAAGCAGGATCCCTGTTGAACAGAAAGCCTGATGTGGGGCTACATCCCAGGATCCTGACACCATGACCCCTGCCAAAGGCAGAGGCTTAACCCAACTGAGCCATGCAGGTGCCCCATCACCGACTCCTTTCTTAAGAAAGGTCTTATTTGGGAAGAGGGGAGCTTTGGTAAAATGACGTCTGGCTGAGTGGTGTTGTATTCAGGAACTGCACTGCTGGCTGCTCTCACCTCGGGCACATCTTCAATGATGATCTTCTTTTTGGATACGGGCAGCATAGCTGATCTCTGTGAAGTTTATTGGTATAAATGAGGGCTGGAGTGTAGCGGCAGGGCGGGAAAGACCTCCAGAGGGAGGCCTTTCAAGTTTTACTCAGGCCCCCGCTGATCTGATCAGCGTCTCCTGGGCCAGGAATCCTCGTAGGTTATTGTTGGAAGTGTACTGTTCGTGTGAAAAATGTGATGGCAGAAAATATTTGGAAACCATATATCATTAAAGTATTTTAATAAAAGTAAGTGTTTATACTAAATATCCTCTCTGAGTGTGATCCAAAAGGAAAAAAAAGAAGTGTTTCTCAGTTGATGTGCACTAAAGGAACTCTGCATGGAGGTGGGAATTACAGCACAGCCTTCACTCCCCTGGCAACCGACTGATGTCACACACAGGATGGAGACCGTCCCGACGGGGCCAGGATTCGGCTGGGAGGTACTGGGTCTTGAATCAAGTGCAAAACTGACTTGATACTTAGGAAATACTTTTTAAGAGCAATTTTACTTAAATTGAATTTCGAAGGAAGTGCTTAAAGCAATTCAGAAGGCTGTTTTCTAATATTTTAGCCAGACATGGATGCAGAAATCTCATATAATTCACAAAATTGAGCTTGACATGATGCCAGGCCTCCACGGAAAGAACAAAGAATTCTCAGTGTGGAGAAGAGATCATCTCCTGTGAGATCCAAGGCCTTTATATGAGAGTTTCTGGAAGTATCATTCCCAGATGAGCAGCATCAGCGTCACCTCAAAGGGGTCCTAAAAAGCCAGATTTGGGGTCCTGCCCAGAACTACTGAATCAGTCTCTGAGGGCAGGGCTCTGGAATCTGAAGTTTCAGTGTTTCCCAGAGAATTTTTAATTGAAACCATTTTTGGGTAGAATCTGCACAAAGCAACAAGGAAATGTGTCTAGGAGCAGGTAATTCTTGAGCATCATTATGGCTTAGTGAATAATTTAGACCATAATTACACACTAGGCCCACAGGTTACAAGGAGTATCAGTGCCAACAGGTGCATTTAAGACATTTGCATGTGCTCTGAGGGAAGCAAAACAGTGTCATATAGTAATACTAGACTTCTGGTTTTCAGAATTCAGCACAATTTTAAAAACTGGGCAAAAGGTCAACACAAGTTGTCTCCTTTACTTTGCCAACAAGGGCAAATAAAAATGCCTCTCTGGTTGCATCACATCGTAAAAGAAATGGCATTTCTTCTTTAAGAAGTGACATTTTTAACCCCCAAAAAGAAATAAAGAAAGAAGAATCTCAGAATAAAAAACAATCCTTTACAGGAGTAAAGGTGGGTGGCTCAGTCGGTTGAGCATCTGCCTTCAGCTCAGGTCATGGCCCCAGGGTCCTGGGATGGAAGCCTCACATCAGGCTCCCTGGTCAGTGGGGAGCCTGCTTCTTCCTCTCCATGCCACTCATGCTCTCTCTCGCTATCGCTGTCTCTCAAATAAATAAATAAAATCTTAAAAAAAAAAAAACAAAACAAAACCAAAACAGTCTTTTATACAGAATACACTGGAAAATAAATATGAATAATTTGATCTGAAGTCTTTATTTTCCACTTTCTCATTTTGTCTCAGGGTGCAGTGAGTCCACCACTGACGCCTAAGAACCTTTGACACAGTGGAGAGACCAAAGTCAAAAGTCAGTTCTACACTTTGCCCCTTGCTCGCAGTATGCTTTCCCTATCACTTTCACAACTGAGTCATCTTGGCTTCCTCATCTATAAAATAAATGTAATCGTCATGGTAACCACTGATGGCCTACCATGGATTGATCAACTGTCACACAGAATGGGCTGGAAAGATGTCCTCCCTCCCTGGTTTTCCCTCCTTAGGCTTCCCAATCTACTAATCTCCTATGAATCTTGTTGGATGTGAGCTAAAGAATTGCTTCCAACAAAAAGGAAGAAAAGGGGCTGCTTAACTATTGGTCCCCAGCTTTTTTATTTTTTAAGCTTCTTTGTTCTTTCTCTAGATTCTGATGGGGTTTCACGTGAAGCAGATCCATGGTATCTGGCTGTTACCAACTCTCTGGAATAGCAGCAGTTCCCTGCCTAGTTTGTTATAAAACAAGGACTACAAGTAAGTTCTTGCCATGTGTGTTTAAAATGTTGTCTAGGTCCTCTTTTCCTTTTTTCTTTTATACCTATTTATGAGTAACTTGTTTCCCGAAAGAGTAGGCCAGGTGATTATTTGTAAAAGGTGAAAAGGCTTGTTGGGGCAGGGTGGGAGGGGGAGAACTGGAAGGGATGGGGGCTGCTGTGTTGCACTGTTCCAAGATATCATGCACGTGGCTGTTTATGTGAATGGAGTCCCGTTGCTAACTGTGTCCCACAAAGTCATACAAAGTCATACAAAGTCATCACCCAGGTGATGGACCTGGGTGGAGGGGGGCACACAGATAAACTGTTCCACAAACAGAGCCTAGGCATGGGCTTCCAAAGAACTTAAAAAGAATGTCATAGCTAAGGATCCAAAAATCTATAAAGAAGTCATCAAACTCAACACCCAAAGAACAAATAATCCAATCAAGAAATGGGCAGGGGACATGAACAGACGTTTCTGCAAAGAAGACATCCAGATGGCCAACAGACACATGAAAAAATGCTCCACATCACTCGTCATCAGGGAAACACAAATCAAAACCACAATGGGATACCACCTCACACCAGTCAGAATGGCTAAAATTAACCAGTCAGGAAATGACAGGTGTTGGCGAGGATGCGGAGAAAGGGGAAAGGGGAACCCTCCTTACTATTGGTGAGTGCCAGCTAGTGCAACGAATCTGGAAAATAGCATGGAAGTTCCTCAAAAAGTTGAAAATAGAGCACCCTATGACCCAACAATCGCACTACTGGGTATTTACCCTAAAGATACAAATGTAGTGATCTGAAGGGGCATGTGCACCCGAATGCTTATAGCGGCAATGTCCACAATAGCCAAACTATGGAAAGAACCTAGATGTCCATCAACAGATGACTGGATAAAAAAGATGTGGTATATCTATACAATGGAACACTATGCAGCCATCAAAAGAAGCAAAATCTTGCCTTTTGCAACGGCGTGGATGAAACTAGAGTGTATTATGCTGAGCAAAATAAGTCAATCAGAGAAAGACAATTATCATATGATCTCCCTGATATGAAGAATTTGAGAGGCAACATGAGGGGTTTGGGGGTAGCGAAGGAAAAAATGAAACAAGATGGATTCAGGAAGGAGACAAACCATAAGAAACTCAATCTCACAAAACAAACTGAAGGTTGCTGGGGGAATGGGCGTAGGGAGAATGTGGTTGGCTTATGGACACTGGGGAGGGTATGTGCTATGGTGAGTGCCGATAAGTGTGTAAATCTGGCGATTCACAGACCTGTACCCCTGGGGCTAATAATACATTATATGTTAATTTAAAAAAGTCATAGCTAATACTTTTTGAGTCTTAGGTCAAGCACTGTGCTAAGCCCCTTATATGCATCATTATATTTTCTCCCCCACAATAACCCTACAATTATCATCGCCACTTCCTATACAAGGAAACTAAGAATTAAGTGGTCACTGACTCAAGATCACCCAGCCGGTCAGTGGCCGCAGCAGCATTTGAATCTACAGCCTAAACTCAAAACCTGTTGGCTAAAGCAGAAGAAAGCAGAGAACAGAGATCTTGTTTAACACATAAACTTTAAAGGAGGGTTGGTGTCTCATCTTTCAGTGCTCTTAAAAAGACAGGTGACCAGCTCTGGCTTATGTTTTACTTCCGTGAAGGCAGAAAACAAAAGCACTTCGGAATAACTTGTTCCTCCATTCCTAGAGCGGTATTTCTGTTTTCCCGGGGGGTAGGAGGCTCTCATATTCGAGGCTCTCGCAGAATAAGCTGCTGTTGTATTTCCTAAAGGGATGACCTCCCTTTCTTCAAGCCGTAATCCCTCATGCCCTGCTGAACTGGACCGAAAGCGGTAGCCAAATATCCTGTCGTCAAGCCTCCTCCAAGGGCAGCTCTGCTGAGTGGTTATTTTGGAAGAGGCTCTAATCGGTCACGTTATGCGGCTTTGCTAAGACTCACTTTATTAGCTACCATCAAGAGCTAATAAAACATGTCAGGAAGTCTCTGTAAGCTGTAAAAACATTTCCAAAGGTCACGGCCGACACTCCGGACTTCAATGACTTTTTAAAGGAAAAGAAAACAGAGGCAGAGGCCCAACTTTTCAAAAGACAGAACTACCAAAAGCAGTGGCCCCACAAGGGCGGTGAAGGGCGGCAGCTCTGTATTGTACCCGCCATTGAATCAACCCGGTCCGGAGGATGTCTTGAAGAAAAGGTCCAAAAGCCACAAAAAGGCAGTAGTGATGGTGGCGAGGAAGGAAAGCAGGACCTACCATACCCTCATGTGAGGATACTGCATTTCTCTTGGTGATTTCAGTTTGGTGTGGGGTTGTCTCACAGTCACACTTAACCTACAAACAATGGTGTAGGTGACAGAGAGGGATTGATTTTCGATGATCTCTAACACAGGAGGCATTTTTCCTTAACATATGACTTTTTTCCCATTATAAAATAAGCCCAATTTTTAGTAAATGTAGCAAAACATAAAAAAGGAGAAGTAATCCTGTCACCTTAAAAGTGGGGAACAGGGGCGCCTTGGGTGGCTCAGTTGGTTAAAGGACTGTCTTCAGCTCAGATCATGATCCTGGAGTCCCAAGATCAAGTCCCACATCGGGCTCCCTGTCAGCCGGGAGTCTGCTTCTCCCGCTGACCTCTCTTCTCTCATGCTCTCTCTCCTTCTCTCTCTCTCTCAAATAAATAGATAAAATCTAAAAAAAAAAAAAAAAAAAGCAGGGAGCAGAGTTTCAGGTTTTGTGTTTCAGGATTCATACTTTATCATGTGGGATGTTTCATGACAAACGGCTGGAGCCAGAGGTCCTACTAGCTTGAAAATATTCATAATCATTGAGAGTCCCATTCACCACTGATCCACAGGTCCAGGTCCAGAAGACAGAGTAACATTTTTATCCTGGTTTAGGATACAGATTTTAGACTTGAAATCTGAACTTGGGGGGAGAGGGCGGAAGGTGGTCCACGGAGTAAGTCAGGATGGCATCTTGTAGAAGCTCAGCAGGAAAAGACCGTTGATACAGTGGTATGCTCCAGACCGAGAGAGGCAAGTTCTGTCCTGCTTTGGAGCAGTGGCCGACTGGCTCTAGTGCAAACTTCACTTGGCTGTCCTTAAAATTTGCAACAGGCTATGGCAGGGGGTGAAGGGGGTTCCACCACTAACTGGAGATACTGTAGGGTTGAGCTGAGTCCAATAAATTCCTTTTGCTTTTTTGTTTTCTTTTTCCTCTTCTATTTGCTAAGATGGGCAACACAGAGCAGCAACGAGAGCCCTAGACTTTGGAGCTGCAGCACCGCACCCATGAAGATAACAGGACTAGCCCCAGGGAACACCGGAAGGATTAAATGTAGAGCTTGCAGAGCTCTCGGCAAAAAACCTGGCACCTGGCAAGCATTCAGTAAGTAAGGAATTCACAACACTGTTGCTGGCCTGGGAGCTCTTTGAGGATGTGGGTCATCCTCAGATCCCCAGGAGAGGTGCCTGGTGTTCAAGAATATGTTCAAGAATGAATGAATTTGGTTTGATTTATTTCACTTTCCTTTCCTGGTACATTCTCCCTATTTTTTTTTTTTTTCTTCTCCAAAACATTAAGCCACACTTTTTCTTGCTTTGGACAAATGTATCACCGACAGAGGGTTAAGGCCATCTGATTCTCTTCTCGCTTGTTGAGGAATATTTATCTTTCTTGTATTATTCTTGAGAGTCCGCTTTCCTTTCCCCTTCCTCTTTTGTGGCTTTCCTCCCTCAGAGAACTGCTCTCCCTTCCGTGACTGGCGTTCTGCTGAGTTTGCCAATCTGTTATCCTCCCTCCCCAAACCTACCCATCCCAATGCCCCAATTCACATAAACCCAGAATCCTCACTTGACTTTGAGATGACTTACTCTGTAATAAAGCCCTTTTCCAAGAGGTCAGTAAGAGTGCATTTCTGTTGCTTACAACCAAAAGGCCCTAACTGATCCTACCTACTCTTTTTCTTTTCTTCCTTTCTAGTCATGTTTCCTTCCTACTGCATCGATGGTTTCCTGGATGTCTCCTTGACCATCTGCCACCAATCTCCTTCCTCACTGAACACGGCAGAATTTACTCCTTTCTGTGAATAAAAATGAGCCTCTCTTCTATTCACAGGTCAGCCTTCCTCTTAACTAGCATAGTGGCTTCCATGAAATTCAGTTACCTTCAAGGCAACCTGATATTTTGCTGAACAAAATGTTAATGTCAGCATCGTAAGTGCCCTAAGACCTGGCTGTCACAGACTTAAAATGATAATGTGTGAGGAGAAGTAGCTATTATCTGCTTTAACTCAATTCATGGGACTGTGTGGACAAAGGAAGAGCCGTTTAATGACTTGCGCAGGGCCCAACAGCCAAACAGAGGTAAGATCGGAATGCAGCCCTCTGATACTTGCGTAAGGTGTTTTAACCATCCCACTGGGCAACTTGAAAGGAAACACTATTTTGGATCCAATCCAAGCAATTTACTTTGTGAAGTAGAAAAGCCTCTTGACATCGTAAGATGTCGTAAGACAGTCTCATAATGGGAGATGTAAGTACTGTTCAAACTAAAAAGAGGTCAGGGAAGAAAGAAATGCACGAAGAAGGGAGAGGAGTGTTAAGGAAAAATGCCTGATACCACTTCTTCTAGAGGGAGGTGCAGGGATCCTCCAAAACGAAATCATTCCAAGGCCATCGCCAGCCAACACATACGGAATGTAACACATATTGAGCATAACACATACTGCACATACAGATGTGCAGTGAACTGGTTTAAATTTGAAGGTTCCCCCCACACAAAAAATAAGCACTGAATAACTGACCCAAAGCAATGAACCCATAAGAGTTCTTTATTTTAAATTCATATAAAAATATTTAATTTTCTTTTATCCCCAAGGAACAAAAAATCATACTCTCTTAAAACCCCCTGAGTGATTAGGTGAAGGCAACAGGAAAGGAGATATACAGGCTTTGGGAATGCATTGCATAATACATGTAGAGTTCTCCAAAATTTTTTGTTAGATAACACTGTATAAATATCAGATCCCCAAGTATGAACACCAAAATGCATATGGCAATGATATGTATCTTTAAATTTCTCTGATCTAAAAATCTGCTTTATAGCAGATATTTTCTAGACAGAGGTGTTGGTTGTCATAGCATCTGGCATATTACTTTAGCTTTAAAAAATGAATGAAATTAGATCTGCACACTTGACTTTAACCACATAATTAAATGTCTTTGTAAGGCAGTTGCAATTGACAAAACGTGGGCCGGTACAGTTTTCTCAATTTTTTTTTTTTTTAGAAGATTCTCTAACTCAGAGAACTTTTAAACTGAGGGTGTTGAGAGTCAATACTTAAGTGTTAAACATGTAGAGCAGGGTGGTCAAATAAACGGTTTCCATGTCACCTTGCTCCCCACCACGTTTCCAAAGCTAACATGGTTGATTCTCTCAGTGCTCTTCTCAACTTAGGCCAGTTTCAGGATCTTCTCAACTCAATACAACAAACAGCCATAACCAACAGATAAACACAAAGAAACCCACTTACCATTCCTCTATTAAATGATCCTGGTACTCGTGCTCTTATCCAATGACAAGAACTTCCATGGTTCTACTAGTTAGCAAATTCATTAATTACGTGGAACTCTATAATGAAGAACAGCTATTGGTTACAAGTAGGTCTAAAAATGTGCAAAATGCATGGGTCACTCAATTTCCCTGTCTCTCAAGAATATGTAGAAGGGTCCTCAGGGTCCCTGCACACGTTAACAATCCACTCTAGCACATTCCTTAACATCTCACTCAACTCTGCCACTTTAACTGAAGTAAAAATGCCATCAAGCAAGAGACAGTAGTATTTTTTTCACATTTTCCAGTTTGAAAAATGGATTTCTTTTCCTCCATTGAAGACATAGCTCTGACTTCTTCAATTTCCTATTCCTTCCCCAAACGAAAAGTAAGACCCACACGCAGGCCTAGGATGAGACCAATGACTACGAGTCTTAGAGAAGTGCCCCCCAAGACCATCACTGCAAAAAGGGTCAAGACTGATAATGTAGTTGATCCTTGAAACACAAGTTTGAACTTTACGGGTCCACTAACATGTAGGTTGTTTTAGATAAAGACAGTATAGTACTGTAAATGTATTTTCTCTTATGCTTATTTTATTTTAAGAATACAGTATATAATACACATAAAATATGTGTTAATTGGCTGTTTATGTTATCAGTAAGGCTTCTGGTCAATAGTAGATCATTAGTAGTTAAGTTTTGGGGGAGTCAATAATTACATGAGGATTTTCTACTCTGTGTGGTGGGGAGGGGTAAGGAAAGCACCCCAACCCCCACATTATTCAAGGGTCAACTGTCTTAACAATCTCATTTAATTCAAGGCTTCTCTTCCATTGAACCATAGCCTTTTTTTTTTTTAAGAGAGATTTTATTTATTTATTTGACTTAGAGAGATGACAAGCAGGCAGAAAGGCAGGCAGAGAGAGAGGAGGAAGCAGGCTCCCTGCTGAGCAGAGAGCCTGATGCGGGGCTCGATCCCAGGGCCCTGAGATCATGACCTGAGCCGAAGGCAGCGGCTTAACCCACTAAGCCACCCAGGCACCCCGAACCATAGCCTTTTTATAGCTAATGCTTACATTAGAAAAAATAACAAAATAAATGCAGTCATTAGGGTCTCCACTGATTATTACGTAAAGCAATACATTAACCGGAATACACCCATAACGCCTCAGTATTTTGAAGTCATCACTAACTCTGATTACTTCCTCATCTGGCTCTGATGAGTGTAAGTCTGTCAAATTTGACTGTATCTCTTTCCTTATTACAATATTCTTTTAAAAAAGTTTATAGAACATTCAGGAAATAATAATTAATAATAATAACAATAACAACTGAATTCCCTCCTGAGAAGTGCTTTTATGATTAGAGATTTTGTAATTTATAATTACAGTAATTTTTCATGTACAAGTAAGTGCTTCAAAAGTACTTGGCAGTTCATGAAATTAACTGGCTCTTTTAGAGCAGGTAAACTATCTTCCCACCAAATGCTCATTAGACCAGAGTTTCTCTACGTCAATTTCATTCACATTTGGGCTGGTTACTTGTAGTGAGAGGCTGTCCTGTGTGGTATAGGGTATTTAGTTAGTATCTACCTGATAGATGCCAAAAGCACCCTCCCACATGTGACAACTAAAAAATGTCTGTAGACATTGCCAAATGTCTAGAATCCCTGGGGTACAGAATCACTTCCCAGTTGAAATCTACTTCAGGTCACTCATCCAGTGCTTAATGACCTCTTCCCTCTTCTGATAAATGATGCAAAGATAAATTTTATGGCATACTTCCTCTCTATTCAAAAGGTCACCATTCCAGGGCGCCAGGGGTGGCTCATGGGTTAAGCCTCTGCCTTCAGCTCAGGTCATGATCTCAGGGTCCTGGGATAGAGCCCCACACAGGGCTCTCTGCTCGGCGGGGAGCCTGTTTTCCCCTACCTCTCTGCCTGCCTCTCTGCCTACTTGTGATCACTCTCTCTGTGTCAAATAAATAAATAAAATCTTTAAAGAAAAAAAAAAAGGTCACCGTTTCAAGCTATCTGAGTAGAAATTAAAGCAATTTTGCTTTAATCACATAGCTTCCCTGGGAGGAGCTCACGTATTACCTTCAATCCACTGCCGGGGAAACAGAATCCAGTGCCGGGGAAACAGAATCCAATGCCACAGAGTACAAGAAGGATACAGTGTGTCTTCTGAAACGTATCTCCTTCTTATCCCCCTCCCAACCTGGGTGGAGAGATCATCAACTCACTTCTTGTCTTCTTCCCTTGGGGAGATCAACTTGACCCTGGAGAGTTTCAGAGCTCAGAGCCAAGAACTAACCAAGAGCAAACATCTCCTAGGTAATTCTGGGCAAGTTATGGCATCTCTTAGAGCCTCAGTTTTCCTACTCATAAAAACCAAGATAATTCCCACTTCCTCAAGTTACTAACTGGAACTGAAGAAAACCATACACATAAAGTGTTTAGCACAGAGTCTAGAATGCAGACAATGTGCACAATGAGCATTATGGCTCTTTCCGTCCCTCTACATGGGAATCTCAAACCAGGGCAACTGCACAGTGAATTTGGAAGTCGTGATGGAGACCAGAAGAGCCATGTGCAAAAAGCAAGCACACAGATACCTCCACCATGATCCGGATGAGGGGTAAGCTCAATGTGTCAGAGAGGCAGAAAACATCTTTGAAGCAGAAATACTCACTGTGTAATACTGCCAAATCTTTCTATATATACATAGTTACATATAATTAAATACCCTGATCCCTTTTTAAAGTTGTCTATGATCTGAATCGCCTGAAAGAGACACCTGTGACTGGTGTGACAAACTGTGTACACAGTACATAAAATTTCTCCTGCTTCCTCCCCACCATCCACATGCTCTGCTGTTAGTAGGCTGAAATACGTGGAACTGCTGATATTTAACAATTTTTCACCTGCAAAATGGCAATTTCTTGGGGGTCAACCTATCCTTTGGGGGAAAGCAGATTCTTTCAAATATCTGAAAGTTTCTCAAGTAGAGGTCAAATAAATTCTAAGTTATAGGTGGAAAATTCTGAAGAAGCCAAGCCCACGTGTGATGTGCTCTCATTATGTGTGATAATTCTATTCTTTCCCATCTTTTTTTCATAAACTCAAGATGTAAATTTACAGTGCTCCCAAAAGACTCTAGCTAAAGAGGCAGGTAGGTGCTTGATCCTAAATCCCAGCAGAGCTCTGAATTAATAATCACAGGGAGAAGGAATAACTTACCTGGAACTGCTATTATTAACTAAAAGAGGGGCATATATATGCCACATGGGGACAGGGCAAGGACAAGGACCACACATCACAAAGCGGCAGATAGAAATGCAGTTGAGGCTATTATATTATAGATTTGGGCATTTCCCTCCCCCCCACCCCAGCTCATGCCTACCTGGTTGCCCTCTTAGGGAGCAGAGAGCACTAGGGAGTGGGAGGTGGAGTTCCAGGGACTTGGCTGCGACAGACAAGCCACTGGATGGTTGTTTTACTTTTTAAAAAATTTTTAAAAATTTGTTTTATTTATTCATTTGAGAGAGAAAGAGAGAGAGCACAAGTAGTGGGGAAAGGCAGAGAAGAGGGCTCCTCACGGCCGGGAGCCCAATGTGGGGCTGGATCCCAGGACCCTGGGTTCATGACCTGAGCGAAGGCAGACGCTCAACCACCTGAACCCCCCAGGCGCCCTTGGATGGCTGTTTTAGAGAGTATTATACACCAACTGTACCTACTGCTGTGGCCTGGCCACCCTCCCATTAATACAAATCTTGGAAATGATCATCGAACACCTCTATGAACCCTTCCACTGGTCACAAGATAGACTGATCAAAACTCCCCGATCTGGGGCACCTGGGTGGCTCAGTCATTGGGCATCTGCCTTCAGCTCAGGTCACGATCCACCAGGTCCTGGGATGCAGCCCCACATCCGGCTCCCTGATCAGCAGTAAGCCTGCTTCTCCCTCTTCCACTACCCGGCTTATGTTCCCTCTCTCACTGTGTCTCTCTCTGTCGAATAAATAAATAAAATCTTTAAAACAAACAAACAAACAAACAAAAAAACCTCCCCAATCTGTCTATTCATCCTAATTCCTTTCCCAAGATTCAGCTTCCCCTCTGATTGCCATCAGGCCTCCACCCTGATCTTTTTAGACCTGAAACTGAATATGCCCAAATCAGGCTCATGGCTTTCATTCTTCTTCCACGTATTTAAATAATTTTGCTTTAGAAGTGTGTCTAAGACCCAGCCTCTCGTACGGGGCCTGCAGCCAGGGCCTAGATCAGGTACTTGCTTCTCCTGGGGACTTGCAGCCGCCCGCCGCCTGCCCTCACACGGTCTCTCCTCCACATTGCCTACACGGTCCTCATCCTGAAAAACTAGCCTGAAACCTTTCCATTGGTTGGACATTGCCCACAATGCATTTCCTTGGCATTTAACTAAACGAGAACAAGATGTATAAATGGATTACTTTGGCCCTGGTAGAGAATAACGAATAATACTTACTGTAATTATTAATTATATATTCGGTGCTTCAGAATCTGACCCCAACCTAACCTTATTCCTGCCATTCACCCAAAACACCCACTTTTTCAACGGCACTGACTTTCTCCTGGTGAACTTCACAGGCCATTTTAACTCCCTGCCTTTGCACATTCTATTCCCTTTGCCTGGACTACTGGGCTCCCTCCTTCACTCCCCAGTGGCCAGGCAAACAGGTACTCACCCTTCAAGTCTCTGCTCAAAAATCCCTGGGTGAAATCTTCTCCAATATACTCAGGGGAAAATGATCATTCCCTTCCCAAGGACCATTTACACATTTCTGCTACTGAAGCTCCCGTATCTTATGGTGCTTTCCTTGTTTGCTGTTCTCTTCATGTTACACCGGGAACACCCCAGAACAGGTACTGTGTCACTCAGTCTCATCTACCCAGTATCTAGCACAGGGCCTGAGCTAGCGAAGGCCCAAGGGTCGGTGGGTGAGACGGGCAGCCAGCGGCCTGAGCGGAACAACGGTTCTGGTGTTACATTAAATGTACAAAGAGAATTACTTACACTGGGCAGTTTCTTTTCTCTCTTTTAGCCTTTCTTTAAGGAGACAATAAAATAATCTAGCTTAGCCTTCTGTGGAAAGGGCAGAAGTCCCTGAGACCCAGAAGCAGGACATCAAGGGGTTCCCCTGTCCCCCTTTGGTGTGCACAAACTGCTTCACCTGCTTTGAGAACTTGTGTTTTGATCCACCCACTGCAAAGAACAGAAGTCTAAGGAAGCAATTTAAGTGAGCGAGGGATCTGCTGGGTTAAACCATGGCCCCCACGAGCAGGCAAGAAGCACAGCAATGCAGCTGGGTGAGGGAGCCCAAGGGGGGAGACTGGTGCTCGTCTTCTCTCACGGACCACGGGGTCTCACCGGGAGACTCCTGGGAGTCTTGACTCTCTCTTTATTTAACAATTCCCCAAATGGCTGCCTCAGCCTGGCCCCCGTGACTTTTCAACTCGAGGGCTCTCATGAACAATTTCTCTCTGAGCCTCAGGACTGTTCAATCAGTTCAACAAGGAGGCCATTAGGCTGAGGTGGCTCTAATCCCTTTGAAGCCTGTGTGGGCAGACAAAATCCTAAGCCTGAAATGCTGCAAGGTTAAGAAATCAAAACCTAAGGACAACCAGTGGCTCTCATAGCCAAGTAAGCTTCCCCAAATACGCCAAATGCTTCAGCTAGAACCAATCAAATAAGGCCCTTGCTTTGCTTCCACCTTTTCTCCGTTAAAATCTTTCCCCGAGCTCCTGCCAGCCGAGAGCTTCTAACCACTTCAGTCTGGCGCGGCCTGATCCAAATGGAGTTTTACTCAAATAAACTCCTAAAAATCTTACTACGCCTCAGTTTTTGTCTAATAGTAAAAAGATCATAAGAGAGAAGCTCTAGTTGGTCCAGCTCCTCTTTAGGTGGCACACAAGTCACATGGCGCAGGCCAGCTGACCGGTTGGCCTGGCTCAGGTAAGGTGTCCTCCCTGGTTCGGCCAAGGAGGGGTGGGATCCCATGAACAGATGCCTTCTCACCTCTATGGTCGCCCCCAAAGGTATACTTCCCCTTCTGATCCCTCTTCCCCCCAACACCTGCCAAGAAACTTGCCCTACCCTTTTCTGCCTCACCCTTCGTTCCTAGCAAATTTGCTGGGCTGCCAACATCAATACCGTTGGACAGGGCACATCTAGATGCCAAAAGCTAAATCCTCTTAATATAGTAATGAGGAGTTAAAACCATTAAAGGAACATCAAAGCAAGGAAAGCAAAAGAAAAACACACAGGTAAGCCAAAAGCTGGAAACTTACGGTGAGTTTCGCAATCTATCTCCTATCTGATAGGAGATTTTGAAACGCGGCAACCACAACTCCAGAGGCTCAACGTCATTCCATCCATTATTTCAAATAACAGGTGAGCCCTCCACTCTACCAACTTGCCCTGCTCCTGTCCAGCAGCCTGGCCCACAATGTGAAGATGTTTCTGGACCATAGAGAAGCGCATAGAAGCTGGACTCAGACAGACTTCTGCCACTTAATATCTGTGACCGAGGAATTTCATGCAACCTCTCTCTGTCATTTCCCATCTATAAAACGGAAATAATAAAAGCTACTTTGCAGGGTTCTTGTGTATGTTAATCATAATACTTAAAAAGCACATGGTCCCACACTTGCCATACAAGGAGCGATCGATAAACAGCATTAGGTTGTATCATACAAAGTTGACCTTTTGGTAGGTCAACTAATATTATATTATCCCTTTGTCAGAGAAATGATCACTTCTTATGATTATCTTGTATTTATATGTTCCCCCATTAAACTCTGAGTTCCATCCTGCTTCCCACACAAGGCCTGGACCAGCACTTGGCAGACAGTAGGTGTTTCATCTGTATTTTTTGAGTGAATGGATGTTGACAATGATGGTCATTGTGGCGATGATGAAGCTACTGCTTCTGGATGGCCTACTGGTGCAATACAGTCCTTGATTCCACTGCCTGGCACACAGCAGGGACACCATAATGTCTATTGAAGGAAGGAATGAGTGAACAAGTAAATGCATTTCAGGCATATACATACAAATTCCAAAGAGACTATCAAGTCAATAAAAACTGCTATGCGGCTGGGTGTTGGTCAGTGCCATCAAAAAACACCTACGGGCTTGCTTTCATTTTCACATTTCCAGCAGGCTCTCTGGTATTATGTGGACACTATCAGCATTCACGTGGCCGCATGGGCCTCCCAGGAAAATGAGAAAGGCAAAGTGCTGAACTGCAGACTGACAAGCCAGGAAAGGTTCGGATTATTGGGTGCAGCTTCCAGAAGCCTGCTGGCTTTAGTCTGCCCAGAAATAGCCAGCAGCTTGCAATTGTACCATTAAGCCTCTGGATGCAAGAAGACCTCCTCAAGGCATGTGTGTGGCTCATGCTACTTAATGTAGCTTTTGTCCAAAGGCCCTACTTAATTCATTCACTGCACTTCTGATCAAATGCTCAATCTTCCTTAAAGAAAACAGGTTAGGGGGGGTGCCTGGGTGGTTCAGTGGGTTAAAGCCTCTGCCTTCGGCTCAGGTCACGATTCCAGGGTCCTGGTATCAAGCCCTGCATTGGGCTCTCTGCTCAGCAGGGAGCCTGCTTCCTCCTCTCTCTCTGCCTGCCTCTCTGACTACTTGTGATCTCTGTCTAATAAAAAAGAAAATTAAAAATAAATAATTTTTAAAAAGAAAGAAAACAGGTTAGAAGGGAGGCTAGTCTGGGACAGGTGGGGGTGCGTGAAGAAGATCTGGTGTCTGGCTCTGGTACCTGGTGACCACCATAATAGGAGAAGGGCTGGAATGATCAAGAAGACAGAAAGAAAGAGCTTCACCAAAAAGGGAAGACTCAGGGGACCTGGACGGTACAAAAGGCGAAGGTTCCAACTCTTGGTTTCAGCTCAGGTTGTGACATCAGGGTCCTGAGATCAACCCCCACATTAGGCTCTGCGCTCATTGTGGATATTGCTTAACATTCCCGAGGCCCCTCCTACTCATGCATTCTTTCACTCATTCTCTCTCTCTCCAAGATAAATCTTAAAAAGAAAAAGGAAGACTTCACTCAGCCATATATTTATCTTTAAAATCTCTAATAATAGCCAGTTTATGTCTCTGGATTTTAAAATGAAGTCACTTTTAGAAAAGAGGAATGTTCTTTCTGGTTTTGACAACAAATAAAGGAGAAACAAAATATGAAAGGTAGAACGTAAATTACATTTAAAAGAAAATCAGTCATTTTCAATGATTTAACCTTCAGGAAACCACAAATATGCAAGCATGGAGAGAGAGAAGAAGAAGGAAAGAATGGCTGAGGTTCACAGAAACAAACACACCGATGTTATCCCTAAAGATCTCCCACACTGCTAAACCTATGGCCCCCTCTTTGTATTATCTGCCAGGTCTGGGAAAGGCGGAAGTACCCTGCATTTCACCATGTGAATTTAGAAAAAGTACTTAGAGCAGAACATCAGGGAACCATTCCCAGACAAGGCTGAGGATTGCTGCCATTTCTCACGACGATTTGGGAGCTGGTCTTTTCAACTCAAGCTACTGTTTACAGAAGCGTTACCACAGGATTATAATTATAGGTTTTGTTTAGCTATAAAGAGGGTCTGAATCCTCCATCAAAGGAAGAGGAAACAACTCACTCAGAGGTGTGGAGTGAATCTTTCACACTCACTGTTGGATGGAATTCCAGTGGTCTGCATGGATTCAGGCCAAAGCATGAGCCCTTGAGGTAGGTATGGGGAGCTCTGAGCTCATGGTGGGAAGGAGAGCCTATGCACTACCCTGCTTTTCCCTGTTCTTGGAGATGTGCTGGAGGTGGGGAGGCAAGAAAGTGCTATGCTCCCATCGGGTCAGCTCCCGCCCAGGTGGACTTCCTTCTGCTCCAAAAATTGGCATTCTCTTTTCGCCCCCAGAACATGAAACCAGAAGTGCCCAGATGAATGGAGGCAATGGGAGTGTGGGACAAGGTTCCAGGGACTATCTCTGGCAAGACAGTGGGATCCTTGGAATGACCATTTGCTCCCAATATTGCTTCCACTCAACTTTTTGTCTCTTCTTTCATTTTTGGCCCTGAAATGACATTCTTTGACAACCCATCGCATCACTGGCTCTCAAGACCTACGCTCTGGTCCTGCCTACCTCAGGTGGTACCTTCATAGGGTCCTCCCAAGCCTCTCCATTTCTAGAGGCTCTTTCTGTACATCGAGTCTTATACCTGGAGCACCTACAGCTCCCCAGGGCCCCAGGGTGTCTTGCTGATCTCTGGCCAGGACTTACACAGCACAGTGGAGTCTGATCCTCTGAAAGAACGTGGTATGCATAGAGAGGACCTGCTGACCTTTTACCCCATGAAAGCTGTATAGATTAATATATTGCTGACTTAGCCACTGGAATAATGCATGTACTACTTCTGAAACGTCCCAGCAGGCTCTGTCAAGTTGATAAAACAGGCAAACCACACTATGAGTAAAAGTAAAAATTACCCTCCTCCTAAGAGAAATCTGCTTGACACAAGCCAGCCTCCATTCCCTGGACACCTAACAGACCCAACTGGGACTTAGTATTCAGGCTGCCTGAATTCCCAAGAACCTTCATTTCTGCACCCAGATGCATTTTCTATCAATACCTGAGCAAGGGAGGAAATCCCCAGCTTTCCCCTCCTTTAGTCTACTTTCTCCTGGACCCTGAGCATTAGCATTTCCTTAACATTTGGTTACCTGGAGCTTCATTTTCCCAGCGCATTGTTACGTATCTTGAAGGACTGTGGTAGATGTAACTGCAAAATCTACCATCAATCACTGGTCATTAATCTCCACTGACTGTTCTTCCTGCTGGGATCTCTCTGTGCCCCTTCTAGTTTTTTTAAGTTCCTGACAGCTGGGGCCGTTGAGAGCATGCCTCCTGATTCTCCTGCCTCTGCCTCGGGTCCCTCAGCATCCTTGCCAGGGAGTGCATTTGCTCTGGGGAGCTCTGAGCTTTCTGGATTTTGCAGCACTTCCCCTTTCTTCCTGTTGCAAAGCTCTGGCTTAGCATGAAAGTCATCTGGCAGAGGACACTATCTTTTTTCCCCACATTAGGAAAAGGAGACACATCCAGGAAATGGAGACAAGTTATCAACTTAAGCCAGGCCACATAGATAGTAAGAGCTGGAGCTACAATTTCTCCATTCAACAGACAGTATTAGGTTCTTATTATGTGCCAGTCACTGTCTTAGGGACTGGGGATTCCATGTTGGTAAACAAAAGAGTCTACAATTCCTTCCCTCATGGAACTGATTTCCTTTTGGAGTTTTTATACTCAAAGCTGTTTGACCTCAGCGATGGAGTCCAACAACAGCCAAACTATACGACACCAGTGCAGAGGTAGTCACAACCTCTGGGAAAGACTTGCTTTCAAATGTTGGATAGTAACCACAATGAGCTACCATTTCACACTCATTAGGATGGCTTGTATCAAAGACACAGAAAATAACTAGTGTTGGCAAGGTTGTGAAGAAATCAGAAACTTTGCACACTGATGGTGGGAGTGTAAAATGAGGCCAATATAGTGTGGACAGGAGCTTGGAAGTTCCTTAACAAGTTAAACACGGAATTATCATATGACCCGGCAATTCCGTTTCTAGGTGTCCACCCAAAGGAACTGAAAATAGGGATGTGAATAGATATTTGTATATGAGTGTTCATGGCAGTGTTATTCACAGTAGCCAAAAGTTGGAAATAACCCAAATGCCCATCTGCAGATGAATGGATAAACTAAATACAGTCTATACACACAAGGAAATATTATTCAGCTCTAAACATGATTTAGAATAAGATTCTGATGGGCACCTGGGTGGCTCAGTGGGTTAAAGCCTCTGCCTTCAGTTCAGGTTGTGGTCCCAGGGTCCTGGGATTGAGCCCTGCATCAGGGTCTCTGCTCACCGGGGAGCCTGCTTCCCCCTCTCTCTCTGCCTGCCTCTCTGCCTACTTGTGATCTCTGTCTGTCAAATAAATAAATAAAATCTTTAAAAAAAATTGTGTTTAAAAAAGGGGGGGGGTTCTGATACTGGCTACAACATAGATAAAACTTGAAAACATTATGCCAGTGAAATTATTCAATGGAAACTGTGTAATTTTATTTATATGTGGTACCTAAGATAGGCAAATTCATTGAGGCACAAAATAGAAGTTTACAGGGGTTGGGGGAAAGGAAGGATGTGGAGTTGGTGTTCATGGGTACACAGTTTATGGGTGTAGTAAAGTTTGGGGTGACTAAAGTTCTGGAGATGGATGGTGGTGATGGTTGAACAATACTGTGAAGGCACAACATAATGAACTCACTGAATTTAACACTTAAAAATAGTGAAAACGGTAGATTTTATGTTATGTGTCTTTTACCACAATACAAGAAATAGTTTGATTTTTTTTTTTTTTTTTTAAGTCTGATCATAAAAGAAATCAACCCAAGGACAAGAAGTCAGCAGATAATTACCGAGGGCTCTCCGGGTGTGGAGGACATGCCTAATCATTCTGCCATGTGATTTCAAAGTGAACAAACATTTTTGCCCTGAGACAATTTGGGGAGAAAAGATGTCAACTTTTCACAAGGCCTCTCCCCACTCGTCCTTTATCTGATGGCCTCAACGGACAATCAGTAGGTACAAATGTACTGACTATAGTTTGATGAAGATGATGGCAAGGGGATACTGGAAACCGGCAAATTTCAGTCACCCAAATACAAGAGTTTTTAGATGCACCTGAGTAGGAAATTGCTCACAAAAGAGGATTTTTTTTTTTTGGGGGGGGGCCTTGAATTTCTGGAAATTAAAGAGCGCAACACAATTGCTCTTGGGATAAATATATATTTTGTATCTTTCTGGAATTAAGCACAGGCAAAATAACATAGGGCCTTGAATCTATCAAGTACGGTCTTCCCTAACAAGCAGTGGCTTTTTTCCTGGGAGGTATTTGTCTTCTGGGGAAAAGACACATTGCTCTCTCAGTATGAAATCTGTGTCTGGGAAAGAAAGTTCTAGGGTTGGAAGGAAGGATACTACTGCAGTGGAGGAATCCAGCTCTCTCCTGGCCCCAAAGAAGGTTCAAAATTTCTAGGAAGGAGCATCTAGATGGTAAATTAACACCCTCTAATTTTCCATCAAAGGGCTTGCAGATTTGTACCAACCTTTTGGGATTATAGTGTGGGGATCAGAAGCCAGAGGGAGGCCTTGAATGGGCAAGGCGACCAGAGAATAGGACACTCTGCCTACTTTCAGACTTAAATTGTCTGTGTGTATTTCCTTGTTGATCTTTCTCAGGATTTGGCAGAGCTTGAAAATCTGAAGCAGGCCAATTCTACTAAATGAACCAACAAAAGGGGTTTTGATTCACACATGAGGCATGACAAATGTAAATAAGTGAGTAAGTAAATAAAGAAACAACAGGGAGTGATGAAATGGCAAAGTGCAGGCAAGGCTTTAGGGCAGTGAAACCATTCTGTATGCTATGGTGGGTTCATGATATTGTGTATTTGTCAAAATCCACAGTACCTTAACACAATGTGACCCCCTACTATAAACTATAAACTTCAGTTAATAATAATGTATCAATTTTGGTCCATGAACTGTAACAAGTGTACTCAGGAGAAAATATGAGGGGAAAAGGGACATAGGAGAAGTCTGCATTATCTGCTTAATTTCCTGTAAGCTTAAAACTGCTCTAAAAAAATAAAGTCAATTAATTTGGGAAAAAAGGGGGATGCTTACTGACCCTAAATCATTTATTACTGGTGTTGTTTTTATGTAGTCTAACAAGGTAAAATGAAACAATTCAGGTAGTGTGTGACAGAATAATATAGGGCAAAGGTTATTAAAAAAAAGTCAGCTTAGTCTTGACATCTGCCCTTATGATTAAAAAAATTAAAAAAATAAAATAAAACCAAAGAATAGCAGCATACCTATCCATGTCCAATGCAGTGGCTGTAGAGGTAACTCAAAATTCCAGGGGGGCATAAGGGCGCTTGGGTGGTGCAGTGGGTTAAGTGTCCGACTCTTGGTTTCAGTTCAGGTCGTGGTGATCTCAGGGTCATGAGGTCAAAACCCGTATTGGGCTCCAAGCTCCAGAGTCTCTCTCTCCCTCTCCTCTTTCTCTGTCTCTTTCTCTCTCTCTCTCTCCCCTCCTCTCTCTAATAAACAAATAAATAAATCTTTTTTAAAAATTTCAGGGGCACCTGGGTGGCTTTTGGCTCAGGTCATGATCCCAGGGTCCTGGGATGGAGCCCTGCATCGGGCTCCCTACTCTGCAGGGAAACTGCTTCTCCCTCTCCTCCCCGCTTGTGCTCTCTCTTGCTGTCTCTCTCTCAAATAAATACATAAAATCTTAAAAAAAAAAAATAAAAATAAATTCCAGAGGTGGAGACAGGCTGCTTAGCCGTTCCTTTCCTCACCTGGAGATTCTTTTCCAGAGCAATATCTGAAAAACTCCTAGATGACTTGTAATAAGGGAAGTAGTAAGGCTTCAAGATGAAGCCCTCATCCTTTCAGATGCAAAAGGGTTGCAATGGGGGCACCTGGCTGGCTCAGTCCTTAACAGTCTGCCTTCAGCTGGGTCATGATCCCAGGGTCCTGCTCAGCAGGAAGCCTGCTTCTCCCTCTCCCACTCCCCCTGCTTGTGTTCCCTCTCTTGCTGTCTCTCTCTGTCAAATAAATAAATAAAATCTTTTTTAAGGGGGGGGGGTTATAATCATACAACCACCCACTCTTAACATGTATTTCTTTTCTATACTTCAACGCCATGAGAAAACATTCAGCACTAAACACCAGGAGGCTGTTTCCTTTTTGTTTCTGTAGTTGTTAGGGTGTTTTTTCTTTTCCTTCCCTTCCCTCTCTTGCCTTCTCTTCTTCAAAATGAAAGTACTGAGTTCGACCTTCCCAACCAAAGCAAGTCTTCTAGATTTACAGCTGTAAACCAGAAAGAAGCCAACATTCTTATTTCTATCACAGGAGGAGGAGGATGACCATCAGTGCTGAGGGCTTATGCAGCATGGTCTCAGGACAGGACCCACGTGAGGCTTACAGCTCAAGACCAGTTAGCTTAGCTTATTATAGCCAGTCCCTAAGTCATCAGCTCATACCTGTCTATGTCCCCATTTAATTCTGACAACTCACGCACATCCCACTGCCTTATACATCCCACGGCAGCCCTACTGAGATAGGCTACCACTGATGGGACGATGAGCAGATGAAGCTGGACCATCCACTCAGATGGCTTCTCTTGGAAGGGCTTCCTTTAAAGAGTTAGCTTCAGCCATGTGTAGGGCAGGAGAGCGTAGAGCCATCCGACCAAGTAGGAAGAGCACAAGACCACCCAACCTTGGTAGAGCCTACAAGAGCAGTCCACAGTGGGGTAAGAAGGAAGTCACAGTGGGGTAAGGAAAAAGTAGAATCCTGCCATATTTCCCTTGCTCCATTCCCCTGAAGCAAACTGTCCAATGATAACTCTTAGCACCACAAGGCAGTGGGGGGCAGAGGCAGGAGAAAGAGTCTTCCTTTTGGTACCTTATTATTACTTGGATGGGATTTATTCTCATTACTGAATTGGAGCTTTTATGTGACTTAAAGTGATGTAGAATTGTTACTCCTTAAGAGTGACTAGAGTGACCTGAAAGAATTTTTGTCTAGGAACAAAGGGAGGACCACCACACTGGAGACATTTTTTAAAGGGGCAGTAGGAGGCAAAGCATGAAGTCACATTCTAGTTGTAACACCAGATATACCCACTAATCGACCAGTTGTATACATGGCCGGGTTTGTTTTAAAAGCTTTCTCTTGGCTATGTTGGAGCAAATAGACTGGAGAAGGGGCAAGAATAAAGTGGGGAGACTTAAATTGGGGGTGCTGTGATATTCTAGCTGAGAGATGATGACAGACATGACAAAGAAATGGAGAAGTCTGGCATACATTAGAGCGTACAAGCAATAGTGTTAAAGCCTAGACAGAAAATGTAGGTAAGGAAGAAGGAAGCAAGGATTTTTCTCGGTTTCTGGCTTGAGCAACTGAGTAGGAGATCATGGCCGAATTATGAGCTAGAGAGCCCTACGGGAGAAGCAGGTTTGGCACACAGAGGGGCCTGGGGTGGAGGGGAGAGTCATAAATCCAAGCCTTAGCAAGTTCCTGAGGCTATTTTAAAACAGTCTTCCAAAAGGCTCTGGTTTCTTTGAGGTATCTCAATGAACAGAAGGCAAATGCTGGAATCTGAGATGTATTTTGAAAACTGACATATGCCTTGGCTAGAGTCAAGCTTTCATTTAGCTTGGGAGCAACAAAGTATCCCGTGACATCTCCACGCTATGCCTAGCCCTATAAATCTGGAGTGGGTTCTGATGGAGAAACACATTCGATCTCTCTCACTGCTGCTTCCCAGGGGAAGGTCTTGCTTTCCAAAGTCCCACGTTTGCCTACTCTTGTCAACAGATGCCAACTTCTACCGGTACCGTTACATGGCTTCAGAAGACCTTGGAGCATGATGTGAATAACCACTGTCCCTGGCAAGAGGCAGCAAAACTGCACATTCATTTCCCAGTGTTCAGAGCAGAAACATCTGTCTAAAGCCACAAAGCCTCAGTGGACGCAAGCAGCTGCAGACCCTTGGGGCTCATTCATCTTAACACCAGATTGTTACAGATGTTTGCAGCTGCTGAGAGCCTGTTCCGAAACTCAGGGCCTCCATTCCACTAGGGCTGGGCAGTGGGATGACCCTGCGCATTCCCCACATAAGGCAAGACCCACCTCCTGCCTCACCAAAGCTAATAGGGGGATTAGGTTTAAAATGTCAGAGTCTTGAATGAAAGGCCGTTTTTCTTGGCTCCTGGTACTGAGGTTATACTCCCTATAGCCCTGGATTTGGTGATAAAGAACCAGTTACACATGGTGTAATTTTCAAAGTGCTGCCTCACTACTGAAATCAGCAACGTAAACACGAAATGACTCGGTCACAAGTTCTTTCCCCCCAATAAGTCAAACGTATGTAGGCCTTCCAAGCAGCTGTTTTTAAGAACTGCTGTTCAGATCTTCAAAAATCTTAACCGAAGTGAGGAAGAAATCTTTCAAGAGAGCTTAGCCAACTGTACAGTTTTAGAGTCCGCTGGAATGAAGGAATTTTTATAAGATGGCTTTATGTGTGTGCACAATAAATAAAGACAAAATACTATTTTTTTCTCAAATATAAGCTAAAAGCAAAATTTTACTATCTGTGTTCAGAAAAGTTATTAAAAATTATGACTCATTGTCAATTTCGTAGGTTTGAAAATTGCCCTCAAGTTACGTTAACATTAGGAGAAGTGAGGTGAATGGTATAGGGAAACTCCATGTACTATTTCTGCAATTTATCTCTAAGTCTAAAATTATTTCAAATTATAAAATAAAAATTTTAAAAAAGTAGGACAGGGTTCTATGGTCTCTGGGTTTCCCCACCCATGACTTCTCTCCCCAAAAGCACTAGCTCCCACTGATCAGTTTTGGATGGGACTATGAAACGCTCCATGAGGTGGGCACTAACCTTCTGTATCAGTCTAAGTTTTGCAGTAATTGAGCCAAGAGTCTAGGAAAGCGCCAGCACCTAACAGTGTGAGAAAGATCCTCATTCTTCGCTTTCAAATGGAAAAGGTCCCGGCTGATTCACTGGATTTGGCTCTAGACCTAAAAACCACTGTGTCATCCAGGGACGAGACCAAACAGATGTCTATCTACTTTCTTGAAGTGCTGCCTTGCTGAGGAAAACACAATTTCATCACATCTGGTTCTAAATTGCAACATGAGTGGATTCTATGGCTCATATAGATTCTAATGCGGGGTTTCATGCACTTATTTCTTTAGCTAACTCATGCAGACAATAGGATTAGATATGCTTTTCATATGCTGACACCTCTGAGTCATCTATATTAAAACTTTGCTGATATTTGGACTTGCAAATATGTGTTTATCTTCTTACTTTATGACAAAAAGGTATTTTGGTTAATATAGTATTCTGACTGGTACAACTACTATATAGCACATATTAGTGTTATTGAATTCTGAGTAATTAGAACCTAATAAACTATACTTGTGGGAGAAAAAGCATTAACTCTCCCTTCATGATCTTGAAAGACAAGATTTTATTAAAGGTATGGTCAAACATCGTTGGAAAGAGCAATCCAATAAGTAGCATATAAAAAAAATTATTCTTGAATTTGAACATGAGCAAATTTGGTGAAATGGCAATAGTAGGGGGACCTCAGAGAACATCTGGTCTAGTTATGTTTTGGGGTTTTAGGAAGTCTAAAATGACTGGTGCTTAATTTGGGGTTCGGGTGGGGTACTAGTCTACTTTGGCAATCTGATAACGCTATAGAAATCCTACCTAGAAAATGCATTATTAAATACTTTAGGTACAATTTGAAAGGTATGATGGAACCTCTGGAGGTTTCTTTTCTTTATTTTTGTAAAACAAAACAAGAGAGTCACCACCATAGATCTGTAAATGTGTTTACAGTTGTTTGAATAGACAAGAAAAAAATTAAAGAAAGACACCCACTCAACTATTATCTTTAGTTTCATCTGGAGTTTGGAAATGTGGTAGGTTAGAGGGTGAAAGACTCTTGATTTTACTGAGACTTGAGACTCTCAGTATGGCTTAAACTATAGTGCCAGGATTAAGACAAAAGCCTGAAATAAATGAGAAAGGGAGAGAGGGAGGGTGGGTGAAGGAGAGAGAGACAGAGATGCCTCCTTGAAGTGAAATGATTAAGTTGGGCTTGGGCACCATGACTGCAGCTCCTCTGCTCATAGCCCCTGCCTCTGGCTCCAGGAATCAACAGTTGTCTTTTCTGGGATTTTTAGGAACACCCTCTAAGCCTCTAAACTCTTGCTCAGCATCCCCAGGGGAGAAGAAAGAAGCCAGGACTTTGGACTATAATGGTAAGGGAAGGCAACGGGAGTCAATCTTTACTGAGCTCCTGCCAAGTACCTCATATATAGGATCTCTTATGATCCTTGTACACAGCCCCCTGCATTGAGAAAATAGTAAGGGCAGCAGTATACCTCAGTGACCCAGAGCTTGACAACAAGAATAATTTTATCTGTAATGTGAGCCTTTAGCACACGTGTGGGATACCCTTGCCCCCAACTCTTGTTCACTGGGAAGAGAGGTACTTTCACCCCCATTTCACAGATGAGGGGTGGAGGCGTGAAGTCAGAGAGCTACCCGAGAGTAGCAGAAGTCAACCCCAATCTTTTTTTTTTTTTTTTTTTAGCTCAAAACCTTTTGCTCACACGAAGTACTCCTCTCAAACCACCATGTTCTTGAGCACAGCAACTAGAATGGTTTTCTTAGAAACTGAGGTAGATGACTTCATGTCTCTGCTCAAAACCCTTCACTGCTATCCCCTTAACCCCCCATGTTGCATCTCCACTTCCTCATATCAGGGAGATCATATGATAGTTGTCTTTCTCCGTTGGTAGAAGAATAAATGAAAGAAGATGGGATTGGGAGGGAGACAAACCGTAAGTGACTCTTAATCTCACAAAACAAACTTGAGGGTTGCGGGAGGGGGGGGGGTATGGACATTGGGGAGGGTATGTGCTATGGTGAGTGCTGTGAAGTGTGTAAACCTGGTGATTTACATACCTGTACCCCGGGGGATAAAAATATATGTTTATAAAAAATAAAAAATTTAAAAAAAAGAAAAACAAACAAACAAACAAACAAACAAAAAAACCCTTCACTGGCTCCTCAGCTCTCTCAGAATAAAATCCAAAAACCTGACTGGGCTTACAGAATGTGACTTCCTTCAGTTGTCCCTATTTTCCCACAGTGGCCACACTGGCCTCCTTGCTGTTCCTCGAACATTCCAAACACGGCACATCCTCCGGGCCTTGGTATTCGCTCTTTTCTGTGTCCAAAGCGTGATTTCCCTAGATGTCCAGGGGCTCCACCCCTCACATCATCCAGTTGTTGCTCCAGAATCACTTTCTCCAAGGGGCTTTTCTGTGCTGGGGTACGAAACAGCACTCCGTCACCCTCCCGTTACAGTTCTTCTCCTATCAGCCCCTGACAGCTCATACCTGTGATTAGAGTCTGCCTCCCTCTCCCACTCAAATAGAAGCTCAATGAGACCCAGGACGGAGTCTTCATTATCCTCTGCTGTGTACCCCGTAAAAGTCAAAACAGTGCCTGGAACTGGATAGGGGCTCAACCGGTAATTGCTGAGCGAGTGAACAAGTAAATGCAGGAATAAGTGAAGGAATGTTGCCTCCCCTCAGGGCATTAAGTTCCAAAAGGAAAATAATGAGGACTAAATATTCAGTTCAACTTACAAACCTAGGGCTGGCGCGTCTGGGGGGCTCGGTGGGTTAAGCATCCTGCTCCTGATCTGGGCTCAGGTCTTGATCTCAGGGTGCTGGGACAGAGCCCCCTGTCAGTTCTGTGCTCAGCGGAGACCCCGCATGAGAGTCTCTCTCTCTCCCTCTGCCCCTCCCTATTTCTCTCCCTCTCTCTCTGTTTCTCTCTAAAATAAATAAATCTTTAAAAGAAAAACAAAAAAGAAACCTAGAGATCAATCTGCTTTCCAAAGAGACGGCTGGCTGAGCAAACTGCACTTGAGCTTTCACTTCCCAACATTTCTTAAGTTCATTCATTTAAGCTTCCGTGCATTAAAATAAATCAAGCACCGGCCATTTCATGCATAAATTAAATTCAGCCCGACTTTATTACCTGCTTTCAGAGGAGCCTTTCACAAAGGAGACATTTGGTGAATGTGAACTGTGCTAACACCTATCTTGGTGTCATTTCCTTAATTCTGCTGATGTAGTCTGACCTAGGTTAACATCAGGCCTCCTGAAGAAATGAAAGCTATTAGTGGAATGTAACCAAGCCGTCATATTTAATAAAGACAGCTGAAGACAGATTTTATCGTTCAGTTTTCATGCCTTTGCAATATGTAGTTTTATGCCCTGCCAAAAATTTCAGGAGAGTGATGTACTTCATAAGCTTTTCGTATGACGATCCTTGTGAGATCAGCCTCTAATGAATATTAATGGCTCTGAGGAGATCGTATCTGGACAAGATAATTCAAGGACTGGTTGAAGCATGTAATCCACTAATTCTACTTTGCCTGTAAACTGCAGTTACAGAAACAATTTGTCAGGACACACTGTACTGTGATTTTTAAAAATTATTAAATGGACTTACAAAATGTTGGAAGATATGCCTTGAAAATCAGTTGCCTATGTCCTGAGTAGACAGAAAAAAGATGGAGACGTATAGATGTCAGGTCTATAAGCGCTGTCAACTGTCACCTGCAGTCATCCTAACAACACGAAATCAGCATGTAATCTAAAAATACTGGAGTTGCGGTTCTCCTTGTGTTCTGCATAGAGAACCAGAAAGAGCGTGACCTGCGGACTTAGGGTCCCTGCATGCCATCCAAGGAATATCACTGGGGCTGACGATGTTTCAGGCACTCACCATGACGGTGACTCAGGGTCATTCTACTATGCTGGGCTTCATTCAGTTTTCTCATCTGTAAATCAGGCATAAATCCTTCCCTGCTGACTTACATCGCGGTTGTGAAAATCAAAGATGAAGAACTAATGACTAAGCATTACAACTCTTCTGGCTACTATTATTATTCCAAATAAATGCAAAAATTTCACCTGTTCTGTAGACACTCTTGGCCCCACACATAAGATAGTAAATGTAATAACTATTGTTTAAAAAAATTATCCATGATTTAAATAATTCCTTGTCCCAACCAAGCAACTATGGCTAACTGTTCTAAGACATCCTCACCTCTCCTTAGACCTTGATCGCTGGACAAAGAATGAAATATTTAGTAGGAATTTTTAAAGAGAACAAAGTTGGACTTACTATCTCATTTTTGTTCTTCTCTTTAGAAAGCATAATGTTTGCACCATCACATGTGTAAAAACTTGTTTAGTATCTGTCTTTACCACAAGACTAGAAGATACATGAATCGTTTGTCTGCTTAAACACAGTGCCTTCACATGGTAGACACAAAATACCCCCCAAATAAGTATTTGTTTAATGAACAGGAGTCTAACTCAGCCTTGATGCTAATAACAGGAAAGTATCAAATATTTACCCAGAACTTATTACGTGCCAGGTACTTTCTAAGTGATTTTGCATATATTAACTCCTTCAATCCTCAAACCACAGGAGTAAGTAGGTGCCAGTATGCTCACATGACACATGAAAACACAAGGACCAAGAGAGGTTGAACAACTTCCCGAGGGTTAAGGCAGCCAGTAAGTGGTAGAACTAGGACATGAATCTGGAAGGCTGGCTCCAGAGCCCGTACCCTTTATTTATTTATTTATTTTTAAAAAGATTTTATTTATTTATTTGACAGAGATTACAAGTAGGCAGAGAGGCAGGCAGAGAGAGAGGAAGGGAAACAGGCTCCCCACTGCGCAGAGAGCCCAATGTGGGGCTCGATCCCAGGACCCCGGGATCATGACCCGAGCTGAAGGCAGAGGCTTTAACCCACTGAGCCACCCAGGCACCCTGAGCCTGTACCCTTTAATCACTGCCCTAATGCAGGGCGGATGTCTGCGTACTGTGGGTATGTCCAATGCCCCAGCTTCCTGATAGATGATCATTACCTAAATGGACTTAGCCTCTTGACATCCCATGTGCTCATGTAAGATGCTATTGGGTAACATAAGGAAAATGGAAAAGGACATTTGCAGGAATTTCTATGGCTTCTTAAGACACAAAGACTAAAGATAATGCACGTAGAAGAAAAATGATTTGGCTGCTTTAGAGGCTCATCCCCAACGGTGATGACCAAGTGAAGCCAGGTCCAAGGCCTACTGGCCCGGGAAAGAGACCAAATGTGGCTGGAGCTCAAACTAAAAGTCCAAAGAAATACTGGATGGACGGGGTAGTTTGCCTCATTTCAAACACGATGGCTTTTTGTTATCCTTCTCCCATTTTGCTTCAGGTCTCATATATTCTTACATAAATCAAACCCCACAACTGTGGGGGAAGATCAACTCTGAACAATTCCTGTCACAGTCAAACCCAGTGAAGGAACCTGGAGGATGGTCACAAACTCTCCAGGGACTGTCGGCTTCTCAGTTAACAGGCTCAGAAGCCTGGGAGCTCAGCAGGGCCTTACAGAGCAGATCACTGTAAAGAGACGCTACAAAAGGAAATTCTGGTGATGGGCTAGAAGAAAAGAGCGATACGTGTTGGCCATCAGGCGAGTAATACAGCAGACTGAAAAGCCAACCTGTGAATTGACACATACATATTAGGTTCCTAAGACCTGCCCTAGACTGGGGCCCTAGGGTTATAATGGGTCCATCAATGGCAGCCATCCTCATGCCCCTAAGAACCAGAGTTCTAGACCTTCCCAGACCTTCCCAGACCTCCCAGGCCTGCTCCCACCCCCTTCTCAAGACAGCTGCACTTACCCCCTGGGCTTCTGTAAGATACGCCTATAACCCTTGACACCCTTTGCCCACCACTCCCAATTCATTGTTTGTTTACTTAAACCACTTTTATAATTAGCTTTTGTCAAAGAAAAACCCTATTCAAAGTCAATGGAGACAGATTTAGCACGAGAATTTATGATTTTTCAGAATTTAGAATAGCACCATACTGGTACAGATAACTGCTTATTACATAACACCCCCAGCAGGGCCAAGGCTAATACCCTGGAATTAAACACATTAATATCTTTGTGGCAAAAATGTAAGAATGCTCATATTAAGTTATATAAAAAATATAAGTAGTCTCATGCCAGAGGAAAACACTTGCAGCTTTTAGACTTTTTCTGGACTCTGGGATGGCTACTAATAGATTACAGACCCATATTTATAACCCAAAGTCCAATACGGTGGGCCTTACAGAGATGGACGTGCTCAGGACGGGATGGAAGACAGTTCAGGGGAGCCATCAGAAAGCCGGAGGGCCCTTCCATCATTCCTCTCCTCGTTTCATTCCTCTTTTTCCTAGCACCCCCCGCCACAAGGTGTTTCCAAACTCAATGTATTTCAAGCATACATTTTACCACAAATTCATCAATCAAATCACAGACCATTCGAAATGTAGGGCTAGAAAAGGCACAGACTTAATGAAGGAAGACCGACTTGTAACTGGTTTGTCCATTAAGAAGACGGGCAATCTGCTGGGTGGCTCTACAGTTAAGCCTCTGCCTTAAGCTCAGGTCATGATCCCAGGGTTCTAGGATCAGCACAGTATCAAGCTCCCTGTTCGGTGGGGAATCTGCTTCTCCCTCTACCCATCCCTATCCCCCAGCTCATGTTCCTTCTCTCTCTTCCTCTCACACAAAAATAAATAAAATCTTTAAAAAACAAAAAGGAGGGGGTAGGGAGAGGGTGATTAGGTTATGGACATTGGAGAGGATATGGCCTATGGTGAGTGCTGTGAAATGTGTGATCCTGACGATTCACAGACCTGTAGCCCTGGGGCAAACAGTACATTATATGTTAACAAAAATAATTAATAAAAAAAGTAAAAAAACCCCAAAAACAAACAAACAAACAAAAGCCCAATATTTACTCAGTGCTTTCCAGAGCAAAGGATGGTGCCAAGCCTTCAAATATAAGGTCTCATTCCAGCCTCTCAGTAAATTTTAGGGGGTAAGTGCTATTATTAACCCCATCTTATCCATGAGGACATAGAGACTTAGTAAGGTTCAGTAACTTGTCAGTAAGTAGCAACAGTGGGATTCCAACCTCTAATGTGTTGATTGATACCAAAGCACACGCTCTCGATCTGTTTAAGTTGGTATAAATAAAGTCATCCACACTGAGTGGTACTCAAACCCAATTTTCTCAGTTATAAGCATCACTTAGGAAGGAAAGAAGGGCAATAGGTTTTGTGGGTTTTGTCTGTTTGTTTTTCCATTCTTGCTAGGCATGAACAGGACAAGAAGGTGCTCATGTTAAGAGGTGGGGAGCAATCTTGGAGAGCACAGCTTTTAAGCCCTTACTGGTTGAGATACCATACCTATTGGCCAAGCTCATGCACACAGAGGTCCAGGCAGGTACCCAGGTGGCTGTGAAGCAAAATCTCCCATTTGGGCACAAATTCCACTCCTGGGGGGATTTGTGAAGCTGACTTAAGTATGTCAATGACATTGCCTTCACGGAGCTCTAGTTCATGTCTAGGCAGCAGCAGCAGCTTCTTCAAAAGAAGTCCAGGCTCAGCTGAATTCTGATCTCAGAGTATATAGGACACTCTCACCCTCTACCACCTCAGAATTCAAGGGGAAAATGGGCTGCTCCAGGTTCCCCAGGACACTTTCTCCCAGCCTGCACGATTTCCTTTTCTGCAGCCTCCTCCTGCCCAGACAGGCAGGCCTGGCTTCAATCAGAATTGTCTCCCCTCCCCCATGAGTGCTTTGAAAGCAAGCTCTCAGGGTTCATTGTAAGCACAGAGGTGGAAGAGAATAGAATGGGCAGGAACACTTCACTTTCCTTGCCGAACCCCATGCCTGTGTAGGCAGGATGGAATGTGCAAGCACACACTGGATTATCCCAGGTGCCGAATTCGGCAGAGGGCATCCAAGTTTGCCAAAAGCAAAGGCAGAGTGAGTGCCACATGCCCCCCCCTAAAAGCAGATGCAGACATTCCAGGGCAAGGAGTGCAGAAAGCCTCCAAGGCTTGACTGACTTCTTACCCATCTGCAGCGGAGTTCGGGACCTGCTGCAGCCCTAAGACATGGATGCTTCCATTTCTTCCCCCACCCCAGATCCAGAGTGAAGCCTCCTTGGTATAATCCATATAGATTATGTTCTACACAAGGAGAAATTTCAGTAACTGATATGGCACCAATGGGCAAGCATCCCCAAACAGTATCTGGTTATCTCCTAGGGAAAAGGAAATACCAGTGAGGATGAACCACTTCACTTGCCAAACCATTCCCATGTGGCCAACATCGAACATTCCTTTGGAGAGACAAGTCTGAAGAGAAATGCATGCATAGACAAGGAACACCTTTCCGCAGCTAGCCACCTCTATGACCCAGTTACTCTAACGATGACTTAATGTCAATCCAGGAGGTAATGCCTTTACAGTAACTAGGTGTGTAAAAGCTGCCACCGAAATCTCAGATTCCTAACCTAACTTGAGATGTGGATTTAATCCAACTTGTTGACTCTTCTTCCCCCACCTTCAAGTTCAAATGCATAAAAGGAATGAACAGAAGAGTCAGGATTCTGTTCATATTTTTTGGCTTGTCTTTGATCTAGCTGGGATCTGTCTCAGTATAGGATGGCAAACGAATGCCACCGGTTCAGTCTACCTGACCAAACTTAATTCCCACTGCATCCTTCAGGAACACTTACGAGGTTGCCCTACCCACTCGTCTGCTTCTTTGTGCCTCTCCCTCCTGGGTAGGCTCTACTATGGGCTCTCCAACCCAGCCCACTGGGCCCCAGCTGGCCTATTAGTTGGTTGTCACACCTGTGGGCCTGGCTAACGTAATCTGAGCGGAGTCCATCCTTTCTGGCTCCACTGAGTGGGGTCCCAACGTGCCCCCTCCATCTCCAGCTTGGTCCAGTATAGTAGCTCCCAGGGCACAATCCCTCTTCTAATAGCAGCCCCTGCAAGCTCAATGTTTGGTCTATATCATTACTACGGGCTCTTCATACATTCACTAACTATTTACTGAGAGGCTGGCATGGAGTAGGCACTACGAAAGGGAATATGATGGTGAAAAAAAATATGATTGTGATCAAGAAGCTCACCGTCTCGTAAGTCTGTGTTTCTTGCACTTTGATGTGCCTATGCGCTTCCTGGGGATGTTGTTAAACAAAGATTCTATTCCAGCAATCCAATCCTCAGTTGGGTCTGAGATTCTGCATTTTCACAATTTCCCGTGCAATCCCACTGTAAATCATACTTGGGGTACAAGGTAGTAGAAAAGTGGATGGGCAGGTAGAGGGGATGCTCACGTGAGCAACTGTGACTTGGTCAGCAATATCGAGGATGAGTAAGAGTTGGCCAGAAAAAGATGGGTTTGGTCTGTGTGGAAGAATGAGTGGTGGCAGAGGCAAAAGGTAAATATGTTGAAATAAGGTAAATATGCTGAATTTCTATCACCAAAGTCCCAAAGCCTAAACACAAGGAAGTGTTTCAAGATCATGTATTGATGACTCATTGGTGGGGGAGATGGCAATTCATTCAAGGTGACAGCCGTAGGGTATATCTAAAATGTCTAGATGGCAGGTGCCAGGGCTTCCAACTCTGCTGAAAATTCCCATGCTCCAAGACCAGCACAAATGCAGCAACTTGAGTGGACCACGTGGGCTGGAACAAGCGCATCTCAGTGATAACCAGGGTAATAAAGGACTGGCTAAGCTGTCTTTGACATGAGGTCAAGTCCTAGAAGCTTTGCCAAACTCTAAGGAGGGAGAGAAAGCCTCAGCAATGTCTATGGCTGAGTTCACCACCACCTGGTAGAAAAAAACCTACTTAGATAGAAGTTAAATTAAGGAAAATAAACATGACATTTCATTCACATTCAGGTTTGTATTCTTAAGTCATTCATACTACAGAAGTTTAGAGAATTCAAAATGGGTTAGTCTGGTGGTGACACCCAAAAGAAGACATTCTGGCTTTAGAGCCACACTATGGATGCCAGAGTACCAAGAGAAAGAACCTAAGTAACACTTTGAGTGCTTCTCAAAGCTCTGGGAACACTGTTGTTATACTCGCTTCAAAAAACAGGTCTTAGTTCAATTTAGGAGTTCAGAATAATGTTGTAAGATGAACCACTTGGGAAGCCCAATTTGATACAGTAGTCAACACACCAATGAACCGCACAGCCCCACAAATCCAAAGTGTGTGATCTTTGGAAATACCCCCTTGGAAAAAGATAGTATATGCAGAGTGAGTAATCTCACAGCAGACATCAGCTGAGACCTGATCTCTAGAGTCACAGGAAAGGTGAATGGTGGGGGGGCGGGGGGGGGAATCTCATCTAAAAATATTCTAATCCCATTCAGAGCTATTTCTCAGAGACCAGGAAATAGTTAAGAAAAAAACAGATCTTAAAACCATCAAAATCAGCAAAGGAAATACTCTTGGGAGCTAGAACATGGTTCATTTTTTCCGTTTGCTGTGGCAGTTTGTTAACAGCAAAAAGAAGAGGCTGGACCAGGCACCAGAGAGTCAGAAACCAAGTAGAAGAGTATGCAGTTGGATGCTGTGGCTGATGAATGGATGGGAAGCTTGGGCCAGCTTACCAGTGGTGGAAGGGTCCCAGTTTTGAGGTGATGTTCAAGGTCATGAGTCTGAAGTTTCCATTCAAGGAATGGAAGTTACCATTCAAGGAATAAGCACGATCACCTGGTAAAGGCCCACACAACATCTCTAATGGTTACTGTGAAAGCAGGTTTCATTTCAGGGAGGAATAAGAATGTGTTAAAGCTTGGGGTGCCTGCGTGGCTCAGTCAGTTAAGTGTCTGACCCTTGATCCCAGCTCAGGTCTTAATCTCAGGGTTGTGAGTTCAAGCTCCACACGGCACCACGATGGGTTTAGAGCCTATTTAAAAAACAAACACACAAAAAAGAATGTGCTAAGGCTTAATGGTCTAAGATAATGGCTGAGACAGAAAGATCAGTATTTACAACCCAGAAGTGAATGCAACAGAGTTCCTCATGGGCCCCACAGATGGCTTCTGCTTTGCAGAAGCTTCCCAGGGTACTTCCTTAAATTACGCTGCCTGATCAATGGTTCTGAATAAATAAGGATACACTGTTAGACTCCCTGACCAGGTACTTTCACCATCCACCTCTTTGGCCAGGCCCACCTTCTCAAGGTAAATGGGGACAGTTGGAGAAGTTGCTGAGACCGTGAGGGGCTGGCACCTGAGCCTCCAAACTCTTTCTTCCTTCTGAAGCAGGCAGGCTCTCTTGGTCTGTGACTCCTTTCTGACTTCCAACTAGAAGAAAGGCAGACCCTCAGGGAAAACTGTGACAAATGCTTATGAAGCAATGGTTTGCAGACTGTGTTACTTGAAGTTTTAGGGTTCCATTTCATGAGTGAGGTGGGTACTTCCCTTTGGGTGGGGGGAACCTGTCAGCCTTTCATCCACCACCGTAGCTGATGCAGATCCAATTTTACTCATCTTGTTGGAGGTTCTATAACTTTGTTTGAAAAATACAAAGAAAGGTTTAAAACCAGGAAAATGGTATGTCTGTACCAAAAACATCATACCATATTTTTTTACAGTTAAAACAACTGGAGAGTTGAAGCCAAGATAAAAGCAGAGCGTGGCCAGGTGGGATTCAAAGGGACAGGAAATTCCTGAAATAGGTCATCATAAAACACAAAAGCTCGTTGGGCCAGTTATTAAGTGAGGGTTTCTGGGGTAGTTGTTTTTAAGTATTTTCTGTGAAAGTAGGCACAACAATGCCTGCTTCTTACCACCGTGTTAGCCTCCTGAACCCTCCCTTCCAGAATATTAACCACATGGATTCTGCTCTACATTTTGTGAAGCTGCCATTTGCCTGACAGAAAAAAAATTTCCCAGTCAAGGATCAGATTTCACCTGAGACTCTTAAGCCCCAAGAATTTGGCCACTGCTAATTTACCCATTCCTTAAACAGGTTCCTTCACTTGTAAATCACTGGGATTTTGTACACAGCTAGAAAAACTGACTTCTGCAATTGGGGGAAAGTTCAACTTTTTCTTTCTTTCTTTTTTTTTTTTTAAGAGAGAAAGTTCCATTTTTAAAGATGGTTTTCCACCCTTGAGAGGACATTCTCTGTATTCCCAAAGGAGGAGACGCTAGATGGCCCTACCATTAAAAAATAAACAAACAAATCCTATGAATCACAACCAAAGAATCAAAAGTTAAACAAACAACAGACTTTTCCTCACTTCACTAGAGATGTGTGGTTTTACTTTAGTTGTTAAATCTAATTCCTGATCTGCTTTCCAACAGGCCCAGGGATGCAATAACCACATCTGAAAGGAGATCCAAGAAAGAGCATGGAGACAGGGAATCTTCTTGGCTGTTCCTTCCCCAATCTTCACAGAATTCAGAGGGCACCAAACCTCATCAAGATGAAAGCCTCAAGCGCTTTCTTGAAAGACAAGACCTCCCTTGGGAAGGAGAGCTTGACCTCGAGTGGCAACAGGAACTAACTACTATGGAGAGAACATGAGAACGTGGATGTAAATCTTCCCTGCAAACAGTACGGCACAGATGACTGACACACGACTCCTGCGTCTCCACTCCCTTCACCTTCTCTGGCTTCCCTTTCTCATCTGCCTTTAAAGCGTGGGGTCGGGGTCATGGGGGAGGTGTAGAGCTGGGAATCTGGTCATTCTCAAATGTAAAAACTCCTGAGGCAGCCCCAGGGGAAGAAGAAAAAGGACATTTTTTTTTCCCCCAAATGACACCAAGCAGCCTTAAGTAAATTTACTTGTTGAGAAGAGGTCGGTAAAGTCGTGCTTTTCCCATTAAAAACTGTACACAACCCATCAACACAAGGCATAAACACAGCTCCATGTACCAGGAGATAAATAAATATGCTAAAAATTCCCCTAAACTCTCTAGCGTACCAGGCTGATGTATCACACACAGAGGAGACGAGCTGAGTTTTTGGACATCACGGTGCAGGGCAGTTTAGGGCAGAGCTAAATAAACTTTTTAGCGCTGGAATGAACTGAACACCAGCCTGGAAAAAAAAGGTAACATTAGAAACAGGCTAACAGGGACGCCTGGGTGGCTCAGTTGGTTGGACGACTGCCTTCGGCTCGGGTCATGATCCCGGAGTCCTGGGATCGAGTCCCACATCAGGCTCCCAGCTCCATGGGGATTCTGCTTAGCTCTCTGACCTTCTCCTCGCTCATGCTCTCTCTCACTGTCTCTCTCTCAAATAAATAAATAAAATCTTAAAAAAAAAAAAAACAGGCTAACATCCATTAGGTAACACACTTCACAAAAGCAAAAGACATCAGGCAAGCAGCTATCATTTTCAGAAAAAGAACACAGCAAATTGTGATGCTAAGAGAGAAACTACTTACAAAGAGGAAGGCAGCCTATTATAAAAAACGGTCAGGCATTTCGAGAAAACCTAGTTTGATCACCCAGCCAGACAGGAGCTCTCCTTTTGCTAGGCTGTCAGATTTCTTTCTTTCTTTGTGTAAACTGAGTTTCTTTCCCTGGGTAGTGAGGATAGTAATAACTCCACAACAGAATGATTGCCAATGTGAGGTATCAGAATAACCAGCCCACTGAAAAGTTCTATTTTGTGTTGTCATACTAACTTTTATGGTTTAGTCTTTCTTCCCTTTGAGATTGTTAGCTCAAGGTGAGGAAGCACATTTTGCTCTTCTGGACCTTGCAATGCCTTACCCCTTGCCCGGTACATGGTGGATATTCATTCACTAAGACTCTTTTTTGTTTTTGATTTGAACTGAATCCCAGAAGGGTGTGCTGACTCCTGACCCTTGTCATGCCCTGTCCCGCGCAGTGAAATCCCTTCCCATAACAGAATGTTGGCACTGGAGAGGACCCTGGAAGTCTTCTCGTTTGACCCCCTCCTATCCAGAAACAGTGTTGGGAAAAATGCACAGTTTCCACCTAGTAAATTAGGGTGGGTTCTACTGTAAGCTCTGCATTCACTAGTTAGTGTCTCCGGAGGGTTTTCTTTCTCTGTCCTCTTGATTCTATGCCTTCTTGGGCAGGGAAAGGGAGTATAAAAGGTATCAGGGTAAGGTGAAGTAGGAAGAGGAGGGAAAAAGCTGTTTTCCAACCTTTGCTAAAAACACAAAAATACTTCCAAATTATACTCAATACTTGACTCGTCCGGGAACAAGAGAATGATGCTGAAATAATCGGTCCAGGGAAATCCTCTTCCCTTCTTAGAGAATATTCTCTTTCCTTTAAGAAAAATCAACCTTTTCCTCTGAGGAAATTCTTTTTTCTAAATCAGATTTGCTGATTTTCAACTAGGCACCCTCCCCCAAATTTTAAATCAGTCCCTAGCTCCCCCTTTTTTTTTAGCCCCCCTCCCGAGTTCCCCTTTTTTAGTTCCAAACACATTTTCACCCACGTCTGTCGCATGCCATGGCTCTTACCTTCGCCCACCTTGCGCGGGAGGATGACTTTAAACTAAGAGGCTCCCATGAATTAAACCACGAGGAGGTGACATCGCTGTCCGATGTTCAGTGGAAATGGGGATACAAACCTCACTCACTGTCACAGAAATCAGAGCTGCAAAAAGTCGATGAGATAAGCTAATCTCGTGTGTTCTGCCTTAAAAGGAGAGGTGTTTCTCTCACTTTTTCATATAGCCAAAACGAGTCTGCAAAGCCCCATCTCCGCCCTTCCAGTTATCAAGTCTGAAAAAGGTCCTGGAAGCGAAACAACGGAGGGAGGTTGTGCTGTGAATCGTCAAGGTCTTTAGGGTCTCTGTGATTTACAGATGACAAGGAAGCCTTTCCGTGCATGTGGAAGGTGCATGGGACTCGTAATTTACAGTGTAGGAACTGCAGGCTAAGGCAGTAATCCTGCTAAGCTACTGTCACTGCCAAGGGTGACCTCTAATGGAGCCTGTGGGGGAGGGGCAATCAGCCTTTTCTCTGCGGTCAGAGCTCTTGGATTACCCCAGGGCCTTTGGGTTGAACAAAAGGGAAAACCACTTGAGTGAGCATGGCTAATGCGGCAGTTTTGTGGGAGGGGACGAGGGCAGAAGGAGCAGCGCAGTATTGCGAGGGGAGAGGGGAGAAATGGAACTGAGAAGTCAAGACCCACAGTGTTCATTCACCCCCTTTTGGAGATGCGGCTTCCTGTCCCCCACTCCTCCCTCTGCGGGCAGACGTTCTCTGCTTTGGAACCGGGAAGCGGAACTGGCTAGGCTCTGCTTGGCACTGATGTCAATCAGAATCTCTTCGGGAGAACAGGGCTGCCTTAGAAATGTGCAGGCCTCTCCTGGACTGCTGTCGGCCCCTCCCGCTACGGATCTGTGATGGGCGGTCTTTTCCGCGCTCATCTGAACCTCTCAACATGGCTACTCTCTGCAGCCCTCCTTCCCTCGGCTCTAGTGACACACTCCTGATTTTCTTACTCTTGACTTCTCCACCGCCTTGACCAACACACTCCTGACTCCGCGCCACCTAACGACGGGGTCCCTCAGGGCTCTATCCTAGGCCTTTTCTCTTTATACTTGAAACTCTCTCCTTAGGTGAAGCCACACCTATGACTTCAACGCCTATACTTGAAACTCTCTCCTTAGGTGAAGCCACACCTATGACTTCAACGCCCTTTGCATGGCCCACCTGGTTTCCGATTCCCAGACCTGGATATCCACTAGACTGGTTCATAGTCTCACAGGCACCTCAAAATCAACTCACCCAAACTTCCAGCACCCCCTGCTCTCAAATCCTCCAAGATTCTCAATATCACTAAAGGGTTCTTCTCAGAGAAGAATGGCCTTAAATAAGACCATTTATTTAATGGTCTTATTAAATAAATAAGTTACTACTGTACAGGGCACATAGTGAGTAAATACGTGTTGAATTAGACACCTTCTTTCAGGCAATCATGTGCATGGAAAAAGGTAATTTTTCAGATTTATGATGGTGATTTTCACCTCTTATTTGATTTTTAGTAAGGAACTACTGGTTCTCTTATCCCTGTTAATTAATATAAATGAATAAGATAATTTCAGAATGAAAATGGTAGTAAGAAAATTGGATGGGACGGTCTACTAGAGACAAACAGAAGGGACCTAGGTCATATTATGTGGAGTATTTAGAGACATTCTCTCCAAGGAGGGGAAATTTGAGCTGAGACCTGAATGACAAGGAGTCAGCTACACAAAAATCTAGGCGGAGGGTCCTGGACACGAGAAACAGCAAGTGCAAAGGCTTGGAGATGGGGAGGGGGAGGAAGAACTAGCAGGGGTGACCATGGGGTTGAGAAGCTCCAGCAACACCTGGAGTCTGGTGGGCAGAGGGAAACGGTGCCAGAGGAGGTTGGAGTAGCGAAGGGCCAGTTTACAAAGGATGGAGCAGGCCAAGGGAAGGAGTTAGAACTTTTTTCTGGTTGTAGTGGTAAGATACTGAGGCTTTTTTTTTTTTTTTAATGAACATATAATTTGTAAAAATGTATTGCTTGTTTTGGCGGTACTGTCAGTGATTCATCAGTCTTACACAATTTACAGAGCTCACATTAGCACATACCCGCCTCCCCAGTGTCCATCACCCAACCACCCCACCCCTTCCAGCCCCTTCCACTCCAGCAGCCCTCAGTTTGTTTCCTGAGATTAAGAGTCTCTTATGGTTTGTCCCCATCTCTAGTTTCATCTCATTTCATTTCTTCCTCTCTTCCCCGATGATCCTCTGCCTTGTTTCTCAAATTCCACATATCAGCGAGAGCATATGAAAATTGTCTTTCTCTGTTTGATTTATTTCACTTAGCATAATACCCTCTAATTCCATCCACATTATTGCAAATGGCAAGGTTTCATTTTTGATTGCTGCATAGTATTCTGTTGTATGTATGTATATGCGTGTGTGTGTGTGTGTGTATAAAACACCTTCTTTATCCATTCTTCTGTTGATGGACATCTAGGTTCTTTCCATAGTTTAGCTATTGTGGACACTGCTATTATAAACATTTGGGTGCACATGGCCCTTCAGATCACTACATTTATATCTTTAGGGTAAATACCCAGTAGTGCAATTGCTGGGTTGTAGGGCAGCCCTATTTTCAACTTTTTGAGGAATCTCCTTGCTGTTTTCCAGAGTGGCTGAGCCAGCTTGCATTCCCACCAACACTGTAGGAGGGTTTCCCTTCGATACTGGAGCTTCTTAACCACAGAATGAACATGATCTGATTTGCGATTTTTAATAAAACAACTATCTGCTATGTGACGAATGAGCTAAAGAGTTTTGCCGCCCCCCTTGGTAGTAAGATCTCCTAGAATACCAAAGACTACTATAGGAAAAAATATAGGAAGTTATTCGTTAACTTTACTCCTTTTTGATGAGTTTCAAGCCCCTGCTGATGGCCATGGGAAAACTGTCTTATTTTATTGGACATGAGGGTGCCTGGGTGGCTCAGTGCAGCATCCTGGGATTGAGTCCCACATCAGGCTCTCTGCTGAGCAGAGAGCCTGCTTCCCCCTCTCTCTCTGCCTGCTTCTCTGCCTACTTGTGATTTCTCTCTGTGTCAAATAATTCAATTTTTTTAAAATAATAATTTTATTGGACATGAGTCAGTTAGGGGGCTGTGGCTCTCTTACCAAATTCATTTACTTATTTATATGAGATCTATTTATCTATGAATCATTGATGACTATGATCCATTTGATGGGGGAAAAATAGAGTCATTTCTGATTAAAAAAAACAAAATCCCCCTTCAGCTACTACAATCTGCATCACACTGTCACCAGAGCCCTTCCTTCTGAAATTCACTGATGCATCCCACATTTGTCAGACTCATTATTTATGAGCAGTGGGCTATGCGATAGAGTAAGAATCATCCTTAGGGAAACATCGGCCTTAGATCTGAAACTGCTTATTCTCCAAAGAAAAAAGACTTCAGCTTTTTTTTTTTTTTCTAATGTCACTTAAAACAATGTACTGAAGTATTTTTAGACTGAAGCCTTCTTCATAAAGCATGGGATAATGACTTTGCTAAATCCTACTGAAAACAAAAACATCTAGACGCTATGGGAGAACAGAAATCATGTTGCTATTTCTTAAATTACGGAGATGGATGGCTGGACCAATGCATGGAACAGCTTGATAAGGCCCTCCCATGCAAAGTGTCAGATGCATTTTTTCTTTTCTTATTTCATTGCAATACCATTAGGACACTGTGATGCAAGCCGCTTTACCTGTTGGAAGCACAGAGAGCAGTAGGAGTAACTACATGATAGTTGAGGGCACTGAGAATTCTTGTGAGCAAGGGGGCTGTACCACCTGTTAGTCCCTCGGCTTTTGACCACACTTCAGTCTGGCCAGAGGAGCAGAACATTACCCTTAGAAAAAGCCTGCGCAGTCAAGTCAGGGCACGATCAGTACAGAGGACCTTGACTCAGAGCCCCATTCCCGCCCAGCCTGGGAGCCCTCTCAGGGCTTGCTCCCTGCTCAAAGCACAGTGCCTAGCCTGAGGTTGTAAATGGCTCCCGAGCTTCTACTAAATTGGTGGCAGGAGGACCTCATCAGTGGCAGAAGGTTTAGAACCCCAGACAAACCAATGAGGATGAGGAAGATGCTTGGGGTAAACTCAAGAGGACAGGAGGCTGGCAGAGGAACCGAGCTGGCCAGTGGTCAGCATGGAAGGAACTGGCATCCAGTAGTGCGGACCCTGTTATCAGTCTGGATACCATAAGTGACTCCAATATGGGCACAACTGGGCAGACAAGGTGGGATGCCAGTCCTAAGTGACTAGGGTACCAGGCAGAGCTCCAAGCAAGAATTCACTTCCTGGTCTTTGAATGTGGGACGAGGAGCTGGCCTAATAAATGAGGTTAGGAGAGACCAGCCTGCCACTAAAACCTGGGAAGAAAGTCAGAGTCTCTGGGGGGTTAAATGCTCCAATGATGGGAATAGAGGGCTTTCCGGGGTGTGGAGGAGCCCCTGAGAGGCAGCCACAAGGACTGGGTAGACCAGTCTTTGTGTCCCACGGACGAATGCAGTACTTGGAATGTGGAGGGCTTAATAAGTAGCTGCTGAATTAGTAGCTCTGAACCTAGTTCTGAAACCTAGCTTTTTCCAGAAACTTACCCTTATAGATTTATTAGATGTTTTAAAAGGTTCACTTTGACAGCATCCCTTTTCAAACCGTCTTGGAAAAGGCTACACTACTATATCTGAAACACGTGAGCCCTGCTTTTGGTTGTCTTTCTCCGGAGCTGACAGAGTGCCTCCATGGACCTCACGTTGTCAGAGGGAAGGCCGGGGAGCTGGTGCGGGGGTGGGGGAGGGTGAGCAGCACACCTGGGCCACCTGGAAGAACAGCTCAGCCAGTCCGCCCCATGAATCATCACAGACTGATAAAGGCAGCCAGATTCCAGGGCTGCCCTAACAGTCAACGTGTTTTCAGGCTAAAAAAATTTCACAGGCCCCGAAGGGTCCACTGTCTAAGGGGTGACTGAGAAACCACGGCTGAACAGTCCACCTCTGCGGGAGGTCCAGCAACCTGCCTCTGACCCTGGCTATTGGGGGGCTTGCGGCCTCTACGGTTTTTATTTCTGGGAGCCTCTATCATCAACTGGGAAGTGCAGCTTCTCCTACGGGAGAGAGACCCAGCAATGACTTTGCAGAGATGCAGTATCCGCAATATTATTGGGAACCAGGGTAGTTGATACTTATCACCCGTTTTCTACATGCCAAACCTGTGCGTTATCCTAAGACCTCATAGCAACCTCATGGCCTAGGTCTTCTAGCATTACAGCAGAGGAAATAGGGTTAACCAACCGCGGAGCAAAAAAGGGGAGGCAGAGGGAGGGACCGGGGGTTGTACACATGGTCCTGAAAATTGGAGACTGTACTATGTTGGTCTGCTCAGTGATCTGGCATGAAACCACAGGGCACTGAATGCAGCAAGCTGGCATACCCTTATATTCTTTTATTTTTTATCCCCCTCTTCCTAACCAGTGGGACTTTTAATCATTACACACATACACACACACACACACACACACACACACACACAATCAACCTTCACCACACAATGAAAACCCCTGAACCACCTGTCTCACCTTATTAATTAATGGAAGCTCTGTCCCACCAACATCAATGTCCCAAGTTGCAAGTGACCCTGTGTCAAAATCCCAGCATTCAAGGCTATGGCTTGAGATACCTTATTTCATCCAGGTAGGATTTCTTCTGCAAGGGCCTCATGCTTTGGTGTCACAGAGAAATCGAACGTTTTGCATCTTCGAATTGTCCTTTCATTGTTTTCCTCTCCCACTCAGTCTTTGAATATCTATATGTCTGTGAGTCTATGCGAGGCATGAAAGCACATGTCTAGAATGTGCATATCACTGTGAAAAAACACCGAGCAGTCCAAAAGAACTGCTGCAAGCCTTAACAGGCTGTGTGGCCACGTGCCTCCCTGAGATGCGTTCCTTATTTGGAAAACAAGCAAAAAATATCTCTCTAAAAAGGTTATTCAAAGCAAGTGAACCTTGTAAAGCACCTAACCTATTGTAAGTGCTCAGTAAATGGTACACGTTATTAGAGCCACAGCATGAAACCAAAGCTAGATAATGATATAATCCACTCAGAAAGCCAGATGTGAACTGTGCCTCTGACAAAGCAATAAAACACATTTCATTTGGCATAAGATATTTTTCTGAAGATTTATGTATTTATATTAGAGAGCAAGAGAGTGCGTGCGCATGAGAGCAGCGGGAGGGACAGAGCAAGAGGGAGAAGAGAATCTCAAGGGGACTCTGCCCTGAGCGTAGAGCCCCCTGTGGCGCTCCATCTCATGACCTTGAGATCACGACCTGAGCTGAAACCAAGAGTCAGATGCTTAACCGACTATACCGCCCATGCACCCCTGGCATATTTTTAAAAACCCCACTTAAAAACTATTCTACCCACAGAATCTTCTTCTATCTGTCCACTTGCAGGTTGGAAGCAGTATGGTCTTATCTATCTAAAGCTGACTAATGGTTGTCTCCAGCACGGTATCGTTTGTCATGGGGCTCGGTTAATGCCGAATTTAATTATCTGTGCCGATGGAGAGAGCAGGTAACACATAATCCAAAAGAGCAAATACTTCCTAGATCATTCATCCAATTTCTTTCCCATAACAGCTTGTAAGCTTAGTATTACTTAGGTCCCGGCTAAACCTGCCATTCTATTAAGACTATATACCAGTATATGGTGAGAAGAAATTCGTGACCTCTCTGATTCAGACAGAACACCACCCTAAACTTGATTATCTGCTGCATAGCATTTGCAAGGTGAGTAACTGGTGGTGGCCTACCACTCTTTATTGTAGAGCACAATAATTATTTCATAGCAATTCCATTCAAGTGTTAAAATGCTGCCTAGATGCCCATCAAGAACCACCAATTAAGTGTCTAGTTTGAAGTAGCTCTTTAGGTTGGTGTGAACACAGTGCTAAAGAAATCAGAGGGTTCTTTTTTTTCAAGAGAGTAATTAGCATCTTTCTTTTGGTGGTCCTACAAAAGTCTGTGAGCGAGAGCCAACATTAACCATGAACACAGAGGGAGAACACATAGGGAGAACTATGAACACAGAGGCCATCATCACTGCTGGATAAATATCACAGAGTTTATGTCCTACTGATGAATGGGGCCCTAACAGTGTTGCCTAACTGGTTTATACGATCAAGATGTCCCCAATGTCACCACTGTCACATGGGACAGCAAATCCTCAGTGCAATTTTCATTTGTGTTCATTCAACCCAAATGTCAAATACCTAGAAGGTGCAAAGGACAGGGCTCCTCATCGCTTTATGTGTACCAGTGGTTTTCAAAGCATTGTATGGAGCTCTGGGGTTCTTTCGTGGGGATCCTGTCTGGGTTACGCAAAGTCATCACATTTCAGCTATTTATTGTGACCCTAGACTTGACCCTAGATCCTAGACTTGAACGAAACAACATATCACAATACATCAAAATGTGGAAGCAGATAGGAGAGTCCAATTGTCTTCTAAAGAGATACTAAAGAGATTTTAAAAAAATAACACAATGCCACTCTTCCTACTCTATTTTTTTGTTTTGGGAAACCATTACTTCTCATGAAAAATGTTAAATATGATCATATGTGATGTTTATTGTTTTTTTCAATGAATAAATATTTGTAAACTTTCCTACTTATAATATCTAATATGGTTATTATTCATAAATAGAACCCATGTAAACAAAGGGGGCTTTTGAAATCTTTGATAATTTTTAAAAGTATGAAAGTGTTCTGAAACAAACAAAAAAAAAGGCAAAAATTGAGAACCACCACTCTACATCTATCTCAAATCTTACAGCATCCCAAATCCCTGTTCCAACTACAGTGGTCTTCCCAGAAGTTATCACTGCCTAAAATTATATCATACATTTATTTTTTATTTATCTGGTTTCTCCATAAGCCAGTCACTTGCTGAACTATTTGTTCTCAGATCCATTCCTCACCCTTCCAGACACAGAGCCCCCAGGCTTCTATGCCAAAGACCAGGGGGAGCACCGGTAGGAGAGAAGAGGAGGGTAACAGACACCCAGGCACTTTTCCTCACCCTCTCTCCTTTGGACTCATGTTCTTGGCTCTAGGACCTTTGGACCAGGTCTTTGCTCTGTGCACCCAGCTCCTGCTGAGCACCCTGGCTCCCAGGCACCCGAAATCCTTTCCCCTCCTTTTGTCCAACCCTAGGGTCAGAGTGGCTCAAACCTTTTGTTATTACCTGCTCTCTACACCATCCCAGTTTGACTTTCCAGCTCTGCCCATACTCTGGGAAGAGAAAGTCATCTCAGGTTCCTCATTTAAAATAGAGATAATAACAATGGTCAACCAGAACTTCTGTGAGGATTAGAAAAAAATATCTAGAAAGAACGAAGCATGGTGTTTGGCCCAGAATAGGTCATACATGTTCGCTAATATGACTACTACTGTGTTTTATTTTTATTTTATTTATTATTTATTTGTTTGTTTGTTTTTTAAAGATTTTATTTTTTTTTTTTATTTGACAGAGAGATGAAGAGAAAGCACAAGCAGGCAGAGCAGCAGGCAGAGGGAGAGGGAGAAGCAGGCTCCGTGCTGAGCAGGGAGTCTGATGCGGGGCTGGATCCCAAGACACTGGGATCATGACCCAAGCCGAAGACAGACACCTAACTGACAGAGCCACCCAGATGTCCTGACTACTACTGTATTTTAAACTTTAGAACTTGATTACCCTGCCGAAAAAATGGAATCTACTGCTTTCAGCTGGTGTTCAAGTTTTGATTCTTAATCAGGACTCTAATGGATATGGAAATTATTTTTTTCCAAGATCACTACTATAATTATGATAGGGTCAGTAACTTTTCTTAATTTTTAAGTTCAGTTGGAAAAGAAGTGTGCAGAGAATGCTGTAAGAGACATTCTCCTCTAGAATCAGGCATTAGAGCTGCAATAAATCACAAGTCTCCCCTTTTTATATCACTGCAAGAAGGAAATAAAGCTCAAATTTATTCAGCACTTAACTCTCTGCCGGGAACTCATAAAGAGCTTCATACGCACTGTGAGACTTAATTCATAACCTTATATTAGTTCATAACCTTACTAAGCAGGTATCATCATTACTACCCCCCCATTTTCCAGACGAGGAAATAGGCTCAGAGAAGTTCAGGGCAGAGCCCATAAAGCGAGGAAGGGATTTGAACCTGAACTGATGTGATGATGGGCCATTCGTTCTATGGTCCTTTTGGAAAACAGAAATAAAGCCATCAAAACACACAGCTCCTGCCCACAGAGAGTTCCCTAGGGATTTTGGTATATGTCAGTAACATATATTTGCTCACATTTCTCTTCAGACACATGGGAAGACAGATGTCCTCAGCTATAGCTTTTTCTTCCCTACTCTGGGATGGCAAAATATGGATGATTTATATTTGATGAGGGGCCATACCAGGTAAATTCCCAGCATTCGACAACTTCCTTCCCTCTGCTCCTTATGGGGTGCACGGTAGGACTCCCTGGCTGGGCCCAGCAACCAAGGTGATGTTGAAGGAAGTCACCTACAAGGGACGCTCGGTCGTCCCCAGATGCTGAGGCTCTACTTTGCTGCCATGCCCAGCATCAGGGCTCCCTCACTTCAGCCTGTCACTGCTGGCAGTTTCCCGGATGACAGGATTCTGGGGGTAAGCAACGAAACAAATACTCCTTTGGCTGGAGCTCCTCCCTTAAACTGTCCTGGTTCTCCACTCTCGGGATCCTGGGCTGAGAAACCCCGAAAACCTATTGCTTCTTTTGAAGAACAGGTTCTCCTTTCCCTATGAGAATGCTAACAGTTCATTTCATCTCTCCATGAAGACACACACTTTCCCTTCCAGAGGCATGCCCTGAGAGTCAACGAGACACACCACCAAAGAGGTATTCCCATCACAAAAGGCTTCTTGGACAAGCTTCCTTTAAATATTGAACTTGGTCCAAGAAATGAAAATGTGAGCCAAGTGACCAAAAATTCCACTCCTTCCTGTTTTTTTAGGAAGACCTATGATCAGCAATAGGAACTACATGGCATCGGTCAGTCAATCTCCACTTGCCCTCCACTCAGTGCAGAGTGTTCTGCTGAACACCGTACCCTGGGGCGGAAACAAGAAGGTGGAATGGGCTTGGTGCAGGCCACACAGGCTGTGCCTCTGAAGCATCTTCCGTAGTCCTGCTGTGGACCTGGTCCTGCTCCTGGTAGCCAAGGTCACGCGAGGTTAATCTCATCCCATGCAAGTTTACCTTTTCTTCCACTGGTTCCATGAGATGTAGTAAAAGAGGAAGGGAACCTGAACGGTCAACCCCAATGCCGAATGTTTGGTATAATCAGTGGATTTTTATCCGAGGTTCTTCCCTTTTTCACCTCAATTCACCTGGAGCGTCTATTTCACCAGATACTGTGTGATGCTGAGCGAGGGAACATGTAAAGTTTATCCAGCACTGAGCTGAGGGGTTGACCCGTAGCATTTATTGAATACCCTCAACCATCCCATGATGTAGCTACTGTTACGCGCATTTTACAGATGGAGAAACAAGTTTAGAGAGACTGAAAATTTGCCAGTAGAAGTTGATTACTGGGATTCAAAGTCACATCTGACAGACACTAATGCTTTGGTTCCTTTTTACTGCTGTCCCCCAACTTCCCACTCCAGACTGGTTCATTTTCCCAGGGCATCCATTTATTAGAAGATTTCATGGAAAAGCAGATTATGTGAAAGAAAATGGATAGGATTATCACTTAGATGACGCATTTAGCATGAGTTACTAAAGCTAAAATGACAGAAAGGTCCCGTCTGCAGACGGCTACAAGATATTTTAAAGGAAATGCATCACTCTCTACACATGGAGCTCTACGGCAGGCCCGTAATTGGATCTCCCTTCAAAATGACATTATTTAAGTCTGTATACCCTATCTACAGGAAGGCATACCACTGGCCAGTAGGGCAGAGACGGAAGACCTGTGGAATCAGGGCTCTGCGGATGAGCCCCGCTCAGGTAAACAAACCTGCTCTCTGTAGAGGTCAGTGGGGAATTCCAGTACAGGCTTAGGGGTCTCGCCTTCCCTCCAAGTGGCTTGTACCACTGTTCCTTCCAACTCCACACTCTATTCCGGGCAAGAGTTCTGGTTAAGTCACTGTTGTCCGTCCCGCTGTACTTGTAGATGTACGTCCACATCCCTACAGTATGGCTCTGGGCCAGCCCGCGTCTCCGTGCAGCACTGACCGCCACAGCGCAGCCTTCGCTGGCTAAGGAAGGACGCCACGCTCACTACCCAAGTTAAAGCAGCAGGGGCCCCACCCCAACCGCATGACAGCTTTTGTTTTTCATCTCTGTTTTCCACTGACTATCACATATCCCTTTTGCCTTCCCAACTGATGCTGAGATGTAACAACTTGTCACCCGAGATCTGGCCCATTAAAATTACATAGCACAGGTAATGGAGAACTCAGTGCAGGTTGGGATAGCAGATAATTAGCCTTCCCTTACAGGGCAGTCTCAAGGTCTTCTGAGCTCCCTGTATCTACTTCCCTTCTTCCTTGCTTCTTATCACAAAGAGGCACTCACCGTTTCTCAGAGGCATCTCTTGGGATCTGCTGAGTGGGGGTAGTTATTCAACACTGTCCTCATTAACAGAGCCACCAAGTCACTGCAGTACTGAGTTAACAAGGCAGGGAATTGTGACCATCCACAATAGACCGTCAATTCTCCCGTAGCCAGTGGGGGTGTGGAGGAGTGGATTCAGCTGTATCTGCATGTTTGCTATGAATTTACAACTGAACAAACTTGGGCCTCAGGCACCCCAGAGGAGGCAAGTTCTTAAAAAGAGCAGGACCAATGCCACTTGGGTGGCCCAGAGGGTTAAGCGTCCAACTCTTGATTTCAGCTCAGGTCGTGATCTCAGGGTCCTAGGAACAAGCCTAACCTCAGGCTTCATGCTCAACGCAGAGCCTGCTTGTTCCTCTCCCTCTGATCTTCCTCCTGCTCATTCTCTCTCTCTCAAATAAATAAATAAAATCTTTAAAAAAACATAAAAAGCAGAACCTTGGGAGTTCCCATCCTAAGGACCCAGTATAATTCCTATCAGATGCAGGGCCCTGTCTATTTTCATACCCTTCACTGTGACTGTTGGGTTTGTCTTCGGACTCTTCCCAGAGAGGATTTAACATCTGATGAAACAGGCAGAGGTAAAACGAGGCTGGCATTTATTCTGGGGTAAGACAGACACAGGTTGTCTGAGTAGCTGAGACCAGGGCTGTGGAGTTGGGCCTCCGTGGGTCTGAATCCCAGTCCTGCCTATGTGAACCTGGCCGAGTTCCTTAATCTTTTTCATCTGTGAAACTAAAATCATACTATGTGCCTTAGAGGGCATTTTACATTTTACATGACATAATATAGGTAAAGTATTTAGGGTAGTACCTGTCCAAAAGATGGCAGCTTTATTATTAGGCCCTCTCAACCAGTAAATTCTTAGAAAGCCTAACAGTCTTTTAGATCCCAAAGGCAAATCGTGTTTTCAAAAGCTCTGGGAAATCTTGATAGCTCACAAGGCTATCTTGGGAGCTCCATTCCTGGCCCTAAGCTGCCTGAGAATACTTTCCCCATCCTCTTAAGAGATCAAATTGAGATAACCTTGCCCACCATTGATTTCACTGAGTAGTTTGTCCCAGATGTGACTGGTAGGCTATCTCCCCTCTTCTCCACCAATCTGTACCCCCCCTCTACTGAGGCTGGCTGCTTTAACACTGCACATTGGCAGGTTCAGGACTCAATCTTCTGAAAACCAAGTGAGAAGACCTCACCAAATGGCTTTCTCCCTGAATAGTTAGGTGTTCATGCCCCAAACCAGGATTTGCTCTAGCTCCTTAAAAAAACATTGAAATTTCCCGAAGTCTTTGAGAGATGACAACCTATGGAGAGATTACAACCCCAAGGCAGAGCAATTCAGCAGTGAAGACTGCTAACTTTTAAAAATCTTATTGAGTCTTTTACAATGCATTTTATTGTTCTAGGGATACTGTTCAGAAATTGCCAGTGGTCACCATGAGTTTGCATTGATAGTTATGCAGAAGACTATGCAGAGAGAGAAAAGCAATAAGCTCATTTGTTTCTCAGCACCACTTAGAGATGATCAGGGCTCAGGGCTGGGTGTTTCTACTCTCAGGGCCTCCTTTAATCCTTACAACAGTCCTGTAAAATCAAATTACAATTCTCAGTTATGCTTTTACCAACATCACAGAAGACCCTGTGAGGGCAGAGCTCCTTGAATCAATTCAGGTCTCCGTCTGCAAGGCCAATCTTAGCTTGACCACAGGTAAATACATTTTGCTGATGTACACACTGTCTTACCGGTGTTACACAGATTTATATCAAAACCAAAAAATGAGGAAGACCTACAATAAAAAAAAAAATAGTTTAAATCTAAAGGCTAAAACTGTGGAAGGAGCGAAGAGCCCCTTCAGCAGATGAATGGCTAAAAAAGACGTGTTTCATATATACAAAGAATATTACTCAGCCATCAGAAAAAATGAATATCTGCCATTTGCAGTGACATGGATGGAACTTGAGGGGATTGTGCTAAGTCAAATAACTCAAGCAGAGAACCACCATTATCATATGGTTTCACTCATACGTGGAAGAGAAGTAATAATAGCACAGAGAACCATAGGGGAAGGGAGAGAAAACTGAAGGAGGAGAAACTGGAGAGGGAGACGAACCATGATAGACAATGGACTCCCGGAAACAAACAGAAGGTTTTAGAGGGGAGAGGGGTGGGGGGATGGGGTCACTAGGTGATGGGCATTAAGGAGGGCACGTGATGTGATAAGTAGTGGGTGTTATATGCAACTAATGAATCACTGAACACTACATCAAAAACTAATGATGTGGGGTGCCTGGGTGGCTCAGTGGGTTAAAACCTCTGCCTTCTGCTCAGGTCATGATCTCAGGGTCCTGGGACTGAGCCCCACATGGGCCTCTCTGCTCAGCAGGGGAGCCTGCTTCCCACTCCTACTCCCTCCTGCCTCTCTGCCTACTGTGATCTCTCCCTCTGCCAAATAAATAAAATCTTAAAAAACAAACAAAAAAAAACGAATGATGTGATGTACTTACGATACAGGGGCTAACTGAACATAATAAAAAAAGTGAAAAAAAAATTTAAAGGCTAATTATAAACCCAGTTCCCTGACACCTCATGTCTGAAGAGCTCTCCCCACAGATAGCTTTATAATCTCCTGTTTCCTGCCACAATATTTTGACAGAGGATGAAACTCAGCTGTAGTCTCATGAGAAAGGTAGTCAAAGGGATGCAACTATTTCCACAATGCATTTGATCACTGAACAAACTACCCATTTTGGAAAAACCTAGAGAGCAACTTGACATTCTGGACGTTATGGAAGCTTCTCAAGGACATGAACTCTGCTTTGCTCTCTCAGTGCCTAAAACAGGGCCTGCTTCAGAGCGGGAGCTTTTCAAGCATTTATTAAATGAAAGAATCAATGAACCATAGTAATAGATCATTATGGGCTCACAAAGTGTTTTCAAGAGGCTAAGTCATCCCTTCCCTGATCTCGCCATGGAACATGGAAACACTTCCAGTGCCTGGACATACACTGCAGGCATTTTGTAGGTGATTTTTTTTTAAACAGGAGCAAACAAAAACAAAACAAAACAAAAACCAAAAAAGAATCACTTCCTTAAAAGTTATAACAAAGTCAGGTTTTGTAACATTTTCTCCATCCTAGGCAACCTCCTAGAACCATTGATTGAGAAATCTTGAGCCATGTGAAGGAAAATTTGCCAATAATGATTCATGCTATGAATCGTAGTGGGAAATAAGGGCATGGATTTTTTGCTACTCTTGAACCCAAACTCTGACTTCTAATGACTCACTAGGGGTACGACCTTGGGGAAGCCCCTTAGCTTATTTAAATGTCAGCATCCTCACGGGCAAGTGGAATTTTAATTAACTGAGTTGTTGCAAGAATTAAGAAAGATTAACAGTGGCACTCAGCAAGCCCAACAGACATGAGTCCCCCACCCCCACTGCCTTTCTTGCCTTCCTTCCCTGCTCTCTCCTTGCATGACACCCAACTATTCTAAAACCATAAAGGTAGGTGAGATCATGTAATTAATTTTTAAATGTTCTTATTCCTCCTGTTCAGAGACTTTTTAAAAACATGAGTTGGAGGAGCTCTAAGTTTTCCACTCATTTTTTTCTTAGTGTTAGAACTAAGATATGACGTCCTATTATATAACAGAAAAACAGAGAAGCTGAGGGCTAGAACATAAAACTTATTGTTAACTAGATAGGCCATAGAATAAAGAACGATGTAGCTATTTTCCTGCTGTTATCTCTACAAGTGGTTGAGGAGATACAATGCAAGAGGAGGTGGCCTCTGCTTCTGCACTGAAGGAGGTTTTAGAAGCTTTCACAGGGACATCTGTTGACTTTTTCACAAAGGAAGCTTAAGGGGATCAAGGGGGAGTGGAGGAGACTGTGGTTCACAAGGGAGCCACATCTGTTTGGTATGCTCCCAACTGAGAACGCTGGACTTCAAAATAGTACGGGCATCTTAGTTAAACTAGGATCCAGGAACAGATGAAAGCTTTTCTTTCCCCCTGTGTTTCAATGGCAGAGATCAACAGCTGTTTATATGCTTTCATACCTAACTGAGGGTGAAACCTTCACATCTGTCAGTATTTTCCGGTCCCATTTCCTTGGATCACAGTGGGGAGGAGGTGAAGTCTGAACTCCTCTCAATGCCCAGGCAAGAACACAGAAATATGCCTGGGATTCAAAGCCCTAATGCTAAGCAGAACTCCCCATTTCTCATCCACCGGGAGTCTGCTGTTTGCAGAGAATTCTTCTTTTACTTTATCCTGACAGACATCTTGATCATTTCCATGATAATGACTCATGGGAGAACAAAGATTAAAAAAAAAAGAGAGAGAGAGAAAAGTAGGTTGGAATCAGGGGGAGGAAAAAGAGGAAATGAATTCTAATAGAGAAAGTGGCTCCTAAAGATAAGTTTTTTCAAAAGATGGCAACAATATAATTCAAGGGCAAATGACAGAGGTGAGCAGGATGCTGATGAAGACCTTTAGGGCAATGGTGGAGGGTGGTGGTTTTTACTGACCCCTAACATTCCACACTGGAAAATTAAACAGAGAAAATTAAACTCTATGAAGGTGCAGAAGAGAATGAGGATGGTGATGAAGGGATTCAGAGGTTCTGTTTAACTCTCGATCACCAGCACTACAGACATGGTGAGACTTTATAAAGATTATTTTCTCCTCCATCCTTCCATCCATCAACCTGTCTGTTCATCCATGTAATGACTTGTAAGGCAGCAAGACTGGACTTAGGGCTGGAATATTCAAATGAATAAAATACATTCCATCACCTTAAGGGGCTTTATAGTCTCATGGGCAAAAGCCTTCACAGAGGACATGGTATAAAGGATGCAGGAAAATTCACTAGAGAAGACGGGGGCTTCCAGAAGGAGAAACAAAATGAATAAAACCAGAGAGGTAAGAAACAGACTGTTTCTGGGGGAATGAAAAGCATTCTGGAAAGTTAAAATAAACAAAAGAGTGGCAGGTGCTTATTAGGAGTACAGATTCTTAGGTCTCATCTAAGAGATTCTGATTTGGTTGTTAAGGGGGAGGGACAAAGAATTTGCATTTTGAACAGAAGGCCCATGCAATTCTGATACAAATAAATGTTTGACAACTCTAACTTACATAGATTAACACTTCCCCAAAGATGCTAATGGTGCTTCATTTAAAAAAAAAAAAAAATACTGGTTCAAATTAGGAAATACTACATACTAAACAAAATATTCCTTTTTCGGAGATTTATAACGTGCATTAGCACATTAAAAGTCCTGCAGTAAAGAAACTGTTTTCACTCAGCACTTTCCAACTTATTTCCCATGCACGGAAAAAAAAAAAATATGGTGCCCCTTTTTAGATCTCTTAGAACTATGTACTATGGAGCACAGGTTGGGCAGAGCTGAAACAGAGGATTCTGACCAGGTGAGTATGTTCTGCAAGCCCATTGAATGGCTAAGGAAATGTCTGGAAAAAGACAGCAATGTCAATGACTCAGGGGGATATGGCGGCATCCGCTGATTTCCTCCTAGTAAAGTCTAAAGCCATCTATGATGTCCTAGTTTCCAAGCCGACTGCCAGAAGCTTCCTTACTCTCAAGTAACACATCATGGCTCTGCGATGTTATTTCTGGTCACCAACTCTATGTGGTAACCACAGCTGCCAGAGACAGTCGAAGTGCCCAGAGTTCAAAGCATCAAGGAGCAGAAACAGAAGGGGAAAGACAAAGAGGACGTATCCTTGCCTGCATTTATTTATCTTATTGCTATCACATGTTCAGCACAGAGCATTGGCAGTTGGGGAAATTCCTCCTAGCAACAAAAGATGCCTCAGACAGTCAATGAAAGTATAAAAAGATAGGAACCTAAGAGCTTTCCATTCCCGAGGTGCCTATTATATGGTTGGGGGAGTTCGGCAACCCTGCCTTCTTCCTTCTGTGCTGGTGAGCCAAGGGAGTTTGCACAACCCCACACACCACCTCCTTCCTTAGCAAGGAATGGCACAGAGTAGGAACATGAGGGAGCTGGACAAGTCAAGGCAGCACAGTGATTCTGAGCAAATCGGTCTGTGTGCTGAATATTTCAAGATGTCCATACTGCCCTAATCAATGCATATGCTTCTCTCCCCCTGGTATTGGCTTAATTACTTCCATACCCCTCACCTCCACTTCCCATATGCCACATGGGGACATACATCCCATCTAGAGGGGATTTCAGCAATGTGTTCCAAATGCCTCTTTTATATCCCAAACCATCTCAGAGCTTTTTAATACTACTGTCCAACAGCACGAGTATTTTCTCAGTCATTCCACAAGTATTTCCTGATTGCCTACAAAGGTTCCAGGGTACCGTGTTAGACCCTGGAAACACAAGAGTAGAAGTAGGAGATTGCTCATTCCTACTGAATCTTGGGCCTAAAAAACAAAAACAAAAACAACAAACAAACCTGAATTTTAAATTTAGCCTGTCAGTGCATAGACAAATCCAATTATCAGCAGCATAAAGAAATATAAAAGGGAAAGAAGGTTTGGTCCTCCTCCGTGAAGAGTTTTATGGCTCAGAGCACCAAGCAAATGAAAGCATTTGCATCTCAAGTGTCCTAGTGGGTCCAGCAGCTTACACAAGTATCTACAGTTAACAGTACAGCCTGGAATTAATAACAAATGATCGAGAGTGGGCAGAACAGAATGCCAGGACCTCTATTTCCCTGGAAGGCCAACACCCCTGTTTGCTTAGTCCCCAAACAAGCCCGCAGATTCTCACACTGGGCTTCTCCGACCTGAGAGATGAATACCAATAAATGCACAGAGTTAACGTAACTTTAACTAGTTAGCTAGCCAAAATATAAAAATTCTATGAGGATAACTAGGTGGGTTTAGAGTCTAGTCCTAAGAAAACCAGTGAGATCAAATCTAACATTTCACCAAGACAATGTTCCCTAGCATGTGGTATGTGTACCCCTGAGGTCCACAAAATAAATAAGTAGTCCACTAATTTTTTTTTTTTTTTAATTTCAAGGAGGTTCTTAGATATGGAAAAAGACACTGCAGTTACGGTGGAATTTAAGGAAACATCGACATGGTGTTACCCAGCATTCAAAGACAGTCCTAGAAGAAGCCTCTGCAAACTTTCTGAGCTTCGGTGGGATGCACCAAAATACGCAAGAAGCCGGCCACAGACTTACCCACACAGGTTGGAAATATGTCCTCATTGTTGATCTGGACCTCAATCCAATCCATAAGAAGGTTCATGTACTGAGGAGCTGGGAGGGCAGTTGGCTTCTTGTACTTGAGGTCATCCTGCCACCGATATTCATATTTGGGGCCCCCCGACATTACAGGGCAAGTCTGCTCAGTGCAGAACTCGCAGATGGTGCCATAGATGAGGTTGATTCGATTGAAGAAGTCCACCACGTGCACCGCCACCCAGTCGTTCTGGTCCTCCCCACTGGGCAGCTGCACAGCTGCCTTCAGATCCACGCCGGAGTTGAGGGACGCCTGAGCCCGTTTGTGGAGCTCAAATCTCTGCGTGCCAGGTTCAAATTTCCTCTTGGGCCGGAAGGTCTTGTCCTTGTTGAACACTTGCTTCAAGGCTATGGACATGGTCTTCTCCTTCTCTTCCTTTTTTTTGCAGGAAGCAAAAAGGCACCTAGAACTTTTCAGGGAGAGGTCACAACCCAGCAGGGTTTTCCACTGCCAGCCCTCTGGCCCCAGGCTTGCGGTCTGCAGCTTTTAATCTCTTTTAGGCGGCCCCCTCCATCTTCCTTTTGAACAGTCTCCAAGAGAACCTCATGTTTCTTCCTAAAGGCTGTAGAGAAAAGGCTCTTATTAGTATCCAAACTGCATGTAAGAAATGACAAATGCTGAGATCTGATTTCCACCTTGCTTCCGCCAGTACCTACTTCCACCCAGGTATAAAGATACTGAGGACATGCCAGACCCCAGAACATGTGTAATGGTGATCCAAACCACACAAATAACTCTTTTTCTTCATGCCCTTGATCAAATCTCTCGCAACTCTTCCTCTGTGGTCATAGGCTAATGGATTCTCCAAGATATTAACAAGAACACTTAGTCAAGGCCCCAGCCCCATCTCACATATGTGCCTTTCTAGAGCATCTGCCCCACTCCCCACTATGCCTTTATTGAGTAAGCACAGGATCACCATCCCATGCTCTTAAACATAACTGAATGGAGCAGGGGTGGCTATCACACCAAGCTGGCTAATAAGAATATTTCTCCTGGGAAAGGGAAATCCTTCTATACTGTTGGTGGGAATGCAAGCTGGCTTAGCCACTCTGGAAAACAGTATGGAGGTTCCTCAAAAAGTTGAAAATAGAGCTGCACTACAACCCAGCAATCACACTACTATTTACCCTAAAGATACAAATGTAGTGATCTGAAGGGCCACGTGTACCTGAATGTTTATAGCAGCAATGACCACAATAGCCAAACCATGGAAAAAACCTAGATGTCCATCAACAGATGAATGGATAAAGATGTGATATATATATATATATATATATATATATATATATATATATATATATCACACAATGCAATACTATGCAGCCATCAAAAAGCCCCTCAAAATCTTGCCATTTGCAATGATGTGGATGGAACTAGAGGGTATTATGCTAAGCGAAATAAGTCAATCAGAGAAAGACAATTATATGATCTCACTGTTACAAGGAATTTGAGGAACAAAACAGAGGATCATAGGGAAGTGAGGGAAAAATGAAACAAAATGAAACCAGAGAGGGAGACAAACTTTAAGAGACTCTTAATCTCAGGAAACAAACTGAGGGTTCTGGAGGGGAGGAGAGTGGGAGGGATGGAGGGGCTGGGTGATGGACATTGGGAAGGGGATGTGCTGTGGTGAGTGCAGGGAATTGTTTAAGATTGATGAATCACAGATTTGTACCCCTGAAACACATAATACACTATATGTTAATTTTAAAAAAAGAATCTCTCTCTTTGGAATTTGGGATCAGGGCCCAGACTTTTTCAGGCATTTTTCCTGAGAAACAATGAAAACTGGGCCTGGTTGAACCCTATCTGGGCCACATGCAGTGCAGTTAAGAAAGTTGCTGTGCAGACAGAGGAAGAAGGAGAGAAGAACCAGGAAGAAAGGAGAATAAAGGTGCGGGGAGAGAAGGAAGGGGAGAGAGGAGAAGGAAAACGTCACTGACATACAGAAGAACGGATACAAGAGCACAAGTGGCTACAGGGAGAAAAAGATCAGAGACAAAGAGAAACAGTGAGGAGAGTGGCTTTGTGAATTCCTCATAATCTTCTAGGAATTAGTTCCAGTTACTTTTGTAGTCTAGCTGGATTCCAGCCCTTGAGATCCATAGGTTTTCTCTGAATTAGATAAATTCTTAGGTGGCTCAGTCACCTGGGTGGTTCAGTTGGTCAAGCCATCGCCCTTGGCTGAGGTCACCATCCCAGGGTCCTGGGCTCGAGCCCCATATCAGGCTCTCTGCTCAGTGGGGAGCCTCCTTCTTCCCCTCCCTCTGCCCCCTACTTGTGCATGCTCACTCTCTAGTGCTCTCCCTCAAATAAAAAAATAAAATCTTAAAAAAAATTAATTTCTTGTTTTACTTCAGCTGACTTCAGAGGGTTTTTCTTTCTTTCCAGGAATCCTTAACTCTGACAGCATTTATCACCTCTATAATATTTCATCCTTTTCATCTTTGCTGTCATAACCTAGAGTTCTGAGGCATAGGTGTACAACAAAACTTTCTGTGATAATGCAAATGATCTAGATCTTTGCTGTCCAATATTGTACCCACTAGCCGTATGTGGCTAACGAGCACATGAAATGTAGCTAGTGTGGCTGAGGAAATGAATTTCTTATGTTATCGAACTTGAACAAATTGAAATTCAAATAGCCACATGCAGCTAATGGCTACCATTTTGGAAAGTGTAGTTTTGGTCTTCCATGCTCTCTTTACTACCTCATTTGACCTTACAAAATCCTAATGTGGTTTATAGTAGATTTGTCGTAGTTGTCACTATCTCTGGATCTCTAAGAGATAAAGTTACTTGCCTAACAATGTCCCATAGCTATCATGGGCATAGTTAGGATCAAAATCAAGTTTCTTGACTCCTAGTAAATGTTCATTGCACTCAGCCTTATATTCTAAAAAGTGATGTCCTTTAACGTTTCTTTCTTGATGGTTCCTGAAACCCCTTTAACCCAGACCTTCCATCCACAAATTCCCTAAAGACCACAAGTACTGACTGGTTGGATGTAAAGATAGTGTCCTGTGGGGACACCTGGGTGGCTCAGTTGGTTAAGCGGCTGCCTTCGGCTCAGGTCATGATCCCAGTGTCCTGGGATCGAGTCCCACATCGGGCTCCTTGCTCGGCAGAGAGCCTGCTTCTCCCTCTGCCTCTGCCTGCCATTCTGTCTGCCTGTGCTTGCTCTCTCTGACAAATAAATAAAAATCTTAAAAAAAAAAAAAAAAAAAAAAAAAGATGGTGTCCTGTGGCTTGGAAACAGAGAGCAGATAACTGAACCATCCATGGATCAAGTCCTAGCACAATGGACCACCAGCTGTGGCCAGATTCAGAAGAGCCCATGACCGAGTCTGCGCCAATGGACTTGGGGCACGGATCCCACTGTGTTGCATTTGCCTCTACTCAGATGGGGTTCTGCTATTCCACACATGAACACGGCTTGGCGACGCATTCATCTTATTCAGGTAAAAGCATAAAATCAAAAACACCTGAGACGTGTATTCCCTCTCACAGGCTGCTCTATGCTCAGAACCGCTGATGATTCAGGTGCCTGCCTCCTCCGGCCACTCCCTCCACAGCCCCTGTCTGCTCACTGCCTCCCTCTTATCTCTCTTTCTATTAGCTTTCTTTCCACTGAAATGCCACAGGGACCAGGTGGGGTTTTCCTCCTCCTCCTCACATGGCATTGAGCACAAACATCCCCCACAAAGAGATCCACGTGGAAAAGCAGGCTCCATGGCCCTCTCTGCCTGAGATCGTCTGTGAAGTCACACTGCTGGGGTGCTTCAAACTATCACCACAAAGGAAATCACCATGCAAACTCTGCAAACCTCCGGAAAAGAAAGAGGCAATCTTTCCCTGAAAGAAATACCTTCCCAAAGGCTTGGTCGGCCTGGAAAGATGAGAAAACTGAGGGCCCTAAAAGTGCTTTTCCAAAAAATATGGGCTAGAGGTTGGGAAGATAGAGAAGGGATGGTGAGGGTTTTTTGTTTTTTGTTTTCTTTTTCTTTTAAAATACCCAACAGTGGGGTGCCTGGGTGGCCCAGTCAGTGAAGCCTCAGGTCATGGAGTCAGGGGTCGCGAGATGGACCTGACTTGGCACTACGCTCAGCACAGAGGCTGCTCAGGATTCTGTCTCTCCCTCCTCCTCGGCCCCTCCCACACACCCTCTCTCTTGTTCTCTCAAATAAATTAATTAATTAATTTTTTAAAAACCCAACTTCAGGATGCCTGGGTGGCTCAGTCGGTTATGCATCTGCCTTCGGCTTAGGCTGTGATCTCAGGGGTCCTGGGATCATGTTCCACGCAGCTGCTTCTCCCTCTGCCTATGGCTCCCCAGCTCTCTCTCGCTCTCTCTCTCTCAAATAAATAAATAAAATCTTTAAAAAAAAAAAAAAAGAACAAAACAATAGTCCCTCTGTATCACAAAGGCTTAACTGCTGACAGAAAAGCAGCAACCACCCACCAGCCGCCCCTTCTTGTCTCCAGCAAGTAAGACTTGCTGTTCTGTTATTCTGACAACGAGGGGGCCATCAGTTACCATGGTCCTCAGAACAATCTTCTTTCATTACCTTACATGACCCTATCACTTGCTGGGCTGTTTTCCTGGGGCCTGGAGGATTTGCCTGCATGGACACCAGGCTGAAACCTTCCTCCATATACCGGCAGGCTCCTATGCACACCCCGGAAAGACCCGCTAGCACCTCTGAGGACAGGGCGTGAATGACACAGAATAATCACAGCGACTCCTTGTCACAGAGCCCGGCAGTGGCTGGTACTCACAAACACTTCAGTAAATAGTAAAACCTCATATGAAGTTTAGAGATTTTGCTTCCAGACACACTTAGATAATCAACTTGAAGCTATCCGTCTCTTGAACTGGCTCGGCATTTATTCAGGACTTGAACCAGCTTGAAAGTCAGGCCTCCTTTTTGCCTCAATGTAAAAGGCTTTACTGGCGGGGGAAAAAAATCATCTTTGCAGATTTTATTTCTCAATCATGTCCCTTAATGTGCCGCTACTGTGTACCATTTATTAAACTCTACTATGCACCAGATCATTTACGTATATTATTACCATTATAATCCCCACTGCAGTCTTGTATGGTGGATGTTTCTGTGACCACTTGGCATAGAAAGAAACTGAGGCTGAAGTAGATTAAATAATTTGGCAGAAATCACAAAAGGTGAGGCTAAATTTTGAACCCAGAACTCTTTGGCAGTGAAATGAACGTGATTTTTTTTCTCACTAACACTGCTTTAAATTCTCATGAACATTTTTATGTTTTCAAAGCTCCTCAACAAGACGAGAAAGGAAGCTAGAACAGGTTTTTTTATCTCTATTTTACGGGTAAGGAAACAAACTCTGGGTCTCCTCTAGTGCTCGCATTAACCATTCTGACATGCTCAAACATGAGGATGTGTCTTCTGCTCAAAGTTTTTCACCTAGAATAAAGTTCTCTGGAGAAGGGATAGATTGGTGATTGGGCTCCCATGTTTAAAGACATTGGCAATCCAGATGGATAATAACAATTGGATACAAATAATTGGATAACAAACAAATGGATAATTAACAATTTCATCACACCACTGAACAGCTGAACCAAAAGGCACCTATGTCTTTATTTGACTGTCAAATGCTGTTATTAGGGCAGATACCCAGAGGAGATCTGAAATGAACAAGGGAACAGGAAACCCACCTGGCCTTACTGACCAACTCAGAGCTCCATCAAGACCCCTGCCCGTAATTTATACACTGTGCTTATTAAAGGGTTAGAGCAGCGCTTCACCAATGTGAAGCTGGGATCTTATTAAAATGCAGGTTCAGATCCAGTAGGTCTGGGGTGAGGTCTAAGCATTTGCATTTCTTTCTTTTTTTTTTTTTTTTTAAATAAGATTTTTTATGTATTTATTTGACAAAGAGAGATCACAAGCAGGCAGAGAGAGACAGAAGAGGAAGCAGGCTCCCCAATGCGGGACTTGATCCCAGGACCCTGAGATCATGACCTGAGCTGAAGGCAGAGGCTTTAACCCACTGAGCCACCCAGGCATCCATCTGCACTTCTTTTTTTTTTTTTTTTTTAAAGATTTTATTTATTTATTTGACAGAGAGAAATCACAAGTAGGTAGAGAGGCAGGCAGAGAGAGAGAGAGGAGGAAGCAGGCTCCCTGCGGAGCAGAGAGCCCGATGCGGGACTCGATCCCAGGACCCTGAGATCATGACCTGAGCCGAAGGCAGCGGCTTAACCACTGAGCCACCCAGGCGCCCCCATCTGCACTTCTAACAAGCTCCCTGGTGATGTCAAATCTACTGTCCTTGGAGGACACTTTAGGTCACTAAGAGAGCTTGTTAGAAATGCATGCACTCACGCCTTGTCCCAGACTAAGACCTAGCAGATCTAAGTCTGTACTTTAACAAAATCTCAGAAGTATACACTTTGAGGAGCACAGTTTTGGAGGGCTGCCTGACTGGCTGGGCAAAGGGATGACAACATAAATTTCCATTTGTTGTTTTGTCAACAGTTTGCTTCATAAACATCGTCTTCAGGTGTGTGTGTGTGTGTGTGTGTGTGTGTGTGTGTGTGTGTGTTTAAGAAGAATAGAGGGAAACTCACTGTTTTGAATACAAATGCCTTGACAGATGGTGCCCATGACCAGGTCTATTGAACTGGACTGATTTGGAGAGCACAGTGCCCAGAACCCAGGAGGCAGCCAGTGAAAGATATTTATGCTCTCCATAAATGCCAGACAGGACGCCGCTAATGGGGCCACAGCCTCGTGCAGGAAAGCTTCTTTGGCTGATGTTAATGTAACGTTAGCAACAACACAGTTGTTATTCTCTGTCCTTGTCCAGTCTCCGAAATGAAGGAACAAGTCCTAAGCTTTGTTTTTATGTTATGAATAGCATCCAGTATGACGCTGGTTCTCAATAAAATTCTGAAGCCAACTGCTCATTCCATCAATGGATATCTACTGAAGACCTTGAATGTGCCAGACTCAAGGCTAGGCACCACAGACACAGAGCTAACAAAAACTTGGTGTCTGCCTTTGAAAAGTCCACAATCTGCTGTCTGGTTTGAGGCTGGTGTATTGGCTTTTGCTTTATAAGCCACAAAGTTAAATGCACCAACATGGCTAGTGATGTGATTTCTTCACAGGATTACTCCAGTTGGGAATGAAAAGGACAGTGAAGAATGAGGTCTTGTGGAAAGAGAAAAATGGAAACCCAAATAAACAGCATAAAATTGACAGGAGCTCCATGTGTTCTCCATATTTTCTGCTTAATAGATCAATTATAGCAATAAAACATGGGCACTATAAAAATATGCAGAGAGAATTCGGCTGGGCTGCAAGGGAATGTTGACAAGGTAACTAGGCAACCCTGGCAGGGAAAGCTCTTATTTTTCTTTTCCTATTGATGTCTTCTGCCTTATTAGTTGAAAATTCACATTCAAATTCAAATTGCCAAGATGAGGAAGAAATAAAGCAATTTTCTCATTTACCCTTGAGAGATCCATCTTCTCTAGCTGTGACCACCTCTAAAGAGATGTTGGTAGTACGGGACAGTACTACAGTTGGTAGTACAGAGGGCAGGACAGAAGGAGAAAAACCAAAGTTGATATAAGTTGGGGGAAAGAAGTTCAGTATCTCATCTATGGGATGGAGAACTCCTTCTGGAAGGATCAGCCAACAGGGCAATTCACCCCAAGAAGCTAAAGGAAATGCCCTAGAAGTGCCCCACACGTGGGGTGTTCCATGTCATTTTCAGTGCTGGGGTCACAGGAGCTAGGATGGTGCCTGGCACAGAGCCAACGTCACTGAATGTTTGCTGATGAACAGAGGACAATAAATGAAGGATCCTTTGCACTCAAGTGAAACCAAAAAGTGAAAACAAACTGAACCTCCTATACTTTAGTTATCTGGGGACGCCCACCTGCGTCTGCAAGCTCACTGCCAACTCACTGAGGGCGAGTCCTACCAGCTGCTGGGCCACTCTGAAGGCTCCCGTCCTCAAAGACAAAGGTATCTGTCCCACTTCTTGCTCAAATGGGCTGCTCTTTTCCCATGTGTTACCTAAAACTCCAGCTCTTCAGAACTGAAGAATGACTAGTCTGATATCTTCTCTTCCCATCATTTTTACTTTATGGCTAGAATAGTACATGGAACTCTTCGCTGATACCCCAGAAGCCAAATAAAAGATTAGGTTTTTATCTTAGAGGACTGTGTGTGTGTGTGTTATGTGTGCGCGCGGCGAACACACACATGCATAAGATGAATATCATGTGACCTTCCCAGGCTCCACTGAAGGACATGCCTAAAAATGTGATTTCATCAACCTTTTTGTACTGTTTTACTCCTGCCAACTCATTAAATGCCATCTTTGCTCACAAGACAACCCCAACTTAGAGAGATTCCTGTCTGAGAGGCAGCTTTTTTCTCCCCCCAACTAATCTCCCTCCCCAACTTTGGGCTGCCATATCACTGCATTTTAGATTAGCTGGGTGAAACATGGCTGCCTCAATTTAATCTTCAAAGACATGCATGATTTCTAAGCTTCCAAATGCCTGTGTTATTTCCAAACCAGGTGAAGTCAGTATAAGCAGGTGAAACCCTACAGAGGCCTCTCTCTCTCTCTCTTTCTCCCTCTCACGCCCCATCATTTTCTGGCTGTTCAATATCCATACAAGTTAACACTCTCACTCGTTCCCTCACTCACTTATTCAGTCACCAGCGCAGACATGCTAGTACTGAAAATGGGAGTAAACATTCCAAAGATGGAAACATCACATGTCACCTTGTTATACTGCAGAGACAGCAACAGCAGTGATGGATCACGCACATGTGCTCACAGCAGGCACCCGTACTGAGCCACCATTTCACAGACGCGGGATTCTCACCATTTGGAAGAGGATGCGTGATGGTGAGAACCAGCGAGAAGAGGAGAAGGATAGTAGGAGAAGATGCGATTTATTTGGTGGGGTTTAATTCACCACATACTCATATTCTGCTGAAGAAAAGGCAGCCTTTAAAAAAAAAAAGTGTTTTCTTAAAGAGAATAATATTCTCTGAGATACAGGCTTTCTGGAGGCTTGGATTCTCCGTAATAAGGAAGATGGCAAATCTTTGATCCAAACTTGGGCAGGGTGGATCCGATCTTGCCACCATTAATTTTTTAAAGGGGAAAATGAACTTCTCCAAGTCAGTAGCCACTTGCTCTATTATTTCCAAATCTTTGGACTAGCTAGAAAATATGTTTATGTTTAAAAAAAAAGCCATAGGATTTGGGAACCCAGTACGTAAGGCACGTACAAACAAGGGCATGGAGGATAAGAAGGGAATGACAAAGCTAACAGAATAGTTGAAATTTAAAAACTGAGGCAGATTTTTTTTAATTTTTAAAAATTAACAATTTTTAACATTAGTGTAATACTAACCTAGATTTTCAGATTTTTACTCAGATTTTTTTATTCATTTCATGTCAGTTTCAGAAAGTTAGGCCTTTTAAGTAAGTTTTCCATTTCATGTTTGGTGAATTTATTGACATTCAGTTTCATAATATTCCCTTGTGATTCTTTTAATGTCTGTCAGATTTGCAATAACAACCCTATGTTGATTTAAATATTGCTAATTTGTATTATGCTTCTGCTGTGGAACAAATGTGTGCCCCCAAAATTCATGTGCAAAGCTCTAACCCCCAGTGATGGTATTAGGAGGTGGAGCCTTTGGGAGGTAATTGGGTTCAGAAGAGATCATGGGAGTGGGGCTCGATCTTGGAATCAGCACCTTTATATGAAGAGGAAGAAACATCAGAGCTTACTCTCTCTGCTACCTGAGGACAAGGGAAAAGGCAGCCTTCTACAAGTCAAGAAGACAGCTCTTACCAGAACCTAACCATGCTGGCAAGGTTTTTCCAGCCTCCAGAGCTGTGAAAAGTAAATTTCTGTTGTTTAACCCCAAAAAAGAAAAAGAGTAAGGCAAGTTAAAAAATGTATTTTTACTTTTTAAAGCACAGGTGTACACCAGTTGGTGTGATGTCACTCAGAACCTCTATCGGATACAGGGATAAAGGTCATTGTCAATTACCATTTCCTTCTTTCTCTCTGAGACAGAGTATGACAATTCTTTCTTGGGAAAGTCCTGTGTTAAAGGAAAAATGTTCACATTCCAGGAAGTCGGTTCCTGTAACTGTCAACAGACTTATTTACTCTTAGCCACTCTAAGTGAATTGGAGTCTCGGGATCTGGAAAATTTTTATCCCTGGCACTATGGGAACTTGTGTAGGACATCTGGAACCACTGCAAGAGATCTGTGAAGGGGGGTAGAGAGAACAAAATGGGTTAGAAGACTGGAAATTGGAAAATACAGTTCTAATTTTCAAAAGAATACTATTTTAAGCTTGAAGAGATGGGTAAAATTGACAGCAATCACAGGCAAGATTTAGAACAATATAACCCAGGAGCTCAGAGCACAGCATCTTAGAGAAGGTTGTTGTGATATTTCAAGAGGGTATATGTAAAATGATTGGAACACAATAGGCACTGAGTAATCTGGTCTGCTATCATCATTATCATTCTTTGAGTCATATTATGATGCAAGTTTTTTAACAGTCAGATTCTTGAGAGGCCAAACAGACACTGAAATCTAAGAATGCTTAAAATTCTATTCAACCGGATTATGTAACAGTAACAATAATTAACATTTACTTACTTTGCATTTATTTTCATTTTTATAACAACCCCATGGGTTAGGCATTATTATTCTCCCCCACATTTTGCACTTACAGAAACTTGAGACATAGCAAGATTAAAACTTTGTCCCAGGTTGTAGAACTGGTTAAGTAGCCAAGCTGACTCCAAAACTCTGACCTTAATTAAGACTCCCTCTTTAGATCGTTGGGTAGTTCACAATAAAAAACAAAGAAACAAAACAAAAACAGAAGACCTTCTAAGGCCTATCTAAGGAGGTTGGGGGAAGGGATGGGAGAAAGCAAAGACTTAGCCCTAATGTACCTGGTCATGAGCTACTCCCAAAAACATGTATTTCTTGAACTTTTGTGGTTTAAGAGAAGATCAGGATCCAGCTGCTGGAAATGATTCTAACTGGCTTTGTCTTTGGACAAGACACCCTTGACGAACCTCAGTTTTTTTTTTTTTTTAAAGATTTTATTTATTTATTTATTTGACAGAGAGAGATGACAAGCAGGCAGAGAGGCAGGCAGAGAGAGAGGAGGAAGCAGGCTCCCTGCTGAGCAGAGAGCCTGATTTGGGGCTTGATCCCAGGACCCTGAGATCATGACCTGAGCCGAAGACAGTGGCTTAACCCACTGAGCCACCCAGGCGTCCCGACGAACCTCAGTTTTGTCTTTAAAGGTCAAATGGTGCTTCTCTCTCAAGATTACTGTGAACATTAAAGAGATAATGCCTATGAAAGCACTCCACCCATGGAAAACCATTATGCCGTTATTGACGCAGGGACTGGTGACAAAGGGAACTATAACTTTGGACAGAACATGAAGCAATTACATGAGTAACAGAAAATGACTCCATTCAATGCAAATATGTGTTTAGGAGTAAGAAACAGGGTGAGGGAAGGGGGACAACGAGAACCCTGCATAAGAGAAAACAAAGAAATCAAATGCTTCCTTCCTGCTTAATTTGTAGTTTTAATTAAAAGTCTTAGGCAAAAAGAAACAGTAATCTAAGTGATCTGATGATGAGTCAGCATTCCCAAACATTTATAATGCACTTAGCTTAATATTGTAAAAGAGTTCCAGAATTTTTGCATATAATAAAATCTAGTGCAATATTACTTCATGAATGTGGATCTATCAGGGCAAATTCTATGGCCCATGCCCTCCCACTAATCCCTCAAACACTTTTTAGAACGGAGTAAAGAAGTTTCTCACTTAAAACTTCAAAACGCTTTACATTGACTATATAACACACTAGGTTATAATTCAGCTGTGACCTCTGCTAGAGTGATCCTACTGGAAGATTCCAACTGTATCCCCAGGAACTCTCAAGAGAGAAAAGACAACCATCTACCTGGGAGCTTTTCAGTCTGCCTAGGTGAAAACAGATGGACGAACAGGATAAGACAGAGATAAGACCGATACAAATAATTAATGATGCCATCCTCTCTACACTTCTGAACAGTCCACAGCAACTGAAAAAGAGGTTTGAAATAAAATGGAATCAAACAAGTAACTATGAAGGTTATGGCCACCTGGAGGACTGTGCCAGACCCTACCTCTAGAGTTAGAAAGATAGGGTCCTGAATCCAAACTCTGTCTCTTAACTAGTTATCCTTCTCAGTTAAACATGCCTTTGTACGTCAATTTCTTCCTTGGATAACTGAGAGCACTAATACCAATATCATAGTGTATTTGGGGTTAAGTGAGATAATGTAGTAAAAGCTGGGCAAATGTCAAGTATTATACTTATGAATCCAGATTTCTCATATTATTAGGTTTCAGGTGGCTTTATGAGCAATAGAACCCCAACCATAACCTGGTCTCTTCTTTAACTTCTTTTAACACCTGCGCACCTAACCCTGAAATGTATAAAATCTTGGAACATTTTGGAGGAGAGTTCTGTTTCGCCCCTTCTGGTTTTTTTGTTTTGTTTTTTTAAGATTTATCTATTTATTTGAGAGAGAAAAGAGACAAGAGAGGTGGGGGGAGAGGCAGAGGGAGAGAGAGTCTTAAGCAGACTCCACACTGAGCTTGGAACTCAAGGCAAGGGTTGATCTCATGACCCTATGGTCATGACCTGAATTGAAACCAAGAGTTGGATGCTTAACTGACTGCACCACCCAGGTACCCCCCCCCCCCATTTCTGGATTCTGTGAGAAAGAATTTTTCCTAAGTATACAACTGGGCTCTTTTTAATAAGGGGGTGCCTAGGGGAAGTGAAGGGAGTAATTAGCTTAACTGGTAAATTTGAGAAAATTCAATAGGGCTTGCTCAGCCAGCTCAGCCGTACCTCTTGGGAACTGCCTGGCTTCAAGGAGTGTGCTATGTGCTGCTTCCCCACTTTTCTGAATGGAGGAAGCCTGCTCTCTCTAGCACAACATGGGTGGGTGGGTCGGGGGGTTAGCATTAGCAGATCACTTGGTTAACAGACCTAGAGCTTCGTCTTCCAGAGTTGGCTTCCAAAAGCAATAAAGCTGATGACTGTTTTTGTTGTTGTTTCAATTAAATTCTTCTGCCGCCATGTAGGGAAGAGTGGTATTATTTGTTCATTGGGGGCCCTTGTGGAGACCCCAACATTATACTGTGCAGCCTGGTTTGCAAAGCTAGCTGCTTTTTGGTAGAGACTCATTGTGACATCAATTCAAGAGTGTTCCACACAGGACATCACTTAAAATTTATCTGCATAAAGTCTGTGCCTGCATATAAGGCATGCATAGTTTTCTCGAGAGTTTTCTCAGACAAGAGAGGACCCCGTCACAGGGAGCATCTGTCCCAGTGACTGTCCTGCTATAGGCATGAAGGTTCAGAACAGAGTAACAGACTTCCCCCTCACCCCACCTGTTAAGTGTTTCCAAACATTCCCCAACAGTCAGGGAGCACGGGCTGCCCAGTCCCATGTCACATGTGGCTACTGTTCAGGAACAGATCACCAGTGTTCTCCATAGGGAATCTACAAACTTCTACCCAGATAAAGCCTCTTTTTTTGCCAAATACATTTTCTCAGGCTTCTCTCTGAGTTAACTTTAACCTTTGGTATAAACTAAGGGAAGAGAGGTAGAGAAAGAAGGAAGGGAGGCCAGTCATCCAAGTGTTGTGACATCTGTATCTTGTACATATCACACACACACACACACACACACACATACACAGACACACACAGACACATTCTGACCTCAATACCCTGTATTTCTGAGCTCACGCGTGCGGCCCCTCTGTCAGGTTGTGAGGGCCGAATCACGCCCCAGACTTGACTGCAGTGCTAGGCAGGATCCAGCACAAACAGCAAGTCATTAGTTTTCAGGTTAAACTATGTATCTAAATTACTGCTAATCAAATATTAAATCAAATACTAAAAAGAGTTCCTTCTCTAGCTGAGAGGGCCATTCTTCTGGAATCATGATGAGATATGATCAACAAAAGAGACCTTTTCAGAAAACAGAGATAAACTTCACACAAAGGTCAACAGCAGCCACGGGACATGGGGCTCCCCAGGCCAATCTGAATCACTCACGCGTTTTCATTTTCTGGCATTCATTAAAACATAAGCTCCCTGGGAAGTACATCTAGCTTTAAGAGAATGTTAATAATAACTCACAGATCTTTGTCAAGATCTTTGCATGGTGCTACAAAAGTCTCTACCTGTGTGCTTTCTAAACTTATTTTAAAAATAAGTTTAAAGGGGCACCTGGGTGGCTCAGTGGGTTAAGCCACTGCCTTCAGCTCAGGTCATGATCTCAGTGTCCTGGGATCGAGCCCCACATCGGGCTCTCTGCTCAGCAGGGAGCCTGCTTCCTCCTCTCTCTCTTTGCCTGCCTCTCTGCCTACTTGTGATCTCTGTCTGTCAAATAAATAAATAAAATCCTTAAAAAAAAAAAGTTTAAAATATATACCTCAAAGGGAAAATAATGCAGAAAAGGTCAATCAGCTTGGGGAATTTTTTTTTCTAATATAAGAAGAAATGTATCCTATCACCTTCGTAAATGCAAATTCTGCTTCTGTGTGTGACTTTGGTGCCCATCCCCAACCTTCTGCTTCTGCTGCATCTACCCTGAACTCCTCGTATCCCTTCACACTGGGACATGGCCACAGGCATCATGGCCCGGGCCCTGGGTCCCTGAATCATCCTGCGCAGTACCAAGAAATTCTTGTTCCTCAAGCATGATACTGCTACCCACCCTGTGTGTGTGTGTTGGGAGTCCTGTGAGCAAGATTGTTCCTCATCGGATTTTACAACAGGAAGAACCCTTGAAAATCACTTAATTCGATTCAACCTCTTAATGTATTAAATACAAAACCTGAAAAAGACATGCCTAATGCCCAGGAAAATGAGGGGAGCCTGCAGTGAGGACAGGCTGAGGCTGAAAGCAAAGTCTCCAACCAGTGCCAATGCTCTTTGCACAAAGCCATAAGTCTTTCCAACGGATAAGCAAACCTGATACCTAAGTACCCTTCAAAGGGCCCCCAACTTAAGTATCTCTTCTGATACTTCAACACAAAGTATATATATGCATATATATATAAAATTATTATTTTTTAATCCCCTGGTTGTTTTTAGGCTTTTGTTTTAAGTAACACAGTCCATTTCTCCCAAAGAAAGCCTTACATGGCACCTAATTATAGAAAAATAGGTAAAAATTCTCTCTTCTGTGGTTAAAACAGGGGGAAGGACTCTCACTCTTAGTCTACCCTCTCCCAATAGACACAGAAACCTCTTTGAGGACCTTGAGGTGTGGCTCTATCAATTAGACAACACACCAGACCCTTAATGCCCACTGCACCATCAGTGACTAACTCTGCCCTGGCCTTCCCCTGGCTGGCCCATGTGCCATTCTCCTCCAGCCTTCAAGGCCTGGCCACTGGGCAACACCTCCAGGCAGCCTTCCTGACCATACTATTAGGAAGTGACCCCATCTCCCCCTTGCTACAATGCTCTGAATTTTAAACTCTTCTTTTGTACCACAAGAGTCTGAATCATTCATTAGCCTCACGCTCCCCCCTCTGTCCGACTCCCCTTTATTCAGGGCCCACCCCCCCATCTGGCAGTCCCTGTGCTTCCAGACACCAAACCAGAAGGTTCAACCCACCTCTTCCCCTTCCCTCCGGACCCTTCCCCAGTCTGGCTTGGTTTCTACTCATTCTCATGAAGCTCACTGGAATCCTTGCTTCTCAACAAATATTTATGTGTTTCACTTACTCCGCTTGAGCTTGACACTCTCCCCCCAGCACTGCTTGCCATTTGTTCTTTTTCTCTTTCATCCCCCCCACCTCGGCCCCTTGAGCTCTGGGAATTCTGGTAGAAGTTGAGTAGCTGCTGAAGAAAAAAAATCAACACCTACTCACCCAGCACCATCTGTCCACTGACTATCAAGTTCCCCCAGGACCTCCTAGGGACCCTAAGAAACACCTGGGTGTTTACTTAAAATGCAAATCCCTTGGGGTGCCTGCATGGCTCAATGGGTTGAGCATCTGCCTTCGGCTCAGGTCATGATCCCAGGGTCCTGGGATCCAGCCCTGCAATAGGCTCTCTGCTCAGCGGGGAGCCTGCTCTCCCCCCCCCCCCTCTGTCTGCCTCTCTGCCTACTTGTGATCTCTGTCTGTCAAATAAGTAAATAAAATCTTTAAAACTCAGACCCCAAGGTCCTACCCCTCACCTTCAGATGTACTGGCTCTGATGCAAGCCAACATTTAAGAACCCCTAAGGCAGGGAGTGACACACCAAGCCTAGCCTATCCAGGAGTCCCTGGGCCAATACTCATTTACCGAGGAGAATAGGCAGGACAGAAATGTGGAACACTGAAATGTCCAGCAGTAAGGATGACAAAAAAAAAAAGTCCTTAGGAAGAAGGAGGGTTGACCTGAATCACACTGGGGACTGAGTGTGTGGCCCTTCCCCTGACTGGCCCACCAGCTACACCACTGATGGGACACCTGGTTCCGCTAACCAGCCCCTGCCTCCCATCTCTGCAGGCTCCTGTATTATACAGGCTGGAGGTTAAGTAAATGCATCTGGGTTTGACTCCCACACCTATCATTTCCAGAGCTATGGACTCCTGAGCTTATGCAATCTCACTAAACTTCTACAAAAGGGAGATAAAATGATCTATCACATGGTCTTCCTAAGGGAGTTAAATGACATTATCCAAATACAGCATCTGAGAGAGCACCAGGCACAAGGTAAGTCTGTAATAAGCTCTGGCTTTTAATTCTTGTCATTAACAATGCTTTCTTGAACGCGCTCACTGATGTGTGTCCCTCCTGGACAGGAAACTCTGTGGGCTTTCTGCTTCTCCTTTCTCAGAAAAACACTCCTCGTAGATGACATCTGGCAGGACCGTGACAGTGATGGAATAAGACAGTGGGTGAAAAGAGGTCTGACGTCCTGGGGGTACTCAGTAATCGCCCAGGATTACTGAAAAAGGCTGACCCACCTTGGCCTTGCCCTGATAGCCAGGAATAGCAGGAACTTTCCCTCACTCCCTCCAGGCACCAGGCGGAGGAGACTTGCAAGAGGGCAGAAGCTGCCAGAAAACTTGTGTTGATTAGACATTTATGCCTCTGATTTTATGATGGGAATCTGAACTCTCTCACAGCAGTGCCAGAAAAACTCATCCTGAGTCAATGGGTGCTTTTTAAATATCAAATATCTTAATTCTGATTTTCTTACGTAACCACAATGTGCAGACGTGCCAAAAATGTTAAAAATAGAAAACAACCAAAAATCAAAAAGAAAAATCTTCTCCTAGCTTCTAAATCAACCTTGCATGGAAACAGTTACCGCACAAAAAGTGGGATGGGGGTCATTTTTTTTTTCTTTCATTTAGGGGAGTGGCTTTTGTTTTTCCTGTTTTATTCTTTGAGTAGTTTTATTTATTTTCCCCACAGTATTCTTTAATGACAAGTGAGGGTGACCCACACTTCTTAAAAACAATAAAAGCTATGGGGAGGCGGGGGTTGGGGGTGGGGGGGCGGAGGGGGAAGCCTATAAAGCTTCCAAAGGCGTGGGGGACTTTTGCCTGGAGAAGTGTACTCTCGAGTCAAATGGTGGAAAACAACCACAGCCGCAGGCACTGGGCTAAGCCAAACCCCTGCGGTGAGGACTTGCTTTATTTCTGGTCCAAGCACAGAGTCCAGGAAGCCACATCCCCTGACTTCTTTTTCATTTAAGACTCCACATTCATCAATACATCTTGTTGAGAAAGACTCCATTAGCGATTTCCTCTTTGCTCTAAGAAAGAGGATGGAAAAACAGAAACACAGTGATCAAAAACAGAAACACAGTGATCATGCGTAGGAACAGCACCCCCCCAGCAAGATTTCAAAACAGGTGCTTGCCACTATCTCCTATTCTACTTCCCTTAAACTGTATTTTATTCTTTAAAAGAAAAGGCAGCGCTCTGCGTTTAGATAGGGTTTGATTTTATGTAAGTGCCAGATGACTCAAATTCCTTTTGGAAGAAGGTGGTGTAAGAATCTATAAAAACTCTAATAAGTATAACCACAAACATTTCTTCCACCAACTTTGGTCAATTAAGAAAAAATTCAAAGGCTTAATATAGTTGAAGACTGAAAAATAACAGAGTTCCACAAAGACAAGGCTGTCATATTAAAAAAAGATGAAAAAAATCTAACAGTCACTTTAGCACATCTCAAACACAGATCTTTATGTAACTCATCAAGATACAACCATTTGCAAATATTTATATTTCAAATCACAAGATGGTTGCTCCCCCGCTCCAGAGATTGTGAGTGATTGTAGAGGGAGCTGATCCTCATTTGGTCTTCCCTAATTTGCCCTAACCCAGCGTGGCTTCTAGAAAAAGACAAAACCGGACAGATCAAGGCAGTGCAGCCAAGGAGCCCTGATTTATTTCAGCTTCGAAAGGCCATTGCACTTGGATTCTCTTTTCTGCAGGGAATGCAGTCCACACCGCTGGGCTCGCTGTCCTGCATAAAATACACGTTTTTCTCTAGCGGAGTAATCTTGTGAAACGTGAGCACAACCTGCACAGGCATGGGGGAGGGCGGAAAGAAAGGGGGGGTTATCTGGGACACAGAGTCACTCCACCTTCAGTAAGCCTCGCTTGCTTGCTTGCTTGCTCGCTTGGTCAGCACTAGGCTCACAGCAGAACCCAGACAGGAAGGAGGCAGGGCCTTGACCTTCAGGATTTCCAGTAAGCAGAGCTTTCCAAGCTGGCATCACTAACGGAGGTGGAGTTGCTGCCCTGAGAGTGAGGTCCCTAAACTGATCCACACCAGAGGGAACTCCATGAGTTCTGGGGTTAACAGGGGGCCCAGAAGTGGAAAGTGGGGGCAGAGTGCAGGGGGATTCCAGACCCTTCTCCACCTAAGGGGCTAGCCACAAACTGGGAAAGCAGATGATGGACCCCCCCTCAAGGTGATCCCTCAACATCGTAAGAGTTCCTACCCTTTCTCCAGCTCTTCCCCTAACTCCATGTCGTTCACAAGAGGAAGGTATCTTGGCGTTCAGTTGGGAAGATGCCAACATAGCCTGAGCTTCCAACTGGGCACCTGACCTGACTGCAGCCACAGACACCTGGAGCAGCAATCATTTCATTTTTATCATAGTCTGGCTTTAGGGTGTGTTTCATTTTATATAAAGCCACATCAGATTGCGTGGGGAGGGAGACAAAGTAATTCTGATGATGATCTGCATTTCCTCTGACCATATCCTAATATACTTAAGAGGGTCCCGGTGAGTAAAGGTGCTTTCTGACTAATAAAGAAACAAATGTACACCTTATTACTCCATGGCCTACCAGAAACTTCTGAGGATTGAGGATTTAGAAGAAATGATTCAAGCGGAGTTTCCCTAGACCTCATCAGCCCAACCTACCTCTCTCTGCTTTACTTTTTCATCCCTCTCACCAAGCTGGCTGAAAAAGAACCTCACCTAAGCCAGGAAACAAGTGAAGGCAATGACATTTTTTTTAATGGCACAACCCAGGTCAGCATACCCTAGACTAGTTGCCAGGATGACAGGGATGGCATGTGGCCGCTGGTTAGAACTCTCCTATCCTTTTCGGTTACAAGACACACAGTTATTTCCTGTTCTGGGAAATTTTGGAGGGGCAAGAAAAGGAAGACAGGAAAGGAAGTGATGCTAATGAAAAAGCTGGCAAAGGCTCTTTGAGGATCTACAATCTCTCTTTTGTAGGCAACAGCAAACAGTCCTATCAAAATGAACCTTGAAATCTAGAGTGAAGCTTTTGAAAATAGATCTCATGTTCTACTTAAATTTTTTAAATATGCATAATGTTTCCCTCAGAAAATCACCATAACAATCTATCAAAAGACAAATATAGTGGACTGTTATGGCAAGCAGATTTTTAAAAAAGATTTTATCTATTTCAGACAGAAGGAAAAAGAAAGAGCATGAGGGTTTGGGGGGTAGGGGCAGAGGGAGAAGCAGACTCCCTGCTGAGCAAGGAGCCTGTTTGGGGCTCAGTCCCAGTACCCTGGTATCATGACCTGAGCCGAAGGCAGAAGCTTAACTGACTGAGCCACCCAGGTGCCCCTGGCAAGATTTTTTAAGAAGGCTCCTAGTGATCTCTGCCTCCTGATATCTATGTCCCTTGAATAATCCTTCCCATCTGAGTGAGGGCTGAACCTAATAGTGACTTACTTCTAGAGAACAAGATCTAGCAAGAGAGGGGGGGAGCACTTCTGACTTTAGGGTATAAAAGACTATCTTGCTTGCATATTCTTTCACTCTCTCTTGCTAGCTCACTTTGATGAAGCCATGTTGTGAGCTCTTCTTTTGGAATTCCATATGGCAATGAACGGACAGTGTCTTCCAGTCAACAGTCAGGAAGAAGGAAGGCCCTCAGGCCCACAGCCCACCAGGAACTGAATTTTGCCAACAACCACTGAGGAAGCTCAGAAGGAGCTTCTCAGAAGGAGCTTCCACATTCCACCCTTCAAATGACCACAGCCCCAGATTACACCTTGGTTGCAACCTTGTGGGAGATCCTGAACTAGAGAACCTATCTAAGCTGTGCCCTGATTCCTGACCCAGAGAAACTGTGAGATAATATGTGTTGTTCTTCAGTCACCAAGCTTTGGGGTATTTTGGTGTGCAGCAAGAGTAAATAATGCGAGTTTTAAGCATCAGTACATGTAATTGCACTCGGAAGGGGAAAACGATCCAAAAGTCATTCAGAGGGAGCCAGTTCAATCAAGAGTGGCATATTCATTCAAGAAACACTAGGCAGCCCTCAAAATATAATGAGGTCAAAATTTCTACATTGAAATGGAAAGATGAGAGTCCACAAAAATTAAAAAGCAAGATGCAAAGCAATGTGAGACTTCTAAAACATGTCAGATATCCAAATTTTCACTTCTGTGAACTCTAAGCAAGCTCGTTACCCACTATTCCCATCTCAGAAAATAGCAACTGCAGTTATCTAATTGCTGTAGGCAAACAAACAAAAGCAAAAGACAAAATATACACAAAGAGTGAGGAAAAGAAGAGAGATTGTTCTGATTCTCCTCGTTCCCCCTCACTGTTCATCCAATCCATGAGTAAATTACAGAGTTTGCCTTCAAATTGCCACCACACCCCACAGTTCTCACCAACCCCCCCAGTTACTCCTCCCATCCACACCACCATCCTCTCTTTCTTGGACAGAAGCATTGGCCTTGATTCGGTGCCCTGCCTCCACTTCTGCTCCTCCTTAGTCAGTTTCCAGACAACAGCCAGAACAGTAGTTACCAAATGAGAATGGTATCAGGCCACTCCCCTCTCTAAATTCTGTAGTCTTCCCATTAGGGTTGGAATAAAACTAAGTTTCGTGGTTCACAAAGACATAATCTACAGGTCTGGTCTCTGGATACTTTTCCTTCCTCTACAATTCTCTCAGTTACCTGCTCTAGCCACACTGGCCTCCTTGATGTTCCTATAATACACCCAGTTCACTCTCATTTCAGGGCTGTATTAGCTTGCTAGGGCTACCAGAACAAAGTACCAAAGAATGTATTGTTTCGTGGTTTTGGAGGCTAGAAGTGTAAAGCAAGGTGTTAGCAGGGGTGTCTCTGACTTTATCTTCACATAGTGTTCTTGCTGTGCACGTGTATGTGTGTGTGTGTGTCTAAACTTCCCCCTTTTTAAGAGGACACCAGTCTTGGTAGATTAGGGGGTCCATCCTATTCCAATAGGACCTCATCTTAAGTGATTATAACTGAAATGACCCTATTTCCAAATTATGTCATGTTCTGAGATAGTAGCGCTTAGGACTTCCATAGATGAATCTGGAAGACATGATTGAACTCATAACAAGACCCTTTGCAATCTCTGTTCCCTCTTTCTGGAAAGCTCTCTAGCAGTGTGGTTGCCATGAGGATGTGCCTTGCATAAGCAGCATGACTGGCCAGGAGTCACAGTTGCTGTGTTCTGAAATCTACCTGCACATTTGTGCCAAAGTCATGCTTCCCACAAGCAACTCTGAGTCAGTGACTGAGCATGGCAAGGATGCCAAGGCAAGTCTGTTTCTAGAAGATGAAAAATTCACCTGATGGGTATCTTTGGCTCATGAACTCTCCAACAGCCTTACCAAACACTCTGGAGTACTTCCACTCAACCTTCCTTCCTCCCCTCTCTTCTGTACCTGGGATCAGACTTGAATCACAACCTGAGGGCTCTACCAGGCTCCCACCAGCTCCCTCCCCATTTTCTCTTGCAGCTGGGACAGAGTACTCAGAACAGCCCTGCACTTTGTTGAAGGCTCTGTTGTAGCTAACTTGAAATTCTTAATATATTATTTATGAAGAAGGGGACACATGTTTCATTTTGTTTTGAACACTGTTTGGTTCACAGGGGTTTCCTTAATAAATCTCTTGCACAGCTAACCCATGACTTGGTTCTGCTTCCTGGGGGACCCAGGCTGATACCCCAGATATCAGCATGACTCTTCACCACTCATGTAAGCCTCTGGTCAGATGTCATCTCCTCAGAGAGGCCTCCTATGCCATCCCCAGTCTTTCTCTCCCATTATCCTGCTTTAGTTTCCTTCAGAGCTCCATCTCATTTTATTGTACCTTTGTGTTTATTGTTTGTTTTGTCTTCCCCTTGAGAAGATAAATGTAAAGGGACAAAGACTTTTGTTTATTATTGTGCCCCAGTACCTATAACAAAGCCAGGTACAGGATAGGTAGTCAATAATTACTTTGTGAATAAATTAATTTATAAAAACAAAAAAGTCCTATTGAACTCACCCAGCTCCTCCTTCAGTTCTAAACATATAGACAAAATAACCTAGTGTGAACCTCTTGAGAATGTACTTCACAGATCTAGACGATAAAACTGTTTTTGATTTTGTTTAAAAGACAGGCCAGAAGTGAGGACAGAATCATAAGCCAAAGCAGTAAGCATGATAGCAAATGCTGCAACCACCCAGAGGTGAGTTGAATCTGGATACAGCTGCTTAGGGGTCTAAAGCTGGGATTTTAATCCTCTGGCCCTGGGCCTATGCAAGGTAGAGGAAATACCTGAAAATAGGGCTAGAAAAAATGTCCACTGCTCCCCAGTAGCTTGGGGAATAGGCAAGTAAGTCTGTATTCTGCCCCAGTCTCCTGGTTAAAAGAAAAAAAAAAAGTATCTAATGAAAAAAACAAGACACCAAGTCTGTGACATGCACGAGTATGTGACCTAAATTTATACTGTTTATATTGCGCAAGAATCCAGAGCTACTAAATCACCAAAAAAATGTTACCAGGACCAGAGAAATCTTTGTAGAAGTAAACTCAAATTGCTCTGTAGAAATATTTTCATAACTCGGGACTCACAGGCCTCCCTCAGATTAAACAATTCCTGTGGAACAAATGAAACAAAGAAATAAACCAGTCAGAGGGAGAGGCCACAGGCATAGTAAACAGAAGAATTAACACTCTAAGAGTTGATGGTAATGGGAAAAAATCTGATGTTTAAAGTATTTTTTAAATAAAAGAAGGAATAAAAACTATCAGTAAAAAAAAAAGGCCAGATTTTGAAAAAAAAAAAAGAACAGAATTCTAAATATTAAAAATGCAATGTTAAGTTGCATATTAGAAACAGCTGAAAAGAGAATTAGTATCAAGGAAGATGGGTTTGAAGAAATTAATCATAAAGTAGCAGAGATAGAAAAATATGAAAGAGAGGTTGTAGGAGACAGAAAGTAGGTTGAAAAAATAAAAAATATACATTTAATTGGAATTCCAGGAAGGAGCAGGAAATTGTGAGAAAAGAAATATTGAAATGGTAATAGCTGAAAATGTAACAGAATTAAAGCAATGTCTATGCTCTTCATTTGAGTGAATAATGAAGAATGTGCTTCAATAATTCCAAGCAAGATTCAAAAGAAACACACACACACACACACACACTCCCCTAAACACACTTGGTAAAATGCAGAATACTGGAGCAAAGCAGAAAGTTGCAAAAGCAACCACAGAGAAAAAGATAGGTTACCAACCTAATAATGGCAATCAGATTAGCAGCAGACTTTTAATCAGTGGCAGAAGTGCCAGAAGATAATAGAATAATACATTCGAAGTGGTTAAGAGAAAATAACTATCTATCCCTAACTCAATTACTGCTCAAATATGGGGCTGAAATAAAGACATATTTTTTTTTCAAAGATTTTATTTATTTATTTGACAGAGAGAAGTCACAAGTAGATGGAGAGGCAGGCAGAGAGAGAGAGAGAGGGAAGCAGGCTCCCCGCCGAGCAGAGAGCCCGATGCGGGACTCGATCCCAGGACCCTGAGATCATGACCTGAGCCGAAGGCAGCGGCTTAACCCACTGAGCCACCCAGGCGTCCCTAATTTATACCAAAAAGTAAGAGAATATTCAATTCACAGATGCTCCCTAAAAAGATTTAAACAATAACAATATATTTCAATATGAAGTAAAGTGAACTGAGAAAAGAAGATAAATAATGATGAGAAAAGAAGCTAATAAACATGGTAGTAAATTTATAAATACCCCTACTGTTTAATTTTTTTTTTTTGTAGATTAAGAAGTAGAGGAGTTATAAACAACTTGGATCTAAAATATTAGGTACAATAATATGAAAGGACAACTACATTAAATTATTCTAAAGTCCTTGTGTTGTTTGATATGAGGATAGTGATTCTGAACAATTTTTTAAAAATTTAAAGCTAAGTATGCATATTATAATTTTAGGGGAAATGAGGATAGGGATGAGGGAAAATGAAAAGGAATGTATAACTTTCAAAGTAGTAAAGGAGAGAGACAAAGAGAAAAAAGGACACCCAAAGGAGACCTCTACAGACAAATAAAACCAGAAAGAATGTGCCATTAGCTGATCCTCAGTAAAGGAAACTGAAAGAATGTAGTCCAGGCAAAAGACAATTGATCACAGATGTAATACACATAAGTGGAGACAGAAGAAGAAATTGGGAAGATATAAGATGATATAAGATAGAAGATCCCATGATATAAGAATTAAAAGGACAGAAAATGGTAAATATAAAGGCAAATCAATACACTGACTCTATTAAAAAAAAAAAAAGAAAAGAAAAGAAATAATGCCTTGTTGGCTTAACAAATACATAGACTTTTTTTTTTTTTTTTTTTTTTTAAGCATAGGAGTTGGTGGGTCATATATGTTAAGGGTTTTGTTTAGAGGAAGATAAAGATATTGAGCACTTTAGAATTTGGCAAGGTAAAGATACAGGCTAGTTTAAAGACTAAAAGAGTAAAAAAAACAACAATATATCTTTCAGAATGGTACAGGAAAAAAGTGGAGTGAGACAACAAATGTAATAAACCCAAAAGAAGACAAGCAAGGTGAGAAGAAACATAGAAACTGTGGGACTAATAAAAAACACAAAAGACTGGCAGACATTAATTAAAATATATCAGTAATGGTAACAAATGTAAATCCATCAAATGCTAAAAGATGGTAATGAGTTCAAATGCCTCCTGGGGCAGGTTAGAGGACATAAATGAGCAAACAGCAGGCATAGGAAAGCAAAGCTCAAATGAAATTGTAACTGATGACTTCTCAGGGTCAGGGAGACAATAAGGTGTAGTGGGGCAAATTGGTGAGTGTATCTGTCTGAAGAAGGCAGTTCTCATAGATTGTTGCTATGTGTAATATAAATCCAGTGGTCATGTAGGTCAACAAAGCTGGAAATTCAGTTTTGTGGCACATCTAATTTTTAAACATAGGCTACTAATCTCTTAAAAGCAACTGAAAAGCAAAAGGAAAAGTAAATGTTATCCATCCACTGGATGGAAAGAAAAAAGAAAACAGACAAAAAGCATGGTGAATAAAACGCAAAAACAGAAACAAAACAAAAGAAAGAAAGAACAATCCTTGCAAACCCTTGAACACGAATGGAAGTGATGGCTTATACTCAAACACCACTGTGATCCACACCCTGTAATTTCCACCCTGTTCAACCTTATCATTTGGCTGAACAGACGTAACATTACAGGATGGGAAAAACACTGAATAATCCAAACATAAAGTATGCGGAGCCCAGTGGTCACTCAAAACTCAAAATAATGTCTGGATGCTTGTTCCATCGGTTCTGCTTACGCCAAGTCTCCTTTGGGGTTTCCTGGATACCTGGGCTTCTCTAGCTGTTAATAAAAACAGTGATGTTAAAAAATGCCTGAAAGGAGGGAGCAGAGGAAGCCAAGAAAGGTAAAGAAGAACCAGAAATATTCACTTTGTTACTCTGAGTCTGTTACTTGAACCGGCTCCTGGATGCTAGTCTTTCTCACCAACTATGAGGTGAGGTCCCATGCATTCAGCATGGCTTCCAAGGCCTTTCAGACCAGGCTGGTCTGAGCTCCTGCCTTCACACCTCTACCCAGGCCAGTACCCCTGCCAGGATGCCTTCGCCTCCCCCTCCACACTTCACACCAAATCCACTCCCAAGGGAAGCATTCTCTGAAGGCTGCTTGAGGTTCCAGACACAATCCCTACAGGACGAATGCAGCACATGGCTACTTTTAAACTTCGTCGGGCTCTGCAAAAATGTGTATCATGAGACAAAGAAAATTGGGCTCATGATAATTCCAGAAGGCACAAGGGGTAAGTGGGTTGGCCTGATAGGGCTCTGGCAGGCCAAGGATGCAGCCATGATGGAGACTGGACTCTTTTCTTTTTTCTTAGATGGTCTTGCCTTGTGAACAGGCCTTCTCCAAAAGCTGTCTTATCCATTGCAAAGAATTCCATTGCCCATGGTCTAATCTTCTTATGGGGTGTACATAATGATCTGAAGGCTTAAAAGAGATTACTGTCTCCGGAACACAAAGATAAAAACACAAAAACTAACATATATATAAAATGCTTTGTATCTTTCACTATTAAATCTAGTATTCAAAGATATTTTATTCTATGTGAAAACAAGCAGTAGGTCAAATTTTCTCCCTTTTTAAGAATACCGTGCCATGTGTTCTTAGACAGAACTTCTCAGAATGACACCTGAGAAGTTGGAGCCAATCAAAATTGAATGAGTAACTTAGGTCAATTTCAAAAGTAACTTACAAAAATACTTTTCATGTCTTGCACCAAAAGTTACATTTGATGTGGGGTGTGGATGCATGTGGGTATGTTCGGAATGCGTGTGGGCAGAAGAAAGTTGTCAAGACAGGGACCTGTGTTCAAGACAGGGACAGCTGGTGGACCTGATGTAGAGCAGGAGGACACGGCAGAGGGCTGGTCATGGCTGAGGTGGTCCCTCCTTTGCTCCCCACCTCTGAAGAAATCATTACTAAAACAACAGACCCAGAAAAATGTTGATTACAACTGGATTTCTTGTAGATAGGGCAAGAGGATAAAACTTAGAGTTCAAGCTGGCTTCTGAGTGGAAACGAGGAGACTGTACAATTCAGGAGCAGGGACAGAGAAACGAAAGATGGATGGGCCAGAGCAAGGATGAGGGGAGCAGAGAAGCAAAAGAGTGACCAGAGCAGGGGAGAGGAGCCATGTTGAACTTGCAGTGCCAGGAACTGGGGTTTGGACTAAGTTCTACCTAAGTCTTCGAGGGGCAGGGATGTCCCAAGTGAAAGATGTTACCTGCATTTCATAACATAAGCTTTTCTTTTTTTAAAAGATTTTATTTATTTATTTGACAGAGAGAGATTACATGTAGGCAGAGAGGCAGGCAGAGAGAGAGAGGAGGAAGCAGGCTCCCTGCTGAGCAGAGAGCCCGATGTGGGACTCGATCCCAGAACTCTGGGATCATGACCTGAGCTGAAGGCAGCGGCTTAACCCACTGAGCCACCCAGGTGCCCCAACATAAGCTTTTCTAAAGATGCTTGTTAAGGTTATCCAGGGCTAAGGATGGGTGAAAAGAGAAGAGATCAGAGTCCTCTATAAGGGCTTCCTTCAGAGATAAACATGACCAGGGGGAAAGGCTAATCAAGCAGTACCCAAAGACCTTGATCCTCCCAGGGTTTCCTTGAAAGTCCACTGCCTACCAGATTGGGGTGAGTAGGTAGTCTTTGTGCTTCTCATTATAGTACATCAATATTAAAACAAAAGAAACAAAACAGAAACCTGGGTGGGACAGGAAACCATAGGAAGTGCACATTTCTCCCTGCACAAAGCTGATGGGGGAGGGGGAGACATAAGCAAAGAGCAGACAAAAGTTCGTTAATTTTGAGCTTATTTCTACCTTATTTATTTTTTTAAAAGATTTCATTTCTTTTTTTGACAGAGAGAGACAACGAGAGAGGGAACACAAGCAGCAGGAGTGGGAGAGGGAGAACAGGCTTTCCGTGGAGCAGGGAGCCCAATGTTGGGTTTGATCCCAGGACCCTGGGATCATGACCTGAGGGGAAGGCAGACCTTAGCTTAACGACTGAGCCACCCAGGCACCCTGCTTATTTCTACTTTAAATAAAAAAGTACTTAACCTACTTTAGCTTACTTTTTTATTACAAAGTTAGCCCCCAGTTTGGAAGTCCCTCCAACCCGTCCACATCAAAGTGTCACTATGAAGTCTCCAAGGGCAGTGGTCCCAGAATGGTTCCCATTGCTCCAGATGTTATTCCTACTACACTGCAGGTGTGCCCACCTCCAAGCCCTGCCCCATGGATTCAAAGACTGCACATATTAACTCCTCTGACTCTACCTGCCCATCTCTCATCTTTCTCTCTTACACACACACACACACACACACACACACACACACACACACACCCTCTCAGGATTCCACATGTTCCTGGACTCTTCTGTAGGGGCTCACATCCAGGCATCAGGCTCACCAGGGTACGGGCCAGTAAATACAACCACATGGCCAGGTCCAGGTCCCCACCTTGGGCAGGCTAGCCTTGGTCTCTGACACATTCAGTGACAGTGACCATTATACTTCAGTTAATGGAAACTCTGACTTTTCCAAGGCCCTTGGAAAATGGGCCTTGCCACTCTTTTTTAAACAGACCTCTCATCTGAGTCTAAGCCAGTGCTTCCCATTGCCAGATGGACAGTTTCAACAGGATGTCTCACTGGCATCCAAGCTAAATACTGATAAAATATTAATAACAATAAGGGTCATAGCAAATACTCCTATATATCACTTACTCTATACTATTAACTATTGCTAACCATATAAGTACAAACTTGCTGAGCTGATGTTCAAGCCTCTTTACAACAAGAGGGTAAAAAAAAAAACAAAAACCCACATTTAATTTATCCAATCCATATTTCTTGAGCGCCTGCTGTGTCAGGCTGGGTTTGGTCTAGTGAACGAAACATACATGGTTCTTGTCTTAATGGAGCTTAGAGTCTGGTGAGGGAGAAGCCATTAAACACACACGCAGCACAGAGTCACAAATGGTCTGCGTGCTAGGAATAGTAAGAGCCAAGTGTTGAAAGCGTAGACAATGGGCAAGGGCTAGTTTGGATGGTGGGCCTGGGGCTCTGGTTCAGATTCAGAGCCCCACTAACATCATGGAGGTGATGAATAGAAATAATTTCTGGTATCTTGGGCAGTCATGTCCCAAATGAACAGAAGCGCGATGGGATCAAGTAAAATGGATGCTGGTCTCGTAGCACCTCTTATTTGATTACAACTTTTGCCCAGCATTCAAGGCCCCGCATTCTGACTCCAACCTAACTTTCCAGTTTTATGTTAGTCTTGCTCTTCTAGAGGTGGGAGCAGAAAGCCACCCAGGCTAGTGTGGGGGAAGGAGTGCTGCTTTTAAGAATGTGAAGGCAGGGGCACCTGGATGGCTCAGTGGGTCAAAGCCTCTGCCTTGGCTCAGGTCATGATCTCAGGGTTCTGGGATTAAGTCCCACATCCGGCTCTCTGCTCAGTGGGGAGCCTGCTTCCCTCTCTATCTCTGCCTGCCCCTCTGCCTACTTGTGATCTCTGTCTGTCAAATAAAAAAATAAAATCTTGGGACGCCTGGGTGGCTCAGTTGGTTGGACGACTGCCTTCGGCTCAGGTCATGATCCTGGAGTCCCGGGATCGAGTCCCACATCAGGCTCCCAGCTTCACGGGGAGTCTGCTTCTCTCTCTGACCTTCTCCTCGCTCATGATCTCTCTCTCACTGTCTCTCTCTTAAATAATCTTAAAAAAAAAAAATCTTTAAAATAAAAAAAAAAGAATGTGAAGGCAGTGGGGGAGCCTGCGTGGCTCTGTCTGTTGAGCACCCAACTCTTGATTTCGGTTCAGGTCATGGTCTCAGGATCCTGAGATCAAGCCCTGCCTCAGGTTCAACACTCAGTGTGGAATCTGCTTCAGATTCCCTTTCTCCCTTTGCCTCTACCCCCACCAGAGCTCTTTCTCTAAAATAAATAAAATCTAAAAAAAAAAAAAAAAAAGAAAGAATGTAAAGGCAATAAGGAAAACATGAGCTTTGTGTGGCTCTAAACAGGAGATAAAGTAAGGATTTGGCCTTGTGTAAACTGAGAGCCAAGGTAGCCAAGAGTCCTTAGTGTTGTGAGATAATTCTCCATGGTGTTTCTGTAAGTCTCATACCAGACTATCTTTTCTAGGACCTTCGCCTTAGCAAACAGCCTAGGAAACCAGAGAAAGTATCCCTCTCCAGATCACAGGGCACATTTGTTTTTCGATTAGCATAGTAAAGGCAGGGAAAATCCCCAACCCAAAGATCTGTTTGCATTCTAGGGTAAAACATAGAATGGCACTCTTTCTGGAAAGGAGGATAGGCAGAACCCCCTACAAAACTGGGGGCTTCCTAAGCTCCATGTTGCTCACCTGTGAAACAGAACCCCAAGTGCACGGTAGCCACCTGGGCCCACGTCCACGTCTACCCGTGGGACATGGAGGGGAGGGGGGAACTGACATGAACATAAGGCTCATGCTGCTTGTCGTACCATGAGTAATAAACTATCTAGATGCGTTTGGGTTCATTGGCCTGGTCTATCAATCAATTACCTTCCCACTCTATGATCACTTGACCTTGGGCGGAAGGGTTGGGGGATCCTCACTCCTGTGTCTGCTGTTAAAATGACTCAACTATTTCCACAGGTTCTCCATGTGTATCCTTCTCACTGTGATGGCATGTCTCTTTTCCTCTGGTAATCTGCCTTCTATCGTGGTTTCTGCCTTCTTTTTCTTAAGTTGGTTTGCTCATGGCCTCTTCTGGGCAGGCTCTAGCTTCTACTGCTCTCTACTGATCTCTGCTTCTAAATGAGAGAAATGACTTGCTGAGCCTACCTGTCTCCAACTAGACAGAGATTTCCAAGCCAGGTCAGTCCCTAGGCCTGTGAATGTGCAATGGCTTCCTCTGAGGCTGGTGCAGATGATCTACCTGCTGACTCCCAGCCTCACAGCGGCTCTCCCCTACTTTGCTCTGTATTGCCCCTGGGGCTGGAAGTCTGCAAATGCTTTTCCCAACCGCCCTTACCATTTGGTTTCCTAGCCTACTGTGGGATGGGAGGCAAAGAGGGAGACAACAGGATGGAATAAAGACAAAATCTTCCTGCATTTAGCTCTACAGTGCAGCAGCTGCTAGAGTAGCAGCAAGAGTCGGGTGATTTAGGAATCTAACCTCAGCAGATAGCAGGGTACACTACAGAGGTAATTTCCTACACGAAGAATCAAGACTGGCGTCACATCTGTTGAGAGTTCACGATGCACCCACTGAGTAACCCTGACCTAATCACAGGGGACGCTCCTTTGCATACTCAGCAGAACACTATAACATCACGATTGGCTCGCAGGGGGAAGTGCGGCTTACGGGACACACATTTCAAGGCTGCTGGTGTCAGCTTATCTCATGCAGGGCTGAGAGTTCCAGTGGAGGGTCCACCATCCCATGACAGGGGCTCAAAATTGTTCCTACTTATTCTGGAAGGATGGGTAGCTTGTACAGACTACAAGGGTGAGACATGATGTTTCAAATGATCATGTCTGGTAGGGATTTTAGGTAACTTCGGTTCCCACCCTTATTATGGGAAATCTGGATGTTGCCATCGGGTTTTCTTTCCAGCCATTTTAGGCTCTTTTTTCAGCTTTTCTCTGCTATTCCATACTCACACGTATCTTTTTGCCTTAGCACAGTCTTTTGTCAATAGTATTCCCTTTTACTTCTCCTGAGCTGTCCTCTTTCACTTGTGGTTTTCTCCCCTTGTCATTTAAGCTTTCTCAGCTATGCACAGAAATCCAACAGAAGCCTTTTGTATGGGGATTCCCTCACTCCCAGGCAGTCCTGAAAGCAGCAGGTGGCTCTGCAAAGGCTTCTGTCAGACCTTAGACCTACACCCAGCAGCTGTTAATCCTGGGTTCTCACTGTTAAAGGCAGTAAAATGGACTTAAGTAAAAAACAACTGTGATGGGGTTAATGTACCTTGAACTCAAGCCACTTTTGCTTTGAAACTTTCCCCAAAACACTAAGCTCATTTCTCTTGCCATGGGAAGAGAAGACGACTATGTTGGGATATAGAATCCTGTTTACACTGGAGGTGGTGAGGCATAGATTTCCTTAATCAGTGGATAAATGCAAACTCTGTCTATCTGGGTGGGGTGGGGGTAAGGTGGTGTGTGGGGTACCAGAGCTGCAAGTGAACACACAAATTCCAGTAGCTGGGAATAGGCTCCTGGAAAGGGAATTGCCATGCCTGATTTAAAAAAATAATAATAAAAAAGAATCTATTTCCTTTTTGTCCAGGAAGGCATGAAGGCTGTTATCCTACAAAGAGTAATGCCCACCTATCAAAGAATACACAGACTAAATTCTCTACACTCTCAACACAACACAGACATATCTCTAAGACAGTCAGCAAGTTTTAAAAAGACCTAAAAATCTGTTTTATGTTGCTTATGAATTCAATCATATATATAGTAAAATGAAAAAATTTGTAGGGGATCAATGCTTACCAACTGGAAGATAGTTGTCACCCCTGGAGATGAAAGGAGTAGGAAAGAATGGTATAGCTCTAGCTGCATCTGTAATGTTTTATTTCTTTAATTAAAAAGAGGTCTAGGGGCTCAGCGGGTTGAAGCCTCTGCCTTCGGCTTGGGTTGTGGTCCTAGGATCCTAGGATCGAGCCCCACATTGGGCTCTCTGCTCCATGGGGAGCCTGCTTCCTCCTCTCTCTCTCTCTCTCTGCCTGCCTCTCTGCCTGCTTGTGATTTCTGTCTGTCAAGTAAATAAATAAAAAACATAAAAAGAGATCTAAAGCTTGTGCCACAAACTGTTTACCTCTGCAAGATCTAGGTAGTGTGTATTTTGTATATACATATTATTCTCTGTGTATTTCTGTCTGTGGTATAAATAATCAAAACACGAGACATGGGAACTAAACAATGGGACTCCCCAAGCTATGCTCTCCCCTTTAAGTTTTGGAACGTGAGTTCAGTAGAGAAATGTATTAGCGAACAAAATAAAAAATAGACACACAACTGCTTCAAAAATTATTTAGGAGTGATATCACCCATCCTCATACAGAGTTCCCAGAGTGATCTTTCTAAATCACACATCTGATCAAGGTCCATGCTCGGAGTCCCCAAGGGGTCTCCACTGCCTTCGTTACATACTGGAAGTGTTCCACCACAGCCTAGCAGATCCACCCTGATCTGGACTCAGCGCCACCACACTCACTCCTTGGAACTCAACACCCAACTCAGAATATACCTCTTAGGTGCTCCAGGAACAGCATCCTCTGCCTGCTAGGCCTTTGAGCATGTTGCACCCTGTCTGCCTTGAGCTCTGTCCTCCTTTGGTCCTCCCTGACCCCTACACTTGGCTCCCTTCTACTCATCCTTCAGATCCAACATTAGACCCCTTTCCAGGGGAGCATCCCTGTCCCTGAGTTAGGGATCCTCTTTCTATACCCCACCCCCATACCATAACTCTTATCACAATGGATAAACTGAACATTTGCCAACCTCCTGGTTGTTTCTTTCCCCACCAGAGGGGGAGCTCCCTGTCAACAGGACTGTATTTTGCTGTCCTCTGGATGCCTAGCACATGGTGACCTGCCTGGCACCCAGAACCTTCAGTAAATGTTTGTTCACGAGTGGGAGAGTAGATAGTCAGTAGGTAAATGAATGGATCTAGAAATGGGACTAATAAACTCTCCTAGTCACTTCTAGTCCAATGTCAAGGGGCCCCAAAATCGGTTTATTTTCTGACAAACATAAAAAACATAGTGAAAGTTTTCAAACAGTTTTTGATTTAATATCATCACTTTTTAGTTAATTAATCTAATCTAGCAGGCCAGATTAAAAACCATCATGGGATTATTCAAAGCAAGGATTATTCAAATCTGGTAAAGATTCAGACAGAGAATACAGTAACATTTTATGGATTTATTATAACAATCAGCTCCCAGTGATTACTGATTCTTTGAAGTATAATAAGACAGGACTGATAGCATAGCGAGAAAGCTCAAAAGGTAATTTGCCTCTTTGCTCACCATTACGAAATGCCAATATGGCCAAACATCTCACTCCACCGACATACACGAAGTATCACCTAGCTGAGTGTCTGCAGACCTGGTCCCCTGTTTAAGGTCTTTTTCTAAACACTGAATTCTATAGTGTTGCTTTAATACCAAATGGTCCAACCCTCCTACTGCAGATGAGGAAACTGAGGCCCATGCCTTCATTGAACAAGCAGGTAAAGAAGACCTACTCTCCATCAGTAGGTCCTGGGGAGACGAAGATGAATGAGAGATAGTCCCTACCCTGAAGGTGCTCATGGTTTAACAAGAGAGGTTCAGCCCTACACGCATACACATACATACATACACACAATCACAATGACACACTGGAAGTATTATCTTGAATGTTTGTACAATTATGAGTTTGCTCATAATGGATAAAAACACTAACAGTATTTAAAAGAGGGAGTCAAGAAAAGCTTCCCATAGGAGATGAGATGTGAACTTGGTCTTTGAATAGGAGTAGTGGTTTGCCTGGTGGGAGACAAGAAAGGGGGCACCTGGGTGGCTCAGTGGGTTAAGCCACTGCCTTCGACTCAGGTCATGATCCCAGGGTCCTGGGATCGAGTCCCGTATCAGGTTCTCTGCTCAGCAGGGAGCCTGTTTCCCCCTCTCTCTGCCTGCCTCTCTGCCTGCTTGTGATCTCTCTCTCTGTCAAATAAATAAATAAAATCTTAAAAAAAAAAAAAAAGGTTATTCAGGGTAGTAGGAACAGAGTATGCAAAGGCATGTAGTGGGAAAGTGCTTGATCAAGCCAGTATAACTTGGGGGATGACAGTAAGGAGTGGGACAGAAAGTCTAAAGAGATTACATGATTTGCCCAAAGGTTCCATAGCACAATAGCTCCAGGGCCCACTTAACTAGTTTTTTTTTTTTTTACTCTCCTTCCAGTACTCTTCATGAGCATTTGATGCCTTTATTTCCAATGAAATGTAACCATGTGAAAGTAAAATCATTTTTTATAAATGCCATCAGATGCTGGGGACACAATGGGAACCTTAAGGAGAGGCTACTTGGAAGCAAAGAAAAGCAAATTAGTAGGTGGATTGATAGGTATGTAATTATTGCTATTTTGTTCATTGTTTTCTGGCTGTTTTATACTTTTTCTCTGTTCCTTTCTTTCTTCCCTTGCTGTCTTTCCTTGTGGTCCTATGAGTTTCTTTAATGTTGTATTTAGTTAGATTCTCTTCCTACTACCTCTTGTACATTTACTATAGGATTTTGCTTTGTGGTTACCATGAGGTTTACAAAGACCTGCCTATATATATGTGTGTGTGTGTGTGTGTATGTATGTATGTGTGTGTGTGTGTGTGTGTATATATATTCATATATATATTCTATTCACAGTCTTTTTAAAGTTGATAGCAATTTAAATTTGAATACATTCTAAAATTCTCTATTTTTTACTCCCCATATGATGCTTCTGATGCCACATTTTACATTTTTAAGTTTTGTGTATCCCTGAACCGATTATTGTAGTTATCATTATTTTACTACTTTCATCTTTAAACCTTCATACTACCTTTAGAAGTGATTAATCCACTACATTCCCCATATATTTACCTTTACCAGTAAGATTTATGCTTTCAGATGTTTTCTTGTTACTAATTAATGCTCTTTCTTAAAGAAGCCCTTCAACATTTCTTGAAAGGTCAGGTTAGTGATGATGAACTCTGTTAGCTTTTGCTTGTCTGGAAAACTCAATCTCTACTTCAATTCAGAGAGATAACCTTGCTGGGTAGAGTATTCTTGATCGGAAATTTTTTTCCTTTCAGAACTCTGAATACGTCATGTTACTCCCTTCTGGCCTGCAAAGTTTCTGCTAAGAAGTCAGCAGATAATCTTATGGGGTTTCCCTTGTACATAACAAGTTGTTTTTTTTCTTGCTGCTTTCAAGATTCTCTCTTTAACTCTTTACCTTTTAATTATAGTGTGTCTTGGTGTGGATCTTTTTGAATTTATCTTATGTGGAATTCTCTGTGCTTCCTGAACCTGGATGTATGTTTCTTTCCTCAGGTTCAGAAGTTTTTAGCCATTATTTTTTCAAGTAAGTTTTCTGCCCTTTTCTTTCTCTTCTCCTCTGGGATCCCTATAATGTGAATATTATTACCCTTGATGGTGTCCCATGGGTCCCTTAAACTATCTTCACTTTTTAAAAATTATTTTTTCTTTTGTGGGCTCTGTCTAGGTAAGTTCTTCTGGATCACTGATCTGGAAGGTGGATTATAATAACTATAACAACAACCAGAACCAAAAGATTACTTATCAAAGCCCCAAACAGCACATCATATAGCCATTTTTTTTAATTTAGAAAATCAAGTATACCAGGGCAAAGGAAAATAAAAATAGAAGTAATAATTGTAAAAAGTGTTGCTTGTACATTACACTTCTAAAATCTTTTATTTCATCACAAGAATAAGATACATAGAAAGAAAAAATTAATATGTAGTCCATGACTAAAAAGAACAAAAACACATTATTTTTTTTAAAGATTTATTTACTTTTTTAAGGGAGCAAGAGAGAACACAAGTAGGAGGGGTGGAGGAAGAGGGAGAGAGAATCTCAAGCAGACTCCACACTGAGCATGGAGCCCAATGTAGTGCTCAATCTCATGACCCTGAGATCATGACCTGAGCTAAAACCCAGAGTCAGATGCTTAACTGACTGTGCCACCCTGGCACCCCAAGGTATACTATTTGTAACTATTCAGTCAAAACACAAAACAGATGCACAGGGATCTTCATGAACAGGGATTTGGCGCCAATTCCACATTAACCAGAAGGTTAGAAAAAGAGAAAACAGAAGTATACTTATGCTATTTATTAAGGTAGGTAATCTTTTCCTTTCAAGTGGTAGGGGCTTTGAAGCTGTGCGAGAGAGCACGGAACAGGCATGGAGAAAGGAGTGCAGCATACTTTCATTTTTTTAGTTTTTCTTATTGTTCTTTTAAGTGACCATCAACTTAATATAGACTGCTATGTGCAGAAGATGTCACATACAAACCTAATGGTAACCAAAAATCAAAAACCAAAAATGGATATACAAAGAATAAAGAGAAAGGTATATCAGTAAGAAAAGCCAACAAACCATGAAAGAGAGCAAGAAAATGAAGGATCAGAGAAAATCTACAGAAACAACTACAAAACAAGTAACAAAATGACAATAAATATGTATCTGTAGATAATTACTTTTAATGTAAATGGACTAAACACTCAAATCAAAAGACATAAGGTGACAGAGTGGATAAAATAAAAAAAAAAAAAAAAAAACAAGATCTATCTATATGCTGCCTACAAAAGACTCATTTCAGACCCAAAGTCACCGCAGATTGAAAGTGAGGGGACAGAGAAACATTTATCATGCAGACAGATGCCAAAAGAAAGCCAGGGTAGCAATACTTATTATCGGACAAAACAGACTCTATTTTCTTTTTATTCAAAATAGACTTTAAAACAAAGACTGTAACAAGAGACAAAGAAAGGCACTCTATCATAATAAAGGGGACAATCCATAAATATTTATGTACCCAATATGGGAGCACCCAAATACATAAAATAACAAACATAAAGGGAAATAATTGATAGTAATATACTAATAGTAAGGGATTTTAACACCCCCTTACATTGATCGACAGTTCATCCAAACAGAAAATCAACCAGGAAACAGTGGCTTTGAATGACACACTGGATCAGATGGATTTAGCAGACATATATATTCAGAATACAGAAACACATTCTTTTCAACACATATAAAGCATTCACCAGAAGAAATAACATATCAGGCCACAAAACAAGTCTCAACAAATACAAAAAAATCAGTCACACCACATATCTTTTCTGACCACAATGCTATGGAACTAAAAGTCAACCACAAGAGAAAATCTGAAAAGATCACAAATACATGGAGGTTAAAAAAAGTGACTAAACGGGACGCCTGGGTGGCTCAGTTGGTTGGACGACTGCCTTCGGCTCAGGTCATGATCCTGGAGTCCCAGCATCGAGTCCCGCATCGGGCTCCCAGCTCCACGGGGAATCTGCTTCTCTCTCTGACCTTCTCCTCGCTCATGCTCTCTCTCACTGTCTCTCTCTCAAATAAATAAAAAAAATAAATAAATAAAATAAAATAAAATAAAAAAATAAAAAAGTGACTAAACAATGAATGGATCAACCAAGATATCAAGGAAGAAATAAAAAATTACATGGAAGCCAATGAAAACAAAAACACAATGATCCAAAACCTTTGGGATGTAGCAAAAGCGACCTAATGGGGAAGTTTATAACAATACAGGCCTACCTCAAAAAGCAAGAAAAATATCAAATAAACAACATAACATTACACCTAAAAGAACTAGAAAAAGAACAACAAACAAAAGCTAAAACCAGCAAAAGGAAGAAAATAATAAAAGATTAGAGCAGAAGTCAATGATATAGAAACTGAAGGGGGAAAAAACAGAACACATCAATGAAACCAGGAGCTGGTTCTTTGTAAAGATCAGCAAAATTGATAAACCTCTAGCCAGACTCATAAAAAAAATAAGAGAGAGAGGGAAAAAGAGACAAAGAAAGAGAGGAGCCAAATAAATAAAATCACCAAGAAAGAGAGGAAATAACAACCAACAACACAGAAATACAAACAATTATAGCAAATTATTATGAAAACCTATATGCCAACAATTTGGACAACCTAGAAGCAATGGAAAAATTTCTAGAAACACATAATCTACTAAAATTAAAGCAGGAAGAAATAAAAAAATTTGAATAGATCAATTCCCAGCAGTTAAATTGATTCAGTAATCAAAAAAACCCCAACAAACAAAAGTCCAGGACCAGATGGCTTCACATATGAATTCTACCAAACATTTAAAAAAGAATTAATACCTATTCTTCTCAAACAATTCAAAAAAAAAAAAGGAAGAGGAAGGAAAATTTCCAAATTCATTCTATGAAGCCAGTAGCACTATGATACCAAATCCTATAAAGACACCACAAATGGGGCGCCTGGGTGGCTCAGTGGGTTAAGCCGCTGCCTTCGGCTCAGGTCATGATCTCAGGGTCCTGGGATCGAGTCCCGCATCGGGCTCTCTGCTCAGCAGAGAGCCTGCTTCCTTCTCTCTCTCTCTCTCTGCCTGCCTCTCAGTGTACTTGTAATTTCTCTCTGTCAAATAAATAAATAAAATCTTTAAAAAAAAAAAAAAAGACACCACAAAAAAGAACTACAGGCCAATATTTCTCATGAATTCAGATGCAAAAATCCTCAACAACAATCAGCACACAAAATCCAACAATACATTTAAAAAAACATATATTGCGATCAAGTGGAATTTATTCCAGGGATGCAAGTGTTTTTCAATATTCACAAAAACAATCAACATGAAACATCACATCAAAAAAAGAAAGGATAAAAACCATATGATCTTTTCAACAGATGCAGAAAAAGCAGTTCACAAAGTTCAACTACATTCATGATAAAAAAAAAAAAAAAAAACCTCTGTAAAGTAGGTCTAGAGGGAACATACCTCAACATAATAAAGTATGAAAAACTCACAGCCAACATTATGCTTAAGGTAAAAATCTGAGAGCTTTTCCTTTAGGGTCAGGAACAAGACAAGAATGCCCACTCTTTCCACTTTTATTCAATGTAGTACTGAAGTCCCAGCCACAGCAATTATATAACATAAAGAATAAAAGGCACTCAAATTGGTGAGGAAGAAGTAAAACTCTCACTATTTGCAGATGACATGATACTATATATAGAAAACCCCAAAGATTCCCCCCAAAACTGCTAGAACTGTTAAATGAATTCAGTGACGCTGAAGGATACAAAACCAATGTACAGAAAAAAAACCAATGTACAGAAAAGTGTTGCATTCCTACACAGTAATAATGAAGCCGAAGAAAGTGAAATTAAGAAAACAGCCCCATTTACAGTTGCACCAAAAACAATAAAATATCTAGAAACTTTTCGAAAGAGTGAAAGACATGTACTCTGAAAACTATAAAACACTGTTGAAAGAAATTCAAATAATTCAAAGAAACAGACATTCCATGCTCATGGATTGGGAGGACAAATATTGTTAAAATGCCTATACTAACCAAAGAAATCTTCCGATTTCGAGCAATTCCTATCAAAATAACCAAGAGCATTTTTCACAGAAGTAGAACAAAGAATTCTAAAATTTGTATGGAACCATAAAAGACCTCGAATAGCCAAAGCAATCTTGAAAAAGAAGGACAAAACTGAGGGTGCCTAGGTGGCTCAGTTGGTTAAGAGTCTGCCTTCGGCTCAGGTCATGATCTCAGGGTCCTGGGCTCAAGTCCTACATCAGTCTCTGCTCAGTGGAGAGTCTGCTTTCCCTCTCTCCCTGACCCTCTTCCCCACTTAAGTTCTCTATCTCGCAAATAAATAAATAAATAAATAAAATCTTAAAAAAAAAAAAAAAAGGAATAAAACTGAAGGATCACAATTCCAGATTTCAAATTATATTACAAAGCAGTAGCAATTAAAACAGTATGGCATTGGCATAAATTAAAAATAGAGACAAAGATAGAACAGAATAGAAAACCAGAAATAAGCCCACAAGTATATGGCATATAGACATTTCTATAGACATTTCTCCAAAACAAACATATAACTGGCCACAGACACATGAAAAGATGCTCCACATCACTCACCATCAGGGAAATGCAAATCAAAACTACAATAAGATATCACTTCACACCTGTCAGAATGGCCAAAATCAACAACACAAGAAACAATTGTTGGTGAGAATGTGAGAGAAAAAAGAACCCTCTTGCACTGTTGGTGGGAATGCAGACTGGTACAGCCACTGTGGAAAACAGTATGAAGGTTCCTCAGAATATTAAAAGTAGAAGTACCCCATGATCCAGTAACAGCACTACTGGGTATTTACCCAAAAAACAGAAAAACACTAATTCAAAGGGATACTAGCACACCTATGCTCACTGTAGCATTATTTATAATAGCCAAACTATGAAAGCAGCCCATATGTCCATCAATAGATGAATGGATAAAGAAGATGTGATATAGATATAGATATATACAGATATATTTTATATATATTTAAAATATAAATATATTTATATAAATATATATCTATATAAATATATAACTTATATATTATTGTATAATTTAATTATATATTATATAAAATAATATATAATATATTTAAAATATAAATATATTTACACAAATATATATAATTTATATTATAATATATTTATATATATAAATGGATATACGGATAAATATATATAAATGGATAAATGGATAAAGATGTGATATATAGATATATATATATATTTACTGGAATATTATTCAGCCATAAAAAGAATGAAATCTTGCCATTTGCAACAACATGGATAGAGATAGAGAGTATGATGCTAAGTGAAATAAGTCAATGGGAGAAAGCAAATACCATATGATGATCTCACTCACACATGGAATTTAAGAAATAAAAGAAATGAACTCAGGAAAAAAAAAAAAAAAAGACACACACACATCAAGAAACAGACTTAACTATAGAGAACAAACTGATTGTTACCAGAGAGGAGGTGGGTGGAGGGATGGACGAAGTAGGTGATGGGGTCTAAGGAGTACACGTATCATGATGAAAAATAATAATAATGATGATGATGATAGAAATGACTACAGCATACTTTTAGAACATTTCAGATGCTGCAATAATTTTGCCAGAATAAGGCACATTTTCTTTCCAGAAAGAGGCACTACTATCATTCAAACTACCTAGTTTTGGAGAATAAAGAAAAAGATGTATATCAGGATAGAGCACTCTTTTTCAATGATCTAGATTAGAAAGATAATTTCTTATAGATCAGCATAGGCATTTTCACATTTTAAAAGCACCTTTTATTTTGCATCACTACCTTTACAGGCATAGCTCCTTATACTCTGGTGGGGGAGAGCTATACTGAAACAGTCTCATTTTCCCCTGCTCAAACGGAGAATCCTTGTAGTGCAGAAAAATGAATTTTGCAAGTGAGCTTTGACAGCACAGAGAGGGGATGTCCATGACACATTAAAATCCAACAGCACAATATTTCCTGTAAAACTGAAAACCCTTCATATGCCCATATCTGCATAAATTAATGTGAGGAAAGAGAAAGGTATGGGACAATACTAGCCAATCTGTGAAGGAAGCAGGAGGAAGGAAGTGGGAAGGAAAATTAGAAAAGAGATTATTAACTTGTCTTCATACATCCTCATAATGTTCACACTTATTACGACAATTGCAAAATGTTACACTTTTCCTTTCATTAAATAGAAAAAAACTTGAAAAGAAAAACAGATCTCATGAATTTAAAAAAAAAATATTTTAAAAGCTGATTGAAAAAGTATTCCCTGAGTAAAATACATCCCATAGCAAAGAAATAGTCTCTTTAAGGCCCAGATTTCTGATAGGTTGTCTGCCAGCCAATTGTTCCCCAAATGATCCCCAAGGTGGGGTCTACCTGAAGATTTTCAGAGAAATGATTCATCATCTAGTATCGAAAATTCTAAATAAGCAGACCGATGGAATTCAACCACTGACCAAAACTGCCTTTGGGAACTGGCAGCTGCCCAGGGCTTCAGGCTAGCAAGTTCAGAGCAATTATTAGTTGTATTTGGAGCAGAAAATAATTAACTGCAGTTTTAGGGCTGTTTGGGCTTGGTGGACTAAATTTCCACCGTGAGACTGACAGACAAAAGGAAGCAGGGTAAGGCCAGTGTTCAGCGATAGGTCCCAGCACGGAGAGTCCCTGCAGGTACTGCAGGCATGGGAGCAGGCTCTGAAGCAAGTGGTCCTAGGTTTATATTCTGGTTCAGCTATTACTTACTGCGTGGCCTTGGACACGTCCCTTCAGCTCTGTGAGCTTCTGTTTTCCAGTGAATGAAATGGGTATAAGTAAATGAGTTATACAGAGACATGAGTAAGATCATACATTGGAGTCACAGAGTAGCCACTCTGCCAAGCAACAGAAGCATCAAACAGAGGCTGTTATTACTCAGTTATTCCAACGCTCATTGATTAAGAGGCCGCTCTCTCTGCTCACCCTTTTAAGAGCCTACGTTGGTAATGGTACCGCTCTGATTCACACAGGAGGAGTTCTAACTATGTCACAAAATTTGGATCTTGTTAAAATGCAAATCAGGATTCAACAGTTCTGCGTGGGGTCTGAGATGCTGCATTTCGAACTGCCTGTGAGACAGAAGCTGGTAAGCGTGCCATCATTACAGTAGACGGGCTCTTAAAAAAAAAAAAAAAAAAAAAAAAAAAAAAAACCTGAAATCAAATAAAATGAATGAAGCCGAGGGAGACAGAGCTGGCTCTGAGGCAGGGTGCCACTCCCTCCTTGTGCACTTTGCTGGTAGCACTCACCACACTGTTACAATTCTCTGTGCCACAGGGCTGTGATCTCCTTCACCACAAGTCCAACCAGCCCAACCTTACAGCTCCAGGTGTCTGCTGCACTAAATTTAGACACTCAATTCAGGTATGAGTTAATACATGAAGGAAGGAACGGATACATGAAAGGCATGAACGAATAAAATTCAGGGGAATTGCTATTGGTTGATATATTAAAAATCTAAGTGGGTTTCAACTTCACTTTTCTTAATTACTGGACCAGTTTCAGATACTATTAGTGTTATTGGTATTAGGTACTTTATTGAGCTTGATATTCAAGCAAAAGAACCATCAGGAAAGATTAATCCTGGACAATCACTTGGACAATATAAAATTTGAGAGTTCCCTTCACTGTAACACAAAAACAAAGATCCAAAACTCCTTTCCTCTTTCATGGGAGGTCTCCTGTCCTTAAGAGACCAGTAGCTACAGTTCCCAGGACCTCAATGGGACATGTCTTACAAAACAATCATGTTGGCAATAATTTATAATAATGAGTATAGATTCTCTTCTAAGGCATGTAACAGCTTTATCCTTCTATATTACTCCAATTTATAGATTTTCTAGGTGATTAGGAATCACTAAAAACGAACAAAAAACTTCATTGCTTTTATGACAAAATATAGTGGAGTTTTCCAACTGGAATTTCATACTGGCATCAGGTTGTACAATCAAGTCGTATAATCTTTGCATGGTTAGTCTTACTTCATGGACAACAGGAGGTTACATTTGCTAAACTGACTAAGATAACCCCTTTTACTGCAAGGAGTTACAGACTCCTAAATTCAGAGGGTCCACTGAAAATTTAAGTTTCATAAGACAACACCAGGAAGCACCTGTCTATACCTGATCTACTTATGCAATGTGATTCTTTTGACCAGAGCCTTAAGTTCTAATTCAGTTAGACTAATTGACTAACTAGTCAGGTCAAGGTTTGTGTTCCTATGGCTTTTCCGTTGCACATCAGAACAATGCATAGAGACAGTACAGTATCTACTTCTGAAACTCTCCAGAGATGTCTAAAATTTTAGCTCAGTAGCCTAAATATTTAAAAATACAGGTGTGGTTAGCTGTGCTTTATCTTCTCAAGAGAATACCGCGGTTCCAGGGGTGGCTCAGTTTGCTAAAGCCTCTGCCTTCGGCTCAGGCCATGATCTCAAGGTCCTGGGATTAAGCCCTGAGCACCCTGGTTGGGCTCTCTGCTCGGCAGGGGGCCTGCTTCCCTTTCTGCCTGCCTCTCTGCCTACTTGTGATCTGTCAAATAAATAAATAAAATCTATTAAAAAATATTTTAAAAAAAAGAATAACAAGATTCCAATAAATATGGTGCATTACGCTTACGAGAGGAGGGGCTGTAATTAGACTCGCTTGAAAATTTACTTGTCACTTAAGTCACTCCAGGTAGTCACAACATACTAGTGGCTGTCAGTAAAGGAATTTACCTCCTCTGAATTGCATCTTTCTCAACACAGTGGCCTACAAAACACACTCTCCCTGGGCTTCTGGAGAACTTTAAAATCATTCTTTAATTAACATTTTGAGCACCCCATGGCCTCATTATGCTGTCATTATTAAGTATTTTATTTTCTTGGTCCCAAGAGTTCCCAAAGCAAATACATGTTCCCTAGCTGACTTTTATGTTTTCTTACAGAAGAGTTGGTCTTCCATTAATGATATAAAACAAATGTTCATTAGGATGATGGTTGAGATGGCCTAGGCTTTTTCCGAACATTTTCCTATAAACCAAGACACTTAAATGGTTCGCCTTTTTCACAGAGTAAAAATATCTGGGTTAAAAAAAAAAAATCTAGATAAAAGCAGCCAAAGAATATTGAGAGCAGCTTCCCAAAAAGACATCCTCAGAAAAGTTCCCTATTTAGGCTCTCATAAAATGCCACTGGGAGGTTTATTCCGTTCCTTCAACCTTCCTAGGGGTCACCATAAAACCCAATTGTACCTTTTGACCCACAAATTACTTCTGGGAATTTTTCCCAAGGAAAAATCATAGATGTGCACAAGGGTTAAATATGAAAAACTTATCTTAATAAAAATAGATCAATCATGGACTACCCATGAATGTAATTCTAAAGAGATTTTTTAAAGCTTTAATACAATATCTAAAGATATGGAAATATAATGACTTTGTATTACACATAGACATGTAGATGATAAAATAGCATGTTTAAAATTATCTAAATTTCCTAAAAAATATACATACATGTTTGCCTGAAAAGAAATAAACTTGAAAGTTAACAATAATTATATGGTAGGATAGGGTAATTTAAAATTTCTTCTTTGTATTCTTCTGCATTTTTGTAGTTTTATTTTCTATACTAAATATGTATTCCTTGGGTAATTAGAATATAAAATGTTTTCTTCATTTTTGTCTCTTATGACATGACTATAGCATTCATACATGTGGAACAAAATAATCACCAGAATTGTAGGAAATAAATGAAAATAAAGACCAGTGAACATAACCTTAACTCACTATATGGATTTGGCATTAACTTGTTATATTTAAATAAATTCCTCCCAGGAGATTCTCCACCAACCATCTCCAGTTTCTACTAGCTGATCCTTTTTCTGAAACAGTTCAATGATTCTTAGAAATCCAAATGAAAATCCCAGACAGACAAGGAAATAAAATGTGCAAAGGAAGTTAGCCTTGGCCGTGTGCAGAGAGGTGGAAACCATGAATATGAATGGCTGGAGGTTTAGGACAACAGGATAATGAAGGAGGGAAACACTATTCAGATGACAGCTGCCAGCTCCCTCCCCCAACTGTCACTCCCCTGCTGCCCGCCCCTTACTCCCCTCCCCCACCTTTATTCCCAGCCTCCGGAGGAACGTTGTGGAGCTTGTAGCCTTCATGGTGTTCTCACACTCCAAAAGCACAGAGGATAAAAGGCCACTGTGTTGAAAGCTTGTGCCTCATATAGTAACAACCGTGCTAAAAGTGCTTAAGAATACGTTGTTACTTTTCATATCAATCACAGCGCTTGCCAAGCTACTTCTCCAATCTACTGGGAGGTACAGGGTGAGCACTGTTTAATTGGCTTTGGGAATCTTATGAGCTGTACGAGACCATTAATTAGAGGAGTTGCTGGAGTAAGCATGTGATGTGTCTGTACTGGGAGGGGAGGGCTGGTTATGCCACAGTCTTGGTAAACCATTTACAAACGCATCTTTGGACAAACAAGTAGAAAAAAGTTAGAACTCCCTTCTTAGGAAATTAACAGTTCCAGCCAGTAGTGACCTAAATCTTCCTACAGGTATCTAATCTCTTTGAATACGAATACCACTTAATCATGCTTAAATTATTTATTCTCAATGCAAGAATTTTCCTATCTAGGCCAAGGGAGAAAACTGTGATTTGTAGAATCAGGGTATCATACTCAATAATGTGCTGAGCTGTTAGTCAAAGGAAGAGACAAATAGTTGGGGCACACGTACCATTTAAGGGGGCAGTTACTCGGTGCTAGGAGCTGTTGCTTATGTGGAAATAAAACCTAGTATTGCTGGATTTACTGATTTTTCTTCTCTCTCTCTCTCTCTCTCTTTGTTTTTAAAGATTTATTTATGTATCTTAGAGAGCATGCAGGAACAGAAGGGGCAGAGGGAGGAGACAGAAATTCAAGCAGACTTGCCCTGAGTGCAGAGTCCCTCAGGGTGGGTGTTCAGGGGCTTGATCTAAAGACTCTGAGATCAGAACCTGAGCAGAAACCAAGAATCAACAGCTTATCCGACTGTGCCACCCGGGCACCCCTGATTTTTCAAGAGTAACTGGCAATCCTAATTTTTACATGAAGTCTCTGTGTTTCTAGAGCTTGACAACTATAAAGAAAAATCGGTGCTTTCTATGAACAAATAAAATATCTCTGAGGATCAAAACAGACTGCCAGGATATAACCCTCTGATTCAAAGCATAAGATCTTAAATAGGATTTTTAAAGTGCACGTTACTAAGTTTATCTGTATATGCATCAATTACCATCCAGAAAACGGACTAGGAAAGCATCATGATTAAATTCTAAACTGTCTGACCAATTTACCCTAATCAAGTTCCTAAATTCATCTGGGGTATGTTTTCCTCCTTTTATTAAAATATGAGTAGTGTACTAGAGTTTTACAACTTAAAGATTTTACTAAAAAAAAAAAAAAAAGATTTTACTCAAAGATTTTAATAGGCAAATGCATTCATTTTTATAACTCAGAGCTACTGCTAATAATTTATTCCTTTTATGTATGAAAAGACTAAGGAACAAAGCAAAATCATCTAAGCCAGAGGATGAGGCTGGAACCCAAGAACCCCGTCTCCTTATGATTCAACAATCAACGTAAGAACCTCCTCTAAAGGATGACTAAGAAAGCAAGCCTATTAATACGTTAGGCTTATGAAGCAAGTAGTCATGTAAACGAATCACTATTCTAATAGTTCCAGCAAGATGAACTCAGGATCCTCATTTAAAGTGCATGGAACAGAAATGTGTCAGGTTAAGACATCTTTATCTAATAACTGGAATATTAATCACATATAATCCAATGTACATATTCAGATGAATAACTCCACCACATTCACTGTCCAGCTTCATAAACAGTTTCCTAGGACAGACACTTTAATATTTACTAATTTGCTTTCCACCCATGCCATTTCTCATTAGAATGGCAACATCTGGTTTTTGAGGGAAATGAGTCATATTATGCCACTATCCTACCTTTCAAGGGTCCAGTTAAAGCAGGAAATGAACGGTTTTTTGTATGTGTGTGTTTGTCGGTACAGGAAAATGGTGTATTCTTTTTTTTTTTTTTAAGATTTTATTATTTATTTGACAGAGAGAGACATAGCAAGAGAGGGAATACAAGCTCGGGGAGTGGGAAAGGGAGAAGTAGGCTTCTCTCTGAGCAGGGAGCCCAATGTGGGGCTCAATCCCAGGACCCTGGCATCATGACGTGAGCTGAAGGCAGACGCTTAATGCCTGAGCCACCGAAGCATCCTGACAGTGTATTCTAACACTGAAGGATTTCAACTTGGGGACATATTTTCTTTTCCTTTTTTTTTTTTGTTAAGATATTGTTTACAACTTTTAGACCTATCTTACATTAGATAGAATTTTAACTGTACCATTCAGTTTCATTTTGAACTGACTCATAATATACAGATCTCTAAATGTTTGTGAATTTTGCACCTAAAAAATCAACCTTTATTAATCTTAGGCAGTCTCCACTTAGATTTCTGTCTTCTGCACCTAACAATTGCATCTTGTTCTTCAATACTGTGCATTCCTGACTAGACCTCAGAACTACTGAAGACTTCCAAATAATGATTTAAAAAATCCCCACTAAAGTGAGGACACCACAAACCAGAAATCCAGAACTGTGGGGCCAAAGTCACTTTAACTCTCTCTTTCTTTAGTTTCGTTCTGTGTCTCAAGTTCCCTGTACTGGGGAAACTACGACTTTCTACCTATAAGGTTCTTGTGAGAAACAAAACGTTCCTTTGCAAAGCTGCCTTATTACACAATTTAAATTACAGAAAGCACAAACAGGTGTCCTTTCTGAGCAGATGAAAAGAGTCCTCATTTAAAACTCCAATTACAGCAATATGATCTAAAAAAAATCTTTTTTAATGCTATTTATGAGATGAGGACTCCATGTTAACCCAAGTAATATCCACCCAGCAAGGGAAAGTGTCAGAGAGTTGGTATTTTGGGGCAGCCTTGTTTTTTGCTTAACAAAAACAGACATTGCTGGGCAAAAGGAAATTTTAAAATTGCAGTTCACATTTTACCTCTAGACAGTCCCTGATGCTCTTTCCGGGAAAGCACACCCTCAACATAAAGACCAAGGACCCTAACCCTGTTTGTCCTTCACTCTACTGCCACCAGTTCAGCTCTCTTATTTTTTCCAAACACATGCAATCCCTCTCCCTACCCATTAGGTAGAGCTTCAGTCTCCAGACATCATTCGCTAAGCCCAGTGCTCTAAGCTCTATTGTCATACTTCATAGCCTGCTGTTAAATCAAACGAGATGAGATTCTCCATTTGAAACCAAAACAACCTTGGTATCAACTGGTCCAGATGCACAGGACCTAGAACTAAACTGACAGAATCAGCGATCTGTGTCTCCTACACCATATCAACACCAGAGAATATTTACACATTCTAATTCCACTATCTCTTCCACATCCATAGCCTCATTTGGGGGTTTAGTTATTCTTCACTTTCCCCTACAGTCTAGAGACTAGAAGGGCGCCTGGGTGGTTCAGACAGTTAAGTGTCTGCCTTCTGCTCAAGTCATGATCCCAGGGTCCTGAGGCTGCGACTGAGCCCTCGCCCTCTTGGGTCAGGCTCTGTACTCAGCAGGAAGTCTGCTTCTCCACCCCCCCACTCCCACCCCGGCCCCTCTGCCCAACCTGCATATGTGCTTGCACGTGCACACTCTCTCTCTTCTTTCTCTAAAATAAATAAATAGAATATCTTTTAAAAAAAAAAAGGTCTAGAGACTGGACAACCACCTCTTTAACTTACCATCTTATATTCAATATGTTACCTCTCAATGACTCAAAAACTGCAACATATCCCACCCTGGGTTAAAGGTAAGCATTGGGTATCATTTAAAAACAAACAAAAACACCCTTCAGCCAACTGAGGATTGTTGGTGGAAACTTTAGTTCCCGGATGGCCAAATACACAGCAGGTTCCCTGCCTCGCCCCGCTCCACAGGTGCAAAGTCAGGCAGCCATCAGCCAGTGAGCCAGGGCCTCTTCCTGCCCTCAGCATCTTCCCTAACTCAGCGTCTCCAGGCAGCTACTCCCAACATGGCACACTTGGTTCTCCAGATGCAGAGCCTGTGTCAGGTAGCCTCCCAACACCCAGTCCCCAAGACATCAAAACTAAATTCTTGCAGCAGGGGTATCTTCAGTCTCTCTGATGAGAATATCACATGAAGTGTGCACTAACCCTTTTTTTCAATCGGGCATTCAGCCTAAGCATTGAGATCAGCAATTCTAAAATATGCCGTCAGCCCTTTGTGCCAAAGTCATCTATTATTACCCTGATCATCTCTCTACTGACTTCAGGGATCTGCCAACCCCTCTTTGTGTGTGTGTGTGTGGAGGGGGGGTTTGTCCTCAAAACCTTAAGTGTGAGTGAATCAGTCACTTCAGCGAATGAGAGGTACTGACTCCTCTGCTTCCCAGTTCAGGGAGGTAGGAGCTGGACTCCAGACATCTAGTTCTTTATGACGGAGGAGCCTGGGTAACCACAATGCAGAGGAACTGATATATGTGTGTGGTCTAAGAACCAAAAGAAAAAAAGAGGATGGGGCAGGAGGGGCAGGGAGAAAACAAAAAACAAAAACAAACAAAAACACCCTCATCTCTTTGTTATATCTATATTTTACTAGAGGAAAAATTGATTATAAAATGTCAAACCTAGCAACTTTCTATTTCAAGTTTTTGTTATTTCCTCCTCTGTTCCAATTCCAAGTCCACGTGCTCTACAAGGCCAAAACAAGACCAAGGCACAAGACCTTGACGTCTCTCAAACTAACAAGCTATCAGAAGTAAAAATGCAAGTGGAAGCCAATCCAGGCCCAGAAGGCCTGGAAGGGGGAAGTTCTGGCTGGAAGGTGGTGGCCCTGCCCTCCTCCTCCTCCTGCAGTCCGGCAGCTCTCCTGTGCATGTCTCTTCTGTTTACTTTGCCCCAGATTCTGACTTGACGCTTGCTAGAAACAGTGCTCAGGCCCCTCTAAAGTTTGGCATCAGAATCATAGAATGATCAGTGTAGTGGACCCTGTAATATGCTGCCCACATCCCTTTAGAACTGGAGCATCTCTGGCCAGGAGTACTGGAGCCTGCCAGCTGTCTGCTGAGAGCCTCTTCGGGAATTAGATGCAAAGAGAGCCCCCTCTCTGGAGGGACTTTATCTACTGCGGTTTGGGCAGCCCACATCCCATGACTGGCTGATGGACACAAAGACCCAGCCTCCTTGCCTTAGTGCCATCCCAGTTCCAGAGCCCCCCACCATCACCCGTCCTGCATCACAGTCAGCCTCTCCCTCTACCCAGCTCTGCTGCCCTCATTTCGCCGCCAGGATTTGTTCCATAAGGAGTCCCCCATACACCTCCATCTCAGCAACTCGGGATTTTGTTTCCTAGAGAACTGAGCTGTGATCCTCAGAAACAGGGTACAAAGAGTGCTGCACTAACCTTTGCTCGATTTATTTTCTTTCCTTTTCTTTCTTTCTTTTAAGAAGGGGGAGGGGGGAGGGGATGGACAAAGAGAGGGAGAGACAGAATCCCAAGCATGTTCCGTGCCCAGTGCAGAGCCCCACATAGGGCTCAATCTCACGACCCTGAGATCATGACCTGAGCCGAAATCAAGACTGCTGCTGACTGAGCCACCCAGCCACCCCCTCCTTTGCTCAACTTCAAATTCATAGTTCACTCACATCCCCAACCCTTGCACCAGCCACAGTTCAGACTTTGCTATCCAGTGGATTCACGAGGCAAGGCTGCCCACCAGTCCAGTTATAACAATTACACTGCAGGACTTACAGCATCATCTAAACACATGCAGTCCTCGTGTTTGTATGGTTCTAACAGGCATGCATTTCAGGGACCACGGTTTGGTTAAGGAACACCAGCCCAACAACAACCATGTTCAGATTCCAGTTACCACACGGTATTATATTAGTAAGTACCCGAAGCACAAACTGGGCAGGGAGCTCTTCAGTCCACGAGTGACAGGGACACATCACTGGCCAGGGACCAGTCACAGCACTTCTTTCAGAACTTGTCTGTGACTGTCTGTGACTGTCACCACATATCTAAGCAGGGCAGCAAGAGGGGGAGTGAGGTTTGGCCCCTGTGAAGTAGGGAGCTGGAGGAAGGTCAGCCAGAAAGCAATTTCCCCTTGCCCAGATAGTGGCAGGTGGCTGGCCTCTCCCTCAAGTGTCAGCGTCTTAAAACAATACTGGGGTATGTTATCCATGCACCCTTTAAGCACAGGAAAGGTGAGACCAATATCCATGCAGTGGTTTCCAGTGGCTGTTGTAATAAATTACCTAAGCACAAACCCAGCAGTTTAAAACAACAAAAATGTATTAACTGACAGTTTGCAGGTCAGAAGTCTAAAATGGGGGCACCTGGGTGGCTCAGTCAGTTAAGGGTTTGCCTTGGGCTCAGGTCATGATCTCAGGATCCTGGGATCCACCACCCCTGCATTGGGCTCCCTGCTCAGTGGGGAGTCTGCTTCTCCCTCTCCCTCTGCTGCTCCCTCGGCTTGTGCTCTCTCTCATGTCTGCTCTCTCTCTCATAAATAAAATAAAAATCTTAAGGGGCACCTGGGTGGCTCAGTGGGTTAAAGCCTCTGCCTTCCGCTCAGGTCGTGATTGCAGGGTCCTGGGATCAAGCCCCTTGTCCAGCTCTCTGCTCAGCAGGGAGCCTGCTTCCTCTCTCTCTCTGTCTGCCTCTCTGCCTACTTGTGATCTCTCTCTGTCAAATAAATAAATAAAATCTTTAAAAAAAAAAGTCTAGGGGTGCCTGGGTGGCTCAGTGGTTTAAGCCTCTGCCTTTGGCTCGGGTCATGATCTCAGGGTCCTGGGATAGAGCCCCACATCGGGCTCTCTGCTCAGCGGGGAGCCTGCTTCCCCCCGCCCCCTCTCTCTGCCTGCCTCTCTGCCTACTTGTGATCTCTCTCTGTCTATCAAATAAATAAATAAAAATCTTAAAAAAAAAAAGTCTAAAATGGGTGGCAGGGCTGTGTTTCTCCAGGAGGCTCTAGAGGATAATCTATTTCTTTGCTTTTTCTAGTTTCTAGAAGCTGCCTACATTCCCTGACTTACAGCCCCATATCCCTCCAACCTCTGCTTCTGTCCTTGCATCTCCTCAGACCCTCATTCACCTGCCTCCCTCTGCTTAAAATGGGTCCACCCAGGGGCGCCTGGGTGGCTCAGTGGGTTTAAAGCCTATGCCTTCAACTCAGGGTCCTGGGATCAAGTCTCGTGTCCACCTCTCTGCTCAGCAGGGAGTCTGCTTCCCCCTCTCTCTGTCTCTGCCTGCCTCTCTGCCTACTTGTGATCCCTGCCAAATAAATAAATTAAATAAATAAATAAATAATAAAATGGGCTCATCCTGATATTCTAGGATGATGGCCTATCTCCTTATTTTTAAGCTAACCACGTGTGCAAAGTCCCTTTTGACACGTAAGGTAACATATTCACAGCTTTAGGGATCTGAATGTGGACATCTTTGAAGGGTCATTATTTTCCCTACCATACCTCCATCAGGTTCTTCCAAATGACTGTGTTCTCCTGGACAGTGGCCTCTCCCCCATTTGGCTGCAGGAAAGGCAAAGCTGTCTGCAAACATTTGTGTTTCTATCTGGATCCCCCGGGAAGGGCAGGAACTAAGAAATGATTTAGGCTGGTGTTTCTGATCCTGAATCAGCTTTCTCCAAGGGACTGCTTGAATCTCTAGATGTACATTCTACCTCAAAAATTATCACTTTCCAGTAAGTTTGTGGAATACAGAATTCATACTTTCCCTCCTTAGACATTCACAATCCATACTGGCATTTGAAAGGTCCGGAGGAGCCCTCCTGGAAAGAAACTGACTTCTCTCGTAACATTTCGTGGAACACTTTGGGAGCGATGCACTAGATTGTCCTCCAACTCTGGTCAATGCCATGGAAATAGCTCTGCCTGGTGTCTGCACACCTCTCCAGGTCCTCTTACAAGCCCAACGCTTGAAGCCATGCTTCCTGCCATGAGGGAGTAGTCAGTCCTTCTCTTACACTAGCCATCAGGTGCACTTTGGCAAACCCAGAACCTGCTTATGGACTCACACGTACACACAAAGTATGTGAAGTAACATATTGTTTAGGTGTCTCAGTTCCCCCTGGAAACTCATTTCCTGGACAGCTAGGTAGGCCCCCCCACCCCAATTCTTCTCTTTTCCCTCTCTGTGACTCCAGCTCTCAAAACTCAAGGGGGAAAAAATGAGCAAGGAAATGGCGTGTCACCAAATAGACTTATGGGTTTTGCTTCCCTCCCTTACTTGTCAAATCAAACACTTAGGCAGATTGCCACATGAAAACTAAAACAGTTTCTTCTTTCAGCAAATGGTTGCTATTGTCAAAACAGAAGAGTGTGTTCACTGCCTTATTGCTGGTGTATTCTGAGCTGTGACCTGGCACTCTGCTACATGCTTGTTTGATTCACTGTAGCCTTTCTCAGAAATCACTGGAAGCTTGGGAGATAGCACAGAATCTCAGAAGAATACTTGGGATCACTCACTCAGTCCAGGTTTTCTTCTGGAATCCTGGACTTTTCCTTAAGCATCCCTAATTAAGAGGCTCTTCATTTATGTTCATACATTTTACAACCATCAACTGCCTACACACCTCAACAAATCTTTTGTACTAGCGTCCTGGCAGACCAGGCAATGAGCCTCCTCTATACGTCTCAGACGCCTTCTCTCATCTACCTATACCTTCCATAATAGTAAATATTTATAGAATGTATGCCACACGGTAGGCACTATGCCAGCCCTTTTAGTTATGTCATCTTATTTCATCTTGACCACAGTCCTATGAGGTAATATCATTACTTTATGGACAAACAAAACACAAAACTATCTACGGAGTCTTTTTTACTGCATTTGCTGGTTTTACTGAGTGTTTTCCATTTTTCCATACACTGAAGTGCTAAGCATTTTCCATTTTTATCATCAGGTCTATGAGGAGGTGTTAAGGTTCTTCTTTTGCAGATAGAGAAACTTGAGGCTTCCATAAGATGAGACATGCCACCACAGTCACAGAGCTAGTAAGAGGAAGAACTAGGATCCAAACCTGTGAGTGTCTTCTATTAACCCTTCACTGCCTCCTTCTCCCTGTTGTCTTTCCAGCCAGAGGGGTCCTCTGTATATCAGTGAATTCACAGAGCATTTATTCATCATCCCAGTCTTGGTACTTGTCATTTTCTGTACAGAGCTAAATTTCTCCTCACTGGGCATCTCTTAATCTATTTTGCTTTCCTTAGCATACCACTCATAACATAGGCTCCACAAATATAAGCTGGTTTAGAGTAAGTCAGCTTACAGCTATCAGGACCAGCAAAACAAATGAACAAAACAAACAAACAAACAAACAAACAAACACAGTTTTCTGATGAAGAGTTTCCAGGTCTTGGTTGATTTCTTCATTGTTTCAGGAAGCCGCTACACAATGGTATTCAGTGCAGGGGATGACACTGAATGGTTTGTCCCCACTGCTTATTTTAGCAGCTACCAAGGCTGTTTGGCCAAGTCCCCTCGGATCTCCTGGGGAGGCCAAGGCAGAAAGGATCTCTAAGTCAGAGTAAGCTCCAGCTTCTGGAAAGTGTCTGACACACAGTAGGCACTCAACAAATATCTCTTGCATAACAACCAGATACAAAGTCACGTGGTACAGGTTCCGCATTTAGGGAACCCATTTCACGGGTTCACTTTCACCCGTGAAGTGATTCTTAGAAATCATTTATCTAGAAGATAATAATTTATTCTCACCTAAATAATAGCTTACCCACCTTCAGTAGTAAAAATAATGTAAAATGATATCCTGCAGATTCTTTTGGCAAGAAAGGGGAACACTGTATGAATACTTAGTAACACTCTGCTGGATGCATGGCTGATGCCCACGGATGATCCTGAAGGACCTTCTGCTCCATACTGGTCCCCATGGGGAAATAAGTGCTATGGGCTCTGTTTTCTAAAGAAAGTTAATGACAGTATCTTTCTACCCAAAGATATTTCTTGTAAGGAAAACATGCTTTTGAAAAAGCCACCAAATTAGTATTTTCTTTTATTTGTATAATTTTGAAAAAAAAACCAAAATCTTTTATTTCAACAGTACTTCTGCTGCTGCTTTTCAGTAAAAAAGAAAATAATGCCATTAGAAAGCTGCCTACAGATTCTGTTAGATCTTTATTGAGTGTCTACAAAGTGTTCCATTGTGCTAGCCCAACCCCTAAGCCAATTCATACCAGTGCCAACACATTTCGATTGCTAGACTTTTTCTCCTACTAGATCAAGAGCATGGCAGAGATGGACTGTTTATCACACTGTTCTCTCTTCGTCCTGGGGACACAGCTGGACTGTATTTCCTAGGAACCCTTGCACTTAGCTGTGACTATGACTATATAGCTAAGTTCCCACCGATGGGATATGGCTAGAAGGGATGTGTGCCTCTCTAAGCCTGGCCCATGTAATATCCCATACACACCCCTCCAGCTCTTGCCATTCTGCCTGAGCTTGACAAAGATTGACCCTGAAACCTTGAAGGCCACAGGGAAGATGGCAGAGCCTCAAGAGAGAAGGTTTCCGTATCCCTGACCACTGCTTGGAAAAAAGTCAACCACAGCCCGAGTACCTCTGCTCTAACCTTACATAAGTAAGAAATGCTTCTATCATGGTTGATCCATTTTACCGTCTTGGATGTGTTTGCTAAAGTAGCTAGCATCAGGATGTCCTGAGATTTTTACAAAATATAAATACTGACACATTATTTATAAAATAGTGACTCTAATCATTATACGTCAGATCAGACGCTAGCTTATAAAAGAACCAAATAATCTAGAACTAAGATATCACTGTAGACTAGGTTCTACTCTAGATAAACCATCGAAGGTGCCAAAGATTTAAATGTTATTGAATATTTGAAATACAGAAGAGAATGAACCTTGAAATACAGAATATTCTTTTAATTGATTTAATTTTTCTGTGACACAAGAAGAGTCTGCTATTGCTTGATTTCAGGGATAAGTATATCTTGGTCCAGCCTATTAAGCACCAGTGTTTAAAAGAAGGATAGGGGCGCCTGGATGGCTCAGTGGGTTAAAGCCTCTGCCTTCAGCTCGGGTCATGGTTCCAGGGACCTGGGATCGAGACCCACATTGGGCTCTCTACTCGGCAGGGAGCCTGCTTTCCTTTCTCTCTCTCTCTCTCTCTCTCTGCCTGCCTCTCTGCCTGCTTGTGTGATTGCTGTCAAATAAATAAATAAAATTAAAAAAAAAATAGAAGGAGGATAGTTTGTCCCAGAGCATTCATGCAAGTAGACATTTCTGAGGCTTTTTAAAAAAACCTAGCTGGTGAGAATTGGAGTTGTGAGCTATAGGCTCTTATCTATATGTAGTAATTGACATATTAGGGTCACTTTCTTACCTTCAGAACTGTATGATTATATTTGACCACTGATAGTATTCCATAGTTTAAACTGATCATAAAAATACATTATTTGAATGTTAAAATGTAAGGAATATGTATTTGTCCTGTGTAGATGTAGGAAATATATCAGGAGACACTTTCAGAAATTTAAGCTCAAGCGAAACCTAAGAAATTTAAGCCTCAACCGCAACCAAAGTCCAATTAAGTAAATTATTTATTTTGTTATCCAAAATATAAGGAACCTAACCTAGTTTAAGGCCATCAAGTTAAAGTGTAATGCCAAATTAAGATTACCCACCAGTTCTCAAAACCTGTCCTGTTATTTGAGAGGTAGGGCGGGGATCGTGGTGGGTAGGGAGGGAAAAAAATGAAACAAGATGGGACCAGGGAGGGAGACAAACCATAAGAGACTCTTAATCTCAGGAACCAAACTGAGGGTTGCTCGGTGGGTGGGGATATAAGGTGGCTGGACAAGGGGGAGGGTATGTGTTACGGTGAATGCTGTGAAATGTGTAAGCCTGATGGTTCACAGACCTGTACCTCTGGGGCAAATAATACATTATATGTTAATATAAAAAATAAGTAAAAGATACAGAAACAAAACAAAACAAAACAAAAAAACCCTGTCCTGTTAATGCAGTCAAGACCTTGTAAGTAGATGGTATCAATGGCACTTCTGGAAAACTGCCTTTGATGATTACAGCTGTTCACTCTGGCCCAAACGCATCCCAAATAACTTACTGAAAATACCTCTCCAATCAGTCTTCTTTCCATCTCCACTGCTCCTACTTTTATCTAGGCCCCCACAACTCTTACCGGGTGTAACAAAGTATCTACTTTCAACCTGGGTTCCTTGCTTCCACTTGTGCCCCTTATCCAGATGGTTCGTTCCTCCAAGGGGTGCCCAAAGCAATCTCTCTAAAGCACAAGTTCTATCACACCACTCTCTGGCCCCACCCCATTCCAGCCTATCCTATTACCAATCTCCCCACTCCCTTCACTCCGAAGCCACTAACCTCCTTTGTCTTCCTTGAATATCCCCAATTCTTTTCCATCAGGTTTTCTCTGCCTGAAAGGCTCTCCCTCCAGCTCTTTACATGGCTGACTTTTCTTCACCCTTCAAGTCTCAACTTAGCTATCACCTCCCCCAATTCCCTTCTTGCCCTCTTTATTTCCTTCATAGCACCTGTAATACCCTGTAATTTTATTCTCTATTGTCTGGAAACCTAGACACCTTATGAGGACATGAACTTTTCTTTCTCTTTTTCTTTTTTATTACCTTTTGTAATGTTTCAGGCATCTTACCCTCAGAGATGGGTGGATGAGTGGAGGGACAGTGTAGGCAGTAGATCATTTCAGCATTCTTTGTCCAATGGACCATCCATGAGAAACTGTACCATCACATATGTCAGTTAAGTGTTACTGTCCTGTCCTGGCAGGCATCGTTATAAAGCCAGCCCAATTTCTGCTCTCTTAACTGCGTCTCTCCTGGGAACATAAAGAAATTCTAGTTCTGGGGCCATCCATTCGGCCCTTTCCACACAGTGAGTCTTACTGTTAAATGAAAAATACCCAAGTTGGCAAAACTGATCATTCCAAAAGGATATGTCCTGATATTTCATTATCCATCACACAAGACTATTCTGGCTTTGAATTTTAAGCTATCCAACTTCGGAAGAAGCTCTTTCAGGAGAAATAAAAGTCACCTCAATGCAGAGTAAAACTATAAGTCACTTCCTGGGTTCCTGTATCTTGGACTTAAACCCTTAAAGGAGAGAGCAGTCGAACCGACAACTATATGGAAATCCAGTGCACACTTCACTTTGCTTTATGGCACTGGGTCAATCTGACAGAATAGCTTGTTTTCCCAGTTCTGATGAACTGAAGGAGCGTTGTGCCTACAAATAGGTTTCCCAGATGTTCCTCTGTACATATAATAGGAAATGCAGAATTGGATCTGGGCACGGGCTCTGGAAATGTCAGGGCAGTCTCTCCAAAACTGAATGGCCCTGAGAAAGCCAACATTCTCAAGTGACCACACTTTTCCCCACTTCAAGCCACAGTGAAGACATGCTATCCCAATCCAGCTGAACTAAAGAACTCCACTCTCTAACTCGACATGAGAAAAGTCAGTAAGCCCCTGTAGAACGCCTGCCAAGAAACTGCCCATGAGCAATGTGATATCGGCCCACAGAGGGAGGTTACACGAATCGTCCCTGCAACGCATGTGGTGGTAGTCAGTCCTATAAGATGACTGCTGGCGTCTTTACCCAGGACATTCCACTGTGCTCTCTTCTTGAATGCCCATAGAAGAAATGCCTCCCAGGACTCAGTACCAAGAAAAGCTTTGTTTCTCCTAAGGATTTAGCTTTGCTGATGGTTTGTTTCACCTTTTGGACATTGTGATTACTTTAACAGCCTGCATTTCCTCTTTGCTTCTAGAAAGCCCAGGGACAGATTTGCCATCCTCTTCAGTAATGACACTGGACATTATGACATGCATTCTTACGTTTCAACTGTACCACTGACTTCATCTTGTTTTCTTACACATGTTTTCCCTCAACTCTGGTTTCTTTAAATACTTTGTATTCTCTTGTATTGTATGTATTTTATAAGCTGCTTCAAATCCTTTTGGGAATGAAACAGGCTATTAATGCACAGATACACACAGTGGATTTTATGTCAAACCTGTTACAACCCTAGATTCTACAAAAATATAAGATGGCCTCAGACAGACCTGGGCTTGAATCCTGATTCTTTTTTTTTTTTTTAAGATTTTATTTATTTACTTGAGAAGGTCAAGAAGATTTTATTTATTTACTCAAGAAGGTCAGAGGAAGAAGCAGACTCCCTGTGGAGCTGGGAGCCCGATGCAGGACTCGATCCCAGGACTCCAGGATCATGACATGAGCCAAAGACAGTGGCTTAACCAAATGAGCTACCCAGGTGCCGCCTGAATTCTGATTCTGCAGGTTTCTAGCTATGTTATCTATCTCAGGCAGGGCCCTTAATATTTCCATTTCCTCTGCTTTAAATTAAGGGTAATAACATTCACACTGTACTGTGGGTATGAGAAATAATGACAATTTATATGAACATTTGATACTTAGTAACCACAAAACAAATAGTGTCTTCTATTGTTAATAACAACTATGCAGACTGCTACCAAAAAATACCTATTTTTAGTATATGTGCTGCCGAAGCGAGCACATACCAAAAAATACCTAAAGGCAATGTCTGGAAGACACAGAGACACCAGCACATGGAGGATATCACATGACTATGCAGGCAGAGCCCGGAGTGACACACCTAATAAGCTAAGAAACATCAAGAACTACCAGCAACCACTTGAAGCTAGAAGAGGCAAAAGGAGATTCTTCCCTAGAGGGTTTGGAGGGAAAATGGCCATGATGACATTTTGATTTTCGACTTCTAGACTCCAGAACTGTGAGAGTATAAATTACTTATTTTAAGCCATGCTGTCCATAGAAATCTGTTATGTAAGTCACAGGAAACCAATACAGCCCCCAACTCCTATAGCCCCAAATGGCAGAAGTGAAATAGCCAAATCATGTTTCAATACAGCTGACATGTGCCAAGGTCTCACAGACACATACCTAGCCAGCAAGATTCATTTCATGGAAGGCATATGCTAGAAGAGCACGAGGACCTTGACTTTAGGCTTAAATTAATTAATTCCCCTCTCTGACCTTCAAATAGCTCATCTATAACAAGGGATTAGGTCTAGATCAATGACAGCAAATGTAATTTAAATGGGAATGGTATGGGGCACCTGGTGGCTCAGTGGGTTAAGCCTCTGCCTTCAGCTCAGGTCATGATCTTGGGGTCCTGGGATCGAGCCCCACATAGGGCTCTCTGCTTAGTGGGGAGCCTGCCCCCCCTGCCTCTCTGCCAACTTGTGATCTCTGTCTGTCAAATAAATAAATAAAATCTTAAAAAAAAATAAATGGGAATGGCTGCCTGAGATGCTATATTGAGGATTATGAGGAGTCATCTGGACAAAGAGGCACAGACAGATAAAGAGTCAAAATATTCCATCTTCATTTTCCTCATGCCTCTGTGACCATCCTTGTCTTCCGCTTCCAATTTCTTTTAAAGATTTTATTTATTCATTTGACAAGAAGGGAGAGTGGGAGAGGGAGAAGCAGGCTCCCCTGCTGAGCCGAGAGCCAGATGCAGGGCTCGATCCCAGGACCTTGCAGTCACGATCCGAGCTGGAGGCAGATGCTTAACAGACTGAGCCACCCAGGCATCCTGACTGCCCGTCTGATACTCATTAACACTTCTCTTCCTACATTAAACTTTCTCCTTAGACAAACCAACTGATTCTTATGGTCTTAAATTATCACCTATAGTTTCTGCTAATAATTTCAAATCTATCTCTCCCATCTAGATCAGCCTCCTGTCCTCATTTAGTCCCACATATCTAACTGCTGGATGAACATCTCCATTTGGCTATCCCATAGACAACTCTAAGCAACTCAAGCATAACAAAACTCACTAGTTGCTCCCCTAAGCCTGCTCTTCCTCTCATATGCTTCCTCTTACTTGGTGACACAATGTAAGTAGTTAGAAAACTGGGCTGCTTCCTGGTCTAGTTCCACTTCCTCACCCTCCCATCCCAAATCAATTATTAAGATTGATGGCAATCTTACTTCCTAGGTAATTCTCTTCCATACCTACTATCACTATCCTAATTCAAACTTCCATCAGTTCTTGCCTTTCAAGATTCAGCTCTGGTTATCACTGCAAGGACAGGGACGACTCTGGCTTTTCTGTCCCTGTATTCCTGGAATTTGTCATCATGTCTAACACCACAGGCAACAGATGATGATGATGATGATGATGACGACGACGATGACGATGACAATGACGATGGTGCGTATCATTTAATGACCACTTACTATGTACCAGGCACCGTTCTCAGCAATTTGTATCTCCACAACCACCCTCTAGGGTAGGTTCTCATTATCCCTATTTACTGTCAAAGCACAGGAAGTTTAAGTGACTTGCTCAAAGGTATACAGTTGTACCAAGAGGTCGCTAAACGGATTGAAATTCAATTTAAATTAAAATAAAGTCATAAGGTAAAATAGTGGAACAGATACCTATTTGTTCAATACATATTTACAGAACATGTATTATGATTAAGCCGCATAAGTAAAGATACAAGTAAACGAATACGTGAACACATTAATTTCAGAAATGGGGGGAAATCTCTCAGAAAACTCAGTCCAAGCCACTTCTCCAGGCCTGAACTGACCCGGGAACCTGGGAAACCAGTCCTTATCTACAACTCTGAGCAATAGTAGGGGTAGCAGACTTAACTCAGGGTTTCCTCCTTTGCTATCCCCTTCCCCACAAACCTGAGAAGCCATTGGGAGGTACTAGAAAGAGCTATAGTTCCTCCCTTCCTGGCCTCAAAACAGTGACAGTGCCCGGCCTCCAAGATCCCCTCTCTTTTGACTGTAGGTGGGCTGCTCCTCTCAGCGGAGGCAGGGAGAACAGAGTTCGCTGCATGCTGGTGAAAGGCTTTCACTGATGGTATTGAGGTCAGAACACCTATGTCAGCCTGATTTTGTCCCCAAGTAGCACTCTCACCTTGGGCAAGTCAATTCACCCCTCTGACCCCAGTAGTCTATCTCTCTTAAGTGTCCTTCCAACCCTACATTCTATGATTTAGATTCTGTACTTCATAGGCTACCAAGAGGCAGGGGTCTTGGCAAGAAGAGACCCTTCCCCCACTCCCTCTGGCTCCAGTAGATTATTCCTGGACACTACTCCCAAACCCAAGCATTGCTCAGATCCTAAAGAAATTCTAAAAATTGAGGCATGTGAGTCTTCTGTCAGTCTAAGAAAAGTCCACTTAAATTTTCCCACAATAATGCCTTTCTTTGTTATTCATAAATGTTAGGAAACCTATGACTGCATGCAAGCTGACAGAAATTAAAAGAAGACCCTGTCCTCATCTCTGCAATGGCAGCTACCTTTTAAACATTTATCCAAGATAGGAGTGCCTGGGTGGCTCAGTCAGTTAATCACATGATTTTGGATTTCGGCTCAGGTCATGATCTCAAGGTCCTGGGGCTAAGCCTAAGGCTAAGTTGAGCTCCACTCAGGCTCCATGCTCAAGAGGAATTTAGCTTGAGTAGTCTTTCTCTCCCCCACCCTCTGCTCACACGCTCTCTCTCTCTAACAAATAGATCATATAAATAAATATAAATGTGTGTGTGTGTGTGTGTGTGTGTGTGTGTATCTCCAAGGCAAAAGGATATGTCTGTCCATCACTCACTCCACTCTTGCTGTTTCTTCCCAGACTGTGGCACTCTTGGATGTGATCCAGGAAGAAATCCACGTTTACTCAGTGAGTCCATGAAAGCCCCATTAGGGTTCGAACCGACCAAGAGAAAAAAAAAAAGGATCCAGGTGGAAGCTATTCTGGTAATCCCCAAACTGAGGGTAGGTTTTACTGATGTTGGATATTTATTTACTTAAATATTCACTTCACATGGTAAATGTCTTTTTGCCAGGGATCATTTTCAAAAAGCTAAAATTCCGCACACAGGTTACTATGTGCATCATCTGAAGCTGGGTTATAAACTAGAACCCAGGGTAAGTCTGTCCAAAGACCTCCTTAAGGGTGACATGATGAGAAACAAAACAAAACCCAGAGAACCAAACAAAGCTACTGGGAGCATTTACTATAACAGGGAAGTGGCAATACTGGGGGAAGGAATGCTCTCAGAACCTCGGTTTTGCTTGCATAGCAAACTTGACGATCCTAAGAAATCACATGGCAGTTTTTTATTCAACAAATATTTAGTATGTTGATATAAGAGATGCCATGGATACAAAATTCAATAACTGTCTGGACAGTTAGGCATGTGAGTCACCCAAACAACACAGATCTATGTGATATCCCGACTGTACAGGTATGGCTGTGCTTATGACCTCAGCAGCCATGGGGAGAAAGCAGTGGAGGTCGGAGCTCCTACCCAGCCTTCTGTGAACTTGTCAGTTTCCCCAATGCTGAACTCTGTCCTCCCCAGATCCCTACACTCAAAGAACCAAATCACCCAATAATTTCCCTGTCACTGAGACACAGTTTCATTCTTTCAGTCATCCAGCAAATAATTACTCAGCACCTACCTTCTGCCAGGTGCTGTGAAAGACACCTGGATCCGTCTGATCCGGGTGACCCACTTATCTCGGGCCTCATACTCATGAAAGGTTCATAATGTAGATTGTTAAGATTATATGCAAATGATATCATATATACAGTCAGAGTTGCACTTACAGGATTAAACTTTAAAGCACATCAGAACTTTTATAACGTCGGTTTAGCAACTGTCAAAAATACACACAAATCTCCCCACTACCAGGCCACATATCATCCAAGGAAGTGATCTGGGTCCCTCCCCATCACTGCAGGTCTTGCGGCACAGTCAAGAGAGGACGGCAAGCAAGCCAGTTGTACTGTGCTCACAGAACTTTGTGTTTAGTGGGGAGACAGGTATGGAATAAGGACATGTATCAGACTAACAACCAGTTATCTCTGGGAGAGCAGCATGGCGTAAGGCTGAGCAGGCAAGCAGAGCTTTCCCTTTATCTACAGTGTTCAAATTTTTACTATAAAGACATTTCCATGTACTACTTGTATCAGGTAGATCATTAAAAGACCAGCCAAGAAGAGGACGAGAAGAGCATGAGAGAGGCTGACCCCAATGCGAGAGGCAGGGAGAATGAGCCAGACACCAAGATCGAGCTTCAGGGTTGGTCTGGAGCTAGAGGGCGGCACACCCCTTTCTGGTGACCATTCTCTGCATGGCCTGGGGAGGGCACTGCCAGAGAGGGACGCATGGCTCCCCATCTCAGAGCTCTCTACTGGGCTCAATCACTTTCTGACCCCACAAATAGAACCACCTACTTTCAGGTACTGAGTAACATAGATGATCAACATGTTACACTCACCTTGGTATGAAACTTGCCTTTTTGAGGACAGCAATAAATCCTACCAGAGAATAATACTAAATGCTCCCAGGCTGAATCACAGTGATCCTGTCTAGACTAAAATGTCTCATCTCTCCACTTTGTCAAAGTGTGCCTTGCCCATTACTGTTCACCCTGTAACCCATATGAGCTTTACACGGTTCTATCGGCAAGAGGGCAGCCCCTGACCACATATAAATGATCTCAATAAGAAATAAGACCAGAAATAAGAAATAAAAGCAGATATCATGGAAATACCATTAGCTATGGCAACACACAGATTACTAATGACAGATGGAGCAGTTGTTAACACAAAAATTTGCAGATAAAAACACTGCCTTACACTGTCATTCTTTTCCATTTTCCTGAGTATCTTCTGAGATATACTCACATGGCATGGCTTTTGCAGAACAGAGACAAGACCAATGACTGATCATCCAATAATACTTCTGATCAGAGCAATTTGTGTGTGTGTGTGTGTGTGTGTGTGTGTGTTTGAACACATGTGCGTGCACATGTAATATTTTCAGCATGACAGGTGCCCCCTGGGAGTGTGCTATGCACAGTTTTTAGGGAAATATATACAAGTAAAGTCAGCACGGAGTTATACAACTTGAATGCACCTCTCCGAGAGGTGAACAGCCAGCAGAGACAAAGTTTCCTGTAAAGGGTTTCATGTCTGAGTTCTACTCTAAAAGCTCAATGGGAGTTTGTACAGTGGACAGGGTTACTGGGTAAAATAATGGGACACCCAGTTAAATTGGAATGTGGTGTAAATGCCGAGTGGTTTTTTGTTTTTTTTTTTTAGCATAGGTAATTCCCAAATACTGCATGGGTGTTTTGTATTTTTATTTGCAAAATTAAACATAGATAAGAACTTTTTAAAAGCTAACAGTGGAAGAGGGGAAGATATCCATGCCAATCATCTTTCCTTTTTTGTCATGAATCTTGTCACCATCAGCATCAATTAACATTTACAGCACATGGGGATGAGGCCCATGCTGTAGGGAAGACCTATGAATTACACCAGCCAAAATGCTCAGAATGTGCCTGCTTCTTCACTCATGGACTCCTTGAGATCATGCACTCTACCTTATTCTTCATCCTCAAGACCCACCCAGTGACTGGCATGTGGTACTAGCTCAAAATACAGTTTTGAATAAATAAGGATGAGATATGGAATGACTATAAAGGGAAGAAATTTGGGGTGAGCAGGATAAAATGACAAAACTGTACATGGCAGAGAACAGAGGAACTGTCAAGATGGTTGACAACAGCTACATCTGTAGCCGCCCCCATCGACTGTGAGCAGAACCTTGGAGCGTAGTAATTCAACTGAACAAACTCTGAGTTTGGTTTAGTAAGACAGAACCGTCTCAAGTGCAAGGAAGTCTAAGCATTCTAAGTGGGCAGGGCAGGGAGAAATACACAAAGTTGGGAAATCCATAATTATGCCCTTAAAAAAAGCCATAACAGAGGCAGACAACACATTTAAAAGCCCCAAAAAGGGACAAGCAGTTCCTTCTAGGACAAGGTAACAAGCTTTAGACGTAAGAAGTTGTATGAGCTATATAAGAAGGTATGGCCTACAGAGATGCTTTGCACTCTACAGACTGTGTGTATGTTTAATCATAAATATATATATAAACATACATATTTTTATTAAAAGGTTGCAAACATGGTGCACTGAACTCCCACATATTCTGTGCTATTCTATGGAATGAGAACTGAGTCTTGGGGTAAATTCACATGTCCTCTGGAAGTATCCTAGAGCGGAACTTGGGTGGCTCAGTGGGTTGGGCCTCTGCCTTCGGCTCAGGTCATGATCTCAGTGTCCTGGGATCAAGTCCCATATTGGGCTCTCTGCTCGGCAGGGAGCCTGCTTCCCCTCTCTCTCTGCCTACTTGTGATCTCTCTCTCTCTCTCTGTTAAATAAATAAATAAAAATCTTTTAAAAATTAAAAAAAAAAGATTTTTTTTTCTGCACATATATGCACATGTAGGTATTTCACAAACATACTGTCAGCCTCTATATACTACCCATGTAAGCTTGGTTTTAAACTACAAAGTGAATTTACCCAAGTGACCAAATATACTTAACCACCTATCTACTACTGAACATTTAAATTGTTTTCCCTTTCTTTTCTTTTTGTATGATAAACTTCCTGACAGCGAAGTCTTTAAAGATGTCCATCATTATTTCTTGGGGATAAATTCCTAGAGGGAGAACTGCTGAGTCAAAGACCATGTGCATTTTTAAGTCGTTGGATACATATCACCATTTTGCTCTCTAGGAAGGTTGCGTCAATGTATATTGTTATGATTATAAAATATTAAAGGGCTCGTTTTCAAAATGTTTTCCAGGTTAGTCACCTCATAGAATATGTGAAATCGTTATTTAGAGAGTGCACACATAGAGTAATATATGTAGTAAGTACTTCTATGATGGGTATCAGAGGCGTGGGAAACATTAGGCAGCCGTGGGAGGTGCTAGTTTGGGTTTAACTAAAGGAAAGGCTAGTTGCAGAGTAACAACAGTTTCTTTTTTTTTTTTTTTAAAGATTTTATTTATTTGACAGACAGAGATCACAAGTAAGCAGAGAGGCAGGCAGAGAGAGAGAGAGAGAGAGAGGAGGAGGAAGCAGGCTCCTGGCTGAGCAGAGAGCCCGATGCGGGGCTCGATCCCAGGACCCTGAGATCATGACCTGAGCCGAAAGCAGAGGCTTTAACCCACTGAGCCACCCAGGTGCCCCGTAACAACACTTTCTAATGACAACAGAAAACCAAGCCAGCTTACAGTAAGTGCCATGCTCAAACTGACCAACTCTGTTTTTCATCTTCTTTGAGACCCAGGAAAATTAAAAAAGAGAAAATATCCAAATAGAGAAGTTTAATTCAACAAGAGTAGGGAAACCTAGGCTATGTTCTATTCTGGTGGCCTTGCAATCAAATAATTAAAGTCATTTGGCCAACATTTTTGATTAACTCAACGAGAAAGGCCGTTTGGCTACATGGCCAGATCCAAAAAATAAATAAATAAATTTCTTTAACAGATCGCTCGCCCTCTTATGTAACAGGGTTGGATGGATGAGTGTATAGAGTCAGGACTTTCAGTTCTTTCTGAAACAGTCTGCATCAATCTTGTTATGACAATCCTGGAGTTCTGGGATGGGTCATCCCGACTACTAAGGTAATGCAACGCTAATGCTTTGCTCACTTTAAAGAAAAAGATTAGCATTTCTAAAGTCAGCATCACCCAAAGTCAAAACAAACCTCAGAGGCAACGGAAAGGGGCTGAAACCCTGAGAAACATAAAATGAGGAATGAGAAAACTCCTCCCCACCGAAGATTATTCAGGTGTATAAAAGGCACACGTCGGGATACTTAAGACCTAAAACATCACTGTCAACCCTGAGTCTGGTGGATTTTTTTAGCTTGAGGGGAAAAAAAAATGAGCACAAAGCCTGACGTGATTCGAAAGTGTCTGTGGCCTGCATGCCTTGTGGGTCTCCTCATCACTGGCATCCTCTCTCTAGACTGTAACTTGCTGCACTTCCACCTGAGAAAAGTCACCTGGCAAAACCTGAGACTCCTAAGCAGTACGAGCAGCTCTTTTCCTGCAGAGTGCCTGAGCGAAACCAAAGCGTTTGAGTTGCCCCAAGAGATCCTGTCACACACCCAGCCTGTGAAAAGGTACATCAAGGAGGCCTTCTATGAAATGTCTATACAGGCCTTCAATATCTTCAGTCAGTACACCCTCAAATCCACTTGGGAAAGCGACTATCTGAAACAGATCCAAATCGGACTTGATCAGCAGCTGCAGTACTTGGAACAATGCCTGGAGGAAGAGGAGCAGGAAAAGGAAGACTGGAAAGAGGTGACAGAAGATGGGATGAACTGGTCAGGAGCTCTGGTCCCCCAGCTGAGCAGCCTAGAACTGAGGCGGTATTTCAATAGGATAGACAACTTCCTGAAAGAAAAGAGATACAGTCACTGTGCCTGGGAAATCATCCGAGCGGAAATCAGAAGATGTTTCTACTACTTTCAGAAATTTGCAGCCCGACTCAGGAAGAAATAAGGTATATTTTTTAGAATTAAAATTCCCTTTCTCTCCAACATCTCCCTCTCCTTTGTCTTCTTTTTAAGAATTTTTGGGCTATCCTATAAGCCAGCCCACCACTGGTAACGGTGATTTAGGTCATGTTTGCTGTCTCTAAAGTTGGCTTTGAGACATCAGCTACATCCACCTTTCTAAGAAGTGCCAACCACCGCTGGGCACCAACAGTCTTCTTAAAAAGTTCTGAAGATAGTTTTTTTTTTTTTTAAGATTTTATTTATTTATTTGACAGACAGAGATCGCAAATAGGCAGAGAGAGTGGGGGAGGCAGGCAGAGAGAGTGGGGGAAGCAGGCTCCCAGCTGAGAAGAGAGCCTGATGCCGGGCTCAATCCCAGGACCCTGAGGTCATGACCTTAGCCGAAGGCAGAGGCTTTAACCCACTGAGCCACCCAAGTTCCCCTGAAGATAGTTTTAAATAAAGGAATAAGATCCTTTCCATGTTCTACTCTTTTCTTTCTCTTTCTTTTGCTATTTTTTACTTGCATTGCTCTATGGCCTTTGAACTTCACCATGCCAATGTTAGAGGATATGAATGAGAGAATGTTGCAAAATGTAACACCTCAGTGATTTAACTGTCATGCTGCCAAGGCTGTGTATTCTGTGATAGCTGAGCATGTATAAAGGAGCTTATACAAGCTTTCATTGAGTTAAAACCCTTCTTTTCTACCCCCTGCCCTCAAAAAAAAAAAGGTGAAATTTCTGTCCTATTTGCTTCTCAGTTTGGTTTGTTTGAAATTATATAGTTTGTAGGATGGCATTTTCATTTTATTTTATTTTTTAAAAGATTTTATTCATTTTTTTTTTTTTTGACAGACAGAGATCACAAGTAAGCAGAGAGGCAGGCAGAGAGAGAGAGAGAGAGAGAGAGAGGAGAGGAAGCAGGCTCCTGGCTGAGCAGAGAGCCCGATGCGGGGCTCGATCCCAGGACCCTGAGATTATGACCTGAGCCGAAAGCAGAGGCTTTAACCCACTGAGCCACCCAGATGCCCCTCATTTTATTTTTTTAAAAGAGAATGAAGATCCTCAGTGATATCAGATAGTTGAATTAGATGGCCATTAAGTTCTCACTCATCCTTTGAGAGCCAATGATTGTAATGTAGAAAACACAGCTCATTCCTACTGCATACTATTTGATTTCTACATCCAAGGGCATGGAAAATGCTGCAAATTATATATATATATATATATATATATATATATATATATATATATATATATATATATATATGATCTGTTTTTCTGTGTTTTTTTTAAATGCCTGAGATGAAGTACCTGCATATTTCACACTGAGTTGTACACTGGATTTTCCCAATAGGAAGACCACTTTCTGACTGTTAAGTAGACTAGTTATAATAATACATGACACTTTAATCTCATTTATCTTTTTAGAAATTATTTTGTATCCAGGTTACCTAGATTGTTTACTTAAATTTTCTTGTGTGATCCTTCATCTGTGTTAATCCATCATCCAGCTGAAATTAATTTTTTTCTTCCTCTCTCTCCTCCCCATTTCAGAATCCTGTACACCGTCAAGCGAGAATTAACAAAAAGACCTGTGGCTACACAAATGGCAAAAGCACAAATGTACCTGCTTCCACCCTTGGGAAACCTCCCCTGCTATATACTGTTTCAAAAGCAAGCACCCGACCTATTTAGATTCAAAGTTCATTCCAGTACAGGGCTCAAATGGTAAAGCCAAACAGAGAATCTTATAAAACAGAGGCAAATCTCAGGCAAAAATTAAAAGTTGTGGATTATGGTATCCTGGCTATCAGTGGAAGGAATGTAAATAAAATGAGTTAGTTAAATCCATTAGTAAAAACAACTCATTAAGAGTTGTTCTAAATGAAGAAAAAAAAAGTCACCATAAACTGTAAAGATGATGGGGGTTGCAAGCTACTAAGCAGAAAGTATCTGGTATTTTCCAAGAATTTCTCTACTAATGCTTTTTTTTGCACAGTCTCCCTAATAACTCTACCAGAGATCATGTCAGTCATTTCAGTAATTTATGGTTGCAGTCTTGCCAAATGTTTGCTATGCTAGAGGGAAGAGAATTGGCACTTCAAGTCAATAAAGATTGTCCGATTACAAGGGCAGGGTCAGAAGTCAGAACACTATGCTTTCACTAAGAGCACCTCTAGTCAGAAAAGGGAGAACATCCCCCACTGAAAAAAATTGGTTAAGGACATAAACTGGCATCATCATAAAGGAAGAGATACTAACAGACAACAGGAAAAATGTTTAATCTCATTTGTGGTTAAAGAAATACAAAAGACGACAAGAGGATACCTCCCATCCATCTGGCAGAAATGAAAAAGTGTTAATATAAAGTATGAGCGGGGTGTGGGATACAGGAAAAAAAAATCCTCTTGTATATTGTTAGACAGCAGGTAAAGTGGCACAACTTTCCTACAAGACAATACGGCAATCTCAAGTATCCTAAAAAGTACACTAACTCTTTCAACCTAGCTATACTAAGCTCCAGAAATTAATGGATTGAAATGATTGGGTAACACTGTTTACTAGAGTCTTATTTATAATATCCCCTTTCCTTTTTTCTTCATTTTTACCTCTCACTATTGTCTATGTTTTCTACAATGATTTGGGGAAGGGGAGGCTAATTCTAAAGTTAAAGAAACTGTTCAAGCTCATCTTTCACTGCAATTACCCTATTTTCCCTACGGGGGTAGACTGGGACAAACACTGCCCTTTCACGTGATTAATGATGCCTCTGGGCACTTCTTAAGCAACCCAGGTCTGCCCTGTTCTACTCCTGCTGCTACTAAGTAGCTGCTAAATTTCAAAGGTATCCTTCCTTAGGCAACGAGACCTTTGTAAAGTGCTTTCCATTGCTTCAGAAATTTCACTTTTTTTCTTTTGTTGGTGCCACTGGTAATATCCAGAAATCACTGGAGAAAGTGCTTCCTGAGTTAGCAGTCTCCTTTGTTTTTCTGTTTATTGAATGAAAGTCAAATTTCTGGTAAGTCAGATAAAGGGAAAACTCCCAGAACTGTGCAGAGGTCCCACATAAAACGCTTGAGTGGGTACCTAGGTCACAGGTGTTCTGATGGAAGCTTGCTTCCTCCCTCCCCAGGCTCCGGGAAGGGATCAAAAGGTAGAGAGTAGAAAGAGTGTAACTGAGCTTCCCTGGAATTGGAACGACTGGGCCTCCATGAGAAAATGCTGGAAACACCGATACAGTAAAGCTGAGCGTGCACAGCTTCTAACAGGTGCACAGGCTTGGCCTCCCCTCACCGGCAAAAACGACAGTCTGGGCACCGTAAGGGAACTCTGCCTTCTCGGAGTGCCTACTTTGCTGTTGCCCTACCTCTTTAATAATCCACACTAAGAAGAGGCACGATGTGTAAGCATCTGACTTGAGAGGGAAGGCAAAGAAGCAGGGCCACCTATAACCTAACAGGCGCACCCCCTGGGGAACTCGAAGGCAGTTCCAAGCCACTGGTTCGCAAGAACTTGTTGGCGTGAACACTGCCCTGGCGGCGTCCCTCTGCGCGGTATCCTCCGGATTTGCTTTTTCCCAAATGCTTACAGGGGGACTGGGATTTCAACTTGGAGCCCTACCCCTAGGTCAAAATTCCACGTTCAGTCTGGAGGGAGCCATCTAACCACTGTTTCTAGGCAAAGTCTTGAGGCTTCTTGGGTTGCTTCCTTCTCCATTCTCGCCTGTTCTCCAGTCCCTGAAAACTCGCAGACCCCAGGACCTCGGCTTTCCGCCTACCCAAAGTGCCCTTATCCCGTCCCCCCTGCCCTGGAAGTGGCCCAGCCACACGCCTTCGGGCGGATATTTAAATCCGCTGGAACCACCCAAGGACACCCTGGCGGCGGGCGGAAGGTCTCTCCCACTCTCGGGAAAGCGGCACCCCTCTCCGGCTGCGCCCTTCGCGGCGCGTCTGGGATCGGATCCGAGAAACGCGCCCCGGGCCACAGGCAGCCGAGGAGGCGGGGAAGCAGCAACTTTCCCTCCGCCCTCTAACCGCAGGGCCTTGGTGCGGCGGCCTCGCGGGGGCCGGGCTCCTCGCCCTTCCCCGTCGGGATGCCGGACGGCAGCGGGCCGTGTGGCTGGCGGGAGGTAGGGGAGTGCGGGGAAGACCCGGGGGGAGTCCTGCTCTCCGCGAGCCCCGTCAGATGTTGCAAAGGCAAACAATAGGGGAGACGCGGAGAAACAAAAGGCCATTCGTCACGATCTCCACGGGCGCTGTGGCGTGGTCCCTGCGGGGAGGACGTCTGGGAGGCGGTCAGGAAGGTGGGTGAAGGGGGGAGCCTGAGGGGCCTGCAGTCAACGGTGCTCACTTGCCTGGCACCGGAGGGCGGCCCTTTTCCATTCGGAGAGGGATCCCAAGGCAGGGAGGACAATCAAAGGAAAGTTAAGGGGTTTTCACCTTCCTCGGCGCAGGGGAAGGGAGGGGCTGGATTCCAGATGTTTGACAGTTGTTGGCCCAAGGGGGCAGCAGAGCTTCCCCGTCCTTCAGCCACGCGCTCCCTCCCCGAAGCCCCAGTGCCCGGGGCGAGCGGGCCGGCGGAGCGGGCTTCCCCGGCGCAGCCCGCGCCCAGCCTCCGCACGCGCCCGGAGCGCCGTGCTCCCGCCCAGGCGCACTTTCGCAAAAAAAAAGTTTGTCTTCCCGCCGCCCGCAGCCCGACCCGCACGCGGCAGTCTCCCGCGATTCGGGACGCTTCGGGACGCACTTGTACCCCGCGGGCCATGCATTTTACTGCTAGACCTTTCACAGTCAAGGCCCGGGAGCCCGGGCTGGGGACGGGACTCTCGTTCCCGCCCGAGAAGGGCACGCGAGGAGCCGGCCTGAGCCGAGGCGCGGGCAGGGGTCTGACGCGGATCGCAGCCCCGGAGCCGCCGCTCACCCCCGCCCCCCCCCACCCCCGACGCGTCCTCCCCCAGGGGCGCCCCACACCGCGGCCCGCCCCGGCACCCCGGAGGGCGAGCAGCTGCCTGGCGGCGCCACCTCGCCTCGCCGCGCGCGGGCTCTCACTCACCGTGGGCTTTTACCTTCAGCCCGCGGCCCTGTCGGCTCCTGCGCCGGATCAGCCGCAGCCGGCGCCGGAGGAGGAGGACGAGCCGGGGGCCGGACGGGCGACGCTCGCGGATCCACGCGGCGGGCGCGGAGCGAGCGGCGAGGGGCCAGCGCGCGCGGTCTCCACGAGCGCGCGGGCGAGCGAGCGCGGAGTTGGAGCTCCAGCCGCCGCCGTTCTGAAGTAGCCCCCACAGGCGCCCAGCGCGCGGCTGTCGCGCGGGGGCGCCGACCGGGGACCCCTGGCGGCCGCCCGCGGAATGGCAGCTCTGTGAAGTCAGGTCGCCTGGAGGCTCATCTTGCCGCCCGCAGAGGTGAGGAATGGGCGGTGTATGCGGGCTCCAGGGCTTGCCAAAAAGACCGGGACCCTCTCACGAGGGCGGAGAGCGAGAGAGCATCAGAAAGTTCGCGTTCTGGGTCCAACACAGCCAAGGCACCTAGAAAGGGGGAAATCACCTTCTCCAAGATTTTGTCACTTGTTGAAAAAGACTGTTGGAAAATACTGACGGGGGGGGGCTTTAATCATTGGAGAATACTGAGATTCTGGCGGCTTTACTAGAACAACCTGGGAGTAGTGGACTGAGAATAGCCTTGGAAGCCGGGCACACCCTGCGACTTTCTACTGTGTGATTTTCGGTCTGTGACTTCTAAACCAGTATTTTCCTCTGTAAATTGGAAGAGCAGTATCTACCTTGCTGGGTGGTTTTAAGGGTAAACTAAACATAGAAAGCATTATTTTTTTCTTCTTCTTTTTCTTTTTTTTTTAACATAGAAAGCATTTTTAAAAAAAAAAGATTTTATTTATTCACTTGACAGAGATCACAAGTAGGCAGAGGGGGGGGGGGAGGCAGGGTCTCCGTTAAGCAGAGAGCCCAATGTGGAGCTCGAATCCCAGGACCCCGAGATCATGACCTGAGCCGAAGGCAGAGGGTTTAACCCACTGAGCCACCCAGGCGCCCCAGAAAGCATTCTTAATAGTCGGAATCACTAGATAAAAACTTCCTGAGGAGGAGCGCCTGGGTGGCTCAGTGGGTTAAGCCCCTGCCTTCGGCTCAGGTCATGATCTCAGGGTCCTGGGATGGAGCCCCGCATCAGGCTCTCTGCTCATCGGGGAGCCTGCTTCCTCCTCTCTCTCTGCCTGCCTCTCTGCCTACTTGTGATCTCTGTCAAATAAATAAATAAAAACTTAAAAAAAACCTTCCTAAGGAAAATAATGCCTTCCACATCTTTTTATTTCCCTATAGCTCCTTAGTACATGCCGATTGGGGAGTACCAAATGAGTAGGTACTGGATTTTACAATTCTGACTACACACTTTAAAGAGGTATGGAAATATACATATATAATATATGTTATATATTATATATATATATATATATATATATATATTATTTATTTATTTGAGAGTGCACGTGCACAAGCAAGGGCAGAGGTGAAGGGCAGAGGGAGAGGGAGAAGCTGACTCCCCACTGAGCAGGGAGCCCAATCAGGGCTTGATCTGGAGGCTCAACGGAATGAGCCACCCAAATATCGGGAAGTATGGAAAAATAGTAAGTAGAAATGAGGATGCATGCAAGGTCAACATCATTCCCCCAAAAGCAATTTCCACCACTACTAAATGAGAACCTCTAAAACCACACATTTTCTGCAATATTAAGTAATTTCTGATATCATAAGAAATATTTGAATGACAAATAGTTATAGTCTAATGATGTTAACAGTGGATTAAATGATTCCACTTAATTCTTGGGCAATGCAAAGATATTGGAGATTGTGAATAAGAAACTCAAATATGAGGGTGAAAAATAGTCAGATGCAAATATACGGCCATTAATTAGGCAATGATTCTTATTGAGTAATGCAGTTTCATTTCCAAACTGCCTCAAACCCTAGTCACTGCTTTTAAAGCTTTTGTCCTTTTGGCCTCATGGCAATCAGAACACTCTCATGGTGCAGAACAATCAGGATGGAAGTATCTCTTAATTACCCCAGTTTACCTTTAATTGTCCTTCCCTTTCACTCACTAGTCCCTAAATGGGAAGTCTCTTGCCTGCCTTGCAATACCCTTGGCATGATCTTTTCTGTCCATTCAAAAAGGAAAAATAAGGGGTTTTTTGCCTTAGAAACTAAAGCCAAACACTGAGATCCGACTCTGCCCTTGGAGAGCTGACTCACGGTCCAGAGTACTGATGAGCAAGACATGCACGCGGTGAAGAGGGCATTCAGTTCTAATCAATAAATATTAATGGAACCATCTCTGCCTCTCTCCTTGCGTTTCAGCTTTGCCTGTGGGAGGAGAGAACTTTCATCCCACTTTTATCCCCTTAGTGGCGATTTCCCCAGGGAGGAATGGTAAATCTTGTGACTGGGAGGGAGCCACCCATATTTCCTGGATAATTTTCATCAGTGAGAGGGGTCATTGTAGTGAATAATACCCCAGTTCTTGCCCATTCTCTCCTAGCTTCTCTGCCTATGACCTGGTGTGCTGGAGAAGGATGGGGTCCACCTTCACAGTGTGCTCGGAAGGGCCAGCATTTAGATTCAAGCCCTCCTTGGTCCTCCTGCATCTTTGTGTGGTCAGGCTACTACAACAAAGCCTGGGGGCTTCCCAAGAGCAGAAAGGGGTTTCTCACAATTCTGGAGGCTGAGAAGTCTAAGATAAGTTGCCATCAGATTCAGTGTTTGGTGAGGGCTTGCTTTCCTCTTAGACAATTTTTCACTGTGTCCTCACAACGCAAAAGGGGGCAGGAAGCTTTCTCAGGCCTCTTTTATAAAGACACTAATCCCATTCATAAGGCATCCTCCCTCATGACTGATCACCACACAGAAGTTCCATCTCCCAATACCATCACACTGGGCCATAGGATTCAACAGATGAATTTGGGGAGGGCATACACATTCCATCTGTAGCGTCCCGGGCTACACCTCCTTCTCCAGTCAGGCTTTTATCAGAACCCTGCGTAGGTGTTACATAACAAACTGGCTCCGGCACAAATTGAACAAGATGCTGTTTCCCACTGGCTATTATTCCTTATGTCTATGGTTCTTTGCTTGTAGGGAAAAGCAATCTGAAGGGAAAGACTAGGGGAAGGAAAGGATTCAGGTACCAGGAGTCCACCCAACCTACACCATCCTCTCCCTCAAACGTGCTCCCCTGCTGTCTTCCCCATCTCAGTGAATGCCTCTCCAACCTTTCATTGGCTTAAAGCCCCAAACCAGAGGATCATCTTTGACTTTTCTCCTTTTCTGTTCCACTCCTAATCTATCAACACATCTCATTGGCTTTATTGACAGACCTCTTTCCACCACCTCAGACCAAGCCACAAATACCTGTAGCTAGTATTACTACAATAACCTTCTGTCCCCCTTTCCACCTTGTCCCCCCATATGTGCTATTCTCAATAAACCAGCCAATGTGATTCCAGTAAAAGTGTGTCCTATTTTGTCAACTTGCTACTCCAAATCCTCCTTGGGCTCCTCTTCCAAATCTACTTAAAATTATTATCACCTTCCCCTTCTAACACTCCCTTATCCATATTCCCTGCTCCAATTTCTCAGAATTTATTGCCATCTAAATATATATATATATATATATATATATATATATATATATATATTCCTGTATTCATTTTCTGTCTGTGTTAGTTTTCTATGGCTGCTGGAACAAAGAACCACAAACTTAACAACATACAACAATACAAATTTATTATATTCTGTAGGTTAGACTTTCAGCCCAGGTCTCATTGATGTCAGCAGGGCTGCATTCCTCTTTGAAGTCTCTGGAGGAAAGGCAGTCACTTTCCCTGTTTTTACTGGTTTCTAGAGGCTGCTGACATACCTCAGCCAGGGTTTCCTTTCTCCATCTCCAAAACCAGCCACAGCAGTCAAGATTTCATTTTCTTCACCCTGACCTTTCTGCTTCCCTCTTCCACTTATAAAGGCCCTTTGGGTGACACTGAGCCCATCCAAATAATCTAGTGTTATCTCCCTATGTCAAAGTCAGCTGATTAGTGACCTTAATTCTGTCTGCAACCCCAGTGCCTCCTTGCTGTGTAATGTAACACGATCCCAGGTTATGGAGATAAAGATGTGGACATTTGGGGGTCCATTATTCTGTCTACCACACGGTCTTACTCTTTCTACTAGAATGTAAATTCCACATGACATGGATTTTTATCTATTTTGTTTATTACTCTATCTTTGGACTAGCTCAATAAATGTATAGGTGCTTGCTAAGGACTGAATTATATCCCACCTCCCTCCGCCCCCAAATCCATATGTTGAAGCCCTAACCCTCCATGTGATGGTATTTGGAGTTGGAGCCTTTAAGAGTGTATTGCAGTTATCCGCTTCTTGGCCTTTTGCCCAAGATCAAGAGGTAATTACAGTTAGATGAAGTGATAAGGGTAGTCCGCTCATGGTGAGATTAGTGGTGATTAGTGGCTTTATAAAGAGAAACAGGAAAAGAGAGACTGTTGTCTCTGTGCCACATGAGGACACAGTGAGAAGGAAGTCATCCATAAGCCAACAAGACTCTTAGCAGGAACCAAACTGGCCAGCATCATGATCTTGGACTTCCCAGTGCCCAAAACTGAGAGAAATAAATGTCTAATATTTAAGCCATCTGGTCTATGGTATTTTGTTATACCACCTGAACATGCTAATATGGCACTCAAATATGTGTTGAATTAATAAATGAAGAGAACTCATTATGGGTGTTGCCAATACTTAATTTCTATTAAGCACCCATCATATGTCAGGTGCTCGCTAAGTACTTTACGTGGAATGTCTCATTTAATTCTCACAAAGTTCCTATGCAGTAAATACAGGTGAAGAAATTAGAGACCAGAAATTTCCCCCATCTGAGGGAACTTGCCCAAGGTCATGCACCTAGTACATCATGTAGGTAGGTTTTAGACTTGGCAGCATGACTTAAAACCATAGTGGAACCCTCACACTCCTCTGCCATTATCATGCAGCAATAGACTGCCTGAGATCCTGCCCTCAAGATGCTTACAACCTAGTTAGAGAAATATGACTAGCAAGAAGTGGGGAGGGGAAGGGGCGTATAGAAGAGGCCGATACATTTCTGTGGAGCACAGACACAAGATTAATTCTGGATGAAGTTGACTAGGGGGAGTTTCAGGGAGGATGTGGCATTTGAGCTGGACCTAAAGATGGTGGACACTGGGGTACCTGGGTGGCTCAATCGGTGGCTCAGCATCTGCCGTCAGCTCAAGTCATGATCCCAGAGTCCTGGGATGAAGCCCTGCATCAGGCTCCCTGCTCAGCAGGGCGTCTGCTTCTCCCTTTTCCCCTCACCCTGCTCATGTTCTCTCTCTTCTCTCTCTCTCTCACTCTCTTTGTGTTTCTCTCAAATAAACAAATCAAATCTATAAATAAATAAATAAGGTGGACATTGTTGGAGTTAGAAAAGTTGTTTCAGGTACAGAAAACCTGTAATGATACAGGAAGGTAGGAAAATGCTAAATGTGTCCTAGAAACCAAGATTAATCTAGTTGGTATGGGGACTATGTGTGCAGTCAGATGATAAAGGCTGGGACCCCCATGCTAGGCTAGAGATCAAAGGAAATGTAATGATTTTCATCTAAGTTATTGATGGAGAAAGTTAATGAAAGAGCTGCCAAAGCAATGTCTGAAGTTATAACTCAAAAGGCAGTTAGTAGAATACAAAAATGAACTTCTTGCTGATAAAATGTTTTGAGAGGCTTCTCTGTTTGCCACATTATAAAAGGGCAATCATGGATCTGTCATTCTAGGCCCAGAGCACAGCCTCCCATATCCTAGAACCAAAAGGTTCTCAAGTGAGCAAAAACAGATAATGAAAGCAACTGGGTTATTCCTGACCTTTGGACAAGTATAATTTTCACCATTTCCATTTTATAGGTGAAATAACAGTCTGGAAGAATTGACTCGCCCCAGATTACACAACTAATATGACTGGGATGTTGGTTGTAGGTCTCATGACCATTACTGCTGTGTGTCCTGATACAGCAGTGGAGAAGGCCCCAAAAGTGTGCTTGTCCAAGATAAAATTGTCAGATTTCAAGCTGTCTCAGATAAATCTCTCCAGGTAGCGATGGGATAAGTCTAAGAAGTATGGATGGAGGCACTCATGGTTCTTACTTCCACGCTTTTGCAGGGAAATGAGAGCAGACAGGTCATTTGAAAGATGCATTTTAGGGAGACAAAGTGGCATAGTAATTAATAGAATGGGCATCAGAGTCTATTGCCTCATTTTATAAAATGGGGTAAATAACATAAGTGGTTATATGGATTCTGTCAAGGGATGCATGTAATGCGCTTAGCACAGAGCTTGCCACATGGTATGTGCTCCAGAAACTGCATCTCTTTTTCTTTCCAGCACATAGTTCTACATCACCCTCCCATAGCTCCTCCCTCGGGAGGGCAAGACACCCTAGCCCCCAGAGCCGTGTGACATTCCACACTCAATCTAGAAGACTTACCGCCTCTTGGGATGTCATGTCCTAGAATTGGAAACAAAAAGAGAATATTTCTGGGTAGTTAGGTACAGAATTAATAACATTCACATTTTTTGCCCAAGTCAGTGCAAATTACGTTCTGTCATTTTCAGTTCATGCTTTATGTATTTCCTGTAAGAGGAAAGCCATGCTGGTCTTCAGTGGTGAATGAGAAAAATCCCAGAAAGATTCTGTTGCCAAACCACCTCATTACAGCTTCCACTGAGAGGGCACCAAAAGAGCAAAGGGAGAGCGTAAGAGCGTCACCATAGTAACATCATAACACATTGCAATAGAGTCAAGTGGAGAAAACATGTTTGCGTCGTCCTTGACAAACAGACTCAAAATCATGTTGCTCAGGAGAGCAGAGCTCACTCAAATTGGATTTGTGAGAGGGCATTCCTATTAATTTTGGTAGTCTAATTACCCTTTGGCATTGTGTGCTAACCATATTGATTACAGGAGCTTACTAACAAAGAACAGACATTCTCAGAGTCCTTTTCTCATACCAAGCGACGAGGGTTAACCCAACCGTCTACTTAACAAATCTTGAACAGTAAGGCACACTTCCTCCTTACCTACTTTGATTTTGCTTTCAAAACCCTGATTGCTCATAATCCTGGAGAGATTGTCTCATTGTTGTATGGGGCATCTCTGGGTCCCGGAAGTGAATGGGCATACCTTCTCATAAGCATTGAAGTCATGGCAATTTAAACAAGAGAGAGGTGTGTGTGTACATGTACAAAAGATATGCATAATATGTAAATATATATGGTATATACAAAGATATTCATATAAATCTTTTATTCATATCTAGTACGTATATATGTAAAACTTTTTAAGCAATTTCAAACCATGAAAATAATCCACATGTTAAAGCCCATTTCCTGCTGGCATAATTCTTACCATTTATAATGACACTAGATGTCTATAATTATGTCCTCTGAAATCCACATTATATCAATCCCATCTCGTGGAAGTGGAAATGAGGCACAGAAAGGTCATGGGGTTTGACGGCTGGGGAAAAAGAAAACCTGTGACACAGTTCAAAATTGTACCAGAGCAGCTAAACAAGATGGGGTCTTTGGAACCATTCTAGAAAATTGCCTGCCTCCCATTCTATAGGAGTAAAGTGAGCTTTCCTTACTTATTTTTTTAAAAATTCATTTTATTTCAATGAGATTGTGATCTTCCCTCATGCTCTCTGGATCTATTTGTATTTTTCCTAGTGACCCAATATCCTTCAGATCTCCCTACTAGACTGTGTTTTTTTCCAGTTTTGTTTATTTTTTTAAATCATTTGAGTCTTTAATAAGTGACTTTTCTCCTGAGAGAAGCCCAGTGTTTTTGTGCTGGCCTGACACACACCAGGGGTAGTACAACTTGTGGTCTGCCTCAGACTCTGAATAACGGAGAATTGTCCTCTAGGAATTCTCCTAAAGTAGGTCGGTAGATAGGATCTAAGGAGAGTTAGTTGCCAGGAGAATTGGACTCTAAAGTAGTCTCATGTAAAGACAGCATAGATCCCCCAAATCAACTTAAGAGTGAGTCTAAGATGGGAAATCAGACCATTGTGCGCTCAGTGGGGTCATGAAGTCTTGTTCTCAAAGCGATTTATACAGGAGGGGACAGGAAACCAGAGAAGAGGCTGGTGTGTCATGGATGGTTGCAACTTGACTGCACCTCCTCCCCCTCCAAATAAGAAAATAAGGAAGCTCTCACACGGACTTTCTCTAGAAGAGGGAAAAAAACCCATAGCTTTACTGTCTTTGTGATCTGTGTCCACTACCAGGGCCAGTACATCAGTCCTTAACTCCCAGTTGCCATGTTTGCAAAACAAAAAAAGTCTCCCGAGCCTTCTCAGCTCCCCTTGAATATCTGTGGAAACAAAGGAGTAAGCTGTTCTATTGTCTGACTGGCTGTTAATGAACAAGGAGCATCTCCAAACCATCCCCTGCCCTCCTGGCATAAAAAATACACAAGATCCTTCTTTTCACGTCATAATTAAGACAAGACACAAAAATGAGGGGATCACTTGTCCTGACCCACTTTAGCTTTCAGTTGTTTTACCTACTCAGGACCCCATTTCCTCAAGATTCCAATTAGATTCGATACACTGTTCAATATTAATTTCCTCCTAAGATGCTGCTTCACCATTTGGAGAGCCCCTTGGGTTGAATAATTATTGAATTTCTAAATGGCCTCTGGCCAGTTTCAGATATGATCGTGTTTCATGTCTAGTAATATGAAAGACTTGCCCTGGATATCGAATAGCCCTGATGATGCTTTTCTGAAGAAAAACACCTCTCTGAAAGGTTTTTAGAAAAGTTTCAGTTACAATTTTTCCCAAGTCCTATTGCCTAATGCTCAGCAAAGTCTCTGGTGGATAACTTCCCTCCTTCCTTTTATTTATTCTTTCTTCTTACACTCCCTCTTCCCTTCCTCCTTTCTTTCTCTTCCCTTTCGTGAACTTTGTACCAAAGAGGATTTAGGACAGGTCGGTACCTCATCAAGATTTCTACCCAGTGTCCTAGAAGAACAATGAAATTGCATTACACTTTCACTCCTTTTCCTTGCCTATTTGCTTTCCTTTGTTCTTTTCTGTTTATCTCAGCAGAGGCTAAACTTGGGTTTCCATTTGAAGTTGCTGCTCAAATTGTAGTCAGCGTCAAAAACCAGAAGGAAGGCACAAGTGAAGGGTTGGAAGAACCCTCAGGACCTTTGCCTCAGCAGCTAGGACAGTCCTATGGCATTTACTGGAGAGGGAGGGCAGCAGACTCATATTTGTCAAGCAAGAGAAGATGTAATGTGCTAGGACCCGTGCTGTGCATTTTCACATCTTTGCTCACCAAATATTAACAATGACCGTGGATAGTAGTTGGAATACCCCCATTTTAGACATTAGGCAGCTTGTCCCAGGGTTCACACGGGCTGCCTGTGGTGTTCTCTTGGTATCACCTTGTATCCGTCAGCTCTGCAAGAACTAAGATTAGTGTTTGGGGATGGGGTTTGGTATAGAAAATATCCCTGGTTCCAGTGCCCTTACGGTGGCTGGTTTCCCAGATCTCAAGCACACATCAGGCATTATCCCACTGTCTGCCTCAAGACTCTGCACAGCTGTGGGAGCTTGCCCAGCCCTGGAATGAGCACAGTGGCTAAGCTGTAGGGAGGCTAGGTCGAGCCCCTAAGCTCAACCAACAGGGAAGGAGAGGCAGTGAATAAATGTTCCAGCCTCTTATCCTTGAGATGGACAATGATGGGAGGCACTCTTTACGTGACTTAGAGATCCCAGCCTGAAGTGGCCCTTGATCATTCATCCTTATATTGGCTTTTCCTCCTTCTTGTTCCAGACTCCTGCTTCCCAGACTCACCTCCCAAGTAAACTAACTGCATTCAAGTCCACATCTCAGGCTCTGATTTGGAGGGAATCCAAAACCATATTTGGGTTCCTGGTAGACTGGAAATGAAGTCCACCTTGTGTACTGACCAATAAAGGGGAAGGTTCTTGTCATGAGTCCTATAGGAAAGTAAGTCAGACTAAATCAGAGAGAGACCCTGGAGTAGAGAACACTATTCCAAGCCCGGAACTCTAAAAAATTTTCCTTTAAGTAGGACTGTTTGAGGAAATATATGTTAAGTGTCCATTAAACATGCCTGGAAGGAAATGCACCAAGACATAAACTGTTTTTTCTCTTCTGAATAAATCTTCCATGGAAGTTCCCCTGATCCACCTCAGTTCTCGTATTTATGTCCTGACTGCCCCCTGGGGAATCTCAATTCCTGTCACCGGAGGTAATGACCATTTTTTTCCTGCTCCTCAAACTGGATAGAATAATACACTTAGTCATCATTCTCTACCTGGAAGGCAGACCAGCATGTTAGCCCAAAACAAGCTGTGGGTGACAGAGGCGGGTCAAGTTCCAACCAGCTGGCTTAGTGTTATCACTCAGGTTTTGCTAGAGACACAATCCTCAAGTTCAGCGGCTCAAAACTGCAAAGGTTAATGTCTTACTCGTACAGACCACTCTTCTTGGGTTGATGGGGGTGGGAGAGGGGGCTCTGCTTTTGTATCCCCCACTGAAGGACCAAGGCTGTGGAGCAGCCACTTTCCAGAATGTTGGTAGTCTCTGTGGCACAGGAGAAGAAGGCAAAGCTCCAGAGGTTCTCCAGCCTTCCGCCTGGAAATAGCACATGTTGCCTGTTCAAACTTCATTGGCTAAAAAGAGTAGTATGGTCTCGTGCATGGGTTCCACGGAAAGAGGAGGTACAACTTAACTTCCAGGTGAGAAAAGAGAGAGAGAGAGAAAAGCAGACTATTTGTGAAAAATGTCTATCAACATTTGGACGATCACTTAACCTACGCTTCAGTGTTCTCCACACGTATGAGGGGATGTTCATTTCATGGGGTCATTATGAGGATTAAATGCGAAATTGCTCATAAAGCAGCTGGCACGTAGCCATGACTAAATACACATTGCTAAGTGGGACGTGATTCTTGGGACACCTGAAATATGATGTTCAGGTTTATCCTGATATTTAATCACATCTCGATGATTAAATAATAGCAAGTTTTTCTTAATGCTTTTCTGTAGATTGCATTCTCTTGTTTTAAAAAAAAATCACCCCTGTGTCTTTTCACTGAATTTCTCTAAGTTCTGTCCATTCTAAGATATGGATTCTGGCACAATGCTCCCCACATAGAAAGGACACTCATCTACCACACAAAGAGCAAATACTTTGTTTTGAGGAAGTTACACAAATAGAAAATGAGAATCAGTGTATTTATTTATAGCAAGTTATAATTCTTGCACAGATAAACTTAGCATAAACTCATTGGAATAGTATGGGTCTCATCAGAAGGAACATATTATTATCATACTTGAAAGACAATGACTGGGCATGAAGTTATCCTAACTTTATGGTCTGGGCTCCTTTGGCCAAACATGTTATTCGGTTTCAGTGGGTCCTTTATCTTTTCAACAGAACACTGGTGAAACTCGCACTGGCTGCCTCTGATTTCATGAGAGTGAGTACACTCTAGTTCTCCCTGGGGAAGGCAGGGGCTTGGTAGGTAGGGTCTGAGCAAGGGCCTGCGGCATAAGCTGAAGCCCCTATTCCTCAACATCTTGGCTTTGGGCTGGAAAGCCAGCATTTTGAGGATCTAGTCATGAGACTTTCTCATTGTCCTTGGGCTGTGTCACCCCATGCCACCCCCCGGATCTTGTCCTTACCTGATGGTCATGGATTTCTAGTTTTATAAGGTGTTCTTTATTTTGACAGAATTTGGGCGACAAGCTTTCTGTTCAGTTAGTGGCTCAGCTCATGTGCACCCTGGGGTTGTTTACGTTTTCAGGACCTGCTTTTGAGAAACTCTTTAAAGTTTATTTTACAGAGCTGGTTTGCTTTTGCCAGAATGCATTCATTTGCTCAAGTTATTTTTTTTTTTTAAGATTTTTATTTATTTATTTGACAGACAGAGATTACAAGTAGGCAGAGAGGCAGGAGGAAGCAGGCTCCCCGCTGAGCAGAGAGCCTGAAGCGGGGCTTGATCCCAGGACCCTGAGATCATGACCTGAGCCGAAGGCAGAGGCTTTAATCCACTGAGCCACCCAGGTGCCTGCTCAAGTTATTTTTAAAATGTGCTTTTGCTTAGCTTCTTAGAGAAGCTTTAGTCTCTTGGTTGTGTGGGTCTGGGTCAGAAAAAAAGCCTATCTATTGATAGAAACCTGATTAAATGTCTAGTCGAAATGGATCGAGGAAGGTTCTTGAACGGAACAGCTTCTACAGCCTGAAAGCGGAGTTAAAATACTCTGTGGGGTTGGTCCCAGGGATTGAAATGCTTGATACTTCTGGAATCAACTAGGCCATGCAAATGAGTCTCAAACTGCTGCTACAGGTGTGTGTGGGAGGGGAGACCACAAATGGATATTCATCCAGGAGAACACCCACTGCAATCTGTTGGAAATACCATGGAACTCAGTAGCAGAAAGACTGCTGGAGACATTCTGTAGAGGCACAAACCCTTGACCTCATCTAAGTCAAATGGACTGACTCATCAAACCACCTTGCAAACTTTTTATTTCACAGTTGGTTTTAAAAAAACACTTCCTTTTTAAAAAATAAAGATGTTATACATTTACTTATTTGAGAGTAAGAGAGTGAGAGAGGGGTAGAGAGAGAGGGACAGAGACTCTCAAGCAGACTCCATGATGATTGCAAAACCTGACGGGGGGGGGTAGGGTGGCTCAGTCCTTAAACATCTGCCTTCAGCTCATGTCATGATCCCAAGGTCCTGGGGTCGAGCCCCCCCATCGGGCTCCCTGCTTGGCAGGAAGCCTGCTTCTCCCTCTCCCACTTCCCCTGCTTGTGTTCCCTCTCTCGCTGTGTCTCCCTCTGTTGAATAAATAAAATCTTAAAACTAAACAAAACTAAAACAAATTAAAAGAAAAACAAACCTGATGTGGGGCTCGACACCACCACCCAGAGATCACGACCTGAGCTGAAATCAAAAGTCCGACACTTAACTGACCAAGCCACCCAGGCACCCTTATAAACAACTCTTAAGGACATACATTCCTACCTTTCAGGGAATTAGAAACCCCTTTGCTAATCTGAAGAAGGAAGGCTATGGACCCACTACCCAGAAAAATGCACATGCATGCAAACTTGCTTAAAATGTTGGTAGTTTCATTGGGATAACATCCAAGAACGGCTGAGGGGATCCATATATCCCCTTGCTTCAGAATTTGGGTGTACTTTAAACCTGAGATTAATGGTATGTGGATTGTGTTCGTTGTTTTAGAACTTACTAAGTTCCTGTTTCACAGCAGGCTCTGTTCTGGAAGCTGGGGATGCAAGATGTGTAAGACAAGGACCAGCCTTGTGAAGCTCAGCCCAATGGGAGACAAACAGATCCATAATAATGATGCATAATAATGAGCTAAGTGCCGTGCTAGAATCCCAAGTAGAGAAACCTCCAAGAGTCCTGAACAGAAGGTAATTAATTCAACAGAATATTTAATAAACATAGTGTGTGCCAGGCAATGAGGATGAGGGAATGAGCTAGTGCCCAGACATGGTCTCTTCCTCAACTGTAGGTGAATCCAGATTGGCAAGTAAAGTTCATCCAGGGGAAGGGGTGCATTGCCAGGCAGTGGGAGCAACACGTGCACCAGCCGAGGATGAAGACAAAGAGAGGATCAGTAGTGAGGGCAAAGAGTGGAGAGGTCCACTGGGTCGGATCCCAAAGGCCCTGCGCTTCATGGGGTACGGCCCTTATGTTCTGTCCAAGGTTATCACTGAGGGTTTTTATTTTTTTAATATTTATTTATTTATTTATTTATTTTTTAAGGATTTATTTATTTGACAGAGATCCCAAGTAGACAGAGAGGCAGACAGAGAGAGAGAGAGAGAGAGAGAGAGGAGGAAGCAGGCTCCCTGCTGATGTGGGGTTCAATCCTAGGATCCTGGGATCATGACCTGAGCAGAAGGCAGAGGCTTTAACCCACTAGCCACCCAGGCACCCCATCACTGAGGGTTTTTAAAAGCAAGTAAGATCAAGGAAGAGATTCTATCAGAAAGATCACTCTGCCTTCTGTGGAGAAATGGATTGATCTGGGGTGGTGAGGGGGAGGGAGGGGTCTCCGTGAAAAGACCAGAAGGGAGGAAGATGATGAGTTAATGTGAATGAGACAGGAGAGGTCCTGGTAGTGACAGCGGTGATGGAATGGACAGAGTGGAAGAACACCATGAGGCTTCTGGCTAGTACCTCACGTGCACTCTTTCATGCCCTAGAATGATCTCCTCAGGCAATGCTCTGTGTTCTGTGCAAGGAGGTAGTGCTAGGTTCTTGCTAATAAAACAATCTTGCTACTAAAGTGGTATCTCCTGGACTCTTGGCTGTGAGGTGTGGTTTAAAAATATGGGAACTCTACATTCAGTTGCTTAATGATGAGGATAATGGTGGTAACAATGATAACACCCACAACTCAATTTTATTGACCACTTACTCTGTGCCTGAAGCCCTTTCAAGCATTGTGCATGTATTAACCCACTCATTCTTCAAACATCTGAGAATGAACATCTGTTTCATTTTGCTTCTTAGGACCTCCCTTGTCCTATATATAGCTTCCTATATAATTCCATTCACGTGAAACTCTAGCAAAACTAATTTATTGTGACAGTGGATACCCTGAACCTAATCTATTCCCATGCCTATTGAATAAATGAGGATACTGAAGCAGGACAGAGGGTTAAATACCTTGTCCAAGGTCACACAGCCATGAAGTGGAAAAACAGGGATTTGAAACCTTGGAAGTCTTGGCTCCAGGACCCATACACCTATGAACTCCACCCTCCTCCTACAATGACAGAAATCTGGTCTTTCTCCATAAAATACAGTAAGAGCATTAAAATAGACTTTTTTGATTGGTCCTGAACATTCTAAACAATCACAATAAAAAGTTTTTCACATCACTCATGACTCCAGAAACATTAGGGGCCTTACATGAAGCAAAATGCTGGGCGTGAATGTTTTTGCAGATTCAGGCTCCAAAGAACAGAAAAGAAGAAAAAACAAACAATGGTGTTTTTAAACAATGAATGTTGTTTTCCTCTAACCATAAGGGAGTTTTAAAACTTGACAAATCCATTCAGCTTTCAAAGCATTCCACATTCCCCACCCACAAGCAAATGCCAGAAGGTGCCAATTTGAGCCAACTCTGAGCTCAGGAATGGTTTTCTAAATAATGGATCAGATTTCTTGAATGTCCACACTCCACAAATGGATACCCAGTCTCGTCCTAATTGGTCTGATGAAAACTACTTAGCCATTTATCAAGCTATTAATTCAAAAAGAACATTTCAGCAAGAGATAAGATAGTGAGGCAGAAATGCAGGAACAGCAAATGATAGGGTATTACAACTTTGAAAAGATTGAAAATCACTGCCTTAGGTCTTTGAAGTTTTAGAGCTACATTGTGCATAGGCTCAATTTTAATGAAGGACTTTCTGGGATAAAAATGTTTCTGATTTTATAATGAAAGCAATTTCCTCCATTTACGGGAACTGATTTCCTTTGGAGAGGACAAAGAAAATCGTATTTCATACACTCATTACATTTATTTAACTAACATTTTTTGGGAAGCATGCCCTGTGCCTGATACCATGCTATGCATTAAGACACAAAAACAAAAAGATAAAGATCTCGTTCTGTAGCCTAGCCATGAAGACAGACAAGCAAAGGAATAGTGTAATAGATCCGACAAAAGAAGAATGCACTAGCAAGTGAGAAGTGAGGTTAGAGTTGAACAGGAACTGTGTTGCAAAGATTTCGGGTTTAATTTTGTAAATGATGCAGAGTTAACAGTGATCATGAGATTGTACAAGGGTCATGCTATTATCAACGTGGAGAATGATTATAGTAATGGATTGTTATCAATGTGAAGAGACATCCAAGGTGGGTTGAGTTCCACTTTTTTTTTTTTTTTAGTTTATTGAATTTTGATAAATGTTTCCACCTACCTAACCATCACCTCACTCAAGATACTTAATATTTTTATCATTGCTGTGAGCTCCATGAGTTTTAGTGTCTTTAAAACACCATCCACTCTTGGTCCAAGGCAGCCCCTGATAAGCTGTCATGATAGATTAGTTTTTCCTGTTGTAGTTTCACTTGAATGGAATGGTACAGTAAGTACTTTCAGACTGGGACTAGGAAGGCCCTAAGTTGCAAAATGGAGCAGACATTCACTCTCAGTTTCATGCTGGTGTTGACCCTACAATGTACCCTGGACCATGTTCTTTTGTATGTTTCTTTTGCTCAGTGTACTGTTTTTGAGATTTTGTTATGTATTTCAGTAGGGTTTTGTTTTTTGTTTTTTTTAGATTTTATTTTTGAGAGAGAGTGAGAGAGTGAGTGCACAAGTAGGGTTTAAGTGTCAGGCAAGAGGGAAAAGCTGGCTTCCCACTGACCAGGGAGCCCAATGCAGGGCTTGATCCCAGGACCCCGGGATCATGACCTGACTGACTCAAGGATCTCAATAGGTCATTCCTTTTTACTCCTGGGTAATTATTTTTATATATTATAATTTATCCATTCTTTCATTGATGGGACATTTGGACTGTTTCCATTTTGGCACTTTTAGGAATAAAGCTTCTATGAACAGTTGTGTGTTGACATGTTGTCCTTTCTCTTGGGGAAGTATTTAGGAGTGGAAGTGCTGCATCATATGGCAAGTACAGTACTGAAATTGACAAGACTGCCCAATTATTTTTAGTGGTTGTACTACTTTACACTCTTATCAGCAATGTATGAGAATTCCAGTTGCTCCACAGTTTCACCAATACTTATCAACCTTTACTTTAACTGCCTATTCTTAGCTGTGCAGTAATACCCAGTGCAGTTCTGATAGTCATCCCCTGATGATTATAACACTGGGCATGATTTTATGTGATTATTGATCATTTATGCATTTGTGTGAAGTATGTTAAAATCTTTGCCCATTTAAAAAAATTGGGTTGTCTTATTAATAAGTGGGAATTCTCTTTATATTCAGGATACAAGATCTATGTCAGATCTATGTATTGTATGTATCTTCTCCAACATAGCTCCTGTGTTCCACTATTCACAAAAATGATTCCACAAACACTGATACCTCCCTTTCTGCTTTCCATTCCACTTCCCCTTGTCCCCTAATCCTTTATAAGTGCTAGTTCCCAAGGAGTAATTCCATTATGATCAGAGAACTTATTTTGTATGACTTGAATCCTTTTAATTTATTGACACTTGTTAATAGCCCAGAACATGGTCTATCTTTTTATGTGTTCCATGTGCTCTTGAAAAGAATGTGTAATCTATTGTGGACTATTGCTGTGTTCTATAAATGTCACACCAAACAGGTTGATAGTCTTGTTCAAGTCTTTTATGTCCTTACTGATCTGGATAGATTTTTTTCTTCTAAAGTCCTTCATTAGAATTTAGCCTCTGTACAATGTAGCTCTAATATTTGTCTTCTTGTTCCATGAAGCACTGACAGAAGGATCTTCAGATCTCCAACTCTAATTGTACATTTGTCTACTTCTCCTTACAGTTCCTGTTTTGCGTATTTTGAAACTGTTACTAGGTAAACAAGCACTTAGGGTTGTTATGTCCTCATGCTGAACTGACCCCTTTGCATTATAGAATGATCTTTATCCCTGGTAGTATTTTTTGCGCTGAAATCTGTTTTTCTATTAACATAGTCATTCCTGCTCTTCTTTGATTAGTGTTGGTATGGTGTGTATTTTTCCATCCTTTTCATTTGTTTGTTGTTTATTTTTTTAAAAAAGATTTTATTTATTTATTTGACAGATAGAGATCACAAGTAGGCAGAGAGGCAGGCAGAGAGAGAGAGGAGGAAGCAGGCTCCCCACGAAGCAGAGAACCGGATGTGGGCCTCGATCCCAGGACTCTGGGATCATGACCTGAGCGGAAGGCAGAGGTTTTAATCCACTGAGCCACCCAGGCGCCCTGTCCTTTATTTTTAAGGTGTGTCTTGTTGGTACCACATAGTTAGGTCTTGTTTTTTTATTCAATAGAACACTTTCTACCTTATGATTTGGAATATTTATACTTAAATCCCTTAAAAAGATAATTAAGTAAAAATCATAACAACAAAGTATGGAGCTTGTAGCATATGTAGAAGTAAAATGTGAGGCCACAGTAGCACAAAGGTAAGAAGGGAGAAATGGAAGTATACTATTATAAAGTTCTTCAACTATATGTCAAGTAGTAGATCACTTGAATGTAGACTGAGAAGGTAAAGATGTATATATAGTATCATATAGATCTTTATATACATCTGGTGTGTACATATATAGAATCTACCAAACTGACTGAATAAGCAATGACTGAATAAGTTATAATAAGCCAACAAGAGATAAAATGGAATCATAAAAAATACTCAACACAAAAGAAACACACACACACACACACACACAAACCCTAAAGAAAAAATAGAATAAAGGGAAAACAACTTGCAAGATGATAAATTTAACCCAAACCAGATCAATAATCACATTAAATATAGGTGTTCTACAATACCCTGATTAGAAGGTGGTTATTTTCAGATTGGATAAAAAAGCAGGTATGAAGCTCTGGTCACATAGTGATGTAAGCCCCTTAGATAGTCTCATTAAATCCTCTTTTAACAATCATGAGGTACCATCATATCCTCATTTCAAGTATTTAAAAAATGAGCCTCAGGTTAAGCAACTTCTCCAAGCAACCCAGTGGGAAATCACACTTGGGCACTGCAGAGGACTAGTGGGCGGATTCCTCCCTTCTCTTCCCCTTCATTTCAATAATGGGAGTACCTACTACATGGGGCAACTGTACTAGGTGCTGTGCTACATGGCAACTATTATACTTTCTGGGATGAAATTCAGCCTAACTAGCTGAGTGACCATGGGCTGCACATTATATTTCTTTAAGCTTTAGTTTTTGCATTTGTAACATTGGAAATGATAATACTGGCCTCATAGTGTTGTGGTGTTGGATTGAGAAAGTCCAGTGGGCTATGAAGTAATTGGGGGACTTTAGGCTATACCCTGCAGATCATAGGAGAAATGTCAATTGTGCAATTCTACTTCAAAACCAAAACAGTGTTACATGAGAGTAACAATCATTCTCCTCCTGTTTAACCTGCAACATTACGGAAACAGACCACAGGAATTACTGTCTCACTTTTACTTTACAGCATTATAGGAAGTTTTAGTTTTAGTTTTAGTTTTAGTTTTTTTTTTTAAAGAATCTTAGCATGTGGGGCAACTGGGTGGCTCAGTGGGTTAAACCTCTGTCCTCAGCTCAGGCCATGATCTTAGGCTCTCTGCTCAGGAGCCTGCTCCCCACCCACCTCCCCCCACCCCCACCTGCTGCTCTGCCTAGTTGTAATCTCTGTCAAATAAATAAATAAAATCTTCAGAGGAAAAAAAAAAAAGAATCTTAGCATGTGATGAATCAGTCTTAAAGAAACCTTTCAACTCAACTATTATATTGATGAATTACATTTTTTTTCCTGGATTAAAAATGGCAATCTTATTTGTTTACCAGATTATAAGGTTTAGAGTCCTTGCACTTTCATTTTGGACACCTGTATTGGATACCTGAAGGAAATAACTTCAGCTTAGGTTATGGTAATATTTTATAACAGAAATTTAAAAAAATTACCCAAGCATTAGCTTACATTTGAAATGTTAATATTTAATTTAAAAATCAAATTGCAATCCTGTGAGTTAAGCATTAATTAAGTTAAAAATATAATAAAAACAATGATCATTATAAAGATTCCAGGCATTATAAGGAACCTTCAAATACATCTTTAAAAAAGAAAAGTAAAAAAGTTTAGCTACAACACAGACTGTCAGTCTTTCATTATCCTAATACGGCTTTTCTGAACAAATAATTGCTTAGAGACAAAATTTTGAAGATATTTTATTCAAAACTCTCCATCTAGGAGAAAAGACATATATCAATGTTTACACATGCTTTAATAACTTATTTCACTGTACAACTTACATCCTGTATCACAGTACAATAAACCAGCAAAGAAAATAATCAGTACTCCTTAGTATCATCTCACCTAGAAAGCACTGAGTAAGGGGTACAACAAGGTGTTATCTGTAAATTCTTTCATGACTAAGCCACAGAGGGCCAGTCATCCAGTACCATTTGTGTCTATAAATCAAGATGTCTATACTTTTCCGATCAGTGATGTGAAAGGCTAATTAGGACCTTTCAGAAAAGAACATGTTGGTTTTGGTTTAATTTGGTGAGCAACAGCAGAGGGGCTTTGTCACTTCTATCCCTTTCTTATAAATATTTTTCCCTTTTGTGTAGCTTCCACAGTTTTAAATAAAAATATTTTTGATGCTTGTATATACTATTCTGTCAAAACTATTCTAGTGCAGAATTATATTAATCAGTTATTTTATAGCTAGCAAAATGGTCCAAACACATTAAGGAAACACAAGAAATTGATCACTTAGTTTTTGCCCAAGTAGCACCTAGTAAAATAGCACATCAGTAAAGTTCTTCCTGCTTTCCTCACGTGATGCAGGCAAAGAAACCTGCCAACTTAAAAAATATGGGCAGAAATAGAAGAAGAAAAAGGACAAGATATTATTCTCTGCTCCTGAAAAAAAGATCTTACTAGTTAGTACATTCTCTATTGCATTCTATAATCTTGGGAGTCACAACTGCCAAATCAGGGTGAGAATCTACAAGAGGAAAATAAGATAAAAATGACTGACTAGTGTAATCTGTACTTCTTCTAAGTCATTATATTTTTCAAGAAAAAAAAAAGGCACAGGAGGTACACATTTCAATTTGGCTCAAAAATAATAAAAATTTAAATAGTTGGCAATAACTATTAAAACATAAAATCCAATTTCCTCTCTTTTCTTTGACAGAGCTCAACAAACAAGTACACAAACAAACACACACGCTGGCTATAGTTCACCACAATCCATGTATAGCATGACGTTTTTACACAGACTGAACCCTAAGGTCTACTAAAGTCTATAAAGTAGGATCTAATAATTGATTTGAATTAAACATCTGCCTGCTCAATATATTCTTCCTAAAACTTAACCTATGTTCAAGGAACACCAAGAGATGAAAAGACAACTAGTATTTTATCTGTGAAAACTAACTCAGATTTCACTGTGGTACATGTAAACCATGAATTGTAAGTTTCAAACAACAGTAGTTGTGGTCAAGTTTATACTCCATTACGTATCTTTAAAAGATAGCAATAACATTTACTATGACTGTAAACCTAAGTCTGTATCCCAGGATAGCACATCTAGGGAAAGATGCATCCATTATAACAACACACCTGACATCCTCTTACAAGCTTGTGACAACTGTAGTGTAACTAACTTTAACTGCATTGCCGAGCAGGGCTCTAGGACATGACCCGAGGGAATGATGTTTCCCACACCACCAAGTTACTTCAGCAGCAGTCATGACTGTGACGAAATATACTTAACAAGTTACACATTTAAAAAGTCATTAGAACATCTCGTTCTTGTACACTAGTATAGAAAGGTCTTCCAAAGATAAACGAGTGTAAGCCTGGTTTAATTTTCTCAGCTAGAGCCATTATTATGTTAAGGTCGCCCTCTGCTGTTAAATCAAGGTCTATCTTCAGATTCCGTAGAGATTTAAAGGGCTTTTTCCCCTTCTGCCTATAAATAATGAAGAAAAAAAATTTATATTTAAAAATATAGAAAATGTCCCAAAGGAACAAAACAAAACACAATGCACAAAGGTTTTCATTCCATGTGGTTTCACTTACGTATCATCTTCTATATATTTTATTAGTGTCAAGGCTTTTCTGTGAAGGACGAGTAGAAACTGTGCAAGGAAAGTACTCCTGAGTGACAAACCAGGTTTCAAATGAAAAACCTACAGGAAAATGAAGCACTTTAATAAATTATTTGCTCCAATTCTTCTTATACAGCATGTTTTCATCACAGTGTTGACAACGTCTGGCAGATAACACACATTAGAGTAGTTCTCCACAACCATTTGCCCTGATGCCCCAACAGGAAGTAGATTCTATCTAGAGCAATCACGTTTTTCTGAAGTCATCTATTTTATCTTTGAAAATGAACTCAAATTTTGCATCCTACCTCAGAACACATCCCTATTTACTTTATTATTAAGAATCATGACATGGGGGGGCGCCTGGGTGGCTCAATGAGTTAAAGCCTCTGCCTTCGGCCCAGGTCATGGTCCCAGGGTCCTGGGATGGAGCCCCGCATCAGGCTCTCTGCTCGGCGGGAAGCCTGCTTCCCTCTCTCTCTCTCTGTCTGCCTCTCTGCCTATTTGTGATCTCTATCAAATAAATAAATTTTAAAAATCTTAAAAAAAAAAAAAAAAAAAGAATCATGACATAGGGTACCTGGGTGGCTCAGTTGGTTAAGAAGCTGCCTTCCACTCAAGTCATGATCCCAGGGTCCCGGGATTGAGCCCCATGTCGCGTCCCCTGCTTCTCCCTCTGCCCCTCCCTTGGCTTGTGCGATCTCTGTATCTCTCAAATAAATAAACAAAATATTTTTAAAAAATCATGATGTAGGGGCGCCCAGGTGGCTCAGTCTTAAAGCATCTGCCTTCGGCTTAGGTCATGATCCTGGGGTCCTGGGATCAAGCCCTGCATCGGGCTCCCTGCTCAGCTGGAAGCCTGCTTCTCCCACTCCTACATACCCATCTCTGCTTGTGTTCCCTCTCTCGTGGTGTCTCTCTGTCAAATAAATAATTGAAATCTTTAAAAAAAAATCATGTTGTTATTTACTTTCATTTGTTTCATTACATATTTAACTTTTTCTGCCCACATCTCCAAATAAAACTGAAGCTCCCAAAAGTTGAACCATGCTTATAGACCAAGGATTTGAGATATTCTTCTCTCTCTACTACTGGGGGTAAGGGTACATGTGTAGTGGTAGAATGCTTTTATTCAGCTTGAGAAGCATGACATTAATTGCATGACTATGAATAATCCCTGAATTATGCAATATGTCACAGACCACATAGACCTGGATCTAAAGTTATGAGTTAATCTAAGGACCTCATCATTTCAAAGCTACCTCGATTATACTGCTTCCTGGCCTGGTCCCCAGAATATTATGACAAAGCTGTTATATTAAGAAATAAGGCCCATATAATGTATAATTTCCTTCAAGTGTTAAATAGATATTTTTCAAAAGAATGAGACAATAGCGATGTTATTATTTCAGTATGAGTATACTGTTTTAAAGACATTTTGGCTCAATTAAGGTATATAAAAAATATTCTCCCTTCCCCAAAAGAGTGATAAGTTAGTGGTTGGAATTAAAACATTATTTGACTAGGATATATTGCAAATTTCATTGTTAATATATAGGCTACACCCATTAGCAATTCAAAAGCAGCAGCATGTAGACACTTTAGAAAGACCTGAAACATTACAAAAAGATAATGGCTTAAAAAAATAATGACTTAATTCTATTATGTTACATATATAATGTGGTATACATTAGAAATGTCGTATACATTAGAAATGTAGAAATGCAATGTAGTATACATTAGAAAACATATCATATCATTCATTTTGACAATCTCAGGTTTAACATTTACCTGATCCAGGAAGGCTTTTACTAAGGTGTCTCTGTGTAAGACATCTTGAAAAATATTCCTATGAAGAAAACAGCCCAAATGTTGAAATGGCTACTTTCCAAAATCCCTCACTCCAGCCAATAAATTAAATTCTTAGAAATGAAATATTACATATAAACATATTTATGAAAATTGTATGTGTGTGTATATACATATGTATATAAATATAAATATATTTGGAAATAATAAATATATACTAATTTTAACTCAAGGATACACTTGTGTTTTACTGGAGTTTGTCAAGCCACTATGTCATTATTTTTCTCTTAAAGATATAAACAGTCCCATGGGGTGCCTGGGTGGCTCTGTGGGTTAAAGCCTCTGCCTTCGGCTAGGGTCGTAATCCCAGGTCCTGGGATTGAGCCCCGCATCCGGCTCTCTGCTTGGCGGGGAGCCTGCCTCCTCCTCTCTCTGCCTGTCTCTCTGCCTACCCATGGTCTCTGTCTGTCAAATAAATAAATAAAATCTTTAAAAAAAAAAAAAAGATATAAACAGTCCCAAGAACAGCACAGTAAGTCGCTATCAATCTATCTTTGAACCGTCGCCTTATAAAAAAATGTTGAGAGCCTTAGAGAATAAATATGATTACTAATTCCTGCCATCTCAAAAAAAATAAAACAACAAGAAAAATAAACACCATCACCAGCAAAACCCAAAACAAAAGGTTAACTTATGTTATAGTAACTTGTAATACACTGTTCAGGAAGAAAAAAATAAAAGGCTAAATGCTAAGAGATATTCAAGTGGGATTAAGGAACATCGTGACCACTGAGTTATATCAACAAACCTATCACCAGGGGAGTTACATGAAATAACTACTCAGGAAAGTGTTATCTACCTTGACGATGATCAGAATAAGAAATTAAGACATAATACATCCCAGAGATAATGTATCTCTAACACACCATAAGGTAAGCAATTTTTCACTGAAAATGGTAGGGATTATCACTGAACTGACAAGAAAGGCAAACAAAGAGGGGTATGTGCATAGAGAAATAGGAAAGTACCTAAAATTTCCTACTCTAGGAAATGGGTGTACCAAATTACAGAAGAAGGAAACTGATGAAAAAAAAATGCAGCAATGCATGATTACTAGCTGGCAGCACTCCTTTTCACTGTCTCTGTCATCAGTGAATCAGATGAAGTGACGCGTTAAAAAAGTTTATTTCCAGTGACTCACTTTTCATGTAGTGGCAGTGAGTGAGATTATTTTTAGAAGTTAAAGTTAAAACGATCTTAAAAATATTTAATATTGCTTAAAGAAAACTAAAAAGTAAAATAGATATGTAATAGGTAAATTTAATATACAATCTAATGGTAGAATATTATTTTTGGACAATTTCATGTTCAGAAAATTTACTTTGGAGTTGTAAATAAGTTTTAAAAATTAATGACTTATTTTTTTTTATCATCAGTAAAAGAAGACTAGCTGGCAAATCGAAGTCTGTCAAATCAGTGAAGCAATCAAACACAACTGGTTAAAATGAGTAAGAAATGCTAAAAGCATACACATACTTCTTCTAAAAAAATAAAAATAAAATTACTAGATGGTAAATTCATTCTAGAGTTAACTAAATTCCCTAAGAATGAGCTCTGAAGTAACCACAAAAAGGGGAGAAAATACTGAACACTTCATGAAAGAAGAAAATGCTTGAAAGCATGGATTAGTTTTGAGAATTCCTACACATGTACCACAATTACCAATACTTGAAAAACTTGTCACCCAGATACAAAACAGAATTCCGGTTTTGACTAATTCATTTCCTAAACTAATTTCCTTCACACTTTCCACGGAACCCACAAAAACAGTGGAGAGCTGGAAAGAGATGGTCCTAACGATGCGTTCTTTCTTGACTTAGAGACATGTGAGGCTGGGGATCCCGCGGATGGGGTGTTCCTTTTCTATGCTTTCGGTCAACATCTTCTGTGTGACTATTGGTGCTCTGCATGTCCCGTGGCTCAGCTTCCAATGTTTCTTACAAATACAGGACAGGGTTGCTGGCTCCAATTTTATTGCTGCTTTATACACTCAAACAAGAATTAGCACAGTTAACATTCATTGAGCACATTATATGTGCTGGGCACTCTAAATTGATTAAAGAGAACCATCAGGATATACTGCATTTCTTCTCCTGATTTAGAACCTAAGTATTTGGTTTGGGTTTTATAATTCTTTTTATCATTTTCCCTCTCTCTAATTGGGCCCTCTTTCAACATTTTATCATTACTTGTTCTTTATTTAATTTACTGATCAGACTTTATGAATAAAAAAATGAAAAACACAACATAAAATGCAAATAAAAGAATGCTCTATAAACATATTTTCACAGTTCTGTTATATTCACATATCAAGATAAAAAAGACTCAGAATTATTTCTTTGGTTTAGATAACAAGCCTTTTAATGGCTCTTACATATTAGACTGTAGGCAATGTAAGTGTTGGGTCTCTATATTAGACAGTCCAACCTTACCAGCACCTATTACCATGCCTAGGGCCTCAATGTATATTTGTTATGTAACTCCTTGAATATTTACTTTTAGGGACTAATCTAACCTATCTCTGCAAAACATAATTATATTAAGAAAAATAGACATCTAAGGAAAAAAAGGCAAGCTTAACCAAATTATTTCTTCGAGCATAATTCTCTTAGTAGTATTTCCTTCCTTTCAAACACAGGCTTTTGTTTTTACTCATAAAAGGTACAATTTCATAACACTGTTTAACAACAGTATCATTACATACAGATCTGGAGTGAAGCTTTCGTCTGTACAGATGATAGTATCCTGAGCCATGTCTTCTTCTGAAGTGGCTCTCCAGAACGCTGTCAGCTCAGACCTCATGTATCTACGCTGATTATAAATATGTTCATGACATGGTGGCATCTGCTTGACAGTATTGACGTCCACATCTATGTGTGTGGTGGGATAGGGAGCATACATGACTTGCCGGAAGGGGAGCACAAAGCTTCCAGTTGAATCCTGTCATAATGAAAAGAAAATTTACTCTCTTTTATGCCAAAAGATATGAAGAATTATTTTTTAATTAGAAAAACTGGCTTTCCCAAGTCCATCTCTGGAAGTTTACCTCAGGAAATTAGTCACGATCGTGTGCAAAAGTTTTAGTGATATGTGCACTACAGCATTGGTTTAAACAGTAAAATACTAGGTGCCTCGTTAGCGCAGTAGGTAGCGCGTCAGTCTCATAAACAGTAAAATACTAGAAAATAAGCTAAGCAGCAAAAAAAAAAAAAAAAAAAGTGCTTAAATAAATGAAAATGTTTTTTGTTTACTTGCTAAAAATTAATTTGAAGTTTATGTATTGATATAGAAAGATTTTCATAACATATTGTGGAAAATGGAGGTTAATATATGTGGAGGTGGCAGGGAGTTGTGTCAAAGATACATACAGAATAGAAAGATGAGAAAGATATATGCCAAATCCATGCCAATAGTGGTTATTCATTGGACTATGAGATTATGGGGAACTTTATTTTCTTCTTGATTATTCACATGTTTTTTTAAATCTCAATGAATATGTATTTTTATAAGTAAAAAATGGACTTCTTTCCAGGTATTGTCATGTAGGCAGTTAAATACCATGTAAGAAGTATCTACTGTGTATGAAGCATGGTGGTATTGGTTACGAATACAAGAGAGGCTAGTTTAAATTTTTTACTCTTCTAATGCTGTAGTACACATCTTTATAAGTCAGTCTTTCCCCTTATACAATTGTTTCCCTAGGATGGAATTCCAGAAGTAGAGATAGTAGGTTAAATGTCTGAACATTTTTAAGGCTCCTGACATATAATGGTAAAGTATTTTCTGAAAGGCTTAACAATTTATACATGTACAGAAAACTGCTAAATATTTTTTCATTAAATTATAGCTTCAAGTCTTCCTCTACGCATCTCGTAGAGGTCATTTTCACGGATAAAATTACATAATTAAATAAGAGGGTGCTGAGGAAATAAAAGTACTAAGTACCCTATTATGTCTGATAAAAAGAAATTCTAATTTTCATATTTGTGCAATTCAAATTGGAAATGAGTTTTCCTTAAGTAGTTTCTGTATTTAAATATTTAAACATTATTCTAAGCTCAGAGCATGCACACTACTGAAAATGCAAAAGCTGATTATAATTTTTATTTGCAACACTTTTTAAATATATTTTTTTCCCTTTGCTATGCCTAGATTCTCAAGAAAGCATTCACGATGAATCACATAAGCATTAGGAAATCTACTTTCTCACATCTTTTGACTATAATTGAAATATCAATGATAGATTCAGTAAAGAGTCTTCCCTGTAATTACTGAAAATAATTGCTAACTTACACATATCTGCTTTGCTCCCTGAAAAGTGGACTCAATTAGTTAGAGAAAGACAAGTACCATATGATTTCACCCATATGTGGAATTTAAGAAAAATAAACACCCTCCCAAATCCAGACAAACCTAAAAGCAGACTCTTCTTTTAAATCTTTTTTTTTTAAAGATATTATTTGACAGAGAGACAGAGATCACAGGTAGGCAGAGAGGCAGGCAGAGAGAGAAGGGGAAGCAGGCTCCCCACTGAGCAGAGAGCCTGACACGGGGCTCAATCCCAGAACCCTGAGATCATGACCTGAGCCAAAGGCAGAGGCTTAACCCACTGAGCCACCCAGGTGCCCCTAAAAACAGACTCTTAACTACAGAGAATAAAACGATAGTTACTAGAGGGGAGGTGTGTGGAGGTGTAAGACAGCGAGTGATTAAAGAGTACACTAATCACGATGAGCACTGAGTAACGTATAGAATTGTAGGATCACTATATTGTATACCTGAAATTAATATAATGCTGTATGTTACCTATACTGGCATTAAAAAAAAAAAAGAAAATGAAAAGCAGACTCAAGTAAATAAAAATTTTTTTTAAATAATTAAAAAATACACACATGTGAATATATATCTGTGATTTGTTCAAATTCTATACACAGTTCTTGAAGACAGGAAGCAGTTTAAAATTTTCTTTCAATAAATGATACAGTACATAAACAAAAAATGCTAATGAAAATTCAAACTCTTTTCAGTTAAAAGAAAAAAAGTACCCATTTTTGATGTACACTTGATTCAAGCACATATTAAAAACAAATAATCCTGAGATCCGACAGGCAGCTATAGGAAACCAAAGAGAAACACACAAAAAGATACTCTAAGATGTTTTACTCATACTAATTATAAATCTGTAAGACATATACTCAATGCTCAGTTCCTTGGCATATAAACATGAGATGTACTACATGCTAACACTCAAAATAAATTTATAAAGAGTGTCAAAAATGATTTTAAAAAGTTGCTTTCAGTTTGACAAATGGAAGTTATACCTTTAGCAGACCTTGTACAAAGAGCCCTGACTCGTACTTAAATGATGATTCTGCTTCACATAATCTGGAACATTTTCTCTCTGCTGGAGTCAGAAAAAGGCATAATGTTCTGACTATCTGTAAAAGAAAATATTTTAGAATTAAAATAGGGAGTTAAAGGCCACTGGTTTGCTTATGAAAGAAATGTGAATAGAAACTTCAACTATTACTGTCAAAATACATCCTGAGAAGAAAGTATTCCTTAGTCACCTTCAGGAGTCCATAGGACATCACAGTTGTTGCTTAAAATAGGAATTCTGTGGTCAAGTAAGTTCGGGAAATGCTGGTAAATGCACTGTATGATATTTCAAAACCTTTAGTGTTTATGTATTGTGACCTTCCAGATGACAAATATAATATGCATACTATAGTCAACATATTTGACCACGGAACCCTTATCTCACTAAGAACTAATGACTTAATTATTGATTTTATCTCCATAGAGTAGTAACTACTTTTCAAACAAACAATTCTGGACAAGAAAACTAAATGCAGTTAAATTAGGCAGAATTATGGCTCCTGTTGAATGGTGAAATCCCACTATAATGAATATTAGGAGTCTTCAAATCCTCCAATAGAATGAGAATTAATTCTATCAAATTCAATTTAAAGTAAGCAAGCCATTGGTTGGGGCTTGGAAATCTATAATTCTAACAGGATTTGATCTATAGCTCTATTAGGAAAAGTAAAAAGCCATTTAAGTATGTTGGAATTCAGACTATGTTCAGATAGTTTTTCATTATAGAGTGATGGCAACCGTTTCATATTAAAAAAATAAAAAACAAGCAATTATGCCAGAAGAGGATGTGGGATGAAAAAAGTGTTTTAAAAACAAAAAGCCCCTCAGGGAGCCTGAGCGGCTCAGTCAGTTAAGCGTCTGCCTTCTTAAGCGTCTGCCTTCTTAAACGTCTGCCTTTTTAAGTGTCCGCCGGCTCAGGTCATGATCCCAGGGTCCTCCGATAGAGCCCCACATCGGGCTCCCTGCCCAGCAGGGAGTCTGCTTCTCCCTCTGCCCTTCCTTGTGTGCTCAGTCTCTCTCTCAGATAGTCTCAAAAAAATAAAAAATCTTAAAAAAGTTAAAAATAAAATAAAATAAAATAAAAACAGAGAGCCCCAACCACAGAGCCGCCTTCTTTCAAAAAGCTACTGGGAAGTCCTTCTGTGAAATCCAAAGGCTGTAGGTGACACAGATAGAAACCTACCTTCTTGGGGTAACAAATATAATAATAAATTGCTAGACCAATAAAGAGGTATACTAACCTCTCATAAATGGATGTATGAAAAATGTAATTTTGGTAAATTAAGGATCAGGCAAGCATACAGGGTAGCTTATTAAAAGAAAAAAATACAAATGAATTTGTCAAGGACATAATTATTCCTAAGATAATTCCTGTGTAAAACATAAAAAAGAAAAATCAGGTTTGCTTAAATTGATAGATAAGTGCAACTTACCTCTTTCTAATTAACAGTCAGTGAAGAAAAGTACAAAATCCCTTAGTTTTTGCCTAATGCTTGGAAAGATTCTGTTTCCCTCTCCCTCTGGCCCTCCTCCTGCTTGTGATGGCTCTCTCTCTCAAATGAATAAATAAAATCCCCTTTTTAAAAATAAATTTATTTATTTATTTATCTGAGAGAGTAAGAATAAGAGAGGGAGTATGAGAAGGGGAGGGTCCGAGAGGAAGCAGACTCTCCTCTGAGCAGGACTCAATCCTGAGACCCCAGGATCATGACCTGAGCCCAAGGCAGTTGTTCAACCAACTGAACTACTCAGGTGCCCCCAAATGAATAAATAGATCTTAAAAAAAAAAGGTACATGGTTATTATCCTATTTATTAGAAGAGATGTCAGAAAACAGAAGACAAATATTTTTTAAAAATACCTTATTGTAAGAAATTCTTAAAACTATACAATACTGAGAACTGTATAATATTTATGAATTATCAAAATGAAATGGATAAATGATTTCCTATTTAAGCAGTTGAACTTATTTTTGTCACAGGGTGTCACACAGTAATTTAGCCAAACTGTATTACCTCCTTATACTATTAGATTGTCTTGACTGCAAGCTAACTTTTAAATTATAATCCATGATATGTTAGCAGCATAAAGAAGTCAGATTATTGGCCAGATTATAAAATAAATTACCTTATTTACTTTTTCTGCACTGCTACCTACGACGACAGAACAGCCACAGGTTTGCAAGTGTGAGCTAATGGCACTGCAAGGAGAAGGAAAAAGATGAAAAAACACTGCCAGTAAAAATGTCACAAACTAAAACAAACAAACAAAAAAGGGCAAGTGAACTTCAAACAACTGAGACTAGCTTGATGAATGCCAAGCTACAAGAAAAATGCCATCTCTTATTTCCTATAGTACTTTACATTTTCCTCAGGCCTTTCACAGAGATTCTCCCATTTGAACTTAAAACCCAGTTAGTAAAATATTACCATTTTATAGTGAAAGAAACTGAGGTGTAGAGAGGTTAAGTGATTTATTTAAAATCAAATGGGATTAAAAGTAATTATATGAATGGCTGACAGGCAGCAGAATCAGCACTGAAGTGCTTCTGAGTCAAGCTATGTAAAGCTTCTAGATTAAAAACACTCACGTCTCTGAGATTCTCTGAGGAAAACTCTATGGACATAAGAAGCAAATGCTTTATCCTTTCATTTCTCATTGAAAAAAATAAAATTTCACAATATTCTTTAATTGTAAAGAAACACTAAGGTAGAAAATGAGATTATACATGCAGAGAGAGCATTTAGTATAGAGACTGACTCACAGGCACCTGATAAATTTTGGCTGTTATTATTGTTACTACATTTTCCTTCAAAGAAAGAGAAATACAAAATGTCAGCTATTATGTACTTATATGTTACAGGCGCTGTTTTTATGCTTAAAATGATTTATCTCATTCAATTCTTACAACAAATCATATGAAGTAGATACTATTATTATTCCTATTTTACACATGAGGAAATGGGGGCACAGAGACTTCAGGTAGCTTGCCCAGGTTCACAGAGCAATAACCCAGGGAGTCTGGTTTCAGGGCCCACACTCTAAAGTACTAAAATCTGCTGAAAGAGAGAAGGATCAGAAAAAATACAATTAATTTTCTTTTCTAGTCCTAAATAACTTAATTCCATACAAACGAAATTTAATTTGTAAGGGTTCTGTGATATTGTGATTTTATATATGGCCTTCACCCACAGTACCCCAAACCCTTGGAATTTCCCAAGTGTAGGAAATGATAGATATACCTTTGTTATGTTAATGAGGCAACTTTGGGAAAGCACTTAGGATGGGGACTGATTTGCAGGTGGAGCCAACCATGTGACAAGGGTTAAAACTTTCAGTCCCTCCCCTTAACTTCTGGGGAGGGAAAAGGGGCTGGAGGTTATCTCCAACGGCCAATAATTTAATCAATCAGGCCTATGAAATGAAGCCTCCATGAAAACCTAAAAGGAAGGAGTTTGGAGAGCTTCTGGGTTAGTGAACACGGGGATCTCGGGAGAGTGGTATGCCTGGAGAGAGTACGGAAGCACTTCACTCTTTTCCCAGACCTTGTCCTAGGCATCTCTTCCATCTGGATGCTCATCTGCATCTTAGATTCTATCGTTTATAATAATTAAGTAAATGAAATGTTTGAGTCCTGTGAGCTGCTCTAGCAAATGAATGGAACCCAAGGAGGGGGCTGTAGGAACCTGATTTATGGCCAATTGGTAAGAAGTCCAGGTAATAACCTGGAATTGTTCCTGGTGTCTGAAGTCCAAGGAGGGGATGGGTGGGACGTTCAATCTGTTGCCAGTCAATCAGATTGGTGTCAGGGGGGTAGAGGAGACACAGTCTTGTGGGACTGAACTCTTAACCTATGGAATCTGACACTCTCTCCAGGCAGAGAGTGTCAGAACTGAATTAAATTGCAGGACACTGACTTTGTATCTATAACATTGTTTGTAGGGAACCCCCTCGATGCTGAAAGTGGGTCAAAGAACTCTCTTCAGTTTTAGTTTCAGCTTTAATGAGAAGTAAAGTAAGAAACCAGAACCAAACAAGAGACCAAGATTTCTTGCTGGGACACTGTGGAAACTCAGCTTCCTTAAATATTAAAAGAGTAACATCAAATGTATCACAGACATGTCATAAATGAAAAAATAACACAAAGCTAAGTAATAGTTTAAGTATGCAACACTGTTCCTAGAATAATTTGGGTAGCTAGTCTCATTGTTTTCATCCTTCCAAATTGTGTCATAGGTGAGCCTAAGATTTCTACCTGCTTTATCCATCTCTTACAAAAAGAAACAAAATCCTTACTTGAGAAGAAAGCCTTCATGACAGCTGTCACCAATATCATCATCATTGAGCACTGTGTCAGCTATCTAAAACACACAAAAACAACAACAAAGTTATTCTGGCTATACTACAGCATTGAAATAACACTCTTAAATACACAAGTTTTCTGAAGTCTGGGTTCAATATGACACATTGCCCTCATTTCTAAAGCATCAAGAATCCCAATAAAACAACCTCTGTGCACTCTATAAACTAGAAGAACAAATGTGAAAACTGGTCAGGCAGGTTAAGCAATAATTTTGACAAGAATAACTTCCTCTTGTGGGCTGTCAGAATCAGGAGACTAAACTTAATGACAAAGTCAGAAAGAAACAAGAATAATTTTCCTAAATATTTCTCTACACACACAGAGTGTGTGATTCAAAATGCCAACAAATGATTAAGAAAACTAGATTAGTGAATGTCAATAAACTTGTGCTAACCACCACTGAATGGAATACTGCTTTGTTACAAAAAGTATCGCACTAAATACTGATTGCTTCTATAAGGTCTGGAATTCTCCTACTTCTAAGAAATACAAAAGTAGTGAAATAAAACTAAATAAATGTAATTCTGCCACAACTATCACTGACCAAAAAAAAGCCTCTGTTTGGCTATAAAACTCAGGGTTTTATATGTGTTTGCTAAAGAGGCTGATACTTCATATGAACAGTATATATGACAAAAAATGCATACTACTAAAATTAGAATACTACTAATATACCTAACAGTAATATAACTCAAGAGAAGTGATAAGAGGTACCATTATTCCTATTTAATAATATAAGAAAGAACTTACATCTATTTCTTCAGGAACACTGTGTGATTTCATAGATGAAAGCAGTTCCATTACAGGAATTACTTCACCAGTAAGCATTGGAATAATACTCTGACCCTGTACAAAAAAGCAAAATGAAGTGAAGAAAACTACACAATGAAGGTATTCCTGGCTTTCTGAAAGCTTGAGTTACACCACTTTGCTTTTATGAAAGACCTACATTAGTACCTGTTTTCGATAACCAAGAGAAATCTGAAGAGGATTTCTGCTTTTACCAAAAAAAAGGTGAAAAGCTAAAACAGTGTCGAGCATTTGTTTTGAAGGACCCATTACAGAAGGTGGCGCATAGCCTGAGTCCAAGGGCGGCCTGGCTGAGCTCCTGCCCTGGGAACTCTACTCAGCATCTCAGCATCAAGCTGCCTTGACTTTGGACCGTGTCTGTGAGCATCTGTGCATTAGCTTGATTTTTTTGTGCATCCATTAGTAGGATGTGTTCTAAGGTATCAGAGATGCTTAAGGGGGTTATTTTTTGGATCTGGGAACACTCAAAAACTTTTCCATATAAATTAATGGTAACCACTTCTTTATGGTCATTTCAGTGTATAACACGTTTTTACAGGAACTCTCTATTTTTGGATAGTGGGGGAAAACCTGTCTAGGATAAATGGGGCAATAAAAGAGTAAGAGCTGAAAACAAAGAACATCCTTTGATAGAAATACCCGATAACTTGTTAAAACACAGCCCCAAATAAGTCTACTACTTCAAAACATTTCTAAAGGATGTACAAACTATTTAAAACTAATTTTCACTCTTCCAGGAATGATTTTCTTTAGTTAGAGTGGAATCATTGGCTTATCACTTAGCAATCCAGCAATAATTAAATTACCATGCCAAATTTAGAAAGGATTTGCTTTGATAATTATTTGAGATATAAAAAATTCTTATTGATGCATTTTATATTTAAAAATAAGGAAAACCAACCATAAAAAATCTTAGAAGTATTCAGCAAATAACTCCCTAGTAAAGCTTGAGTCAATATATTCACAATAAGTGTTAGTACCCAGATGCAAATCAAAATCACATATATCATAAGCATCAATAAAACATACATCAAAAATACAATTTTGAAATTTGTAGTGTCTAGAATGAAACTGAAACCTCAATATGGAACATCACAGATATAGAGTGTCTCAAAGATGGGTGATCTGTCATTTATTTGGTCATTACCATCACCCCGCCCCCAATTCTTGAACCATCCTGAATATGTAAACTTTTAGAGAGAGAGATGACAAACTTCTTGTAACATATCTTAATTTTTAGCTAAACATGTTTTTAAAATCACATATTAAGAATAATCAATAATAGTTTTTTCTCACTCATCTCTCAGGAAACTATTTTGTTCAAACTTTTCACATGTGTCTTTAAATCTCAGTCATTCCTAGAGTCATTTTTTGAGTGATTATACCCAGTTTTTCAGAAACTTGGGAATTTAAATGTGATGCTGTCTGTGGAAATTTTATGCCAAGTCATAAGCCTCCTTGCATCCTATAGAAGGTTTCATTATTTTAAAAAATTCATCCTGTAGTAACCTCCAAACACAACCACTCACTGTTTCTGCTCTTTAAAAGAATTTTTTAAATGCCTGCTCACAATTACAATCAACACATGCAATTCAACAATAATGACTAGCTATAAAGTGATTTCCTTATAAAGTGATTTTATCAGATGATAGCTACAAGCTTCCAAAACTTGCACTGAATGAAGTCAGTGACTGATTCCAGACTAATGTGTCATCCCCAAATAGTATTTACTTATTCAAAATAAAATCATGCACATGATATGAGATTTGTAAGGATTAAATTATCCAAAATAAAATCATGCACATGATACAAGATTTGCAAGGATTCAATTTATCAGGCAGCTTCTTTGCAGAAAGGATAACTGTAGGAAAATATCTTCCCCTATGTTTAGGCATATATGTAGTGCCATAAACTATATCTCAGATATTTACTGTAACTGAATGCATATCCTCATCAAAGCTTAACAAAAGAACGACTACAAGCCTGAACACAGAAGAAACTCAAAAGAAAATACAGGGTTCTCTTCCTCCTGTGACTTCTCTAACTTGAACTTCTTAGCAGGACAATGTTTCCTCTTTAAAAACCTCCAGTTTGTCTAAATATACAGAAGAAGAGGATAACATTTTAGAAGAGCCCTTAAAATAAAACTTAAGAGTGGTAAATTTTTTAAGTACAGGTCTGGTTTGAAAAAAAAAAAAAAGTCCCAGGAAAAACAGAATTTTATTGGGTCTTAAATTTCTTTATTGTTAGGTAATTCTACTAACTACTCCATAAATAGTTGGTAAAAGTGCCCCCAATGCTTGGCACTCAGTGTTCATCAACCAACAAGGCCAGGCATCTCTGGGTAAAGGGAAACCTTTTCTGGTAAGTGTTAGACCTTTCCCCAGGATTACCTCCTCTGACCTGGAAGGTTATTTACAAAAATACAGATATAATAACAATTTTGTAAAGGAAGTCATTTTATAGGGTTTTGTATTTTCCTGGTTTAAGTTCTGTATATTCACAAATTTTTAGAACAGTTACTGTTTAAAGTACTATTTTGTCTTAGGCATGCTGTAGGAGAACCAGAGTAAAGACAACCCCGTCATCCTTAGACTAGAGTTCAACACAAGAAATACTGAGGGTGGCCGGAGGCAATGGGAGTTAAGGCAAAGAACTCTTTCTCCACTGGAGATTCCCCTTCAGGACATCTCTGCCCTGCAGTGAAATGGTTCGTATTTAATTTCCACAAGGGAAACCACATTGATGCAATCATGCATCTCAGACCCTGGTGCCTGTACCCTAAGGAGATACAAAGCCATGGGAAAACACAGCAAGTTTCCCAAGAGACTTCACATAACCAGAAGGCTGATCAGAAAGGTGAGGAATATCACTGGTAAACTGCAACATTAAATAGATAAAAAATAACTAAAATATAAATCATGAGTTTTAGAAATCCAGCATGAGACTTCAAGTAAATATCATGCTTAGAACTGTCTGTTTCCCCAGCTATCTTAGAGGAGTATACTCACTTCCCTCCTGTTATAACTACGTCTACGGAAATGTTTAAGAAGCAATGCCTTAAAAAAAAAATCTCATATAAAACTTAAAATTTTTACTATGAACCAGTTATTTAAAACATACTCTGGGCAAACAGAAAAAAAAAAGGTAGCAAAATTGCTGTTATTAACTTATTTAACTAAGTCTAAGATATGAAAATTTTCATCCAGTTTATTCCATTTATTTCCATAAAGGTTCTGTTCATTTTCATACTGACTCTGTCAAAATAGGATTGGTACAGCTTCAAGGCAGTAAGAAAATTAGCCCTCACTCTTCTATAGATGCATGACATGAGTTTGGTGGTGTTTGACAGTACGCAGTCTGTACCTTACCTGATCTTCCATTCTTTCCGTGCCTTCTAAGACTATCTTCTGCACATTTTCTTGCCTTTCCTGAGCAAGAGAAAATTCATTAAAATTAACAAAACACTGTGATATTTGTTTATTTTTCAAAATGTAGTTAAGTGGCAGACATGTTATTGTGTAATTCAGTTCATGAGAAAAATATTTTCCACATTAGGGCAGAAAAAAAAAGGGAGGGAGCAGGAAATTAATCCAACAAATCCATTTTCTTATAAACAATACAAAATAAAATAAAAACACCATTTTCTCTGCAGGTAAAAAAAGATAACTTATAAAATAGTCAATGTAACATGTGTGCATGGTTTCACAAAGGAAACTAATGGTTTGTACTTTTCAAATTAAGAAAGATCAAGTTATATGTATCTGGGATTTCCTGATTTAAAATGATTTTCATAAACATTTAAAATAAAAAAACAGGGTGCCTGGGTGGCTAAGTGGGTTAAGCCTCTGCCTTTGGCTCAGGTCATGATCTCAGGGTCCTGGGATCAAGCCCTGCATAGGGCATTGGACTCTCTGCCCCATCTCCCTACCTGCCTCTCTGCCTACTTGTGATCTCTGTCTGTCAAATAAATAAATATTAAAAAAAAAAAGAAAGAAAGAAAACACAGTATGCAAACATAGTAAAACACTCTTCTTCTCAAAGATACTACTCCGCCTTACTAGGAGTAAAAGCCTTACAAAACTAATAGCTATTTAACTAGTATCAAAACTGTACTAGTGTGATACTGGTACTAAAACTGTAAAGCAGAAAGGAGAGTTAAATTTGTTCTTCATGTCTGCTAAAAGTACATGAAAATATAAATATCACTAAATATTAAACTATAGCATTTAGGGGAGGAGAGTAATTTCCTCTGGCTTGACCTACAGATTTTTTTTTTTTTAAAGATTTTATTTATTTATTTGACAGAGAGAAATCACAAGTAGATGGAGAGGCAGGCAGAGAGAGAGAGAGGGAAGCAGGCTCTCTGCCGAGCAGAGAGCTCGATGCGGGACCCGATCCCAGGACCCTGAGATCATGACCTGAGCCGAAGGCAGCGGCTTAAACCACTGAGCCACCCAGGCGCCCCTTGACCTACAAAATTAAAAGGAACATCTCCTAGAAACTACTTCGTGTAACCTCCTCATTTTACAATTTTCAGAACTTGGCAAAGAAGTTAAAGAGACCAAAGGCTACATGGCCAACTGCTTATGAAACACTTGTTTTGAACTGCCTGTACCTACACACAGTATCAAGTGAAAAACAGGGTCATGCAATGCAAAAAGAGAAAAGGTTTTATAGTTAAACGTTTCCAAGACAAACCTAGACTCTAAAGTTTACTACGATATTCTCAAGTTCTCTAAGCTTTAGCTTTTACTTGTACCATAGAACTATCATCTCCTACCTTCAAGGGTTATTATAAAGACCACTGACATCAGATTACTAGAACTATCTAATAGGGCAGATCCAAGTAAGAGCTACTGTATGAAGTTAAGCGCATGTAATTTCTAAAAATTAGATATAAATGCATCAGAAGATATATTTTCAATGGCCAGGTTAGCATGATTAATACGCTCAAAAACCACTCACCTTGTGCATCCATATCCTTCCTTTCCTGATAATGTGTGTTAATCTATCAACACACACTCTGTGAAGTGGGAGGTAGAAGCTGAGTTCTGTCTGTGGAAGTATAATTGATAGACCGTATGTGCTCCTATCTCCATTCCAGTTTCCATCAAAGATTAATGAAACAATAATTACTCCTTTTTCAGACAAGACAAAAAACTTCACATCTATAGCCCCACTCTCTGCATTTCGGAGGATTTCTCCATTTAAGGTGTGGTTGGCAAGAAAAGTTATTTCTCCATCGCTGAGAAGTAGCTGTTCTGTCTTTGGAGCCCAAATATGTCTAACTCTAGGACCAAGAATATTGTCCCAGTAAGCAAAAGTAGCTGCTAATAAAGGTGATTCACCACTCAGAGCAATCTCTGTCTTGGCAACAGCTGGAGATGGTGGTGGACAGAGATTCGACATCACTGCATCCCATTTACCGTATTATCCAAATGCTCCAGGGATATCTAAATAATAACATACAAAACCAATGATTAGGTTCAGCAATTGTAAAGTCATACATCAGAAATTCAAAAGACTTGGGCCTATGTGGTTCTTTTCTTCAGTCAAAAAGGATTTGGAGAGATGCCTGGGTGGCTCAGTGAGTTAGGCCTCTGCCTTGGGCCCAGGTCATGATCTCAGGGTCGTGGGATTGAGCCCCCCATCAGGCTCTCTGCTCAGCAGGGAGCCAGCTTCCTCCCATTTTCTCTGCCTGCACTGTGCTTACTTGTGATCTCTGTGTCAGATAAATAAAAAAAACTTAAAAAAAAAAAAAGATTTGGAAACACATCCCCTACTAGAATAGACATTTGACTACCATGGCAGGTGCACACTAAATACTTGTTAATACAATGATAATCTTATAATACATAGTAACTTGTCACCTATATTCAGGGAATATACTTGAAAATCCAAAGTATTAATGATCCAAAAAAGGGTCTTTGAACATTAATACGAAATGTCATATACTAAAGCTCGTAGAATAGACCCTCACTGCCCCCAAATATCCAGTCTATGTGCAATATAATGATTGGATATTTGGTTCCTAAACCACAGCAACCAAGAGAGCAAATTGGGAAAGGGAGAACTCAGCTAGAGGCCACCATACCTGTTGTGGGTTGAACTATGTCCCCTCCCCCCACTAAATATATGCTCAAGTTCTAACCCTTTGTATTTATCAATGTGACCTTATTTGAAAATAGGTATATTCAAATTAAGATGGGGTCATACTGGATAAGGGTGGATCCTAGTTCAAGGACTGGTGTCCTTATGAAAGATTTAGAGACACATGGACGAAGAGGAAACAGGGCTATGTAAAGACAGAGATAGGAATTAGAGTGATAGGACTACAAGCCAAGGAAAGCCAAACACTGCTGAGAAGTACTGTGAGTTAAGAGATAAGGAAGAGTCTTCCTTACATCTTTCAGAGAAGCATGTCCCTACAGATACCTTATTTTGGACTTCTAGTTTTCAAAACTGTGAGAGAACAAATTTTTGTTGTTTTACATCACTCAGTTTGTGGTCCTTTGTTATGGCAGTCCTAGGAAACTAGTAAAGACACCTGACAGTAGGAACACCTTAAAGCTGTTAAAAGGTGGTGGGGGTGGGAGAGAGAAAAAGTAAAGGAAAAGAAAAAAGAAAAAGAAGAGAGAAAGAAAGGAAGAAAAAAAGACAAAAAATTTCAAAGACACAATAAGCTAGAGCCATAATAAAAAAAAAATGAGGTAACAGTACTGTTATTCTCAACAAGCTCTCTGAGTTTCAGGATACTAAAGCCCAAGACTGGTGTCTGAAATAACACTGAAACATCAAGATGAAGATAAATATGTTTAATATGCTTCTTAAATTTAAGAAAGCAGTGCAGCAGTACTAAGTTCATTACAAAGAGTTCTATACTAAATGGCTAAACTAAAAAGCTTCAGTTATTTAGAACATGTAAAGAACAAAGTGACTGAATGGATATTAGTAAAAGCCTTTCACTCTGCTAAGAAAATAGACACGGAGAGAAAAACTAACTGCCCAAGGTCACAGAGTCAAGTAAGAATCAAGGTCTCCTATAAATTTTAACCCACTGAAATCTTAACACTCGAAAGCTATATACTCTCTGTGATTTTAGTGTAAAATGTATCATTCTGGCCCAATATTAAAATTGAGGGGCGCCTGGCTGACTCAGTCAGTGAAGCATGTTACTGGATCCTGGGGTTGTGGGTTTGAGCCCCCCACTGGGTATAGAGATTACTTAAAAATAAAATGTTTTAAAAAATTGAATACGTGTATTGAAAGGCCTAAAGTGAAAAGAACCATAACAATTACATTAAAGCAAGTCTAAAATTGGGGAATCTATTCATTGTAATGATAAAGGGTAGCAATTTATAGGTGAATTATGATATACCTAACTTTGCCTATGGGACTGCTTTGGGAGGCAGCATTTGCTCTATAACGACAATTAATTTACTTAACGAATTTTATCTACATCTTGTCAAGAGAGTTCAGAGACTGCTCAAAAGCAGTGGCTTCTATTTTTAGAGTATCAGATGAGCATTTTTATCATGCATGTCAAGAATAGGTATACAGAACTTGGCAAAACACTTTATAATATGCATGTGTTGAAATGACAACGTAAAGGCAATTAATGATGTATCTTTTAGTTCAAAAATTCATTTAGGGAATATTTACTTTTTAATGTGTTATATCAACATAATAGTCTTAAAAGTACTATCCTGGACATAAACTCTCTAGCTTATTTAATTATCCACTGTTTTGAATAAAATGTAAACAGTTTACAAGATAGCAAACGGGAATGTAATTTGAATTCAAACTGTAATGATGCCATTGTCATCATTAATAATAAACTGGGGGCAAGGAGATGAGTTAACACACAGCCACAAAATTATACTGTAACATTTTCCTTTTGTTCTTTCTTTTTGGATAAAAAAGGTGAATAATCATAAGAACAATATTTTAACTCAAACATTTCATCATTATGTTGGAAATAAAAACCTTTCCTAAAATCAAACTGAGTCCCAGCGCAAAATCTGGTTGGATTATGCGAAAATTTTAAACTGTGAAAATTGAACTATTACAGACCATTAATTACATTTATATTCATTGCTATTATCATTAGAAAGAAAACAAAAGACAAGCATCATGTTGAATTGCTTAGGTTAAAATTCTTCCAAAATTAATAATTTTGAGAAATGAAATGTTACAGAGAAGTATAATAAGGAGAGCTGTAAAAATAATTTTACTAACACTTAAACTCATCATCTTTGGTGAGGAAAATCCATATACATAAATATGACTGAAAAAATTCAGGTCAAAACCAATAGTCTTATCTATATATCTACAGTAGTTGGCTACTCCAGGTTATCAAACATTAGCCATAAGAGTCTTTTGAGGGAAGCCAGGATCCAAATTGGGTGACACGGTGGCTTTCTACTCCTGTAAACAAAGAATAGGGTTCATGAGGATGTACCCAATATACTTTCTGAAAATAATCCAACATATGCAGACATTAAAGATTATATTAATTACTATCTGTTAAAACTGTTAGCAGAGTATAAGGTTCAAAGCTTTGCTTTTTCTTAAACCTTTGCTTAAAGCTAGCATCTCTTCTCCCACTGGTATTTAGAAAGTTGATTGGTCCACTGCTGTTGTAAATCCGAATTCAGACATCATAAGGCTCACAATTCTTGTAACCATGCTTTCTGTTTATTTTCTAAAAGCCCTAAAAGCAGCAGGGTCCTAAGCCAGCCCACTTTCCAAAAACAGACGCTGCCCAGGCCAACTTTAATGACAGTGAACTGTTAACACCAGACTGCAACATTTTCTAAGTTTTTATCAAAATTCGCAGATGAAATTTTTATCAGTGTTAGTCTCTCACTGATCCAAGTTTCTCACATAATAGGCAGGCTAACATACACTACTCCTTAGAACTACTTAATTAACATAGAGCCCAAGGGCAAGCTTGAAAGCTAGGAGTCCTCATTGTTTTTTGTTTTTGCTTTTTCTCCGAAAGCAAATTTTGGACTCCTAACAGAGCCAAATAAAGAGACTATTTTATCAACTTCATAAAGAGAGAAAAAAAATTTTTTTTAACACCTAGGTGTAACTTTCCTGGAGCAGGTTAGTGCTGGCTTTGGGCACAATAAGCAATGTGGTTTAGAACTTCTCTCATTTTTGTTTTAGATGTATAAAGAGTAGTCAATCAGGAGGCGATTTCCAACTAATTCAGGGCTTTCCCAGAGTGGCAGGGTTTGGCTGAGGTGCTGGCCAAAGGTATCTGTGTCACATAACCCCATCATATTTCAAGTATTCTGACTCCGTATTATTAATCTTCCATATATTCTCGCTTCTGTAAGGTTCCCAATATGTTAAAAGTTTTCTAAAGTCTGTGAAAGATGGTTATCAAACAGTCTTTTTCAAATTAAAAGTACAAATTAAATGTACAGCCAGACGTGTTGGGTCCCCTTGCTTTTCAATACAGGTGAGGGATGGAACAGTCTATCGGAACTTCTCCACTGGCCACAGGCACCGTTACTTCTCTAAGGCCTAGCAATCTCCATTGTTTCTGAAAGGGTCCTCTCTCTCGGGCAAGAGCACGACCTCCGTCTGTCTCCTGAACACGGGAGCCTGGCGGGGCAGGGGGTGATTCACATGCCGTGTGGGCACGTCAGACGTGTAATCAGTGCACTTCTTTCTGCAGCAGATCCTATCAGTCCGGTGATGCTCAAGTCATCATGGTCACTTCCTTTATGTGTAACCTCACTGCCCTGAAGCAATCAAGTCAGGACCCGCACAGTGGGAACACAACCCGTCTCGAATTGCTCCTCAAATTCACAGAGAATGGGCAATCTTTAGAAACCTGCTTTCAAATTGTGTAGCCATGTGGGATCTCCCCCCACACCTCCCCGTGCCATTCCACCCGGCTTTATCTCCGCTCAGACCCGGGCTTGGGGTTCACCGCGCCCCACCCGCCCTCTGGCCTTCCCCAGAGACAGGCTTCTCAGTGCTCGAGGCGCTTTCCCTCGAACCCGCGGCGCAGGTGGTCCGACGGGTCGGTCTGGGTCTCACACCGAGTCCCCGGGAAGCGGCCGGCTCGCGGACCGCCGGCGGGAATGAGGGCCAGAGGCCCAGTCCCCAGCCCCCGGGCTCCGTGCCGCCGCCGCCGCCGCCGGGAAGCCGGGGGCCCGGATGGAGACAACTACTAGTCACCAGCTGGAAAACCCGATGCCGGATTTCGGTCTGGGAGCACAAGCCGAGCCCTGGGGAGAGCTGCTGCCACCGCCGCGGCCCTCGCACGGTCCCTGGACCCCGACCCCAAGCAGTCGCCTGCCCGCCGGCTTCTCACTCACCCAGTCGCCAACGCCTGCCACTCAGGCGCCGCGGGCGCAGGGACCGCAACCGCAGCCCGGCCACCGCCCCGCCCCACCCCTCGCCCCGCCCCCACTCGCCCCGCCCCCGGTCCCCGCCCCTAGCGCGCGTCCCGACCCCGAACCCGCTTCACGCCTCGGTTGTTTCACGCTTGGTACTCTTCTTCTGGGTAAATTTTACCCAGTCGTTCGCCCATCACCTTCAATGAATACTACGACAGCAAGGGAGGGGAGAAACGGTGAGGAAAACAAAAGCGCACACCTCCTAAGCACACGCCTCCTGCTCTCTCTGGACCCCGCCCCCGAAAGGAAGCAACCGGGCAGCAGGGATGGTTGACGCGTCAAGCGCCATCTTTTGCGTGGGCGGAAGAAGTTGCTGCTTCGTTTTCGTTTCCTCGTGAGCCACCGTAGCTTGGTGTTGGAGTTTTCGATTTGCCATTACGTGAGCGCGCGAGGCCTGTGGAAGGGGGCGGGCCAAACTTGCTCCGTCCTTTTGTTCCATGACGTGATTCCTGAAAATGTTGAGTAAGGTGTTAGCCGAGGCAGTGCTGTTTTTAGTGGCGAGGGCTGCCTGCTCCGAGAAAGCCCAGTTGGTAGTTGCGAATGGGTTTGTTTGTGCTTGGCAGGCAGCGGGCGCTCAACAAGTGTGTGTTGAATAAATGGATTTTTTTCCTTATGGCACAATTAAGTGAGCTGTGACTCCACCCCAGGTCTGGTTAGGTAATTTCCTTTTTCCACAATACATAGTCACCGCAAGTCTGTCGTCTTCACGTTGTAAACATTTTCGTAAGCTGGATTTTCACACTTTTAAACGTCGTGTTAGTGGCACCGTGTGAACGAGTTGGGGCTTTTTAGCCTTCGGGTCTGCAAGGGTATATATTCACGCCACAGATGAATGGCACTTAACATTTTTCACACTACAAATCATACAGCACATCTTTATCACTCACGGAGGAAAAAAAGGAAGACTAAATACACAAATGCCTCCCTCAAACTTCTGCCCTCTGCAGAATTAGACACCTTATCCAATCAGCGCCATATACTCTTAGAGCACCAAATAGCTACCATTTATCTAGTTCCTGTTGTACGTCTGGGACTGTGCTCCTTAGTCTAGGGAAAGAATTGTGTTTAATTCTCCCAGCCTATCTAGGGTACAGATACCGTTCTCCAGTTCTGTGCAGTTTCAAAGCCCACTGAGACCTGAGGACATGAGGCTGCTGCTAAGTTAATGACAGCTCTTCTCAGGTAACACCTATAGGAGATAATACTAACGAACCCAGTGTAGAGTAAAACCGAGATTCGGGTTAAGTGCTTGGGGAAGGAGTAAAGTGCCAAAAATAGCTTTTTGTATGTCAAAAATTTGCCTATATACAGAATAATATCCTTAGTCTCCAGCAGGTTTTCGGTTTTGTGCAATATCAACTTCAGAACAACTGTGTTTTCTAAATTCTGTGTGACCATGTGGAATAAGATAGATAATTAAAGTGGGTCTCTACATGTGATGTTTTGTGGCTAGTGGATGTGAATGTTTTCCCGCACGTATAACCAATTATTTAGGCATTGTGCACAAGCAGTAGCTTGTATGTTTTTCAGTGAATCAGAGCAAAAACAACAACAACAACAAAAAAAATAGGGCAAAAGTAATTATGGCTTAGTAATGTGATCCATAATACTTGTATGTATAACATTTTACAGTTGAGGTGTGAAATAGGACAGATACCCCTTTTTCAGGGAACCAAAGAAAAAATTTGGCTCTAAAAATTTGGTTCATATTACTAAATACATAGTAATATGATCCATATTAGCAGCACCAAAGGATGGCTTGGGAGGGATTTAACCCCTATCTCCTCCAGACTCTGTCAGGCAGCCCAAATAGGCCACCTAGTGAAAATAGTAACTTGCCATCTAGTGAAAATAGAAATATTGCTATTGAAATATTTCTTCAAGCAAGAATCCTAGTCCTCCATTTCCAACCAGAATCTCAAGACTTTCTTTAGCAATTTTCGAGCTATCCACCTATCCACATATTAATGAACAATCATATGAAAAGTATCTACAACTAGAAGGGGAGCCGTGAATAAGTAAGAGGTTGGACTCTGAAATCTTTGCCTTTGATTAGTTGTGAGACTTTGGACAGCATATGACTTCTTTTGCCTCAGTTTCCTTAGCTACAAAGTGGCAAGCAGAATAATTTCTCATGGGGTTGTTGTGAGGCTGGCCTGCAGTAAACTAAGGATTTAGAATAGTACTTTCAAGAAATGATGGCTCTAATCTCAATTTTGGTAACTGTGCAAGGATAACAAAAGAAATAACAAACATCAGACAAATCTCTTAAACTGTGTACATATTTTAATTCTAATAAATAGAATACCAGAACCCAGGAAGCATTATTGGTACATAACAAATGTTAGTTATTGTCAGGAAGCCTTCTCCCCATCCACTCTTTATTAATGTATTTCAGAAATGTCTTCTGTGCTGCTTCAGAGCTGGAGCTAAGGACTTGTTGATTACCTCCCATTTACCAGGATTACAGCAAATTAAATTTAACTGTGACTGGCATGCGAACTATCTGATGTCGGTTGGACATGGATGAGGAATATTGCTATATAAACCACAGTGAGTTTAATTTCTTTAAGTAATGAGATTTTTTGTGGTTGCCTTAATCATTAGAGACTTGTCAATATGAATTTTATGGTACATTACCTCTTGGTTGGAATATGCATGAGCCAACACCCAACTGAGGTGCTTGTAGTTGGAATCTTGGTCACTGGATATAGTAAGTTAGTTCTGTGAGCCAGTGTGATATAAATGGTTTAGAAAAAGCTCTAGTGGGTCCATGTCCTGTGAGGGAACATTAGGATCTCGTGGATATTTTCATGTCCTTCTGGGACTCACCATTCTATAAACAACAAGCTTGTCAATGAGAGGAAGCACATCCTCCACCAGGTATTAACCTCTGTTTCTTCCTCCATGTGGGTGCTCAGGACCTCACAGCAACAGTTATGAATGATCTAAAGCCCAGAATAAAGGGTGCCCAGGGAGAAGAAATTCCTAGCCACCTGCAACATCATAAGATGCACAATAAGTAAGAGAACAAGTAGGAAGACAGGAGTACCAGTTTCTTAAATCTTAGACAAGATCATTAGCTAATTTCTTATAGAAGACAGATTTTGAAGACACATCTTGGTAAGTTTGTCATAATTTGATGGAATTTAGATGCAATGGGTAGCGCAGAATGATAGTTCTGGTGCTGTCCTACTAAAATGCGAGAGTGACAGTGGACCGGTGGCAGAAAAGTGGCTGCGTTCAAACACAGTGACTCCTTCTATAGCCACATACTTCCCAGGTCCATTTTACACTGTGTCCCTGAGCCTATCTGCCTGTGGCTATCAAACCCCGCCCCGCAAACAGCTCTTAGCATTTTCTTGTTTATTTCTAGTTTGTACTTGACTACACTTAATAATATGTTGCTTTTAAAAGGTAGTTAGTTCATGGGTGCCTGGGTGGCTCAGTGGGTTAAGCCGCTGCCTTCGGCTCAGGTCATGCATGATCTCAGGGTCCTGGGATCGAGTCCCGCATCGGGCTCTCTGCTCGGCAGGGAGCCTGCTTCCCTCTCTCTCTGTCTCTGCCTGCCTCTCCATCTACTTGTGATTTCTCTCTGTCAAATAAATAAATAAAATCTTTAAAAAAAAAAAAAAAGGTAGTTAGTTCTTCAGTTACTTCATGTGTGACTTCTGCCTCTACCCAAGGTGGTGTGCTTACAATTTCATCATCTAACTCCTTTTTATTTTTTAGGCACTTATCAGATGATTAGTGCATGCCAGCTGGCTGATTGAAACTTTATTCCAAAAACTTAGAATTGTTATCCTTTAGCCAGGCCCGGGTCCTGCAAGGGCTTCTTTTGAAAATAGCTTTTGACTTAATGAATCAGAATCCCTGCGTCTAAGATTCAGGGTCACTTTGATTTAAAGTGGATGAGGAACTCGTGTCTCTTTGTCATCAGTATCATCTTTCCTACCCCGTTCTCCACACTATTTCTTTAGCCCAAAAAAGAAATAGAAAACCGTAAGTGTCCTTGGGGCCCTCTCAGGTCACCTAGTTTGAAAATGTTTGACATCTGTTTGTTTGTTTTTTAATTGAAATAGAGTTGACATACAATGTTAAATTAGTTTTAGGTGTACAGTATAGTGATTCGATATTCTGTATAGTACTCTTACTGACCACAGTAAGCGTAGTCACCATCTGTTGCCACACAGTTATGACAGTATTATGGACTATATTCCCAGTGCTGTACTTTTCATCTTTGTGACTTGTTTTATGGGTGAAAATGTGTACCTCTTAATCCAACATCCGTGGGGTTTTGACATCTATCCTTTTTCTTCTTCAAAATTATCTTGACAAACGTGACCCTTTCTTTTCCATGTGACTGTAAGGACCGACTGGCCTCTACCACAAATAGACTTTGTGACATTTTCATTGGAGTTGCATTGAACTTACAGGCCAATTTATTGTCTTTCCATTTATAAATAAGCATAGCATATTTCTCCACTTACAACTTGTCATGTATTTTTAAATTAGGTTTTATAATTTTTTTTAAAGATTTTATGTATTTATTTCAGACAGAGAGAGAGAGAGAGAGAGGGAGGGAGCACGCATAAGCAGGGGAACAGCGGTCAGGGAAGAAACAGGATCTCCGTTGAGCAAAGAGCCCATGTGGGGCTTGATCCCAAGATCCTGGATCATGACCTAAACCAAAGGCAGACACTTAACCAACTGAGCAACCCAGGCACCTCTTAGATTTTATAATTGTCATGGAAAAGACACTTCCCATATTTTTTGAGATTTTTTTCAAGTTCTTTTTAATTGTGTTGCTATTGTTTCTTCTGAAAATGACATTTTAAATTATTTGTTGCTATTGTTTAGTATCACTAGTTTTCTGTGTTCATCTTGTGTTTGGCAGCCTTGCTAACTGTTTTCACTGGTTGTAAATAATTAAAAACAACAAAACAAAGAAATAAACTCAAAACAAAAAGGTGCTAATCATTTCACTTTCATGTACAACTTCCAGTAGCTGCCTCTTTCCCAGGGTGTGCAGGGTCTTTAGCATAACTAAAGGCTCTCCACAATCTGGCTTGAGCTGAATTTTCAAGGCCTCATTCTTACTGCCCTTTCCACTAATTTCTTGCAGATCTATGAGTGTTTACTGCTTTGTGACCACTCACCTAGTTTTCAAAGCCTGGAGTGTCCTTACCCCTCCAGTTGTGTGTGAGGAAATCTTATTAACTGCAGCCACATGCTGCCTCCTCCAGGAAGTCTCCTTGAATTTCCCTGGTTGGAATCAGTGTGACATTTTGTTATGTACCCTTATTTTCCACCCCTCTGCTATTAATATAAAAATCAAACTCTCTGTATTTACATTTTACAATGTAAATTATCATATAATATTGAAATTAAAATCTATTTATACACATATGATGAGCCCTGAGTAATGTATAGAATTGTTGAATCACTATACTGTACACCTGAAACTACCATAACACTGTATATTAACTGTACTTGGATTAAAATAAAAAACAACAGTAAATAAATTTGAAACCATTCAAGGTGGTAGCAACAACAATGGCGTCAGTTTTGGAGTCCGGCTAACCTTAGATCTGAATCCTGGCTCAGCTGCCTTGTATCCTTGGGCAAGTTAACCTAACATCTTTGAGGTTCACATTCCTCCTCTTGAAAATGGGATTGCTTTGAGGATTAAATGATAATGCACGTAAAATTTTACCCTGTTACCTGCCCCAGGGTAATTGCTCATTAGGGTTAGCCACTATTCTGACATGGTAGATGCTCAGTTGGTGTTTGTTGAATAAATATAATCCTAATCCCTAGATTATAGATGAAGAAGAGATTGAAAGGGCAAGAACAAGAAGCTTTCTCAAGGTCATACTTTTAGTTTGGGGCAGATCTGTAACTAACACCTCTGTATGCTAGCAACCAGGTGAGAACTCTTTGCCCTTTATCAACATAATGTAAATATAGTTTTTGTCCTCCCTCAGTTAAAAGCTTCCCAAGGGCCTCATTTTACTCACCTGTGTGCCCCTTACCTCTAGGCATATCGCCTTGCATGTTAGATTCTCAGTAAATGTTGAGTGCAATTTAATTTAAGAAAGTTCCCATCAGAATCAAGAATAAATTAAGAAAATTATTTTAGCTGGTACATAGATTTGACTTTGCAGAAATTTGCTAAGCTTTCAATGTGACACATGATCAAGAGAGATTCTGACAAGGGAAAGCTTAATTTGAATATTATTGTGTTTGTAGGTGACAAAAATAACAGGCCACTTAAGCATCAAGATTTCTAGATAGAGTAAACATTTCATATGTTTCCAAAGGAGGAGGATAAAAATTCAGACACATTATTTTTAACCTGCAGTTTTATTCATGGCATTATGAGCTTAAATTTGATTATGAAAGATAAAAAAGTATTGCCTTTATAGAAGTAATGGAATTTGATGAGTTGTTAATCATGAAGGTTAATTAGTTCTCTGTGAGAACACGCAACTGAATCACAGGTTGTAAGTCTGTTTTCAAAAATATAAGGAAGAATGGATTATCATGTCATTGTTTTTCATATGAAAATGCGTAGAGAGATATTCATCTTTTTAGTAGATTGCCTGGGAACTTACAGAATGTCTTTTTTTTCCATAATTAAGATTTTGCACTTTTTCATATAAATTTTAAAGCTATAGACATGCATAAATAATTTAGTATAGAACAATAAACCAGATGGATGGATGAGAGGTAAGTTATTACTATCAAATCATAGTATTAGTTCTCTCAAAATTTATTTTCCTCTTCAGAAATGATTCATTATTTGCTTGCCTGTATTCCATGTGCAGGGATATAAAAGAGAAATAGTGCTGGAACATTGCTGATCACATGTCAAGACTCTCACTTGCTTTTACCAAATCATGCTTTAAGAAAGAATGAAAATATTGCATGGGAAATGACATAAAGATCTCATTCTAAAGCACTTTCCCCACTAATGAACTGTACATTATAAGCCAGGAGATGTGTACATTTCTTTTCCGAACATGGGGAAAAAGGAAAAGAAAAACAGGTGGTCCCTTTGATGAATAGCAAATACCTAATACCCTTCTGCTGTTGCTACACCAAGATCCAATTATCTCCCACATTTCTTAACTGTGTTTACAAACTGCTTGTGTATTGAAGTTGAATTAAAGGAAAGAAAAATCCAAATGAAGAGGGAAAAAAAAAAAAAAAACCCAAAACAAAGTGAAGTTGAAATCCCAATCATTTTCATGCCTAAATATTGTCATGGTGGGAAAAAGGCTAGAAAGTCGAGTTCAAATTCATACTTGCTCTAGGGCAGCTTGTGTACTGTCCAGCTCAGTCTGCCAAGTGCTTGTTAAAATTAATTATCATTCAGCAGCTTTCTCTCTCTAAGTAGAACTCCCAGAAAATATGCTTGGAGTGGAGAAATGCAAATTGGTTTATGAGGTAATTTTATACTCTAGGGACAGATTTTTTTTTTTCCATTTCACATTACTTCCTTTTGGAAAAGGTTCATTATTATTTATATAGCAGAACAAGCCCCAAAGCCAATCCATTTCCAACCTCATTGTCACTTTCTGCATTCCATACACCACTCAATTCCCAAATGAGTAGGCTAATTCTTTCTTCAGAGAGCCATAAAACTTGCTTGGGGTATTACTAACTTAGGTGACAGCACTTAATTCAAAATAAGTCTTATTCTCCAGCAATGTGTTCAAAGACCTCATTTCTCTGTGGCCGTAACTCTGGTGGGAGAGAAGTAGGCTTGTCTCTCTGATTATCAATTCTGAATTGTTCCTCTGAGCACCTTGGACCTACAATAATGGGAGCTACTGAAATACTTCAAGGTGCATGTTAGAAGACAATTATTCTACTTATTTTGCATTTAAGATGCACTTCTGAAGTGAATTTGGTTAACAAGATGACTAGATTGTATTTTCAATGTAGTATGTTGTAATATTCCTATTTTGCAAACCCGATCAGGGCTTGTTTAAAATCAAACAGCAACATCAACAACAACACATTATTTACTTCCCTTCCCCACCCCACCCCACCCCCATACCCTGACTCTAGACTAATGTAAGGAGGGTGATTCTCCTGGAGTGACTAGTTTAATTAACTTCTGTGGGATGAGTTAGTCTTATCTGCAGGGTTCCGAGGCTAGCAGTAGAACCAATGGGTTGAAGATAGATTTTCCATCTCAACATAAGAACTTCCTGAAAGAATTGCATCAGGATAACAGTGGTAGAGTTCCCCTCCTGGAAGCATTCAGGGGCAAGCTAAACTGTGCCAAAGTGGCCATTCAGGTAATAGATGGGCAGTACAGTCCTGAGAGGTGAAAAATGACTCCTTCAACTTTGTGTTCCCTCTTTTAATTGCTGCAGTGGGAAGAGAATTTACAAAGTGAAACCCCTTTGTAAGTGTAGGACTGGAACAGAAACTTACAATTCCTCTCTTGATTCCGGCCAACCCATGCAGAGAAAATGTCTGAAAGCTGTCAAAGAGAAAAGCTTCCTGAGATGATGTTTTTGTGTCTCTTTGGTATGTCTTTATGAAAATGTAAGAAAATATAAGTATGTATCCTTATCACCTTTCTTAGATAAAATTTGCATACTCTGTGGCCAGTTTTGTACTTTTTTTTCCATTCAATCATCTGTTTTCCTTCTGTATCAGTGTGTAGAGGTCTTTCTCATTCATTTGTAAGAGCTGCCAAACATTCCATTCTGTGGCTGAACTGTAGTTCTATAACCAGTCACCTTTAGATGGACATGTGGATTGCTTCCAGGTTGATGCTATTACAAACTATTTTGTAATGGATAACATTCGTGATTTTCTGAGTGCACAGGTATATCCTTAAGATAAATTCCCAGAAGTAGGATTACTAGGATAAATCCAATTATAGTTTTAAAATATATTCCCAAATTTCCCTCCATAAGTGTTGTATTATTTCACTCACCCTCGTAGTAAATGAAGAGCCCACAAATTTGCCAACCTTATGTTTAGTCAAACTTGGATGTTTGAAGATGTGATAGGTGAAATATTGTAACTTAGTGTGGTATATTGTTGCATTGCTTTTATTGTGGTCACAATTGGAATCTAATCATATGTTTCAAGATCATATGATCTTTTTTCCTCGTGTTTTATATTTTGCCCATTTTTTTACTATTGGATTTTTGGTCTGAGTTTTTTTTTTTTTTTTTTTTTAACATTTCTAGCTACTTTTTGCATCCTGTACAGATTAGTCCTTTGTCTACAGAATGAATTATAATCTATTTCCCAGTACTTTATTTGATTTTTATTTTGCCACAGTTTGTTTGTTTGTTTGTTTGTTTTAAAGATTTTATTTATTTACCTGACAGACAGAGATCACAAGTAGGCAGAGAGGCAGAGAGAGAGGAAGAAGCAGGCACCCTGCGGAGCAGAGAGCCCAATGCAGGGCTCCATCCCAGGACCCTGGGATCATGACCTGAGCTGAAGGCAGAGGCTTTAGCCCACTGAGCCACCCAGGCACCCCATGTTCATTTTATGACATGTGAGTCATATAAATTGTGTCATAGTTGGAAAGGTGTTTCCCTACTCTAAGGTTATAAAAAATTTTCCATATCTCTTACAGTTTTCATGTTTTTGCTTTTTTTTTAAAGATTTATTTATTTATTTGACAGAGAGAGAGAGATCACAAGTAGGCAGAGAGGCAGGCAGAGGTGGGGAAACAGGCTCCCCACTAAGCAGAGAGCCTGATGCCGGGGCTAGATCTCAGGACCCCAAGACCATGACCTGAGCCAAAAGCGGAGGCTTAACCCACTGAGCCACCCAGGTGCCCCTTATGTTTTGTTTTAAATGTGTGATCCATGTAGAGTTTATCCTGGTGTATAGTGTGAATTGGGGTCCAACTTCCATCTTTTTTCCCCTAGAAAGTGACCCAGTTGTTACTCTTTAAAGGGGAGCTGGTTTTGCCACCCCAGAATATGCCACTGTGACATATGGATTATCTTGAGCTGAAGTCATCCAAGAGCCAGAAGACTTCAGAAGAACTTTGACCTCTCCCTCAGCTAGCTAAAATCGTTTAGATGGTGGGGGGGGGGGTGCTGACCTAGAAAGAGAGCTATTACCAGAGATAGATTTTTATCTGAATAACCTATCTGTATGGCAGGGCAAACATCTAATTACCAAACATCTGCTCTTCTTATGGTTCTGTGAATTACCCTTCTCTCTTTTGAAGTCCCAGGCCCCTGTCTTTCTCAGCTCAGGAAGGCATATAAACCTCCACTGCCTGATTTGTCCGTGATTCCATGTCTTTGTGACTCCTTTACATACAAAATTAAATTTGTCTTTGTCCTGTTAATTTGTCTTATGTAAGTTTAATTATTAGATCAGCCAAAGAACTTAGAGGGAAAAAGGGAAAATTTTTCTATCCCTATACTGTAAATATGGATTGATTTTAAGTGACCGTGACCATGTTAATAGCCAATATAAATAGCCATGAATATAAAAAGTGAAATAACAAAGTTATCTGACCAAGTAGCCAAACCAGTAGATTGATTTGGTTAATCCAGAGAAACAGCTGATCACATCAGCAACAATAGGAACAAACCAATGGACAAACACAAAAATAACAAAAAACAAATCAACAGGTTCTTTCAGTTTATCCTTAACCTTTATTTGATCTTCTCGAAATGGTTTAAAGAGTTCTGTTATATCTTGGTCATAACTATGGTACGCCTGGCACTGTGTTACCTCCCATCTAGTCAGTCCAAGTCAGGTGGGTCTTATTAACCTCATTAGACTTGTTGAGAGACTGAGCCTCAGAGAAGTGAGGCAGTTTGCTCAGGGCCATTACTAAAGAGCGGTGGAATAGGGTTTTGATCCAGGTATAAGGTTATAAAGTCAAAAGTCTTTATATTTTCAGAAGATAGTGAATTTCATTGTCTGAGGTATATGTAAGGGGAATAAGGACACCTGATAAGAAAATGATGTATTTGTTAGACACATGCAAAACCACAGTCCTCCTTGCTTCTGCTTACCAATGCCATTGCATTCATGTAGTTCAATTATAAAACTGAGAATGACTATATACAGCCTGCCACTGTAGTTGCTTGTAAAAATTACTTTCCTAATGCAGAAGAGTAAAAAGCAAAGGCATTTAAGCTTGTCCCATATCTTTTTGGCGTTCTGCTGACTTTTAGGTAAGATTACTTGACTATGAAGCTTTCATTAAAAACTGAAGATATTGGGTGCCTGGATGGGTGAAGCCTCTGCCTTCGGCTCAGGTCATGATCTCAAGGTCCTGGGATCGAGTCCCACATCTGGCTCTCTGCTTGGTGGGGCGCCTGCTTCCTCCTCTCTCTCTGCCTGCCTCTCTGCCTACTTGTGCTCTCTCCCTGTCAAATAAATAAATAAAATCTAAAAAAAAAACCCAACCCAAACCAAACCAAACAAACAAAAACACCTGAAGATCAAGTCTATACAAAAGGGAAACCCATCACCAGGAGTGGGTAATTCAAGTCACACACTGACTTGAGGATGAATATAAAAAGTGAAATAATGTTTATGACCAGATACATAGCTAGTTTCTTGACACAAAAAGGGTCCAAAACCCCAAGTTTGTGTCTCAGTTTTAGTGTTTTATTAGATTCTTTCTTTGATAGTTGAATTGTTCATGTATTTCCATAATGCTTAAAGCTATGTTTTAACATAAACTTAGAATAAAAATGCATTTTTTCAAAATTATCTGTTAATCCCTGAGGTGTCTAGGGCCTGTCCGCCAGGTATTGGGGCTCCCGTGGCAGTGAACTCAGGCAGGAAAATCCTGGGGCTAAGTATCCAGAATCTATAATAAGCTGTCCATGACTGTGTTGCCTAGGCCAGGAGGTGAAGCCACAACTGGGAAGACTAAAGTCTTAGGCAGACCGAATGGGAACGGCATTCAGTGAGCAGCCTGACCAAGTAGCCAAGGGAACACAAATAGAACCTCAAGTGTGAGGTACAGACAGTTCTCACCAAGAAACAGGCAGGTTACTTCAGATGTTTTAGGAAGTTAAATGTGAGAACAGTTCACTTTAGCTGAGGCTAGTGTATAGGCGTGAAGACAGTCACTTCTCCAAGTTGCCTTTTGTGTTTGTGTGCCTTTAAAATGTACATTAATAGTATTTTGCAACTTGCTATTTTCCATGCAACATTGTGTTTTTGAGATATATCAGATTAATACTACATATTGTTTGGGGGTAGATAGAAAGAAAGTAAAAGTAGAAAAATAATGCATAGCTCAGATGCACACCAAATGTGGGAGGTGGCGGGGGTTAGGGATCCAGAGAGCGAGGAGAAGAGCTCTCAGTCTGGGTAGGTGGTTGTATTAGTCTCTGTGCTTTTCTATGTATTTGAAATATTTTATTTTATTTTATTTAAAAATTTTTATTTATTTATTTACTTGACAGAGAGAGAGATCACAAGTAGGCAGAGAGGCGGGCAGAGGGGGTGGGGAAAGTAGGCTCTCTGCTGAACAGAGAGCCCGATGTGGGGCTCAATCCCAGGACCCCAAGATCATGACCCAAGCTGAAGACAGAGGCTCAACCCACTGAGCCACTCAGGTGCCCCTTCAATTTTTATTTTTAACTGTGGTAAAATATCCACCAAAAAAATATACCTTTGTCAAGTGTATAGAACAGTATCATTAAGTCTGTTCACACAGTTGTGCAGCCAATCTCCAGGATCTTTTCATCTTGAAAACTACAACTCTGAACCCATTAAACCACAACTTCCTACCTCCTGTTCTTTCCAGCCCAGGCAAACCACCATTCTACTTTCTGTTTCTATTAATTTCGTTACTCTAGATACCACTTACAGTATTTGTCTTTTTATGACTGGCTTATTGCACTTAGCCTCATGTCTTCAAGGTTGATGTATGTTGTAGCATGTAGAATTCCTTTCCTTTTGAAGACTGAATAGTACTCCATTGTGTGTATAAACTGCATCTTGTCTATCCATTCATCCATTGAGTTGTTTCCTTAGAGCTACTGTGAATAGTGCTGCTATTAACATGGCTGTACAAATATCTCTTTGGGACCCTGCTTTCAACTCTCCTGGGTATATACCAGAAGTGGAATAGTGGAATTGCTGCATCATATGGTAATTCTGTTTTCAGGTTTTTGTTTTGCTTTGCTTTGTTTTGTTTTGTTTTTAGGAACTGCCAAACTTTTCTACCATGACTGCTTCATGTTCTACTAATAGTGGACAAAGGTTCCAAATTCTCTGTATTTTTGCCAGAGCTTGTTAGTTTCTTCTTCTTTTTTTTTTCTTTTTCTTTTATTTTGTTTTACTGGGGAGATAGCAGCTATTCTGATGGATATGAAGTGGTATCTCATTGTTTGCATTTGCATTTCCCTGCTGATTATGTGTCTTTTTGAAAAGATTCTATGTTGTGAATGCAGGTGAGGGAGATGAGTGGGGCTGGGGCAGTGTTGAAGGGGGAGGGGTGGGAAAGACATGGGCCTAATCAGGAGAAAAGAGAGAAAAAGGCTGAACCCTTCCAAGTACCCAACAGATGCAGAGGTTTCTGTGAGTGGTAAGGACTACAGTGAGCCAAGAAATGGGGCTCGAGACTGGTGATGTTGCCCGAGATAAGTGAGTAAGAATGATACAGGAACAAGAAAGGCAAAGGAAGCACCATAATTCCTGGTAATTAGTTATATTTCAGTAAAACAGAGTTGAAAGACATTACTTGGTAACTGCCAGTAGTAGTTAGGCGCCTTTCACCAGTCAGAAACCAGTTGTCTTATACTCTAGGGTATTTGAATCTATCAGCCTTCTAGAACGATGCATTCAGTGAAATAGTTTAGACATTAAAAAAGTTTGTGTGTGGGTCCTGTCCAGTCTGTGTATGAGGAGGGTGGGCGCAATGACTTGTCTTTGGTACATTCTGTCTCTTGTATTCTCCTGGGGAGATATTCTACTACTTGCCACCCAGAGGGGAAAAAAAAATGCCTAGTATTTACCAAAGGACAAGTATTTTTCAGTCAGTAGGGAATTGCAATGCTTCCTGATGAGCAGAGTCTCTAAGGGTGTATTTGGGAGTTGTAATAGTTTCCTAGGACTGTTATAACAAATTACTGTAAACTGGATGACTTACAGTAATAGAACTTTATTTTCTCACAGTTCTGGAGGCCAGAAGACCAAAATCAAGGTGTTGGCAGGGCTGTACTCTTTCCAAAGGCTCTAGGGGACAAACCTTTCTTGCCTCTTCCAGCTTTGGGTGACTGTTGGCATTCCTTGGCTTTCTTGGCTCCTGGCCACATTATTCCCACCTCTCCCCCTACAATCTTACATGCCTTCTCTGTTTCTGTCTTTAGGACATTTATCAAAAATTTAGCATCCGCTTGCATAGTACGGAATAACCTCATTTCAAGATACTTAATTACGTCTGCAAAGACCCTTTTTTCAAATAGTGTGACGTTCATAGCTTCTAGAGATTTATTAATGGATGTACTTTTGCGGGGGCATTATTCAACAGGAGTGCAAAGGCTTTGTGAGGAATACTAGCCCTGGGGCGCCTGGGTGGCTCGTCATTAAGCATCTGTCTTCAGCTCAGGTCATGGTCCCAGGGTTCTGGAATCCAGCCCCATGTCGGGCTCCCTGCTCAGCAAGAAACCTGCTTTTCTCTGTCTCCTACTCCCCCTGCTTGTATTCCCTCTCTCTCTCTCTGTGTCTCCCTCTGTCAAATAAATAAATAAATAAATAAATAAATAAATAAATAAATAAATACGGAATACCAGCCCCTACCCTCTGACCTGTGTCTTCCCTGGGAGTGGGAAAAGATATTAGAACCTCTATGCTTTTGTTTGCTCTCCAACAGGCACCATCCAGAGTTAGTGATGGCACAAGCACATTTGGCATGTGAGTCAATTTAATGTCCCACACATATTGTTGGTTGTTAGAATTTCAGACTAATGTGTCTGAAATTTGAGTGTTCCCATTTGAGTGTTAGAATTTCAGACTAATGTGTCTGAAATTTGAGTGTTCCCAGTTTCGACTGGTTCCCAGGGACATAGTCCTCTTTTGCTTCGTCCTTTTCTCCTCACCTCCGTCCAAAACTGTACCCGTTCGTGGAGTCCTGCCGGGACTCCATGCCAGGGGCAGGAAGAGGGTAGATTGGGTCTCGCTCAGTCCTCAGTAACCTGGATAACTTGAGATAGAGAAATCCAGCATCCCTACCCTAAAACTATCCTGTTGGAACCCGTTTGCTGAAAGAGGTCATTTTCACTTGTGGGTATCTCCTGCACAGTATAATTCCAGGACCAGTTATATGTGTTAGGACAGCAAGTCTACAATTTTACAGAAACTATTTTCCTTAATAGAAACATCTTTATAACAACACAAGATCGATATTTCTGATTTTCATGTTTAGTGTTATTCTTTGAGATTGAACAGAAATTGTTACTTACATAGAGATATATTCTATTCTGATAATGCTAGAGAACAGATAATGACGTGGGAGAGCATCAAGATTAATGCTCCTTGGGTCAACATTTACCACGTAGTAAATGTAATATTAAAGCTCCTAGTGCAGTTTACCTGAAGGGAGAATACATCCCCCCCCCCCCGTTTTTTCTGGTCAACAAATAGTATATTACAGGAAATCCTGTATCTGTTGCATTTATTTTGTAAACTTCTTTTTCATTCAAGGAGCGTAGCACATATACAGAAGAATGTACAATTCATAGGTGCACACCTCAGTGCAAAATAAACACACCTGTGTAATCACCAGCCAGGTCAGGAAAAAATACATTTTCAGTCTCCCTGCCCCAGAAGGGACCATCAGGCCCCTTCTCTATCCCTGCCCCCTTCCTTCTTACTAAAAGTAGCCACTGTTTTGACTATTAACAAGATGAATTTTGCCTGCGTTGGACTTTTTTTTAATCAAAGCTTCTGGAAACCATTCCTTTCATGACATCCCATCTCAGAGGCAGAATAATTGTTTCTTTGTAGGTGAGTCTTTGTTGGGAAGATGAATAGATAACCCCATAAATCATTATCATAAAAACTTATTTGTAATTTACATGAGAAGCCAGCAGGAAGAGTAACATCGTGACCTTGTGATCTAACACATGTGCACAAATGGAATTATTAAAAATAAAGATAAATGAGCACTGGATTTTTCAATTTATGAATTATCTGGTTTTCTTTGCTCTAGACTTTCTCTCTTGATAGTAAGATGACTCTAACCTTTGGGACACAGTAGCATTCTTTTGATGGTTTTTCATTTTTTTTTTTTCTTTCTACCACTTGGTCTCTTGTTCAAATGCATTTTCCCTAACAACATGTTTCAATGTTTAATGGTTTTAAAAAAGAAAAGACTTCAAACCAAATAATATGTAGAGAGGCTTCTATTTGGTGACATACTTCCAAAATTATGACTGATCCTAATTCACACTAAAACGTGAGCATTGTATTTACTCAGTTCTAAGGGGGAATCAGGTGGAAGATGGAATGAAGAAGGAAAAATAAAGACCACACTGGATGTGCAGGTACAATCTAATTTCAGAAATGTTGAAATGTGGGGATAAAAAGTGGATCTTAGGATTAAAGAACGGTTTTAGTGCCATTTGCTAATGATCTTTGTAGATGGTATTGGCTGGGGTGATTTGATGTTAGAGTTTTCTCTAAAAATAAAAAAATGGAAAAAATCAGGAAGTCACTCTGGAAATTTATATTGCTGTCCTTCAGCTATTATTGGAGGTCAGAACAGGTAAGTCACCCTATAGAGGTAATGGGGACATTTTGTACATCATGTCATTTCAGGAGTTCTGCAGAAGCTCTTCTTCCCTCCAAAACATTTGTCCCATGCTACCTTAAGAAAACACCTTTTGGGCCAGTCTCTGAGTACTGTTTATATAAGATATCTAGAAAAGGTAACCAGCTCCTGGGTGTCCCCCTTTGCTTTCCTTTAGTTCATGCCTTGTGTATGTTAGCCAGTTGTTACTATTATAAGCACAGATCCCGACTTTACAGGAATAAATTGCAAAACAGTTCTGTAATTTCTTGACTGGAAGCTCAGTTTACTGAGAATAGAAACTCCTTGCAGGCCTGTGAATGCTTCATTAACATAGAGGGAGTTTCCCAAGGATGTAGAAGAGGAAGCCCAATAGGCTAGTAAGCTCTTTCTTCACCCTGTATGTCTAGATTTGAGTACTGTCTCCTTGGTGTGAGCTTTAAGGAGTGATCAGTAAATATCACTATTTCAAGCTGTTTCACTTTGACTTCCTAGTGAATGGATGTATTTAACAGTGCCATATTCTTGGAAATATCTGAGATTACTTTCTTATATTTTTCTTTAAATCATTGTTTGTTTTCGAAATGTAATTGATTTTAAAGGAAGATTTTATATCACTTCTGTAAATAGAAAACCACTATCACTCCCCATAAATAAAAGAGAAATGTTAAATAGGTGCATACCTTTATTTTTAATTTTTTGGTTTGTTTTTGAGGGGGAGAGAGAGAGAGCGAGCAAGCATGCAAGCAAGGGGTGGGGTAGATTCAGAGGCAGAGGGAGAGAGAATCCCAAGCAGGCCCCATGCCCATTGTGGAGCCCAGTGAAGGACTCATTCCCATGACTGTGAGACCACAACCCAAGCCAAAATCAAGAGCTGGACACCAAACCGACTGAGCCCCCCGGAGCTTCAAATAGGTGCATACCTTTAAAACCACCTCCCGCTTGTGGAAATGGCTTAGGAGAGTCAATGTGGGACTTGGAACCAGACCATCAGAGTTCTCCTCTCTGCTCTGCTGCTCTGGTTTGGGGAAAGTCACTTCTTTGCATCCCATTTTCCTCCATAGAAAGAAGACGTGGTGGTGGGGAAATGATAATAATGCCCACTGCAAAGCGTTATAATGGGGATTAGAAATGACACTTACGATATCTCTTTCACTTTTAAGCTTAAGGTCAAGCAAGGATGACACATGAATTTCACCTTAGGTGCCAAGCTCCATTCATCAGGAGTTGGTGCTGGTTCCCTTTATTGACAAGGGTTGTGGTAGCAGTGCTGTGATTGGGTAATGCTGGCTGTTGGCCCAAGCTCGGGAGGCCAGCAGGCGGGTACTGCTTATCTAACATTGACTCCTGCCTCCTTTTCACCAAGCCCTCTTAGCATGCCAGAATCTGCCTCTTGCAAGTTGTCTCCAGTTCAGGGTGGACTTCTTCCTTAAAAGAGCCCCTCAGATGGGACGCCTGGGTGGCTCAGTTGGTTGAGCAGCTGCCTTCGGCTCAGGTCATGATCCCAGCGTCCTGGGATCGAGTCCCGCATTGGGCTCCTTGCTCCGCGGGGAGCCTGCTTCTCCCTCTGACTCTGCCTTCCACTGTGTCTGCCTGTGCTCGCTCTCGCTCGCTCTCTCTCTGACAAATAAATAAATCTTAAAAAAAAAAAAAAAAGAGCCCCTCAGAGTCACTTCAAGTAAATTATACTCATTAAGTCAGTTTTCCAACTGATGAAATAGTCACCTCAAATGAAGGCCTGCTTAGGCTCTTCTGATTCTCTCACCTGTTTCTCACTCCCACAGAATAACTCACCTTCCAGTCCAACTCATTCTTGTGAGAGAGAAAAAGAGCTGTCAAGATAATTGGGGCTGGTCTATCACTTTTCTTGCTCTGTGATCTAGCTTAAAGGTTTAGCAAGTACAACCCCGAGGAGGCTGGGTGAAGGTGAAACGTGAGGCCTGCGCTCCGGCTGGTGTTGATGCCCCCACAGCAGCTTGCCGGATGCTCATTTACTCAGCTCTGCAGATAGTCTTGACAATGGAAAGTGCTACCCTAGTGACATTGTGGAAAATCATGGTACAAAAAAGACTTTATGGTACTTCCCTTTTTTCCAGCTCACACTCTGGAGTGAACCAGTAAACCATTAAAACAGGAACAAAATTATTCTTCTGGGGTTTCAGGCTCTGTCCTATGAGGAAAAGAATAGTATGGAAGGAAAACTGATGAAAAATACTTAGTAGAACTTAACTTCTAAATGATGTTTTGATGCCAATGAATTCTAAAAGCCTGACATCAACATTTCTAATATTTGTCCATTACTGTTTAATACAGTAGGTTAAGTGTGGCTTCAGGGAACTCAGAATTGTTGACTTCCAAGGAACAAGCACGATGCTCATTATTTCCCTTATTACTTCTCTTTTAGTATTTGTATTGCTCTTATCATCCACAGACCGCTCCTTGGTAATTTTTATTACTAACAAACCCATAACCTGATGGGCTTCTCTGGAAATAGAGGGTATTGTGAAGTCATTCAAGATATAGATATGGTGCTGATGGGATCAATTAAAATGAATCGTAGCCCAGGGAAAGGTGCTTTGTGGAGCATCACAATGTGACAAAGATGAGTTTAAAAATAATCGCTTATTTTATGACCCCATTTCACAACCTTGTTCACCCAGATATTTATTACAGTCACATTCTGGACCAACATAAAGAGAGCGCTAGAGGAAGACTGGCAAACATTATGATTTAAGAGGAATTGATGTTTATCGATGAATACTTCATCATTTCCAAGGGCTTTCAAGAAAAGACAGCTTCTTTTATAGATAGTGAAAGGGGACTGTTACTTCCGATGGCATCATCTGAAAGTGTTTCTAAGCCTCCTACTTACTTTACTTTACTTTCCATTCCCTTCTTCCCCTCCCTGTTAGAAATCGCAGCATCTCTGTGTGATAGCACTTGAAAATGACACCCCCCCAAAACACACACACAAACAGAAAAACAAAAAACAAACTCAGACTTAAGGGCAAAGTTAATCGGAAACGTGAGAATGTGCTGTTATTTCATGTTGAATTAGCTATTATGATATTGGTCTGTGATATTATTTGGGAATCTGAATTTAATGATGGTGTAAGAACCTTCTATTATGATGAGAGGTTTAAATTACTCACTGCTAGAGTTTTCTTCTTTAGTTTCAGCATCTATCCAAAATGTCCCTTACTCAAACCCTTTTAAAGGTTGTCTTACTTTTGAGATACTCCAAACCTCTGCCTGGCTTTAAAGACCCAATCTCTTTGTAATCCCTATATCTTCCTCCTCTTCCATCCCCATCAAGTTGTTCTCTCTAATCCCCCCAAACTGTATCTTCTCCTCCCTCTATTCCCTTTCTTACCTTCTCTCCCCACTTTCATCCCATCAAAACCCATTTCCCAGATTTGACATGCCTTTTATTATCTCTGCCTCTCCAAGTTCAGCAAGACCTGTTCAAGGTCCATTTCTTCTAGGCAACCCAGATGATCCATTCCTACTAAGCTCCCATTTGTCTGAAATACATTAAAAAAAAAGTTTTTACTTGTTTATTTGGGAGAGAAAGACAATAAGCACAAGTAGAGCAGCAGAGGGAGAGGGAGAAGGAAAAGCAGACTTCCCACTAAGCAAGGAGCCTGATGCAGGACTCGATCCCAAGACCCTGGGATCATGACCTGTGGCAAAGGCAGACACTTAATGAATGAGCCACCCAAGTGCCCCTGAAATACAGTTTTTAAAGCCATGTTCTCTAACAAAATACAAAACATATATGTAATTTTATATTTTCTACAAAAAGTAAAATGAATTTTAGTGATAGATTTTATTTTATCTGCTATTTCCAAAATATTTTTATTTCTACATATAGTCACTTTAACATTATTCACGATTTAGTTTCATTTTGTTCTAGGCCTTAGAAATCTAGTTTATATTTTATACTTAAAAACCATCCCAGTTTGGGCTAGCCACATTTCAAGTGCTCAATGTGGCAAGTGACTACTGTATTAAAGAGTGAGGGTTTGGAGTCTGTACCACATTCTTTAGCTCTCAAACATGTACTTTTGTCTTTCTTATCCTTTTACCTGGACCAAATTGCAAACAATTCCTTGAAGTTGGAAGCCTGTGTTTCTACTTTCTCTGTCTTCACACTTCATTCTGAGTGTATAGTACACTATTAGGAATTGCCTATTGATGGATTGGTAATGTCATTCTTTTCTGTGAACCCTGTGTAAGTAACTGTAACGATAACTACTTAAGCATGTACTTACTTCCGGTACACCTTCCTCATGCTTGGAATTTCCCGTCTTTTCCCCATACTTGTATCATGATCCAGTTACCATATTACTTCTGTTTTGTTAGATTTGAGCCTTTTGGGGTATGTTGGATGGCATTTTAAGAAATAAACATACAGGGGTGTATGTTGTTGTATGTATGTTGGGTGGCTCAGTGGGTTAAGCCTCTGCCTTCGACTCAGGTTGTGGTCTTGGGGTCCTGGGATCGAGCCCTGCATCAGGTTCTCTGCTCAGTGGGAAGCTTGCTTCCCCACCCCTCTCTCTCTGCCTGCTTCTGTGCCTACTTGTGATCTCTCTTTCTCTCTCTCGCGCGCGGTCAAATACATAAAATCTTAAAAAAAAAAAAGATAGATGTACACTATTTACAGTTCTGTTGCACTAGAGAGCAGCATTTTCACAGAATACTCGTCATTCATACAACTAGGTCAAAACCGGATTTATAGCTGATATCAATGGAATAATTGCTTCCATTGCTCTTTTTTACTTTCCTAACAGAGACTAGACAAAGACTCACAAGAGTCTCCTGATCCCAGGACCCAACTGTGAAGCAGAGGCTCTCTGATTCAATTGTATAATGGCAAAGACACACAGTTTTACAAGCTGAAACCAAATCACTAGGATAGAGATAGCTTGCAAAACTGCAGGGAGGGAAAGTTGTAGGGAAGGAAAGGAGACCCTGGATAAAACGGGGGCAGATGGGAGAGCTGATGTAGAGGACAAGATCGGGGGGTTCCAAACTATGGCAGGGGCGCCAAAATGGGGGAAAACAGGAGGAGAATATAAACCCAACTATTGCAGTTTTATGAGCCATGTACTGCTGATGTGTATTGTTTCTAGCTCTCTCATCAACTTAATTCAAGGCAAAGGACTCAAGGATGAAATGTTGGAATTACAATTCTAGAACTGTGCCCAATAAACAAGAAGTCAAAATCCATGGTTTTTCTCATTACATAAAATTGTCATTTTAAAGTTACAAATGTTATCTCCATAGAGTCTGATATTTAATGCATCTTACAGTCTTTATTAAGAATGTGTCAATTGGTCCATAATTGACCCATTCATTTAATTTTAAATTATTGTTTCTGTTTCTTATTGGTAATATCAGCCTTGGCTCCCGGTTGGCTTTTTCCCCATATGATAGCAAGTATTTCTGCTACTGAACAGAATTGTTTCACTTGGTTTAATTTTACATTTTAAAGAATTTCCATATTTTTAAACCTTTGGTATCTTTGCATATTAGTAGAATTTTGACAACAGGGTCTTAATATCACAGCCATTTTTGTGAAAGCAAAGGTACAAGTCAGAGCCACATTACTTCAGATGAGGGACTTGGGAGTTTACCATAACCAAAGTGTGAAAATTCTCTTCCAGCTTTTGCTGCTTTTTCTCTCAGGACCTGCCCTGCCTTGGCCATCTTCCTAATCCTGAAGATAGACCTAGCACATGTGTATGCCAGAGGGCCTGGGAAACACCCCTGTCTTCATACCACTAGGTAGCCGATGGCTGGCATTCAAAACAAAGGCAGCCTGCGTATTTTGTCAGTGGAAACGAAATGTCCTCAGGTGGAAGATTTTGCTTTAAGTAATTTGTATCAGTGTTTGTTAGAGTATAATATGTAGACTGGGCTAGTCTGTGATGCTTATATTTTCCTGTGTTACATTTGCTTTGATTTCATTTCTTTGAAATGTAATTTTAGGGGCACCTGGGTGGCTCAGTGGGTTAAGCCGCTGCCTTCGGCTCAGGTCATGATCTCAGGGTCCTGGGATCGAGTCCCGCATTGTGCTCTCTGCTCAGCAGGGAGCCTGCTTCCTCCTCTCTCTCTGCCTGCCTCTCTGCCTACTTGTGATCTCTCTCTGTCAAATAAATGAAATGTAATTTTAAGTCTCTTAAAGCCAGTAACAACAACAACAAAAAATTCAGACTTGTATCTTGTATATCTTTGATTTTTAGATTTCATTTTTTCATAATTTGCTTTTATTGCATTTTACGAAAGTATTGGCTTCCATGGACCCTTTGTCTTAGATAGTTTGAGAAACCCTAATATTATTACTTCGTGAAAAGTGGCAAGGAGTGTTTTTCCCCCTGAGAGTAGATTTTTGATAGGAGATAGGAGAAAGGAAACACAAAGTTCTAGACATCTGAGAGCATAAAAGAGAAAGAAAAATTGTTTCAGTGTAGAACATGGTTGCCCTTATTATTTGCGCAGAGTTAGCCCCTGCGTTTGTTAACAAATCTACTACAGACTTCTATTAAATGTAGAATGTATTCTGTGCTAAACGCATTGTCCCTGGTGCTGAAAGGGATGGGGGTAGTCCTTATTTTCCTCTTGTTAAAGCTTTAGTCCAGGCTTCTCAGACTTGGTGGTCATTTATCAGAATCACATGGGAAGCTTTATTAAAAAAAATATAAATTCCTGGACTTCCTCTGAAAACCTACCCATCCAACATCTCTGTGGATGGCATCTCTGAACTGTATTTTTATTTTTTATTTTTTTAAAGATTTTACTTATTTTATTTGACAGAGAGAGAGATCACAAGTAGGCAGAGAGGCACACAGAGACAGAGGGGGAAGCAGGCTCCCTGCTGAGCAGAGAGCCCAATGCAGGGCTCGATCCCAGGACACTGAGATCATGACCTGAGCCGAAGACAGCGGCTTAATCCACTGAGCCACCCAGGCGCCCCTGAACTGTATTTTTAGAAGGTTTGTGGCAATTTTGATGTTCGGTTTGTGTTGGATAGAACTTAGGCCTTGGTCACCCTTTGAAATGAGTTAAAGTGGAATTAGCAAGCATTGGAATATAAAAATTGTAATAAATTCCATAAGCACTTATTTAGAACTCTGCTCTTCTACATGGTAGATACAAGCAAGTTGTTCTAGTTAGGATAATTAATGTTAGACACTATAACTAGAACACTCACATCTCAATGGCTCGGTGTAATAGAACTTTATTTTTTGCTCTCATAGAATCTGATGAGATGTTCTTGGTCTGGCTCTTCTCCTCGAGAGCTTTTCTCAAAGCAGTGTATCAGAAGTTCAGGCTCTTTTAACTTGGTGCCCAACCATCCTTACCACATTCCTTCTCCATAATAACTGTTTAAAAGTACTCACAATACTTTAAAGAAGATGAAAGGAGGCAGGTAAATTAGATCTTCCTGAGTATCCAGGAAGGAAAAGAAATGTTTTGGTGAGTACATAGTATTCATACATACATAGCCATTCCAAGGAGTAATCGTAATAGAGGCCATTTGATTTTGTATCACAAATTACATCATCATTAATAATAATAGGTACAAATAAAAATAATACAAATATATAATAGGTATAATATGTATAAATAAGTATAAAATAAATAAATAGGTATACAAAAATATAATAGGTATAATAGGTACAAATAAAATAATAGGTACAAATAAAAATACAAGTAAAAATAATAGGTACACCTCTAATAATAGGTACAAATTGGTTGCTTCCTATCGGGTCTCCAAATGCTGCTGTGGCCATTCTGCGTTATAGATACTTTGAGGTCAATTTCTCTTCTGATCTACTTTATATTGTCTTTGATAGAGAAAAATTTCTTTTTTTAATAAAAAGATTTTATTTATTTACTTGAGAGAGAGAGAGAGCATGAGAGAGGAGAGGGTCAGAAGAAGAAGCAGACTCACTGCTGAGCAGGGAGCCCAGTGTGGGACTCGATCCTGGGACTCCAAGATCATGACCTGAGCCAAAGGCAGTCGCTTAAACAACTGAGCCACCCAGGTGCCCTGAGAAAAATTTCTTAATATGTGAAAGACAAGTAGTATTGCAAGAGAAATCAGGGAGTCTAACTCTGTAAAATCTGACCAAACCATGTAAAAAATAAAGCCTCCAATCTTAAGCTCATGAATTTTGCAGTATCTTTGGGAGATAAGTCATCACTCATGCTTGAAATATTAAGAGTATAATATTGTATATAATAAAATACTACCATAAAAGGTGGAATATCTTTGGATCCAGGACAGCATAGAGAAGAGAGAGAGATCTGTCTGGCTTGAAGAATCTTTGAAGATTTTAGTGATTTTATGATGCCTGGTGACAATGCAGAAGTAAGCTAAACCTTAAATCTATACAAAAGGAACTTATGCAAAACTTTTCGAGATGATACCACACATTATGCTCCCCCAAATATCCTCAAAGATCCATCCTTTCTCATTACCATTACATTTCTCCTTCTCCAACAGCATCTTCAAGAGTGTTTGGCAGGGGTTATGGTAGGAATATTTGCCTTTATATTGTATTCCATGATACACAGTCCTGCCAGTGAATTCATTTGGATTTGAATATCTACAACTATTTTAGTTTTCCAGGTGACCCATATTTTAAAACCAACATTGAATCTTGAGGCTCAACAATCAAAAAATAGAAAGGACTAGAGTGTTTTGCTTTATAGTCTGATGCCCTTGAATTGGGTATAAATGTTAGTTTTCTGTAAAGCTTCTTTAATATTAATTTTCCTCAGATTTATAAATATTCATTCTCACAAATGAACTCTCATTTTTATCCTTATTATTCCTGTGACTTGTTATTTACTTTTGGACCAAAAATCTGGATCCCAGCTCCACTCTACTGAAGGCTTCTTGTGAGTCTGTTTGCCTCCAGCCATGAAGTCTAGTATGTTTGCCCCTCCCAAGGCCATCATTGTTTTACAGAACTTGACTGCTAATTGATTCCTTATTTGAACAGACACCAGGTAATTGGGTGTTTCAGTAGGTTCTTTCAGCGAACTTTTTTCCATTAATATTCTTATCCAGCACCAGATGATCCTGACCTTTTAGTGCCATATCCAGCGTGCATTGTACTTCTTCCTTCAACTGATCAAGACTGGCTTCTGGTCACTGCATACCCGAGGACACTTGAGGGAAGACTGATCTTCTAGACATAATAATAATAACAGGCATTGCATTAATTCACTTTTATTTTCTTTTTTTTTAAAATATTTTATTTATTTATTTGACAGAGATCACAGGTAGGCAGAGAGGCAGGCAGAGAGAGAGTGGGAAGCAGGCTCCCTGCTGAGCAGAGAGCCCGATGCAGGGCTCGATCGCAGGACCCTGAGATCATGAGGACCCTGAGATCATGACCCGAGCCGAAGGCAGAGGCTTAACCCACTGAGCCACCCAGGTGTCCCTAGTTCACTTTTCTAATGTGACAATTGGTTTGTAAGCCTGAAGAGTTGGAACGCACAATCCAATCTTGTCTAGCACAATGGAATGTAAAGCTCAGGGAAATTAGGTGATTTCAGTAGTCATTTAGCTAGTTAAAAACAAGACCTATAAAAGTTAGGTGAAGATAAAACCAAATGGTTTCTTAATGCAAACTTTTTATTGGATTAACTTAAAATTGCTTCCTTTTATTAGGATTATGTGCTGAGTCATTTCCCTTCTGAATCCTTTTTTAAGTAATTATATTCCTGGGATGTATCCCTAGGAAGTCACAGAGGGAAAAAATGATATGTACAGAATTGTTCACTGAGCCATTATTCAGAGTGGCAACAATTTTTAAATGACCCAGTGTCCAATAAGAGGCTAATGGTTAAATAACAGAGGGTACACCCAAATGACAGATTGTAATGCAGTTGTGGAAAATGATCATTGATGACTTTGCAGCAACTGGAAATAAAGTCTATGAGAGAACATGAAATTAAAATACCGGGATATAAAGATGTGGGTTTTCCCACCAGTAAAACAGATTCATTAGGAAAAGAAGGAACTGAGAGGAGTAATCAGAGGATGTTGACATAAAGCATAATATCTGTCATTTCTGTAAAGCCTGAAATGTGGACAAATGAAAAGCATGAGAGGCAGGAAAAACTGAAGTATGACCTATTCATTAATTTTAATGCCCTGGCATGGTTGTAGACCCCATGAGGAAACAAAAAAGGAGATGGCTTTGAAATTGTTCCTCCACAGACACTTGTCTATACAAGGTTGCAATTTCATTGAGAGCTCTTTGTAAACTTGGGAGCATTTCAGTTATAAATATATTCAGATGATATTTGAAATTCCTCAACAAGGTGCAATTTATCTTTTAAAATAATAGCCCTTCCTCAAGCGCACATGCTGCACATACAGTTACCAAGTATTTGAATTTTAACAGTTTTTTAGGACTGCTTTCTGCCCTTGAATTGAGTTTTGGTTACAACAGTCTGAATCTGTCTCCTCTAATAGCAAAGCAGAGGATGAACATACACCAAGGATTCATTATTTTGCCACTAAACAAGTTGTAAAGATAATATTTATTAAGCTCCTGGGAACATGTTTTAAGAACAAAACAAGTTGCTCAAAGATGTCTAGGTTTTGCAAGGAGGATACCTTGACTTTGGAAATGGACTGTCAAGGTTGTAGCACAGAACCAAGAAGCCAAAGGAGGCTTGAGGAGTCATATTTTCCATTACCTGCTCTCGCGCAGAATGTCAGCTAACATATCCTAGAAAAATAAGACACTGATTTTTAATGACATCCAGGAAGGCATATTATAATCATGTTGAGGAATGGCTTTGTGAGTGGACAATAAATATGTCTGCATATCAGTGTTACTGCATTTGAAAAAGCATTGCTTAAGCTGTTGAAAAACCTCAAGGATTAAAAAACCTTGTGTTAGGCTTTGGCTGTGAGGTGACAGTTTGTTTTTCAGGATTTCCATGATTTATATGCTAGGAAGGAAATCAGACTCACACTGCAAATTGTGCATACTGATACACACATGTGTGCTTATTATTTTTATTAATAAAAATTACAAAACTATAGCTTTCTGCACAGCAGTCCGCAATTAAACATAGTTTTGTTGTCAAATAATGTGTTGAATATCTTCAGAACAGTTGTAACATCCTAGAAAATCCAGTAATCTCATTTACTTATTTATTTTATTTAATAAGTATTTATTAAATCTCTATTATATGCAAAGTATCACCTTAGATATTCAAAAGCTTATACACACAGACATACACACACAAATACAAATAAGACACAAGTCCTTGGGGCGCCTGGGTGGCTCAGTGGGTTAAGCTGCTGCCTTCCGCTCAGGTCATGATCTCAGGGTCCTGGGATCGAGTCCCACATCAGGCTCTCTGCTCAGCCTGCTTCCCTCTCTCTCTCTCTCTGCCTGCCTCTCCGTCTACTTGTGATTTCTCTCTGTCAAATAAATAAAATCTTTAAAACAAACAAACAAACAAACAAACAAACAAAAAAACACAAGTCCTGCCCTCTAACAAACTTTGAGGGCTGAAAGGAGACACAAATAACACAAGTCAAAGAAATACTAGAGGACTTAAAGGATAAGGATCTTTTGCTGCTGAAGCTATTAAAGACCTTGAACTTGGCCTTGGAGGCCACATGTTCCCCTGGTAAATACATTCATTCTCTCAACAAATATTTATTCAGTGACCATGTGTCGGGCATTGTGTAGGTAATGAGTATACAGTGGTGAAGATAGATTTAATCCAGTTCTCATAGGACTTGGAGTCTGATGGGGATAGGCACGAGACAAATAATCACCTAGTAAAGCCAAATTAAAATGATCTCAGCAATGCCCAGCTGATTCTGAGAGTGAGAACTTCACTTACTGTGGCCAGTGGGGCAGGGCTGAATCAACTGTTCTCCATAAAGTTTAGCAAGGATATAGTCTTTGTGAAATAAATTTACCTGGGAAATGATACCTTAAGAAAAAATTCATTGTTTGTTTGACATTGTGGCTGATTAGATAAGTCAGTCTGGAAAACATTCGACAGCTCTGTTGCTCTAGTATATGATGCCATGCAATATTGACCTCTTCCATGAATACGAAGACATGAAAGTCTGTCATTACCTATAGTGTCACCTTTAGCCCCATTATCTACAGCATCTTATTCTTACCATAGAACCACTTCCTGTTACTGGATGCTGATTTATAGATGCACTGCAATGAAATCGTATTTAAAAATAACGATCAAAGCCAGGAGCCTTACACTTGAATGCCTAACCTCTCAACATACCTGAGGCTCTTCCCTTTCAAGATGCTTCATTAGAGTGTATTTATTATTCCCAATTACACTGCTCTCAGCATTTATGTATTAGTTTTTGATCCAAGTAATTTGCAGCACAAATTTACCTTGTAAAGGATTTGAGAATATTCCGTCTGTAAACTTAGACATAGTTTCCTCTGTAATGCCTGTATTTATGGGTGACGGTATAGAGTGAATAAGTCAAATTCAGAGATAATACATAGAAATTTAACTCTGAGCCCTGGAAACTGCTCATTAATATTGTACAACATTCTGATGAAAGTGGACCTCTGTGGTTAAAACAAGGGCTGGAAGCTGGAAACTCCTCGTGTCTAGGCTGCAAGGACCCTCCAAGGAGTTTCGAGACTTCTCAGAACAGAGTTCAGAAGCTTCTAACTCAGGCCCGCAGTCCTCCCATCATGGGATCCATGGCTCTCTTGGGTCATGGATTTCTTCCTGGTGGGCTGCGAACTGATCATTTTATAAGAAAATAATACAGATTTCTGTAGATTTTAATTTTCCCTGTATGTCATTAAAAGCGACTTCATTGTGATCTGTGTGTTATTATAGATACAAGAATTTCATACATCTTCATTATTTTTGCCTTTCTTTTTTTTAAAGTTTAATTAAATTAAAAAAAAAATTTTAAAAGCACGGAGCTCTCTCTCTCTTGAAAGGTAGAAGAAGCCCACAATGTAGGTGGGTCTTTGATCTTTTAGTTTACCTAAATGAGCCACAAGGGAAAAAAGCTTAGAGATCTTTTCCCATAAAAATATATTCAATTTCTCCTTGTCCAATCTTGGCAACAGGTAGACAAATGAGCGTGTTTTTATTCCAGTACATTTTATTTCCTCTGGCCATCTTCTGATGGAGGTGTGAAAAGCCAAAATATGGATAGCTGGAAGGAAAAGGAGAAATAGCAAAAAGCTGCATTAATGGAACTAGCAATATGTGAAAAGGCTTCAAGGTGCTAAGAACACAGATACTATGTAGCTCTTTATGTGCAAATTCAAAAGCAGCAGATGTCACTCCTCAATCCCTGTCTATCTCTGAGCCTCTGCAGTCCTACCCTTTCTGTAGCCTAACCCTCCTGGACTCCCATGTACAGGGTCAGCCCTACCCCCATTTTAAAAAGCCATCCTGAATGCCACTAGGATGGACGTAAGTGGCTGTTTCACATGCTGGCATCTGCGTTACATTAGTCTTCAAATTCTTCTCCCATCTTGCCACGGACCTGAAATATGAGGCTTCCCTGTGCCCTGAAATATGAGGCTTCCCTGTGCATCGTTGACATAGGCCTTCTAGAACTCTGCTATTCAAAGTATCGTTAAGGGACTAATGGTGTCAGCATCATCTGCAGTCTTGTTGGGAAATGTACAATCTCACGTCCCACCTCAGACGCACTGAACCAAAATCTGCATTTTGAGAGGATTCCCATGTGGCTCATCTATATACTGATGTTTGAGAAGTGCTGGTATAAAACCCAGTTCCTGCTCTTTCCACCCTAGTAACGACCAGTAGCCTGGAACCCTTCCCTAGGGCACACATCTTGCTGATGGTGACTGCCAGTCCCCCTGCTCCTCTGTCTTGTCAGTACTGCTGCTCCCAGATTGGCCGTCACTGCACTGGGCTTAGCTCTTGCAAGACTTTGTCATCTTGTCTCAGATGGCCCAAAGCTGGCGTTTCCCTTCGGTTTGCCTTCGGTTATCTGCCTTGGTCATTTTCAGAAACTATGTATATATCCAACTGGAATGTGTTTCAATACCTATAGCTCTGCATCTATCCAGTGCCTGCCCACCTGGTCTACTGCTCCTGAATGTTTACCAACCCATACTCTTACCTAAGAAACATCTGTGAGCCAGTTATTAACCTGAAGAATTCCTTTAAGATGATTTTTTTTTGAAATTCTCCCAATGATTGATTATCACCTATAAAGGGCTAAACAGAGTTTCAGAATTATTTTTTTAATGTGTTTCTCAGGGAGCTATTGAAACATATGTGTATGTAGAATTTGGCTTTCAGGATATTAAAATAATAGTTATGATTAGGTTGTACATAATTAGAGAATAAAAAATTATAAACTAATTAAAATATAGGTAAAAGATACCAAAAACAAAGATCAAAAGACAGACATTTAGTCTGGAAGAAAATATCTGCCACATATATGAAAGATAAATGATTAATACCCTGAATAAATACAGAGCTCATATAAATGAGAAAGAAAAAGCTTACCGCGCCAAACCGGAGGATATGAGCAGACAATTTACAGAAGAAAAGCCAGTGATCCATAAAAGAATGAATATTTAACCTCACTAGAAATTGGGAAAATGCAAATTAAAACAACAATGTGACAGTATCCTTTATCCCTCAGTTTGGCATTAATTAAAAGCATTGACTATAAGCAGCGAGGGTAAGGAAGCAATAAAGCAGACATTGTTCTGACACTGTTGATGTGAACGTAAACTAGTACAGAGTTTTGGTAGATTATTTAATTATAACTGTATTTATCAAAATAACTATATTACAACCTTCAGTATTTTGCTTTTGCTCTTCTGGAAACCCATCCTAAAGAAATGTACATGTTGCACAAAGATGCATGTGTGTTAATTAAAGTATAATTTTTAATTATGAAAATTTTGGAAAAAACCTAAATGCTTATTGGTAGGGAAAGAGTAAATAAATTATGGTCCATGCCTATTTTGGAATATTCTACAGTTTTATAAAAAATGAATTATGGGGGCACCGGAGTGGCTCAGTAGGTTAAGCCTCTGGCATCAGCTCAAGTCATGATCTCAGGGTCTTGGAATCAAGCCCCGCATCGGGCTCTCTGCTCAGTGGGGAGCCTGTTTCCCTCTCTCTCTCTGCCTGCCTCTCTGCCTGCTTGTGATCTCTCACTCTCTGTCAAATGAATAAATAAAATCTTAAAAAAAATGAATTATGTGTGTATATAGAAAGAGAACAGTGTACTAGAGGTTATAAACAAGTTTCTCCCTAGGCCTCATTATATATATATATATATATATATACAGACATTTCATATTATATTATATATATGTACATGATACATATATGTATATCTTATATTACTTATACATATTTCTCTCAGACATGTAATTTGGTTGAAAAAACAGGTCATAGAACAAAATCTATAGTTCAATTCCATTTAGGCTAAAATATCACATCTGTCTATCTGTATATACATGCATTCATATAAGTAAAAACAAAGAGCTAGAAGAACTAGGAGAACATTTGTCAAACTAAAATGAAAAATTATTTTCATAAGGAGCTGGGAGTTGGGTAGGATAAGGATGAAAGGGAATTTTCTTTTTTTTAAAATTAATTTAATTTTGTGTGTGTGTGTATTCCAAAATTCATTGTTTATGCACCACACCCAGTACTCTATGCAATATGTGCCCTCTTTAATACCCAGCACCAGGCTCACCCTACCGCCCCATTCCCCTCCCTTTCAAAATGCTCAGTTTGTTTCTCAGAGTCCACAGTCTCTCGTGGTTTGTCTTCCCCTCCGATTTGAGTAGAAGGGGAACTTTCATGGTTTATTTATGTCGTCTATATCTTTACAGTAAGAACATATGCAGATGTAATAATTGTGTAATAAGAAAAGCAATAAAGAGAGAAAAGTACACACACCAGAGATGATAATAAGGGGCATGATTATGGTATTGTCAAGGTAAAAATTGCCATGAAAAAGCTGCAAGAGTGGGGTGGCCTAGGTGACTCAGTGGGTTCATCCACTGCCTTTGGCCTAGGTCATGATCCCAGAGTCCTGGAATCAAGCCCCGCATAGGCTCTTTGCTCAGCTGGGAGCCTGCTTCACCCTGTCATCTCCACTGTGCTCTCTCTCGCTATCTCTGTCTCTGCCTCTCTCTCTCTCTCTCTCAAATAAATAAGTAAAATCTTTAAAAAAGAAAAGAAAAGAAAAGAAAAAGCTGCAAGAGGATACAGACAGGTTCTTCCTTGAGGCGCATTTTCCTCATCTGAAAGTTCCTCAGGGTGGGGAGATGGGGGAGAAGGTGAAATACAATTCTTTTCTAAGATTTTTCTAGGTCAAAATTCCGTGTCTTTACCCCTTCCAAAGGGTTTTCCAAAGTTGTTGTGCCATTTTGTATTTCACACCAACGCTGTATGAGAATTTCAGTTGCTTTTCATTCTTGTTAGCACTTGGTTTGGTCAGGTTTTTTTTTTTTTTTTTAAATAAAGCTTCTTAAATTTAGCCTTTCTAATGTATGTATAGTGGTATTTCCTTGTGGTTTTACTACACATTTTTCTAATCACTAATGATGGTGAACATCTTCTTATGTACTTATTTACCATCTGAAACGGATCCATCACATAAAATCAAAACATAAAACTATAAAACTTCTAGAAGACAATGTATGAACTAATCTTTTAAAAATATGTATTTGTTTATTTGAAAGAGAGGGTGCACACACACACGGGCAGGAGGGGCAGAGTGAGAGGGAGAGAGAATCTCAGGCAGACTCCGCACTGAGCACAGAGCCGGCCATGGGCCTCCATCTCTGGACACAGAGATCATGACCTGAGCCAAAATCAAGAGTCAGACCCTTAATCAGTTGCACCACCTAGACGTCCCTGAGCTAATCTTTTTGATTACCTTGAACTAAGCAAAGGTTTCTTAGGCCCAAAACCTCCTACAAACCAATGAAAGAAAAGGAATTGATAATTGGACTTCATAAGAATTACAAATTGCTCTTTGAAAGACACTATTCAGAAAATGAAAAGATAAATCATAGACTGAGAGAAAATATTTGCAAAACATCTGATATTTGCATGTCTGATAAAGGCTTTGTATCCAAAATATATGAAAAGCTTTTTACAACTCAGTAAAAAGGAAACAACTCAATGGCAGATGATCTAATGATTTGAACAAGCACTTCAGCTGCTTCTTTCAATGACTAAAATAAAAGACGAACTGTCCTTCTCTGGGCATTGATTGAATTAATAGCTGGTGATTAGAGTACTAGCCAGATGGCTATTTTTACTGTAATAGGTGTCCTTTCATGATGATTCCTATCTAGAATTTGTAATAATAAGTGATTAGCCTTTAGAAGGGCTCATTTTCACTATCTATTCACTATACTATTCAGTATCTATTTCACTCTACTAATCACATCAGTTAATAATTAACCGATTTCATAAACACATATTTTAAAGTATAACTAACTAGACACAGCCTACACAAAGTGAGGTGGCTCTTTTATTCCTTGACAAGGAATTAGTGAACATTCTGTAGACAAGGAAGATTAGATAAAAGTCTCAACTTTTTGCTTTGCTTTCCACTTCCCCATGTTTAATAAGGTAAGAAATTTATAATATAAACCCACCATTTCTCCTTTGTTTTGTAGCAGGGGGCAGTACAATCTAAAACAAAGTGGCAAATAAATAAATACATAAATAAAACAAAATGGCATTACCATTCACTGGCCAAACACCCACATGGAACCAGGCAGAATATTCTAGGGGAAATTTAGGCAGGTGATTATTTCTTAACCAACACAGAATAGCATTGATTGGGTGTGGCTTCTCTTATCTCTTCAGTTTGTTCCATATTCCCTGTGCCCCCACTTCCAAGAGTAGAGTTATCCCCATTGCCCTCTCTCTTACATCTTCTCTCTTACCCTTGCCAACTCCTCTGTCAACCCTTTGCTCCCTTCCCTAGGTTTTGTCCTTCTTTGAGTCCAGTTCTGATGCTGGAGAGGGTATGGAAGAGAGGGGAGGGAAGGGGCTATCTCTGTGGTCTGGCCTCAGGGTGAAGTTGACCTACCCCTAATATTTTCAGATTTTAAAAAAGAGTGCAAATGGATTCTGTCATGTAGTTTCATTGTTTGGATTGAAAGTCCTCTTTTAGTTAAGAATGTGAAGTTATTGGAATTTTGACTTTTTCATGCTATGGATTTGATAAGAATAATTCTCTTGCTTATTTTTATAGTTTTGATCAGAAATCAAATATTCATTGTAGAAGAATTTGTTACGTCCCATTCATAAATTTTAAGTATGTCATGTTCAAGAGATGTCTGCTTCCTCCCATTGTGTTCAGTTGTTAAAATTTTAAGCAGGCTGTCTCTTTAAAGATTTGTAGTTATTTTTTTATCTTCACCTTTCTTTTTTTTGAACTTCATGTTCATATATCCTACTGCTATTATAATCTTGACTTGTGCTCATTCTCGATGATATTGGTAAGTAGAATAATTACACCCTAAAGATCTCCATGTCTAAACCTTGGATCCTTTTAATGGCAAAAGGGACTTTGTTTATGTGATTAAGGTTAAGGATTTCCTTATGGGAACATTAATTCATATTATCCAGGTGGGTGCAGGCTGATCATGTGAGTCCTTAGGGAGAATCTTTCCCAGCAGCAGTCAGAGGGAAGGGTGAAGCCATAGAGTAAGAGCTAAGAAGATGTGATGTGAGGAATCTGCCTGCTATTCTGGCCTTGAAGTGGAGGGAATGCCATGAAGTGGATGCCATGAGCCAAGGAATGTGGGTAGCCTCCACAAGCTGAAAGGCAAGGGATGGATTCTCCCATAAAGCTTCCAGAAAGGAATGCAGTTCTTGAATTTAGCCACATTGGACATCTGGCCTATGGAGGGACAGATAATAAATTTATGTTTCTTTAAATCACTGAACTGTGGTAATTTGTTACAGTAATAATAGAAAACTAATACTAATGCATCAAACAATCAAATACAATTACATTTAAAGTATATGAAATTTAGACAACACTTTTATCTAAAAGTGTTTTAAATTAAAGATAGACATTTTAAACTGGGGTGCCTGAGTGGAGTAGTCGGTTAAGTATCTGACTCTTTAATTTCAGCTCAGGTCTGATCTCAGGGTCCTGAAATTCAGCCCCAAGTCTGGCTCCACATTCAGCAGGGAGTCTACCAGAATTTCTCTCTTCCTCTTCCTCTGCCCTCCTCCTGTGCTCTCTCTCTCACTCTCTCTCTGTCTCTCTCTAAAATAAATCTTTAAAAAAATTTTTAAGCCAAAATAATTTTTCATGTAGCTTTTCAAAAAAACTAACGTGATTATTAAATATTGGATAATAATTTTATCCAACACAATTAAAAGAAAAGATACAAATTATAAGAAATGTAAACATTTAAAATAAAATTATTTAATTAAAGTTTTGAATTATTTTAGTTTAGTTTTTATGAATTGACTAAAATCTTAAATATTTTCATAATGATGAAGTTTTTGGACTTCTCATGTTTGATGTCTATCTAAGTGCCAAAACTTCAATCACATTACAACTAAGGTTACATAAACACATATTTATGAAATATTCAGTATTGCAAAATGTTCTTTTTTTTTCTTCCAGATTTATTCATTTGACAGAGATAGAGCATGTGCATGGGGGTGTGTGCGGGGAGGGCAGAGGGAAAGGGAGAATCACAAACAGACTCCCAGCTGAGCAGGGCTCAAGAGTCAGATACTTAATCGACTGAGCCACCCGCGTGTCCCAGTATTACAAAATGCTCCTAAACAACCATGTTTAATTTTCAAAAGCTGATCTAATTCATAAATACCTTCAAACCTATGAATTGGAACATGAAGAGAAGCAAGAAAACGGGTTCATGGTACTGCTGGGAAACTGTATTTCATTATGCAGGAATCTGTCGTATTCATATTATCTGAGAGGAAGGATCGGACAAGTTAATTTGTCTTTTCTCTTATTTGAGCGCTTCTGCCACTCAAACCCTCCCCAGCTAAGTCAGTGTTTGTCTTTGATTTCAACAGTGGTACAACCCACAAACCTTCACAGAATTCAAGGGCATTTACCTTTTGTTTTCAAGTCATAGGATTAAGTAAGATACATTAAAAGTATTTCTTTGGGGCCCAGATGGTGAGTTGTGAAAGCAGATGTTTGTAGTTGTGGGTCCTGCTGTGTCAGTGCTGAACGTTGGGTCCCAAGTGGCAGAGATACCTGTGTGTTCTCTGGAGAATATGTGTAAGTCTGTGATATGCCAGGCCCTCTAAAGCCCACATACAGATGGCTGCTGCCTCTTTCCTGGACCTCAGGGCAATACTGAACTATCTAACACATCCATGAGATCTTTGGGTATATGAAGGATAATCTCCAGCTTATTGTGCTAACAGAATGTTTCCTTCAGGACTGAGTTGTATAACAAAAGGTCAATTTGATTGATTATCTTTGTACCAGAGATGCTGGGCTCCAGAAGGAGTGAGGGCAAATGTTTAAGAAAACCCTTTCTCTCATACCAGCGAATACGACTCACTTGACCGATTGTCTCCAGTATTACATTAGCTGGGCTTGGCCCTGTTGGCTCCAAATCCTTAGGATTGAATTTTCTTTTCCCTCTGACTTGCATCATGTATTTATTTTTCCCCTTTTTTATCTTTCTCCTGTCCATGTGCTTTCCTGAGGCTGCTCATTGTGTATTTGCTGTGGTCTCCTGTGTCTCTGCTGCCCTTGCCAGCTCCCACCTCCCTGGGTGTGCTTCCTTGTTCTGTTGCACTTACTTTTGTTGAGTTGAGAAGGAAGGGAGTACCGAGAGATCCCTGGAGATCTAAGTTTTCATTCTAGAGTTCTCTCCCAGTGGTGCAGTAAGAGTAGATGTTGAAGGTTTCTAGAGCAGAAGAGAAAGAAAAGGATTGTCCACGTGCAAGATTTCCCTTGAGAGTTTTAGTGTCAATGACCAAGCAAGGTGTGATCACAAATGCTGCTCCTTGAAGACCAGTGAGCCTATTACCAATCACTCATTATAAAGTCATACTTTATTACCCAGCATTTATTTCAGCAGGACTTGGTGACATTATAAAAATAAAATGTGTGGATTGTCTAGCTATTATAGGGTAGACAGCATTGTGGCTGCAGCTCAGTCATTAACAGGCATCACTAATCTTAAATACCCTCCTGGTGCTACCTGTCTCTGCACTAAATTTGCATACTCTGGCCTCAGGTCCCCGTTGCACAGTAAAAGGGACATTTTATGCTACGTAGAGTGTTTCTAGGAAGATCAGTGTCAGTAAGCAAAGTAAACCCTTTCTCTAGGCTACTTCTCTGTCTCCAAAAGGCACTGTAGAAGCATTGGCTTACCTGCCTTGGACTCGGGAGCTGGGCAGCAAGCTGACCTGTAACTTCTTACTGCCCACTCTGTGTAGGATTTAGGAAAGGCAGACATGATACTATTCAAATATTTGACCACCTTCAGTAGTGCTCCTAAGAACTGCTAATGTTCCCAGCCAGAAACTGGCAATCTTACAAGATAAACAGTAACAGATTTTGTGTATGTGTATGTGTGTACGTAAGCTCCACACCCAGTGTGGGGTGCAACATGGGCTCAAACTCATAACCTTGAGATCAAGGGTTGGATGCTGGATGCTTAACAAACTGAGCCACCCAGGTGCCCGAATGGGAACAGACTTTTTAAAAGAAATAGGAACCAGCAAATGAAAACTTCCTCTTTTTTCTATTTAACAAAGAAGTTTTATTTAACAAAGAAAGTCAGAGTTCTGCAATTTCTCAATTTTTTTTCCATTCCTTTTCCTGTCTTGCAGCCTTCTTAATATAACCATAGCCTAAAATTCTAAGATTGTTATAAAAAAATGGCATTAAAACATGTTAACCTGGGTGCCTGGGTGGCTCAGTGGGTTAAGCCGCTGCCTTCGGTCGGCTCAGGTCTTGATCTCAGGGTCCTGGGATTGAGTCCCGCATCTGGCTCTCTGCTCAGCAGGGAGCCTGCTTCCCTTCCTCTCTCTGCCTGCCTCTCTGCCTACTTGTGATCTCTCTCTGTCAAATAAATAAATAAAATCTTTTTTAAAAAAACAAAAAGCATGTTAACCTGTGGTAAGTGACTGTAATTTGTAAGCCCAAGCCTGGGCTCCTGGCTCTTCATCAGCTGAGGACATTTAACCTACATTTATGGACTCAGCCCTGAGCCCTGTCCCCATTTTTCTAGGGGTGATCCTTTTGAACACACATTTTGTTTTGTTTTGTTTTGTTTTGTTTTGTTTTGTTTTAAGTAAGTCTAGAGCAATGGTCCTCAACCATAGCTGCATGTGAGCAACAGCAATAGGTGCCTAAACTCACCCCCACACCAATAAAACTAGACTCTTTGGGGGTGGGGCTGGGAATCTTTTTAAAAAGACACCAGGTTGGGGCATCTGGATGGCTCAGTCCTTAAGCGACTGCCTTCAGCTAAGGTCATGATCCCAGGGCCCTGGGATGGAGCATCGTGTCAGGCTCCCTGCTCAGCGGGGAGTCCGCTTCTCACCCTCCCTCTGCCTGCCACTCCCCTTGCTTGTGCTCTCTCAACCTCTGTCAAATAAATAAATAAAATCTTTTAAAAAAATAAATAAAAATAAAAAGATGCCAGATTCCTCTCATGTTCCACCAGGGTTAAATACCCCTCTTCTATTCTGGAGTAGTGGCTCTCAACTATGGGTGATTTTTGCCTTCCGGGGGACATCTGGCAATGTTGAGAGACCTTTTTGGTTGTCACACTTGGGACGGTGCTATTGGCATCTAGTGAGTAGAGGCCCAGACTGACTGCGAACGTCCTATGATACACAGGGCAGTTTCCACAGCAAAGAGTTACCTGGCCTACAATGTCAGAAGTGCCACGGTTTGGAGACTCTGATCTAGACTGACACCAAGGCTCTGTGTCAAGCTACCCTCAAGCTGATGCTGTTGAGATTCTAGTAGCATATTCCAGATGTGATACTGGGATTCTTGCCCAATTTGCAAAGCCTTAGTTCCTACAACTCCCTATCCCAGACCTTAATGTTTATTAGAGGAATGAAAGATCTTCAAAAGGCTGGCTGCCTCTTGCTTGCCTAGACAGCTGAAGAATTACTGCTCCCAAATGCCATTTCCTGTGCTCTTCTTAGCTTTTGGGACACAAATGTTACCATCTATCAGACTTCCTATTGTTAACTATTTTCCTCTTTACAAAGTTTTTAATATTGGAGTTTTCATCCTAATGTTTTTTTTTTTTTCTTTCTGTGGTTACATGAGTAATTAATGGCAACCTTGCCTCCCCCACAAAACCCTTCAGTGGCTTTATTTATAGGGAGAGGGAAGATTCAGGGAAGAACTGGCCAGCATTTAGAAGAAAATTCTTCAGCAACAGGATTGTCAATTGTGAAAAATGCATGCTAGCAGGAAATTTAAAAGACAAGTATGTTATTGTGTCAAGAGAACTTTTCTGAGCAGACTGCTTATAGAATCAGAGTAAGTTTGATTGAGAAAGATTCAGCAAAGGGAAGAATGACTGAAAAGCATCTCCTCAGAGGTATAGGGATAAATGGGCAAACGTGAACACAGAAAGATATAAACTTCAGTGAAACACCTTTTCCTGGAAGAGTCCAGCCCTCTGGCTTTCGGAAGACAGAAGGGAGAGCCATCAAAGCAGTGGGACTTTGAATTGCTCCAAACTTCTTACTTAGGCCCCAATAAAGTCAAAATTTACCCTTTCTTCCCTGGTGTGGGGCTTGGTTCCCAGATTTAGCAAATACAAATAAAGACCCTCAATTTGAGTATTACATATTTTTTTATTATATATAATAAATATTTTTAGTATAAGTATGTCCTACATATTGTATAGGTTGTATTTATACTGAACAAAATGATGTTGCCTATCTGAAATTCAAATTTAATTGGGCATCCTGTCTTTTTTTTTTTTTTTTTAAAGGTTTTACTTATTTATTAACACAGAAAGAGAGATTACAAGTAGGCAGAGAGACAGGCAGAGATAGAAGGGAAAGTAGGCTCCTTGCTAAGCAGAGAGCCCGATGCGGGGCTTGATCCCAGGACCCTGAGATCGTGACCTGAGCCAAAGGCAGAGGCTTAACCCACTGAACCACCCAGGTGCCCCAAGCATCCTGTCTTTTATCTGTGTCCAACTCTAACCTGAAGTTTCCTTCCAAGCAGAGATGATGAGAAGAGTAGGCCAGACAGTAGCAGGGAGTCGCAAGTACAGGACTTACTACTGACTAACAGAGTTGGTAGAAGCAGCAGTGGGTGAGGAGTACACAGAGGCTCCTTCAATATCCTCCTATACAAAGTAATCCTTTTATGATCTTAATATCCTTTCTCCTGATGACCTCATTCTTCACAGGTCAAACTCCTCCCAAATTTCTATCCAGACAGCCCTCATTTTCTGACATGCAAAATTAACCAGAGCTAGAATGGCCCTCTTTAATTACTGTTTACTTCATTTGCATCAATTTTTTCCTCCTTCATTATAATGTCATTTCCATAAGAAAGGGAACCACTACCAGTGTAACCTTGAATATAATATGTGCAGAAGAATTTTGACAAAGATTTCAGGGGCACCTGAGTGATTCAGTTAAGTGTCCAACTCTTGATTTTGGCTCAGGTTGTGATCGCATGGTCATGGGATCGAGCCCTGCGCTGGGCTCCATGCTCAGCAGGGAGCCTGCTTGAGATTCTCTCTCCCCCTCCATATACCCCTCACACTAACCACTCTCTCTCTCTCTAAAATAAATAAATAAATCTTTTTTAAAAAAGAGTTTTTACAAAGATTTTTAACTCTGTTTATTAAGACTCCTTGTGTGTTCTTGGCTACTCTTTCTCTGGCAATCAAAAGAATGCGAATAATTCTGAGTCCTATTTTCTCTGTTTTTCTTTCTCTTCCCATTGTGTTTGACTTGTCCTCAAGCTTTGCATCCTTTTAATTTGTTAACATGATGATGCCTTTTCTCTTCTTGTTTCATGGATCTTCTGTTTTTATCCAGGACTATCTATTCAATAAATAATAGTTGATGGACACATAGAACAGGAGAGGCAGACACGCTGTAAAATACATCAGTGTCAAGCAGGTGGCATGTTCTAGGATAGACAAAGGTAAACTTGAATGGGGTCTTATAATTTAAGGGTGTTTGGTTTTGCCTAATTTGTGTGACTCTTGCAATCCTACAGAAGTAGTAGTGTATTTTTCTGAAACAGGAACTTCTGCCACAAGTACTGCAAGGTTTGTGGGCAAAGGCATATAAATAGTGAGCAAGCCTAGCTGAGTGCTTGGCTGCTGAATGTCGATAATGCTGTGTTCATTCATTCATCAGGGGTTATTCTAGTCCTGGGGATCCAGAAATTAATAGACCTTCCCCTCATCAAGGAGACAGATAATAAACAAGTAAACAAGAAAATAAATAATTTAATCTCAGGCAGTGGTAAGTGGTAAGTACCATAGAGAAAAATTAAGTGGGATGAGGGCTAAGTGTAGCATTAGGATAGGAAGGAGGGTACATTTTTAATATGATGGTCAGAAAAGAGTTCACAAAGGAGATGCCGTTTAATAAAGATCAGACTGATGGAAAGGAGAAAGCCATGTCACTGTTTGGGGGAACCTAGACAGAAGAAACAGAAAATGCAACAGCTTGAGTTCAAGAAGCAGCAAGAGGCTGTAATTGAAGGGGAGTGGTCATGGAGAGTGACTCAGAGAGACAAGTAGGGGCCAGATCACGATGGAGCTGATAGTCCACAGAAAGGAGTGCCATAGGCAACCACTGGATATTTTAAACAGGGGCAAAACAGGGTCTGAATTAAAATTTAATACATCACTCTGGCTACCGTGTGGAGAATTGTCCTGGGGGAGGGAGAGTTGTGAAGCAAGAGTAAATAGGGAGAGCAGTTAGGAGTCCTGAAATAGAACAGACAGAAGATGTTAGCTTAGCAGGTAATAGTGGAGGTGGCGATAAATGCTTGGACCATATGGCAAACGAGTAAATAGTGTTAGGAAATAAGAAGAATCAAAGGTAATGGGCTTCTGACCCAGACAACTGGGAAAATAGGGATGCCACTTGTTGAGATGGAGAACACTAAGTAGGAGCAGTTTTTGTTGTCATCTTTGAAATATTTTTTGCAATAATCATAAATTTACAAAATACTTGGGGATATAAAATGAGTAACTTTTTTTTCTCTGAAGTATCTGTTTGCCTCACCACCTTTGGATATGTTAATACTCCATACTTTAGTATTCAGAGTATTTACTTACTATATTCAACATTTATACTCAAAAGTATTTATTTAGTATTTAGTTAATACTACTAGCAAGCATAGTCTACTGTATAACTGTAAAGCATTGAACTGAGGAAGAGAACATTGATTTTCTTCTACCATCTAATTCTCCAACCGTGTTCATGTGTTCCAGTGGTTTCAACAATGTCTAGAAATACCCAATTCAGAGTCATGCATTGCATTTGGTTGTCCTATTTCTTGTTTAGTATAGAAGAGTTTTTCAGGTTTTCATCAGCTTTAATGACTGTTTTAGTTTTCTGTGTTGCGTAAAATATCACCACAGACTCAGTAGCTTGAAGCAACATACATTTATTATCTCAGTTTCTGGAAGTCAGGAGTCTAGATGTGGCCAGGTTGGATTATCTGTTTAAGGGTCACCAGGCTATAATCCACATATCACTCAGTACTGTGGTCACACTGGAGATTTAGCTGGGGAAATCTTAACTACCTTAACTTAACTTCTTAACTACCTCACTTGGTTGGCACAGTTCATTTACTTGCTGCTGTAGTCCCAAGGCATCAGTTTATTGCTGGAGAACACCCTTAGCCCTGGTAGTTCCTTGCCACTTGGGTTTCTGCGATATGACCACTTATGCCATGGCAGCTTGCTGTGTCTATAGCACCTCTGTTAGCAAGGTGGTCTTATACAATGGTCCTTAATGCAATCCTGGAGATGACATCGCATCACCTTTGTGATAGCCTCTGGGTTCTGCCCAAACCCAAGGGAATAAACATCAAGGGACAGGGATTTTTGATGTCCACCTTAAAGTCTGTCTGCCACAATGAGTTTGATACTTTTAAAGATAACTTTGTGGAAGTGCCTCAATTTGGGTTTGTCTGATATTTCCTCATGATGGAATCATGTTAAGAATCTTCTCACAGACTATCACAGATATGATTCTTCATTGTTCTCATTGTATCATATCCGGAGGCTCATCATATCAATTTGCCTCAATACTTATGTTCACTTTGATTATTTCAATTAAATGATATCTACTAGGACTTGTCCACAGTAAAGTTGATTTTTCATTTTATAACTAGTAAGTGTTCTGTGGAGAGATACTTTGAGACTATATAAATATCCCATTCTGCACCATACATTTAGTCCATCACTCAATCATTTATTTAGTATGGATTTATAATTTCCTATTTAATTCAGTGGGTTATAATCCATTACTATATTTATTTTTAATCTTAAGTAATTCCAGATTTTTCCTTTGGAAGTCCCTTCAAAATGGCTTCTTTAGTGTTCTTTTGACATACCTCTATCATTCTTTGAGCACTTCCTTTCAGGAGCAATAAACTAGACTCCTGTACTTTCCTTGCCCTAGTGCTGAAGTCACCCTTTACTCTATGGAGCCCTGGATAAGCCACGATCTGGAGAGAAGTTGTTCTCATTGGTATTGCGGTCTTGCTCTGAGGCTCTCTTAGTGGACTGTCAGGGAATATTTGTCTATTTGTCTATCCTCACATTTATATCTATATTTCTATACCTGTATTTAAAATCATGAGCACACACCTGTACCTCTAATTTCAGTTTAATACCACAAAGTTTATTGTTTTTTTTTCCCCCTTTCTATATTTGTAATACCCTTCTCTGACAGTGGGAAACCTTGCTCCCATTAGTCTTATTTATATATTATTTGATCATTTGTTGAGTATGTGACACATCTCTCATTGCTGCTGCAGTAACCCGTGAGGATACCCTTCTTACCCAACATTCTGACATCTGTCGCTGGGCTGCCATTATCCTCCAATACACCTTTTCTCCCCACAACCATGAGTGCCCTTGCCAATGTCCTCATGCTTCAACAATCCAATCTGAGCCACGATGTGCCAGTCTTCCTCGACTTGCTGAAGGCTTTGGTACCTCAAATCAGGAGTTTGTTTGCTTTTTAACCATCTTCTATTCTTATTAAATGTTGAAATTCTCTAACAGAAAGTAACAGATATTCTGTGTGTGTGAAAATGGCCCCATATTATATCAAATATTAAGGATTAGCTGCATTTGTTTGTTGATTAATGGTGTAGACAAGAGAAATCATGATAGACAACTATCCGATGACTCGAATGCATAGTGCATTCCATGCCTTAGTTTTGGTTGTTGATATCTTGATGCTGATCACTCTTGAAAATATCTAGAGAAGAGAACAAAAAATCACAAAAGGTAACAGTTGTCCCTTCCTTATAGCATCTGTCTTCCAGAAGGAAAGGATGCAGGAAACCATACACTGTCCTAAAGTTTGGATTGAAATTCTTTGTGGAATGGTAATACACTTTTTACTAGGAAACACTGAAGCTCTTTAAGAAAATTAGTAATTGGGGATCTTCAAGTATCCAGAAGTTTGAGGATGGTGATACTTAATGGTGATGAATCCTGCAGAATGCCTTGTGGGTTATAAAGCCAATTTCTTTAAGAGGCATTTGCTGCTGAATAACTTTTTACCAAATAGCCCAGGGGAAAATGGGAGATTTAAGGTGCAGCATGCATTGAAAAGTGCAAAAGAAAGTAAAAACAAAAATTAGGAAACAAGGCAAATTTTATTGTCAGCTATTTTATGATCTTGCTAATCTTTTGTGGTCAAGTTTCAAAGGTGGAAACCTAAGTCAGATTCTGCATTTGATTGGATTACAAAGCCAGGTGTTGTCAATTCAAGATGGTTTTGGAAAGGATTTTTTCAGTTGTTACAAGATCACGTTCCTGGTTTTCCCCAGTATTTCAAACTTGCACAAAATATACTTTTGAATCAGAATCCTTACCCCTTCTTGTGAAAAACAAACAGAGAAAACAAATACTGAATGACACTGGGGGTATTAGTTTCAGGATGCATCTGGAAGTAGGCCCATGATCCACCTCCTGCAACATTGGGACGAGGTTGTAGGATCAGCCATAGCTGAGGAAATGAAACTAATGAGACCAGCAGTTCTCGAATTGTGTGTCAGCATCACTTGGGAACATAGGAATGCAAATTCTGCAGCCTCAATTCAGACTTCAGGGTGGGGGCCAACAATCATGCTTTATAAGGTTTTATCAGGTTGGAGAACCCCTGAGTTAGATAAAGCTACTATTGACAAATATTGGATTCAGTGAATTATCTTTTCCCCCTCTTTCATTTGCTCTTTAGGAAATGATTTCTCTAGGTTTTGGTACCATCAGGGCTACTAAGTTCTGAAAGCAATTTTCTCTTGTGTATTGAAAAAAAATACTTTTCACATTTTTTTCTGTTCTTAGACATGGCCTATATGGTACTTAACTCAAAGATTAGTGTGTAGAAACTACTCAGGTAAATACTGCTATTCATTAATGAAAAAGATGGAGATAAGATACTGGTAAACCTAAGTCATCTAAAGGTCAGTTCACTGGGTAAATTGATCATTATTCTTTATGCAAACTGTATTCTTGAACTTAACATATTGACTATGATAATTCCAAGAGCAAAGTGAATTAAACATAACATATTCTTTATCTTCCTGTTAAACAACCCGTTATGTTTACATCAATAGGGTGAATAAAAAATAGATATTAAAAATATATCTCCCTTTTTCCTGACATTTCTATCATTTTCCCTTAAAAGGAAAAATTAAATACCCAATATCCTCATCATTATTTCAGAACTTCTGAAACTTTTACTTCTCTCATGGGAAATATCTATGTGAGGGCTGTGGATATCTAAAGGGTATCCCTCAGGGTTCCCGTTGTTTCAGGATCTGAATCCTCAGACCACCATTTCAGCTAAATGTCAGTAATACTGATTTGGCAGCATTCTGTTTGCTAAGGAAGAACCTCCAGGGTACAGGGACTTCCAAAATCCCACGTTTTGGCTATTTCAGAAAAATTGAGTTGTATCAGTGTTTATCTCAGATTACCTAGCACTGGGGGTCTTGGGCCCAGACCTGTAAAAAATCCTCTCATGATCTTGTTAAGAAATTCAGAATCTGTTCACCTCACCAGATGATTGATTTAGTGTCTGAGGAGTGGAATCCAGAGGGACAGTGTGTATTGTCAGCAAGCACCCCAGCATTCTTTGCGGGTCTTCAGGGGACCACACACACTGAAAAAACCAAACCAGGTCTCTCTCCTGATCGCGTGTCATTTACAGAAGTGTCGGTGTAGCAGGGCTTGTCATTAAGGCAGATACCCTTGTCCCTTAAGAGGATCATGTGGATGGATGGCAACTGTCCAGGGCCAGGTTTCTTCCACTGGTTCTGAAACACTGTGAAGGAAGGAGGTAATGTCAGGAACTTACCTTGTGAGATTCTCAGGACAGTAAGCCCCTCAGAGCTCAGTGACAAAACATGCCACAGAAGAGGAATAAAGCCTCCTCCCCTATAATCTGGCTGCCTTTAACTGGAATCTCTGGGGGGTGCCCAGAGACATCCTTTGTGTGGACAGTGCTGTTCTCAGGATGGCTGAGGCCGGTGATGAGATTTACTTAGCTGACTCTGGAAAGGTGATGTGGGGAATGGGACTGGATCAGGATAAGGAGAGTCTGAACTCTGTGTGGGGACTGTCCTTATTTGGAGGACATTTGAAGGACTTCTTTGGAGACTCTTAGGGATAATAATGGGACAGCCCGAGGGGAAGGCTAAATTCCTCTAATTATACCAGGTGGGCCCATTAAAGCTGGAGATATTTGGGCCTCATATTTTATGAATACAGACATTTATTTTTTATCTGTTTTAGAAGATGTCATTGTACTAGATGCGGTTAGACTTTCACTTAGGACAATTAAAAACTGTCAGGTACTGTATAAAATGTGGACAGTGTTATTTCACTGCAAGAGCCTTTATAATGCCTAGATCCTTGAGGAGGTGCATCAGTGACTGACATTCTAACCACCAGACCCACTCGAATTCAGCCAGTCAGAAGCCTGGAGTGTCCGGGCCGCAGGTGGCACACAGGAGTTCTTTACACCAGCCACCAAAATTCCGTAATTATATGGTGTTCTGAACCATTTTATTAACATTGTAGATCAATTGAGACTATGAATTACCTGGGGATAATGATAAATAAGATACTCAAAATATAGAAAAAAAATCTTTGTGCTGTAAGAGATCATAAGAAGGGCGGAAAATTTGCAACAGAAGAGACAGGTCCCAAAGCTTTGACTTTGGAAGAATGCAGCTTATATTACACATCTCCTCACCCCACCAGCCTTTTTGGCTAGAGACAACTTGGATCATTTTTGTTCTAGTGGATTAGTTAATATATTGACTATGCATGCATAAGTGGGGTTGGACTTCCATAGATGCCTCTTATCTTTAGGTGATTATCATACCAATTCATTATAGTCATTCAACAGTTCTGAAGGTTTCCTGGGGCTAGGAAGATATTCCTCTGGTGGGTTAGGGGATTGCATCCATTATTATATATATCAGTGATTTCTTTCTGGTAGAGAGAATGGCTGATATGGCCCCCAGGACATTCTTTACTTTTAAAAAATGACTTATTGGCTTTCAAAGTTGGGGTGATTATACTTAACACTGAGAAAAGCTCAGTCATAAACAACAAAACATATTCTAAATTATATGACACAAAATGCTTACTAGTTTAAATTAGAGAAGAAAGATGGAAGTTATGCCTTTTTTCTCCCTTCTCAAAGTCTCCCAGACTTCTATTCTTCTTGTTCAAAAACTATGTAATTAAGAATGATCAACCTTTTCCTTTATAAAGATGAAGATAGTAAATGTTTTCCTACTATAACTTTGACATACGAATATAATGAATAACTAAATTCTATTAAATGATGACTAGATGAATTTAGGTACTTGAATGAGGAATTTAGCTAAGTATGTTAAATAAAAAATAGCTTGGGGTGTTAAGTTGTTAAGCATCTGCCTTCAGCTCAGGTCCTGATCCCAGCGTCCTGGGATCAAGGCCACATCAGGATCCCTGCTCAGCAGGAAGCCTGCTTCTCCCTCTCCCACTCCCTCAACTTGTGTTCCCTCCCTCTCTGCGTCTCTCTCTGTCAAATAAATAAAATCTTTAAAAAAAAATAGTTTGAACATTTATATAAATAATGGTTTCACTTAAGGTCAGTTATGTCTCAGTAAGTTGGTTTGGGTGGTACCCAGCTTTATGGTAAAGTTTTTGTTTAAAAGAAAAAAACCCACATTATTGCAGTATAATTAATAATGCAATAAAATGCTCTTATTTTACAAGTGTTCAGTGAATTTTGCTAATTCACACAAGCGTGTGAATACAATCTTATTTAAGACCTTCCCGTTATCCCAAGGAATTACCTTATACCTCTACGTAGTCAGCACGCCCAACCATTGCCTTCCATGGCCTCAAATACTGGTCTGCTTTCTGTTACTATAACTTAGTTTTGCTTTCTCTAGAATTGTGTATAAGTGGAATCATATAGTGTATACCCTTTTGTGTCTGGTTTCTTTTTTTCAGCATAATATTACTGATACTCATTTGTTGTTGCATAAATCAGAACTTCATTCCTTTTCACTCCTGAGTAGTATCTGTTGTGTTGATATCCATGGTTTGTTTTTGTTTTCTGTTAGTTATGGACTTTGGGGCTGTTTCCATTTGGGGGCTATTATGAATAAAGCTTTCATGAACATTCTTGTACAAGTCTTTGTATGGACATGTGTTTTTACTGCTTTGGGATAAATACATAGAAGTGAAATGCCTGGCTAAAGATTTTTCTTTAAAAATTCTTTGTTGTGGGTCTCCTGGGCGGCTCAATGGGTTAAGCGTCTACCTTCAACTCAGGTCAGGATCTCAGGGTCCTGGGATCGAGTCCCATGCAGGGCTACCTGCTCAGCTGGGAGTCTGTTCCTTCCTATCCCCTAACCTCCCCCCACCTGTGCTCCCTCCCTCTCTCTCTCTCTCTCTCTTGCTTGTTTTCTCTCCAATAAATAAAATCTTTAAAAAAATTAAATTTCTTTGTTGTATTTAATATTTTTGTTTATTTGGTAATTTGATCTATTTTTGCATCAAATAAATACCCCCCATTTGTAATTCAACCATTTGATCAAAGTTCTTCTGGTAGAAAGGAGCCATTGTCTTTTCTTTTTCTTTTTATCTAGTTAATGTTTAAATTGGCAGACTCTGGCAGTAGTCCGGATCTACTGCGATTTCTTTTGTAGTGTTTGCCCGTATTTCTGGAAACTGGAAGCTTTTCCTAGTTCATAAAAGGATAAGAGGAAATACTTTCTCTGGTAAGGTTTAGAAAGACAAAAATTGGAGACAACAGGACAATTAAGACTCAGGATCATCAGCATATGAATTGGGTGGAAAGATGCCATTAGGCAAAAGGAGTATAATGGATGCAGAGGAAGGAGGCTGAAGTCTCTTGAATAAAGGCAAAAATGTAAATGCCAAGTATGGAACAAGCTTCAGAATCATTCGTCTTCAAGACTTGCCATCACTTAAAATACAAACATGTAGGGGCACCTGGGTGGCTCAGTTGGTTAAGTATCTGCCTTTGACTCAGGGTTCTGGGATGGAGCCCCACAGCAGGTGCTCTGCTCAGTGGAGAGCATGCTTCTCCCTCTCCCTCTCCCTGCTACCCTCCCCCTCCCCCCTTGTGCTCTCTGTGTCAAATAAAAAAATAAATAGAATCTTAAAAAAAAAAAAAAATGCAAACATGTCTCCTTACCCCGGGTTCTTTAGAAATTTTCAGAGGTGAAAACATTTAGGTATATGATACTTTCCCATGAAAAGAAAGTAGACAGAGGGTGTTTTTTAATAGCTCCTTATGTTGGGTGTGTTAGGTCAGAGAATCCTTTCGTGATGCTCAGAAATTGTTCCCCTTTTCTACCACCCCCCCCCTTTTCTTTCTTTCCTTCTCTTAAATCCAGATATAGGCTAGTTGATCTAGTGCTGTATCTTGAAAAAAAATGTCCTTTAATATGGCATTTTACTAAGAGTTTGTTTGCTTAGAAACAACAGGTATTCATATCAGTTCCAGTAAAAAAGAGATATGGAGAAGGTTATATCACTTAATTGAAGATAGGAAATGTGGCTAAGCTTCATGGGGGCTGGACCAGGAGCTGGGAAGCCATTGGGAACTCAAGAATTCTCTGTCTCTGTCTCTTTGGATCTTACTCGGTTTTCCTTTCTCCTTTGCCATGTCTCTGTAGTATAGTATCTTTCTGCTCTATCATTCCCTGCAAGTGTCCTTCATTCTCCTTTCTACCGGATACTTTAACCTGCTGATCCATAGCCCCTGCTTCTTATGAACAACATGGCTTTCCTTGACACCAACTCTGATCTCATCTCTCTGTGGCTTTTCAGCTTTTCTTGACCACAATTTATATGCATGGTAGTTTAAATTCTCAAGAGAGATAGAATCTAACTGGCAACATGCCAGTAGATTTACAGGCATAGGGAAAATTTTCCATTTTTTTTTAAATTTAAAAGTTATTATTTATTTATTTGACAGACAGAGATTACAAGTAGGCAGAGAGACAGACAGATAGAGGGGGGAGGCAGGCTCCCCGTTGAGCAGAGAGCCTGATGCGGGTCTCAAACCCAGGACCCTGGGATCATGACCTGAGCCGAAGGCAGAGGCTTTAACCCAATGAGCCACCGAGGCGCCCAAATTTTCCATTTTTTTATCTAGTATTTGTGGCTAGGGTGGGGGCAGAGTCATAGAGTACTAATCTGGCCACCAAGTCCTGCCCTTTAAATAGCTGATATGAGGGGCGCCTGGGTGGCTCAGTGGGTTAAGCCGCTGCCTTCGGCTCAGGTCATGATCTCGGGGTCCTGGGATCGAGCCCTGAATCAGGCTCTCTGCTCAGCGGGGAGCCTGCTTCCTCCTCTCTTTCTGCCTGCCTCTCTGCCTGCTTGTGATCTCTCTCTGTCAAATAAATAAATAAAATCTTAAAAAAAAAAGAATGGTATTAAATAGCTGACATGAGTAGGGCAGTTTAAGGGAAATTTGGACATAGCAGGCTCATTGAATGAGATGTCCACTGTGAGTGGACTTCTACTTCCTGGAAATCGTAGAAAACCTATTCTATTGGCAGCAATCATATAATGCTAAAGTCCAGTAGATGGGTATGCAAACAGGTCAGTGGACCAGAGCTGTCACACTTGGCTTCCAGTAAGACTTCAAATTTCTCAGTCATTTTGAAAGAACAGTCTTTCCTTAAAAAAAAAAAAAAAATAAAGAACATCCTTTCCTCAAGTCTAAGTAAAATTGGCTAGATTGCCAATGGCCAGCTAACTGATTTGACTTAAAACAGCTACTGTTAATGAGCACTGGAGGAAACATAAAGAACAAGCAAAGAAGTGAGTCAGTTTAAGGGATAGTGTCTCCTGACCTGCACTAGAAATAGAGAAAATATCTGAATTTGGCTGTGTCTGTGGAGCTGCCCTCATCCTGTCTCATGGTTTAGGATCCAAGCTGTGAAGCTGAAACCTGTATTTGGACTAGTGTAATGTTTCATGATAGGTGAGTTTAATGGAAGCCAGTGATCAGCTTTTGAGTTACTTTGTCTTTAACTCATCAGGGTGTAAATGGGCTTCAAGGTAATTTTTAATCTATATGTAAATTAGCTATTTCTGTAACAGCCATAGTATGAATTTGAGTGTGTGCAGAAAAGAGGGATTTGATGCAAGCAATATTTTGAAAATAATGTCAAGAAAGGCTGTACAAGTGATACATGACATTTAATGAATTTGAATATAGGATATATTAGGACCCTTTCAATGAAATTATTGTCATTGAAAAATTTCTGAAGTAATATGTAGAACAGAGAATGAAAATAAGGTTTTATTGTTGGTTGTTAAGCTATGTTAAAGGTCACACAGTTTTCCATTAGAGATCTTCCATTTGGCAGATTTTAAATAAAAAGTTGATTGAATTTTTACTGAATTCATTTTTTACTCAGATAGTAGAGTGACTTAAAATCAAACTTTTATTATCTGATACAAAATAATATGCTTTAAAAAAATTTTTTTTATCGTGTCATGTTAGTCACCATAAAATACATCATTAGTTTTTGATGCAGTGTTCCAAGATTCAGACGAATGGATAAAGAAGATATGGTCCATATATGCAATGGAATATTACTCAAAATAATATGCTTTACCTATTATTTAAACCTAGGTTTATAAGTAGTCTTTCTTATATTTATACTTATAGTGTGACATGCTAAAAATCACAGAAGCCCCAGTTTCTCCTATTTTTAGTTAGAAGGAAAGCTGTATAAATATTTTATATCCTAAATCATCTAATCAACGACTTCTTTTTAAAGGAACAGTGTAGCACAGGGAAATGTTCTGAAGGATATTAAAAATTACAAGCATTCAAAATTCATTCTGAAGTTCAGGGACTGTTAGACTCCAAAAGCAGTTATCAATCTAAGGAACCCACTAGAAAGCACAGAAGGATACATACTTTGTTATTATGGCTACCATTTTCTATTCTCTAAAAGTGTAGTTAAAACGAAGGTAGGAAATTGTATTGGGGGTCATGTCTGTACCAAAATTAATTTGGTAACTTCAAAACAAAACCTAAGTCACAGCACCTCAACTCTTGTGTTTAAAACTGGCTTTAATTCTGTATGCTTTGAATTTATTTCCAGAGGGGGGTAAATACATTTGTTAATGATTTGAATCATTGTCATTAGGCTTGATCTACATCTAAAATACAAAATCATTGTCATTAAGATGAGTGTGAAACACCCTTAGGAAGAAAGAACTTCTGTACTTTACCAACTTATTATTTTGATTGTCCAGGGATGTGAAGTGCCCTAGCTCTTTAAATATTAACTCAAAGAATTTTTAAAATTCTGACTTTATTTGTATTTATATAACCCCCTGGAGTTTAAGTACTGTGTTGGACAGTTCTCACTGTGAAGCAACTCTCATGCAATTGTATTCTTGCTGGGAAATGATTTTATTGCATCAGAAAATGAATGAGCAGGGACCAGTGAGCTGTGTCTGCTGATGGACTATAATTTGCCAACTGTGATGTCAAAGCAGATCTGAGATTTGTGACAACAGTTGGTGATTGCCCTGCTCTGCAGTTCTGTGGCGGCAATGAACCCTGCCAGGCACAATCTAATTCCACGTTTTGCACACATAAGTTTAGTTTACACTATCGTATGTGGAAAGCTTTCATGGGCACGGGGAATATTGGCTGGAATTATTGAGTTGGTACTGCATGTTTCATTACCGATGGCACTGGAATGTATTTCTACATTGTCCAAAAGAAAGAGTTGTACCCCGTTCTATCAAAAAATGGATAGGAAGGGAGTGTTCACACTGTCTATATTAGAGGCTACATACTCCCTGGCACAGATGATAGCTATTATTTTTACTAAACCCACCATCAAGGTTTTCTGATGGCATTGCCTTAAAAATAAGACCAATGTGTTGTCTGTTGGTTTATACACTACTTTTAAGTAGCCTGTCTTTCAGAACTCAAAACAGTTTGGTGTAAACCAAGTTGATTTGGCTGCCTTCTGAAGAAAGAGGTGCCTCTGCATAGGGTTTTCTCCTCTGACTCACAAAATTCGGAAAATAGCCTGGTGGTTTTGGCAGCCACGTTCTT